>NW_026871156.1:3156963-3788356 GCF_028564815.1 Eubalaena glacialis
GCATTTCTCTTTTTAGTTGTTTAAAGAAACTCCGTACTCTTCATCTTAGCAGCAGTATTAATTTACAGTCCCACCAACAGTGCAAGAGGGTTCCCTATTGGGCACACCCTCTGCAACATTTATTGTTTGTAGATTTTTGGATGGTGGCCCTTCTGAATGGGGTGAGCTGATACCTCTTTGTAATTTTGATTTGCATTTTTCTAATGAGTAGTGATGTTGAGCATTCTTTCATGCGTTTGTTGGCTCTCTGTATATCTTCTTTGGAGTAATGTCTACTTAGTCTTCCGCCAATTTTTGTGTTGGTTCTTTGTTTTTTATTGATATTGAGCTGCCTGAATGTAAACTTTTGAAATTAATCATGTTTCACTTTGCTTCAACTGGAAAGGTCTTCTCAGATTATGTCTAAGTTTTCCATTTTTATTTTCCTTTCCATTTCTCTAGGAGGTGGGTCAAAAAGTTCTTGCTGTGATTTATGTCATAGAGTGTTCTCCCTATGTTTTCCTTTAAGAGTTTTAGAGTGTCTGCCCATAGACTTCAGGCTTTAATCCATTTTGAGTTTATTTTTCTGTATGGTGTCAAGGAGTGTTCTAATTTCATCCTTTTCCATGGAGCTGTCCACTTTTCCCAGCACCACTTAGTTAAGAGGCTGTCTTTTCTCCATTGAGTATTCTTGTCTCCTTTAAAAAAGATAGGTAATCCTATGTGTGTGGGCTTATCTCTGCCTTTTTATCCTGTTCCATTGATCAACATTTCGGTTTTCTTCACAGTACGATACTGTCTTGACTACTGTAGCTTTGTGATACAGTCTGACATCAGGAAAAGTGATTCCTCCAGCTCCGTTTTGCTTTCTGAGGATTACTTTTGGCTCTTCAGGATATTTTGTGTTTTCATACAAATTGTGAAAGTTTTTGTTCTAGTTTGGTGAAAAATGCCGTTGGTTGTATGACAAAGATTGCGTTGAATCTGTGGATTCCTTTAGGTAGTATAGTCATTTTCACCATTTTCATTCTCCCAAGCCAAGTATATGGTATGTCTCTCCATCTGTCTGTATCGTCTTTATTTTTTTTTTTATCAGTGTCTTATAGTTATCTGCACACAGGTCCTTTGTCTCCTTAGGTACGTTTATTCCTAGGTACTTTATTCATTTTGTTGCAGTGGTAAATCTCAATGTTTCCTTAAATTCTCTTTTAGATTTTTCTTCGGTAGTGCCTAGGAAAGCAAGAGATTTCTGTGCATTAATTTTTATCCTGCTACTTTACGGGATTCATTGATTAACTCTAGTCATTTTATGGTAGCATCTTTAGGATTCTCGATGTGTAGCATCATGTCATCTGCAAAACAGTGACAGTTTTATTTCTTCTTTTCTGATTTCAATTCATTTATTTCTTTTTCTTCTCTGACCACTGTGGGTAAAACTTCCAAAACTCTGTGGAATAATAGCGATGAGACTGGGCAACCTTGTCTTGTTCATGATCTTAGGGGCAATATTTTCAGTTTCTCATGAGAAACCAAGATGGTGGCTGTGGGTTTGGCATATATGGCCTTTATTATGTGGAGGTTTGTTCCGTCTATGCCTACTTTCTGGAAAGTTTGCAGCATAAATGAGTGTTGACTATTTTGTTTAATATAAATTTATGTGTATATTGATGTATTTATTTATTTATGGCCGTGTTCGGTCTTCGTGTCTGTTTGCAGGCTTTCTTTGTTGCTGCGAGCCGGGGAACTCTTCGTTGCAGTGCACGGGCTCTAGGTTCGTGGGATTCATTTCTTGTGGCACGCAGCCTCAGTAGTTGTGTCTCGCAGGCTCTAGAGCGCAGGCTCAGTAGTTGTGGTGCATGGGCTTAGCTGCTCCATGGCATGTGGGATCGTCCCAGACCACGGTTCGAACCCATACCCCTCGCATCGTCAGGCAGACTCTCAAACACTGCGCCACCTGGGAAGCCCTGGGTGTGGACTTTTGTGGAAAGCTTTTTCTGCATCTATTGAGATGATCACATGGTTGGTATCCCTCCATTTATTTATTTAGTTTTCGATAGGTGGGCATTATCTACGTTGAAACATAATTGTTGCAAAATGTAATTCTGTATTGATTGTTTTTTTAACTTAATTGAATTTATTTCTTTTAGACAGCAGGTGTTTTTAGTCACCAGTTTTATACACATCAGTGTATACTTGTCAATCCCTATCTCCCAATTCATCACAGCACCACCCCAAACCCTCTATCGCTTTCCCCCCTCGGTGTCCACATGTTTGTTCTCTATGTCTGTGTCTCAATTGCTGCCCTGCAAACCGGTTCATCTGTACCATTTTTCTAGGTTCCACATATATGCATTAATAGAGAAGATTTGTTCTTCCCTTTCTGGCTTACTTCACTCTATGACAGCCTCTAAATCCATCCGCATCTCAACAAATAACCCGATGGCGTTCTTTTTATGGCTGACTAGTATTCCATTGCATATATGTATCACATCTTCTTTATCCATTCTTCTGTCAATGGGCATTTAGGTTGCTTCCATGACCTGGATATTGTAAATAGTGCTGCAATGAACATTGGGTGCATGTGTCCTTTTAATGATGGTCTTCTCTGGTTATATGCCCAGTAGTGGGATTGCTGTGTCATATGGCATTTCTCTTTTTAGTTGTTTAAAGAAACTCCGTACTCTTCATCTTAGCAGCAGTATTAATTTACAGTCCCACCAACAGTGCAAGAGGGTTCCCTATTGGGCACACCCTCTGCAACATTTATTGTTTGTAGATTTTTGGATGCTGGCCCTTCTGAATGGGGTGAGCTGATACCTCTTTGTAATTTTGATTTGCATTTTTCTAATGACTAGTGATGTTGAGCATTCTTTCATGCGTTTGTTGGCTCTCTGTATATCTTCTTTGGAGTAATGTCTACTTAGTCTTCCGCCAATTTTGGTGTTGGTTCTTTGTTTTTTATTGATATTGAGCTGCCTGAATGTAAACTTTTGAAATTAATCATGTTTCACTTTGCTTTCACTGGAAAGGTCTTCTCAGATTATGTCTAAGTTTTCCATTTTTATTTTCCTTTCCATTTCTCTAGGAGGTGGGTCAAAAAGTTCTTGCTGTGATTTATGTCATAGAGTGTTCTCCCTATGTTTTCCTTTAAGAGTTTTAGAGTGTCTGCCCATAGACTTCAGGCTTTAATCCATTTTGAGTTTATTTTTCTGTATGGTGTCAAGGAGTGTTCTAATTTCATTCTTTTCCATGTAGCTGTCCACTTTTCCCAGCACCACTTACTTAAGAGGCTGTCTTTTCTCCATTGAGTATTCTTGTCTCCTTTAAAAAAGATAGGTAATCCTATGTGTGTGGGCTTATCTCTGCCTTTTTATCCTGTTCCATTGATCAACATTTCGGTTTTTTTCACAGTACGATACTGTCTTGACTACTGTAGCTTTGTGATACAGTCTGACATCAGGAAAAGTGATTCCTCCAGCTCCGTTTTGCTTTCTGAGGATTACTTTTGGCTGTTCAGGGTATTTTGTGTTTTCATACAAATTGTGAAAGTTTTTGTTCTAGTTTGGTGAAAAATGCCGTTGGTTGTATGACAAAGATTGCGTTGAATCTGTGGATTCCTTTAGGTAGTATAGTCATTTTCACCATTTTCATTCTCCCAAGCCAGGTATACGGTATGTCTCTCCATCTGTTTGTATCGTCTTTATTTTTTTTTTTTTATCAGTGTCTTATAGTTATCTGCGCACAGGTCCTTTGTCTCCTTAGGTACGTTTATTCCTAGGTACTTGATTCATTTTGTTGCAGTGGTAAATCTCAATGTTTCCTTAAATTCTCTTTTAGATTTTTCTTCGGTAGTGCCTAGGAAAGCAAGAGATTTCTGTGCATTAATTTTTATCCTGCTACTTTACGGGATTCATTGATTAGCTCTAGTCGTTTTATGGTAGCATCTTTAGGATTCTCGATGTGTAGCATCATGTCATCTGCAAAACAGTGACAGTTTTATTTCTTCTTTTCTGATTTCGATTCATTTATTTCTTTTTCTTCTCTGACCACTGTGGGTAAAACTTCGAAAACTCTGTGGAATAATAGCGATGAGACTGGGCAACCTTGTCTTGTTCATGACCTTAGGGGAAATATTTTCAGTTTCTCATGATAAACCATGATGGTGACTGTGGGTTTGTCATATATGGCCTTTATTATGTGGAGGATTGTTCCGTCTATGCCTACTTTCTGGAAAGTTTGCAGCATAAATGAGTGTTGACTATTTTGTTTAATATAAATTTATGTGTATATTGATGTATTTATTTATTTATGGCCGTGTTCGGTCTTCGTGTCTGTTTGCAGGCTTTCTTTGTTGCTGCGAGCGGGGGCACTCTTCGTTGCAGTGCACGGGCTCTAGGTGCGTGGGATTCATTTCTTGTGGCACGCAGCCTCAGTAGTTGTGTCTCGCAGGCTCTAGAGCGCAGGCTCAGTAGTTGTGGTGCATGGGCTTAGCTGCTCCATGGCATGTGGGATCGTCCCAGACCACGGTTCGAACCCATACCCCTCGCATCGTCAGGCAGACTCTCAAACACTGCGCCACCTAGGAAGCCCTGGGTGTGGACTTTTGTGGAAAGCTTTTTCTGCATCTATTGAGATGATCACATGGTTGGTATCCCTCCATTTATTTATTTATTTTTCGATAGGTGGGCATTATCTACGTTGAAACATAATTGTTGCAAAATGTAATTCTGTATTTATTGTTTTTTTAACTTAATTTAATTTATTTCTTTTAGACAGCAGGTGTTTTTAGTCACCAGTTTTATACACATCAGTGTATACTTGTCAATCCCTATCTCCCAATTCATCACAGCACCACCCCAAACCCTCCATCGCTTTCCCCCCTCGGTGTCCACATGTTTGTTCTCTATGTCTGTGTCTCAATTGCTGCCCTGCAAACCGGTTCATCTGTACCATTTTTCTAGGTTCCACATATATGCATTAATAGAGAATATTTGTTCTTCCCTTTCTGGCTTACTTCACTCTATGACAGCCTCTCAATCCATCCGCATCTCAACAAATGACCCGATGGCGTTCTTTTTATGGCTGAATAGTATTCCATTGCATATATGTATCACATCTTCTTTATCCATTCGTCTGTCAATGGGCATTTAGGTTGCTTCCATGACCTGGATATTGTAAATAGTGCTGCAATGAACATTGGGTGCATGTGTCCTTTTAATGATGGTCTTCTCTGGTTATATGCCCAGTAATGGGATTGCTGTGTCATATGGCATTTCTCTTTTTAGTTGTTTAAAGAAACTCCGTACTCTTCATCTTAGCAGCAGTATTAATTTACAGTCCCACCAACAGTGCAAGAGGGTTCCCTATTGGGCACACCCTCTGCAACATTTATTGTTTGTAGATTTTTGGATGGTGGCCCTTCTGAATGGGGTGAGCTGATACCTCTTTGTAATTTTGATTTGCATTTTTCTAATGACTAGTGATGTTGAGCATTCTCTCATGCGTTTGTTGGCTCTCTGTATATCTTCTTTGGAGTAATGTCTACTTAGTCTTCCGCCAATTTTGGTGTTGGTTCTTTGTTTTTTATTGATATTGAGCTGCCTGAATGTAAACTTTTGAAATTAATCATGTTTCACTTTGCTTCCACTGGAAAGGTCTTCTCAGATTATGTCTAAGTTTTCCATTTTTATTTTCCTTTCCATTTCTCTAGGAGGTGGGTCAAAAAGTTCTTGCTGTGATTTATGTCCTAGAGTGTTCTCCCTATGTTTTCCTTTAAGAGTTTTAGAGTGTCTGCCCATAGACTTCAGGCTTTAATCCATTTTGAGTTTATTTTTCTGTATGGTGTCAAGGAGTGTTCTAATTTCATTCTTTTCCATGGAGCTGTCCACTTTTCCCAGCACCACTTACTTAAGAGGCTGTCTTTTCTCCATTGAGTATTCTTGTCTCCTTTAAAAAAGATAGGTAATCCTATGTGTGTGGGCTTATCTCTGCCTTTTTATCCTGTTCCATTGATCAACATTTTGGTTTTTTTCACAGTACGATACTGTCTTGACTACTGTAGCTTTGTGATACAGTCTGACATCAGGAAAAGTGATTCCTCCAGCTCCGTTTTGCTTTCTGAGGATTACTTTTGGCTGTTCAGGGTATTTTGTGTTTTCATACAAATTGTGAAAGTTTTTGTTCTAGTTTGGTGAAAAATGCCGTTGGTTGTATGACAAAGATTGCGTTGAATCTGTGGATTCCTTTAGGTAGTATAGTCATTTTCACCATTTTCATTCTCCCAAGCCAAGTATACGGTATGTCTCTCCATCTGTTTTTATCGTCTTTATTTATTTATTTTTTTATCAGTGTCTTATAGTTATCTGCGCACAGGTCCTTTGTCTCCTTAGTTACGTTTATTCCTAGGTACTTTATTCATTTTGTTGCCGTGGTAAATCTCAATGTTTCCTTAAATTCTCTTTTAGATTTTTCTTCGGTAGTGCCTGGGAAAGCAAGAGATTTCTGTGCATTAATTGTTATCCTGCTACTTTACGGGATTCATTGATTAGCTCTAGTCGTTTTATGGTAGCATCTTTAGGATTCTCGATGTGTAGCATCATGTCATCTGCAAAACAGTGACAGTTTTATTTCTTCTTTTCTGATTTCGATTCATTTATTTCTTTTTCTTCTCTGACCACTGTGGGTAAAACTTCCAAAACTCTGTGGAATAATAGCGATGAGACTGGGCAACCTTGTCTTGTTCATGACCGTAGGGGAAATATTTTCAGTTTCTCATGATAAACCATGATGGTGACTGTGGGTTTGTCATATATGGCCTTTATTATGTGGAGGTTTGTTCCGTCTATGCCTACTTTCTGGAAAGTTTGCAGCATAAATGAGTGTTGACTATTTTGTTTAATATAAATTTATGTGTATATTGATGTATTTATTTATTTATGGCCGTGTTCGGTCTTCGCGTCTGTTTGCAGGCTTTCTTTGTTGCTGCGAGCGGGGGCACTCTTCGTTGCTGTGCATGGGCTCTAGGTGCGTGGGATTCATTTCTTGTGGAACGCAGCCTCAGTAGTTGTGTCTCGCAGGCTCTAGAGCACAGGCTCAGTAGTTGTGGTGCATTGGCTTAGCTGCTCCATGGCATATGGGATCGTCCCAGACCACGGTTCGAACCCATACCCCTCGCATCGTCAGGCAGACTCTCAAACACTGCGCCACCTTGGAAGCCCTGGGTGTGGACTTTTGTGGAAAGCTTTTTCTGCATCTATTGAGATGATCACATGGTTGGTATCCCTCCATTTATTTATTTATTTTTCGATAGGTGGGCATTATCTACGTTGAAACATAATTGTTGCAAAATGTAATTCTGTATTGATTGTTTTTTTAACTTTATTTAATTTATTTCTTTTAGACAGCAGGTGTTTTTAGTCACCAGTTTTATACACATCAGTGTATACTTGTCAATCCCTATCTCCCAATTCATCACAGCACCACCCCAAACCCTCCATCGCTTTCGCCCTCGGTGTCCACATGTTTGTTCTCTATGTCTGTGTCTCAATTGCTGCCCTGCAAACCGGTTCATCTGTACCATTTTTCTAGGTTCCACATATATGCATTAATAGAGAATATTTGTTCTTCCCTTTCTGGCTTACTTCACTCTATGACAGCCTCTCAATCCATCCGCATCTCAACAAATGACCCGATGGCGTTCTTTTTATGGCTGAATAGTATTCCATTGCATATATGTATCACATCTTCTTTATCCATTCGTCTGTCAATGGGCATTTAGGTTGCTTCCATGACCTGGATATTGGAAATAGTGCTGCAATGAACATTGGGTGCATGTGTCCTTTTAATAATGGTCTTCTCTGGTTATATGCCCAGTAGTGGGATTGCTGTGTCATATGGCATTTCTCTTTTTAGTTGTTTAAAGAAACTCCGTACTCTTCATCTTAGCAGCAGTATTAATTTACAGTCCCACCAACAGTGCAAGAGGGTTCCCTATTGGGCACACCCTCTGCAACATTTATTGTTTGTAGATTTTTGGATGGTGGCCCTTCTGAATGGGGTGAGCTGATACCTCTTTGTAATTTTGATTTGCATTTTTCTAATGACTAGTGATGTTGAGCATTCTCTCATGCGTTTGTTGGCTCTCTGTATATCTTCTTTGGAGTAATGTCTACTTAGTCTTCCGCCAATTTTGGTGTTGGTTCTTTGTTTTTTATTGATATTGAGCTGCCTGAATGTAAACTTTTGAAATTAATCATGTTTCACTTTGCTTCCACTGGAAAGGTCTTCTCAGATTATGTCTAAGTTTTCCATTTTTATTTTCCTTTCCATTTCTCTAGGAGGTGGGTCAAAAAGTTCTTGCTGTGATTTATGTCCTAGAGTGTTCTCCCTATGTTTTCCTTTAAGAGTTTTAGAGTGTCTGCCCATAGACTTCAGGCTTTAATCCATTTTGAGTTTATTTTTCTGTATGGTGTCAAGGAGTGTTCTAATTTCATTCTTTTCCATGGAGCTGTCCACTTTTCCCAGCACCACTTACTTAAGAGGCTGTCTTTTCTCCATTGAGTATTCTTGTCTCCTTTAAAAAAGATAGGTAATCCTATGTGTGTGGGCTTATCTCTGCCTTTTTATCCTGTTCCATTGATCAACATTTCGGTTTTTTTCACAGTACGATACTGTCTTGACTACTGTAGCTTTGTGATACAGTCTGACATCAGGAAAAGTGATTCCTCCAGCTCCGTTTTGCTTTCTGAGGATTACTTTTGGCTGTTCAGGGTATTTTGTGTTTTCATACAAATTGTGAAAGTTTTTGTTCTAGTTTGGTGAAAAATGCCATTGGTTGTATAACAAAGATTGCGTTGAATCTGTGGATTCCTTTAGGTAGTATAGTCATTTTCACCATTTTCATTCTCCCAAGCCAAGTATACGGTATGTCTCTCCATCTGTTTGTATCGTCTTTATTTTTTTTTTTTTATCAGTGTCTTATAGTTATCTCCGCACAGGTCCTTTGTCTCCTTAGGTACGTTTATTCCTAGGTACTTTATTCATTTTGTTGCCGTGGTAAATCTCAATGTTTCCTTAAATTCTCTTTTAGATTTTTCTTCGGTAGTGCATAGGAAAGCAAGAGATTTCTGTGCATTAATTTTTATCCTGCTACTTTACGGGATTCATTGATTAGCTCTAGTCGTTTTATGGTAGCATCTTTAGGATTCTCGATGTGTAGCATCATGTCCTCTGCAAAACAGTGACAGTTTTATTTCTTCTTTTCTGATTTCGATTCATTTATTTCTATTTCTTCTCTGACCACTGTGGGTAAAACTTC
This sequence comes from Eubalaena glacialis, assembly GCF_028564815.1. Lineage (NCBI taxonomy): Eukaryota > Metazoa > Chordata > Mammalia > Artiodactyla > Balaenidae > Eubalaena > Eubalaena glacialis. The sequence goes on from NW_026871156.1 coordinate 3,166,259, forward strand.
CAAAACTCTGTGGAATAATAGCGATGAGACTGGGCAACCTTGTCTTGTTCATGACCTTAGAGGAAATATTTTCAGTTTCTCATGATAAACCATGATGGTGACTGTGGGTTTGTCATATATGGCCTTTATTATGTGGAGGTTTGTTCCGTCTATGCCTACTTTCTGGAAAGTTTGCAGCATAAATGAGTGTTGACTATTTTGTTTAATATAAATTTATGTGTATATTGATGTATTTATTTATTTATGGCCGTGTTCGGTCTTCGTGTCTTTTTGCAGGCTTTCTTTGTTGCTGCGAGCGGGGGCACTCTTCGTTGCAGTGCACGGGCTCTAGGTGCGTGGAATTCATTTCTTGTGGCACGCAGCCTCAGTAGTTGTGTCTCGCAGGCTCTAGAGCGCAGGCTCAGTAGTTGTGGTGCATGGGCTTAGCTGCTCCATGGCATGTGGGATCGTCCCAGACCACGATTCAAACCCATACCCCTCGCATCGTCAGGCAGACTCTCAAACACTGCGCCACCTGGGAAGCCCTGGGTGTGGACTTTTGTGGAAAGCTTTTTCTGCATCTATTGAGATGATCACATGGTTGGTATCCCTCCATTTATTTATTTATTTTTCGATAGGTGGGCATTATCTACGTTGAAACATAATTGTTGCAAAATGTAATTCTGTATTTATTGTTTTTTTAACTTAATTGAATTTATTTCTTTTAGACAGCAGGTGTTTTTAGTCACCAGTTTTATACACATCAGTGTATACTTGTCAATCCCTATCTCCCAATTCATCACAGCACCACCCCAAACCCTCCATCGCTTTCCCCCTTCGATGTCAACATGTTTGTTTTCTATGTCTGTGTCTCAATTGCTGCCCTGCAAACCGGTTCATCTGTACCATTTATCTAGGTTCCACATATATGCATTAATAGAGAATATTTGTTCTTCCCTTTCTGGCTTACTTCACTCTATGACAGCCTTTAAATCCATCCGCATCTCAACAAATGACCCGATGGCGTTCTTTTTATGGCTGACTAGTATTCCATTGCATATATGTATCACATCTTCTTTATCCATTCGTCTGTCAATGGGCATTTAGGTTGCTTCCATGACCTGGATATTGTAGATAGTGCTGCAATGAACATTGGGTGCATGTGTCCTTTGAATGATGGTCTTCTGTGGTTATATGCCCAGTAGTGGGATTGCTGTGTCATATGCCATTTCTCTTTTTAGTTGTTTAAAGAAACTCCGTACTCTTCATCTTAGCAGCAGTATTAATTTACAGTCCCACCAACAGTGCAAGAGGGTTCCCTATTGGGCACACCCTCTGCAACATTTATTGTTTGTAGATTTTTGGATGGTGGCCCTTCTGAATGGGGTGAGCTGATACCTCTTTGTAATTTTGATTTGCATTTTTCTAATGACTAGTGATGTTGAGCATTCTCTCATGCCTTTGTTGGCTCTCTGTATATCTTCTTTGGAGTAATGTCTACTTAGTCTTCCGCCAATTTTGGTGTTGGTTCTTTGTTTTTTATTGATATTGAGCTGCCTGAATGTAAACTTTTGAAATTAATCATGTTTCACTTTGCTTCCACTGGAAAGGTCTTCTCAGATTATGTCTAAGTTTTCCATTTTTATTTTCCTTTCCATTTCTCTCGGAGGTGGGTCAAAAAGTTCTTGCTGTGATTTATGTCATAGAATGTTCTCCCTATGTTTTCCTTTAAGAGTTTTAGAGTGTCTGCCCATAGACTTCAGGCTTTAATCCATTTTGAGTTTATTTTTCTGTATGGTGTCTAGGAGTGTTCTAATTTCATTCTTTTCCATGGAGCTGTCCACTTTTCCCAGCACCACTTACTTAAGAGGCTGTCTTTTCTCCATTGAGTATTCTTGTCTCCTTTAAAAAAGATAGGTAATCCTATGTGTGTGGGCTTATCTCTGCCTTTTTATCCTGTTCCATTGATCAACATTTCGGTTTTTTTCACAGTACGATACTGTCTTGACTACTGTAGCTTTGTGATACAGTCTGACATCAGGAAAAGTGATTCCTCCAGCTCCGTTTTGCTTTCTGAGGATTACTTTTGGCTGTTCAGGGTATTTTGTGTTTTCATACAAATTGTGAAAGTTTTTCTTCTAGTTTGGTGAAAAATGCCGTTGGTTGTATGACAAAGATTGCGTTGAATCTGTGGATTCCGTTAGGTAGTATAGTCATTTTCACCATTTTCATTCTCCCAAGCCAAGTATATGGTATGTCTCTCCATCTGTTTGTATCGTCTTTATTTTTTTTTTATCTGTGTCTTATAGTTTTCTGCGCACAGGTCCTTTGTCTCCTTAGGTACGTTTATTCCTAGGTACTTTATTCATTTTGTTGCCGTGGTAAATCTCAATGTTTCCTTAAATTCTCTTTTAGATTTTTCTTCGGTAGTGCCTGGGAAAGCAAGAGATTTCTGTGCATTAATTTTTATCCTGCTATTTTACGGGATTCATTGATTAGCTCTAGTCGTTTTATGGTAGCATCTTTAGGATTCTCGATGTGTAGCATCATGTCCTCTGCAAAACAGTAACAGTTTTATTTCTTCTTTTCTGATTTCGATTCATTTGTTTCTTTTTCTTCTCTGACCACTGTGGGTAAACCTTCCAAAACTCTGTGGAATAATAGCGATGAGACTGGGCAACCTTGTCTTGTTCATGACCTTAGGGGAAATATTTTCAGTTTCTCATGATAAACCATGATGGTGACTGTGGGTTTGTCATATATGGCCTTTATTATGTGGAGGTTTGTTCCGTCTATGCCTACTTTCTGGAAAGTTTGCAGCATAAATGAGTGTTGACTATTTTGTTTAATATAAATTTATGTGTATATTGATGTATTTATTTATTTATGGCCGTGTTCGGTCTTCGTGTCTGTTTGCAGGCTTTCTTTGTTGCTGCGAGCGGGGGCACTCTTCGTTGCAGTGCACGGGCTCTAGGTGCGTGGGATTCATTTCTTGTGGCACGCAGCCTCAGTAGTTGTGTCTCGCAGGCTCTAGAGCGCAGGCTCAGTAGTTGTGGTGCATGGGCTTAGCTGCTCCATGGCATGTGGGATCGTCCCAGACCACGATTCGAACCCATACCCCTCGCATCGTCAGGCAGACTCTCAAACACTGCGCCACCTGGGAAGCCCTGGGTGTGGACTTTTGTGGAAAGCTTTTTCTGCATCTATTGAGATGATCACATGGTTGGTATCCCTCCATTTATTTATTTATTTTTCGATAGGTGGGCATTATCTACGTTGAAACATAATTGTTGCCAAATGTAATTCTGTATTGATTGTTTTTTTAACTTAATTGAATTTGTTTCTTTTAGACAGCAGGTGTTTTTAGTCACCAATTTTATACACATCAGTGTATACTTGTCAATCCCTATCTCCCAATTCATCACAGCACCACCCCAAACCCTCCATCGCTTTCCCCCCTCGGTGTCCACATGTTTGTTCTCTATGTCTGTGTCTCAATTGCTGCCCTGCAAACCGCTTCATCTGTACCATTTTTCTAGGTTCCACATATATGCATTAATAGAGAATATTTGTTCTTCCCTTTCTGGCTTACTTCACTCTATGACAGCCTTTACATCCATCCGCATCTCAACAAATGACCCGATGGCGTTCTTTTTATGGCTGACTAGTATTTCATTGCATATATGTATCACATCTTCTTTATCCATTCGTCTGTCAATGGGCATTTAGGTTGCTTCCATGACCTGGATATTGGAAATAGTGCTGCAATGAACATTGGGTGCATGTGTCCTTTGAATGATGGTCTTCTGTGGTTATATGCCCAGTAGTGGGATTGCTGTGTCATATGCCATTTCTCTTTTTAGTTGTTTAAAGAAACTCCGTACTCTTCATCTTAGCAGCAGTATTAATTTACAGTCCCACCAACAGTGCAAGAGGGTTCCCTATTGGGCACACCCTCTGCAACATTTATTGTTTGTAGATTTTTGGATGGTGGCCCTTCTGAATGGGGTGAGCTGATACCTCTTTGTAATTTTGATTTGCATTTTTCTAATGACTAGTGATGTTGAGCATTCTCTCATGCGTTTGTTGGCTCTCTGTATATCTTCTTTGGAGTAATGTCTACTTAGTCTTCCGCCAATTTTTGTGTTGGTTCTTTGTTTTTTATTGATATTGAGCTGCCTGAATGTAAACTTTTGAAATTAATCATGTTTCACTTTGCTTCAACTGGAAAGGTCTTCTCAGATTATGTCTAAGTTTTCCATTTTTATTTTCCTTTCCATTTCTCTCGGAGGTGGGTCAAAAAGTTCTTGCTGTGATTTATGTCATAGAATGTTCTCCCTATGTTTTCCTTTAAGAGTTTTAGAGTGTCTGCCCATAGACTTCAGGCTTTAATCCATTTTGAGTTTATTTTTCTATATGGTGTCAAGGAGTGTTCTAATTTCATTCTTTTCCATGGAGCTGTCCACTTTTCCCAGCACCACTTACTTAAGAGGCTGTCTTTTCTCCATTGAGTATTCTTGTCTCCTTTAAAAAAGATAGGTAATCCTATGTGTGTGGGCTTATCTCTGCCTTTTTATCCTGTTCCATTGATCAACATTTCGGTTTTTTTCACAGTACGATACTGTCTTGACTACTGTAGCTTTGTGATACAGTCTGACATCAGGAAAAGTGATTCCTCCAGCTCCGTTTTGCTTTCTGAGGATTACTTTTGGCTGTTCAGGGTATTTTGTGTTTTCATACAAATTGTGAAAGTTTTTGTTCTAGTTTGGTGAAAAATGCCGTTGGTTGTATGACAAAGATTGCATTGAATCTGTGGATTCCTTTAGGTAGTATAGTCATTTTCACCATTTTCATTCTCCCAAGCCAAGTATATGGTATGTCTCTCCATCTGTTTGTATCGTCTTTATTTTTTTTTTTATCTGTGTCTTATAGTTATCTGCGCACAGGTCCTTTGTGTCCTTAGGTACGTTTATTCCTAGGTACTTTATTCATTTTGTTGCCGTGGTAAATCTCAATGTTTCCTTAAATTCTCTTTTAGATTTTTCTTCGGTAGTGCATAGGAAAGCAAGAGATTTCTGTGCATTAATTTTTATCCTGCTACTTTACGGGATTCATTGATTAGCTCTAGTCGTTTTATGGTAGCATCTTTAGGATTCTCGATGTGTAGCATCATGTCCTCTGCAAAACAGTGACAGTTTTATTTCTTCTTTTCTGATTTCGATTCATTTATTTCTATTTCTTCTCTGACCACTGTGGGTAAAACTTCCAAAACTCTGTGGAATAATAGCGATGAGACTGGGCAACCTTGTCTTGTTCATGACCTTAGGGGAAATATTTTCAGTTTCTCATGATAAACCAAGATGGTGGCTGTGGGTTTGTCATATATGGCCTTTATTATGTGGAGGTTTGTTCCGTCTATGCCTACTTTCTGGAAAGTTTGCAGCATAAATGAGTGTTGACTATTTTGTTTAATATAAATTTATGTGTATATTGATGTATTTATTTATTTATGGCCGTGTTCGGTCTTCGTGTCTGTTTGCAGGCTTTCTTTGTTGCTGCGAGCGGGGGCACTCTTCGTTGCAGTGCACGGGCTCTAGGTGCGTGGGATTCATTTCTTGTGGCACGCAGCCTCAGTAGTTGTGTCTCGCAGGCTCTAGAGCGCAGGCTCAGTAGTTGTGGTGCATGGGCTTAGCTGCTCCATGGCATGTGGGATCGTCCCAGACCACGGTTCGAACCCATACCCCTCGCATCGTCAGGCAGACTCTCAAACACTGCGCCACCTGGGAAGCCCTGGGTGTGGACTTTTGTGGAAAGCTTTTTCTGCATCTATTGAGATGATCACATGGTTGGTATCCCTCCATTTATTTATTTATTTTTCGATAGGTGGGCATTATCTACGTTGAAACATAATTGTTGCAAAATGTAATTCTGTATTTATTGTTTTTTTAACTTAATTTAATTTATTTCTTTTAGACAGCAGGTGTTTTTAGTCACCAGTTTTATACACATCAGTGTATACTTCTCAATCCCTATCTCCCAATTCATCACAGCACCACCCCAAACCCTCCATCGCTTTCCCCCCTCGATGTCCACATGTTTGTTCTCTATGTCTGTGTCTCAATTGCTGCCCTGCAAACCGGTTCATCTGTACCATTTTTCTAGGTTCCACATATATGCATTAATAGAGAAGATTTGTTCTTCCCTTTCTGGCTTACTTCACTCTATGACAGCCTTTATATCCATTCGCATCTCAACAAATGACCCGATGGCGTTCTTTTTATGGCTGACTAGTATTCCATTGCATATATGTATCACATCTTCTTTATCCATTCGTCTGTCAATGGGCATTTAGGTTGCTTCCATGACCTGGATATTGTAGATAGTGCTGCAATGAACATTGGGTGCATGTGTCCTTTTAATGATGGTCTTCTGTGGTTATATGCCCAGTAGTGGGATTGCTGTGTCATATGCCATTTCTCTTTTTAGTTGTTTAAAGAAACTCCGTACTCTTCATCTTAGCAGCAGTATTAATTTACAGTCCCACCAACAGTGCAAGAGGGTTCCCTATTGGGCACACCCTCTGCAACATTTATTGTTTGTAGATTTTTGGATGGTGGCCCTTCTGAATGGGGTGAGCTGATACCTCTTTGTAATTTTGATTTGCATTTTTCTAATGACTAGTGATGTTGAGCATTCTCTCATGCGTTTGTTGGCTCTCTGTATATCTTCTTTGGAGTAATGTCTACTTAGTCTTCCGCCAATTTTTGTGTTGGTTCTTTGTTTTTTATTGATATTGAGCTGCCTGAATGTAAACTTTTGAAATTAATCATGTTTCACTTTGCTTCCACTGGAAAGGTCTTCTCAGATTATGTCTAAGTTTTCCATTTTTATTTTCCTTTCCATTTCTCTCGGAGGTGGGTCAAAAAGTTCTTGCTGTGATTTATGTCATAGAATGTTCTCCCTATGTTTTCCTTTAAGAGTTTTAGAGTGTCTGCCCATAGACTTCAGGCTTTAATCCATTTTGAGTTTATTTTTCTATATGGTGTCAAGGAGTGTTCTAATTTCATTCTTTTCCATGGAGCTGTCCACTTTTCCCAGCACCACTTACTTAAGAGGCTGTCTTTTCTCCATTGAGTATTCTTGTCTCCTTTAAAAAAGATAGGTAATCCTATGTGTGTGGGCTTATCTCTGCCTTTTTATCCTGTTCCATTGATCAACATTTCGGTTTTTTTCACAGTACGATACTGTCTTGACTACTGTAGATTTGTGATACAGTCTGACATCAGGAAAAGTGATTCCTCCAGCTCCGTTTTGCTTTCTGAGGATTACTTTTGGCTGTTCAGGGTATTTTGTGTTTTCATACAAATTGTGAAAGTTTTTGTTCTAGTTTGGTGAAAAATGCCGTTGGTTGTATGACAAAGATTGCATTGAATCTGTGGATTCCTTTAGGTAGTATAGTCATTTTCACCATTTTCATTCTCCCAAGCCAAGTATATGGTATGTCTCTCCATCTGTTTGTATCGTCTTTATTTTTTTTTTATCTGTGTCTTATAGTTATCTGCGCACAGGTCCTTTGTGTCCTTAGGTACGTTTATTCCTAGGTACTTTATTCATTTTGTTGCCGTGGTAAATCTCAATGTTTCCTTAAATTCTCTTTTAGATTTTTCTTCGGTAGTGCATAGGAAAGCAAGAGATTTCTGTGCATTAATTTTTATCCTGCTACTTTACGGGATTCATTGATTAGCTCTAGTCGTTTTATGGTAGCATCTTTAGGATTCTCGATGTGTAGCATCATGTCCTCTGCAAAACAGTGACAGTTTTATTTCTTCTTTTCTGATTTCGATTCATTTATTTCTATTTCTTCTCTGACCACTGTGGGTAAAACTTCCAAAACTCTGTGGAATAATAGCGATGAGACTGGGCAACCTTGTCTTGTTCATGACCTTAGGGGAAATATTTTCAGTTTCTCATGATAAACCAAGATGGTGGCTGTGGGTTTGTCATATATGGCCTTTATTATGTGGAGGTTTGTTCCGTCTATGCCTACTTTCTGGAAAGTTTGCAGCATAAATGAGTGTTGACTATTTTGTTTAATATAAATTTATGTGTATATTGATGTATTTATTTATTTATGGCCGTGTTCGGTCTTCGTGTCTGTTTGCAGGCTTTCTTTGTTGCTGCGAGCGGGGGCACTCTTCGTTGCAGTGCACGGGCTCTAGGTGCGTGGGATTCATTTCTTGTGGCACGCAGCCTCAGTAGTTGTGTCTCGCAGGCTCTAGAGCGCAGGCTCAGTAGTTGTGGTGCATGGGCTTAGCTGCTCCATGGCATGTGGGATCGTCCCAGACCACGGTTCGAACCCATACCCCTCGCATCGTCAGGCAGACTCTCAAACACTGCGCCACCTGGGAAGCCCTGGGTGTGGACTTTTGTGGAAAGCTTTTTCTGCATCTATTGAGATGATCACATGGTTGGTATCCCTCCATTTATTTATTTATTTTTCGATAGGTGGGCATTATCTACGTTGAAACATAATTGTTGCAAAATGTAATTCTGTATTTATTGTTTTTTTAACTTAATTTAATTTATTTCTTTTAGACAGCAGGTGTTTTTAGTCACCAGTTTTATACACATCAGTGTATACTTCTCAATCCCTATCTCCCAATTCATCACAGCACCACCCCAAACCCTCCATCGCTTTCCCCCCTCGATGTCCACATGTTTGTTCTCTATGTCTGTGTCTCAATTGCTGCCCTGCAAACCGGTTCATCTGTACCATTTTTCTAGGTTCCACATATATGCATTAATAGAGAAGATTTGTTCTTCCCTTTCTGGCTTACTTCACTCTATGACAGCCTTTAAATCCATCCGCATCTCAACAAATGACCCGATGGCGTTCTTTTTATGGCTGACTAGTATTCCATTGCATATATGTATCACATCTTCTTTATCCATTCGTCTGTCAATGGGCATTTAGGTTGCTTCCATGACCTGGATATTGTAGATAGTGCTGCAATGAACATTGGGTGCATGTGTCCTTTTAATGATGGTCTTCTGTGGTTATATGCCCAGTAGTGGGATTGCTGTGTCATATGCCATTTCTCTTTTTAGTTGTTTAAAGAAACTCCGTACTCTTCATCTTAGCAGCAGTATTAATTTACAGTCCCACCAACAGTGCAAGAGGGTTCCCTATTGGGCACACCCTCTGCAACATTTATTGTTTGTAGATTTTTGGATGGTGGCCCTTCTGAATGGGGTGAGCTGATACCTCTTTGTAATTTTGATTTGCATTTTTCTAATGACTAGTGATGTTGAGCATTCTCTCATGCGTTTGTTGGCTCTCTGTATATCTTCTTTGGAGTAATGTCTACTTAGTCTTCCGCCAATTTTTGTGTTGGTTCTTTGTTTTTTATTGATATTGAGCTGCCTGAATGTAAACTTTTGAAATTAATCATGTTTCACTTTGCTTCCACTGGAAAGGTCTTCTCAGATTATGTCTAAGTTTTCCATTTTTATTTTCCTTTCCATTTCTCTCGGAGGTGGGTCAAAAAGTTCTTGCTGTGATTTATGTCATAGAATGTTCTCCCTATGTTTTCCTTTAAGAGTTTTAGAGTGTCTGCCCATAGACTTCAGGCTTTAATCCATTTTGAGTTTATTTTTCTATATGGTGTCAAGGAGTGTTCTAATTTCATTCTTTTCCATGGAGCTGTCCACTTTTCCCAGCACCACTTACTTAAGAGGCTGTCTTTTCTCCATTGAGTATTCTTGTCTCCTTTAAAAAAGATAGGTAATCCTATGTGTGTGGGCTTATCTCTGCCTTTTTATCCTGTTCCATTGATCAACATTTCGGTTTTTTTCACAGTACGATACTGTCTTGACTACTGTAGCTTTGTGATACAGTCTGACATCAGGAAAAGTGATTCCTCCAGCTCCGTTTTGCTTTCTGAGGATTACTTTTGGCTGTTCAGGTTATTTTGTGTTTTCATACAAATTGTGAAAGTTTTTCTTCTAGTTTGGTGAAAAATGCCGTTGGTTGTATGACAAAGATTGCGTTGAATCTGTGGATTCCTTTAGGTAGTATAGTCATTTTCACCATTTTCATTCTCCCAAGCCAAGTATATGGTATGTCTCTCCATCTGTTTGTATCGTCTTTATTTTTTTTTTATCTGTGTCTTATAGTTATCTGCGCACAGGTCCTTTGTGTCCTTAGGTACGTTTATTCCTAGGTACTTTATTCATTTTGTTGCCGTGGTAAATCTCAATGTTTCCTTAAATTCTCTTTTAGATTTTTCTTCGGTAGTGCATAGGAAAGCAAGAGATTTCTGTGCATTAATTTTTATCCTGCTACTTTACGGGATTCATTGATTAGCTCTAGTCGTTTTATGGTAGCATCTTTAGGATTCTCGATGTGTAGCATCATGTCCTCTGCAAAACAGTGACAGTTTTATTTCTTCTTTTCTGATTTCGATTCATTTATTTCTATTTCTTCTCTGACCACTGTGGGTAAAACTTCCAAAACTCTGTGGAATAATAGCGATGAGACTGGGCAACCTTGTCTTGTTCATGACCTTAGGGGAAATATTTTCAGTTTCTCATGATAAACCAAGATGGTGGCTGTGGGTTTGTCATATATGGCCTTTATTATGTGGAGGTTTGTTCCGTCTATGCCTACTTTCTGGAAAGTTTGCAGCATAAATGAGTGTTGACTATTTTGTTTAATATAAATTTATGTGTATATTGATGTATTTATTTATTTATGGCCGTGTTCGGTCTTCGTGTCTGTTTGCAGGCTTTCTTTGTTGCTGCGAGCGGGGGCACTCTTCGTTGCAGTGCACGGGCTCTAGGTGCGTGGGATTCATTTCTTGTGGCACGCAGCCTCAGTAGTTGTGTCTCGTAGGCTCTAGAGCGCAGGCTCAGTAGTTGTGGTGCATGGGCTTAGCTGCTCCATGGCATGTGGGATCGTCCCAGACCACGGTTCGAACCCATACCCCTCGCATCGTCAGGCAGACTCTCAAACACTGCGCCACCTGGGAAGCCCTGGGTGTGGACTTTTGTGGAAAGCTTTTTCTGCATCTATTGAGATGATCACATGGTTGGTATCCCTCCATTTATTTATTTATTTTTCGATAGGTGGGCATTATCTACGTTGAAACATAATTGTTGCAAAATGTAATTCTGTATTTATTGTTTTTTTAACTTAATTGAATTTATTTCTTTTAGACAGCAGGTGTTTTTAGTCACCAGTTTTATACACATCAGTGTATACTTCTCAATCCCTATCTCCCAATTCATCACAGCACCACCCCAAACCCTCCATCGCTTTCCCCCCTCGATGTCCACATGTTTGTTCTCTATGTCTGTGTCTCAATTGCTGCCCTGCAAACCGGTTCATCTGTACCATTTTTCTAGGTTCCACATATATGCATTAATAGAGAATATTTGTTCTTCCCTTTCTGGCTTACTTCACTCTATGACAGCCTTTAAATCCATTCGCATCTCAACAAATGACCCGATGGCGTTCTTTTTATGGCTGACTAGTATTCCATTGCATATATGTATCACATCTTCTTTATCCATTCGTCTGTCAATGGGCATTTAGGTTGCTTCCATGACCTGGATATTGTAGATAGTGCTGCAATGAACATTGGTTGCATGTGTCCTTTTAATGATGGTCTTCTGTGGTTATATGCCCAGTAGTGGGATTGCTGTGTCATATGCCATTTCTCTTTTTAGTTGTTTAAAGAAACTCCGTACTCTTCCTCTTAGCAGCAGTATTAATTTACAGTCCCACCAACAGTGCAAGAGCGTTCCCTATTGGGCACACCCTCTGCAACATTTATTGTTTGTAGATTTTGGATGGTGGCCCTTCTGAATGGGGTGAGCTGATACCTCTTTGTAATTTTGATTTGCATTTTTCTAATGACTAGTGATGTTGAGCATTCTTTCATGCGTTTGTTGGCTCTCTGTATATCTTCTTTGGAGTAATGTCTACTTAGTCTTCCGCCAATTTTTGTGTTGGTTCTTTGTTTTTTATTGATATTGAGCTGCCTGAATGTAAACTTTTGAAATTAATCATGTTTCACTTTGCTTCAACTGGAAAGGTCTTCTCAGATTATGTCTAAGTTTTCCATTTTTATTTTCCTTTCCATTTCTCTAGGAGGTGGGTCAAAAAGTTCTTGCTGTGATTTATGTCATAGAGTGTTCTCCCTATGTTTTCCTTTAAGAGTTTTAGAGTGTCTGCCCATAGACTTCAGGCTTTAATCCATTTTGAGTTTATTTTTCTGTATGGTGTCAAGGAGTGTTCTAATTTCATTCTTTTCCATGGAGCTGTCCACTTTTCCCAGCACCACTTACTTAAGAGGCTGTCTTTTCTCCATTGAGTATTCTTGTCTCCTTTAAAAAAGATAGGTAATCCTATGTGTGTGGGCTTATCTCTGCCTTTGTATCCTGTTCCATTGATCAACATTTCGGTTTTTTTCACAGTACGATACTGTCTTGACTACTGTAGCTTTGTGATACAGTCTGACATCAGGAAAAGTGATTCCTCCAGCTCCGTTTTGCTTTCTGAGGATTACTTTTGGCTGTTCAGGGTATTTCGTGTTTTCATACAAATTGTGAAAGTTTTTGTTCTAGTTTGGTGAAAAATGCCATTGGTTGTATGACAAAGATTGCGTTGAATCTGTGGATTCCTTTAGGTAGTATAGTCATTTTCAACATTTTCATTCTCCCAAGCCAAGTATACGGTATGTCTCTCCATCTGTTTGTATCGTCTTTATTTTTTTTTTTATCAGTGTCTTATAGTTATCTGCGCACAGGTCCTTTGTCTCCTTAGGTACGTTTATTCCTAGGTACTTTATTCATTTTGTTGCCGTGGTAAATCTCAATGTTTCCTTAAATTCTCTTTTAGATTTTTCTTCGGTAGTGCCTAGGAAAGCAAGAGATTTCTGTGCATTAATTTTTACCCTGCTACTTTACGGGATTCATTGATTAGCTCTAGTCGTTTTATGGTAGCATCTTTAGGATTCTCGATGTGTAGCATCATGTCCTCGGCAAAACAGTGACAGTTTTATTTCTTCTTTTCTGATTTCGATTCATTTGTTTCTTTTTCTTCTCTGACCACTGTGGGTAAAACTTCCAAAACTCTGTGGAATAATAGCGATGAGACTGGCAACCTTGTCTTGTTCATGACCTTAGGGGAAATATTTTCAGTTTCTCATGATAAACCAAGATGGTGGCTGTGGGTTTGTCATATATGGCCTTTATTATGTGGAGGTTTGTTCCGTCTATGCCTACTTTCTGGAAAGTTTGCAGCATAAATGAGTGTTGACTATTTTGTTTAATATAAATTTATGTGTATATTGATGTATTTATTTATTTATGGCCGTGTTCGGTCTTCGTGTCTGTTTGCAGGCTTTCTTTGTTGCTGCGAGCGGGGGCACTCTTCGTTGCAGTGCACGGGCTCTAGGTGCGTGGGATTCATTTCTTGTGGCACGCAGCCTCAGTAGTTGTGTCTCGCAGGCTCTAGAGCGCAGGCTCAGTAGTTGTGGTGCATGGGCTTAGCTGCTCCATGGCATGTGGGATCGTCCCAGACCACGGTTCGAACCCATACCCCTCGCATCGTCAGGCAGACTCTCAAACACTGCGCCACCTGGGAAGCCCTGGGTGTGGACTTTTGTGGAAAGCTTTTTCTGCATCTATTGAGATGATCACATGGTTGGTATCCCTCCATTTATTTATTTATTTTTCGATAGGTGGGCATTATCTACGTTGAAACATAATTGTTGCAAAATGTAATTCTGTATTTATTGTTTTTTTAACTTAATTGAATTTATTTCTTTTAGACAGCAGGTGTTTTTAGTCACCAGTTTTATACACATCAGTGTATACTTCTCAATCCCTATCTCCCAATTCATCACAGCACCACCCCAAACCCTCCATCGCTTTCCCCCCTCGATGTCCACATGTTTGTTCTCTATGTCTGTGTCTCAGTTGCTGCCCTGCAAACCGGTTCATCTGTACCATTTTTCTAGGTTCCACATATATGCATTAATAGAGAATATTTGTTCTTCCCTTTCTGGCTTACTTCACTCTATGACAGCCTTTAAATCCATCCGCATCTCAACAAATGACCCGATGGCGTTCTTTTTATGGCTGACTAGTATTCCATTGCATATATGTATCACATCTTCTTTATCCATTCGTCTGTCAATGGGCATTTAGGTTGCTTCCATGACCTGGATATTGGAAATAGTGCTGCAATGAACATTGGGTGCATGTGTCCTTTTAATGATGGTCTTCTCTGGTTATATGCCCAGTAGTGGGATTGCTGTGTCATATGGCATTTCTCTTTTTAGTTGTTTAAAGAAACTCCGTACTCTTCCTCTTAGCAGCAGTATTAATTTACAGTCCCACCAACAGTGCAAGAGGGTTCCCTATTGGGCACACCCTCTGCAACATTTATTGTTTGTAGATTTTTGGATGGTGGCCCTTCTGAATGGGGTGAGCTGATACCTCTTTGTAATTTTGATTTGCATTTTTCTAATGACTAGTGATGTTGAGCATTCTCTCATGCGTTTGTTGGCTCTCTGTATATCTTCTTTGGAGTAATGTCTACTTAGTCTTCCGCCAATTTTTGTGTTGGTTCTTTGTTTTTTATTGATATTGAGCTGCCTGAATGTAAACTTTTGAAATTAATCATGTTTCACTTTGCTTCCACTGGAAAGGTCTTCTCAGATTATGTCTAAGTTTTCCATTTTTATTTTCCTTTCCATTTCTCTCGGAGGTGGGTCAAAAAGTTCTTGCTGTGATTTATGTCATAGAATGTTCTCCCTATGTTTTCCTTTAAGAGTTTTAGAGTGTCTGCCCATAGACTTCAGGCTTTAATCCATTTTGAGTTTATTTTTCTATATGGTGTCAAGGAGTGTTCTAATTTCATTCTTTTCCATGGAGCTGTCCACTTTTCCCAGCACCACTTACTTAAGAGGCTGTCTTTTCTCCATTGAGTATTCTTGTCTCCTTTAAAAAAGATAGGTAATCCTATGTGTGTGGGCTTATCTCTGCCTTTTTATCCTGTTCCATTGATCAACATTTCGGTTTTTTTCACAGTACGATACTGTCTTGACTACTGTAGCTTTGTGATACAGTCTGACATCAGGAAAAGTGATTCCTCCAGCTCCGTTTTGCTTTCTGAGGATTACTTTTGGCTGTTCAGGGTATTTTGTGTTTTCATACAAATTGTGAAAGTTTTTCTTCTAGTTTGGTGAAAAATGCCGTTGGTTGTATGACAAAGATTGCGTTGAATCTGTGGATTCCTTTAGGTAGTATAGTCATTTTCACCATTTTCATTCTCCCAAGCCAAGTATATGGTATGTCTCTCCATCTGTTTGTATCGTCTTTATTTTCTTTTTATCTGTGTCTTATAGTTATCTGCGCACAGGTCCTTTGTGTCCTTAGGTACGTTTATTCCTAGGTACTTTATTCATTTTGTTGCAGTGGTAAATCTCAATGTTTCCTTAAATTCTCTTTTAGATTTTTCTTCGGTAGTGCATAGGAAAGCAAGAGATTTCTGTGCATTAATTTTTATCCTGCTACTTTACGGGATTCATTGATTAGCTCTAGTCGTTTTATGGTAGCATCTTTAGGATTCTCGATGTGTAGCATCATGTCCTCTGCAAAACAGTGACAGTTTTATTTCTTCTTTTCTGATTTCGATTCATTTATTTCTATTTCTTCTCTGACCACTGTGGGTAAAACTTCCAAAACTCTGTGGAATAATAGCGATGAGACTGGGCAACCTTGTCTTGTTCATGACCTTAGGGGAAATATTTTCAGTTTCTCATGATAAACCAAGATGGTGGCTGTGGGTTTGTCATATATGGCCTTTATTATGTGGAGGTTTGTTCCGTCTATGCCTACTTTCTGGAAAGTTTGCAGCATAAATGAGTGTTGACTATTTTGTTTAATATAAATTTATGTGTATATTGATGTATTTATTTATTTATGGCCGTGTTCGGTCTTCGTGTCTGTTTGCAGGCTTTCTTTGTTGCTGCGAGCGGGGGCACTCTTCGTTGCAGTGCACGGGCTCTAGGTGCGTGGGATTCATTTCTTGTGGCACGCAGCCTCAGTAGTTGTGTCTCGCAGGCTCTAGAGCGCAGGCTCAGTAGTTGTGGTGCATGGGCTTAGCTGCTCCATGGCATGTGGGATCGTCCCAGACCACGGTTCGAACCCATACCCCTCGCATCGTCAGGCAGACTCTCAAACACTGCGCCACCTGGGAAGCCCTGGGTGTGGACTTTTGTGGAAAGCTTTTTCTGCATCTATTGAGATGATCACATGGTTGGTATCCCTCCATTTATTTATTTATTTTTCGATAGGTGGGCATTATCTACGTTGAAACATAATTGTTGCAAAATGTAATTCTGTATTTATTGTTTTTTTAACTTAATTTAATTTATTTCTTTTAGACAGCAGGTGTTTTTAGTCACCAGTTTTATACACATCAGTGTATACTTGTCAATCCCTATCTCCCAATTCATCACAGCACCACCCCAAACCCTCCATCGCTTTCCCCCCTCGATGTCCACATGTTTGTTCTCTATGTCTGTGTCTCAATTGCTGCCCTGCAAACCGGTTCATCTGTACCATTTTTCTAGGTTCCACATATATGCATTAATAGAGAATATTTGTTCTTCCCTTTCTGGCTTACTTCACTCTATGACAGCCTTTAAATCCATTCGCATCTCAACAAATGACCCGATGGCGTTCTTTTTATGGCTGACTAGTATTCCATTGCATATATGTATCACATCTTCTTTATCCATTCGTCTGTCAATGGGCATTTAGGTTGCTTCCATGACCTGGATATTGTAGATAGTGCTGCAATGAACATTGGGTGCATGTGTCCTTTTAATGATGGTCTTCTGTGGTTATATGCCCAGTAGTGGGATTGCTGTGTCATATGGCATTTCTCTTTTTAGTTGTTTAAAGAAACTCCGTACTCTTCCTCTTAGCAGCAGTATTAATTTACAGTCCCACCAACAGTGCAAGAGGGTTCCCTATTGGGCACACCCTCTGCAACATTTATTGTTTGTAGATTTTTGGATGGTGGCCCTTCTGAATGGGGTGAGCTGATACCTCTTTGTAATTTTGATTTGCATTTTTCTAATGACTAGTGATGTTGAGCATTCTTTCATGCGTTTGTTGGCTCTCTGTATATCTTCTTTGGAGTAATGTCTACTTAGTCTTCCGCCAATTTTTGTGTTGGTTCTTTGTTTTTTATTGATATTGAGCTGCCTGAATGTAAACTTTTGAAATTAATCATGTTTCACTTTGCTTCAACTGGAAAGGTCTTCTCAGATTATGTCTAAGTTTTCCATTTTTATTTTCCTTTCCATTTCTCTAGGAGGTGGGTCAAAAAGTTCTTGCTGTGATTTATGTCATAGAGTGTTCTCCCTATGTTTTCCTTTAAGAGTTTTAGAGTGTCTGCCCATAGACTTCAGGCTTTAATCCATTTTGAGTTTATTTTTCTGTATGGTGTCAAGGAGTGTTCTAATTTCATTTTTTTCCATGGAGCTGTCCACTTTTCCCAGCACCACTTACTTAAGAGGCTGTCTTTTCTCCATTGAGTATTCTTGTCTCCTTTAAAAAAGATAGGTAATCCTATGTGTGTGGGCTTATCTCTGCCTTTTTATCCTGTTCCATTGATCAACATTTCGGTTTTTTTCACAGTACGATACTGTCTTGACTACTGTAGCTTTGTGATACAGTCTGACATCAGGAAAAGTGATTCCTCCAGCTCCGTTTTGCTTTCTGAGGATTACTTTTGGCTGTTCAGGGTATTTCGTGTTTTCATACAAATTGTTAAAGTTTTTGTTCTAGTTTGGTGAAAAATGCCATTGGTTGTATGACAAAGATTGCGTTGAATCTGTGGATTCCTTTAGGTAGTATAGTCATTTTCAACATTTTCATTCTCACAAGCCAAGTATACGGTATGTCTCTCCATCTGTTTGTATCGTCTTTATTTTATTTTTTTATCAGTGTCTTATAGTTATCTGCGCACAGGTCCTTTGTCTCCTTAGGTACGTTTATTCCTAGGTACTTTATTCATTTTGTTGCCGTGGTAAATCTCAATGTTTCCTTAAATTCTCTTTTAGATTTTTCTTCGGTAGTGCCTAGGAAAGCAAGAGATTTCTGTGCATTAATTTTTACCCTGCTACTTTACGGGATTCATTGATTAGCTCTAGTCGTTTTATGGTAGCATCTTTAGGATTCTCGATGTGTAGCATCATGTCCTCTGCAAAACAGTGACAGTTTTATTTCTTCTTTTCTGATTTCGATTCATTTGTTTCTTTTTCTTCTCTGACCACTGTGGGTAAAACTTCCAAAACTCTGTGGAATAATAGCGATGAGACTGGCAACCTTGTCTTGTTCATGACCTTAGGGGAAATATTTTCAGTTTCTCATGATAAACCAAGATGGTGGCTGTGGGTTTGTCATATATGGCCTTTATTATGTGGAGGTTTGTTCCGTCTATGCCTACTTTCTGGAAAGTTTGCAGCATAAATGAGTGTTGACTATTTTGTTTAATATAAATTTATGTGTATATTGATGTATTTATTTATTTATGGCCGTGTTCGGTCTTCGTGTCTGTTTGCAGGCTTTCTTTGTTGCTGCGAGCGGGGGCACTCTTCGTTGCAGTGCACGGGCTCTAGGTGCGTGGGATTCATTTCTTGTGGCACGCAGCCTCAGTAGTTGTGTCTCACAGGCTCTAGAGCGCAGGCTCAGTAGTTGTGGTGCATGGGCTTAGCTGCTCCATGGCATGTGGGATCGTCCCAGACCACGGTTCGAACCCATACCCCTCGCATCGTCAGGGAGACTCTCAAACACTGCGCCACCTGGGAAGCCCTGGGTGTGGACTTTTGTGGAAAGCTTTTTCTGCATCTATTGAGATGATCACATGGTTGGTATCCCTCCATTTATTTATTTATTTTTCGATAGGTGGGCATTATCTACGTTGAAACATAATTGTTGCAAAATATAATTCTGTGTTTATTGTTTTTTTAACTTAATTGAATTTATTTCTTTTAGACAGCAGGTGCTTTTAGTCACCAGTTTTATACACATCAGTGTATACTTGTCAATCCCTATCTCCCAATTCATCACAGCACCACCCCAAACCCTCCATCGCTTTCCCCCCTCGATGTCCACATGTTTGTTCTCTATGTCTGTGTCTCAGTTGCTGCCCTGCAAACCGGTTCATCTGTACCATTTTTCTAAGTTCCACATATATGCATTAATAGAGAATATTTGTTCTTCCCTTTCTGGCTTACTTCACTCTATGACAGCCTTTAAATCCATCCGCATCACAACAAATGACCCGATGGCGTTCTTTTTATGGCTGACTAGTATTCCATTGCATATATGTATCACATCTTCTTTATCCATTCGTCTGTCAATGGGCATTTAGGTTGCTTCCATGACCTGGATATTGTAAATAGTGCTGCAATGAACATTGGGTGCATGTGTCCTTTTAATGATGGTCTTCTCTGGTTATATGCCCAGTAGTGGGATTGCTGTGTCATATGGCATTTCTCTTTTTAGTTGTTTAAAGAAACTCCGTACTCTTCATCTTAGCAGCAGTATTAATTTACAGTCCCACCAACAGTGCAAGAGGGTTCCCTATTGGGCACACCCTCTGCAACACTTATTGTTTGTAGATTTTTGGATGCTGGCCCTTCTGAATGGGGTGAGCTGATACCTCTTTGTAATTTTGATTTGCATTTTTCTAATGACTAGTGATGTTGAGCATTCTCTCATGCCTTTGTTGGCTCTCTGTATATCTTCTTTGGAGTAATGTCTACTTAGTCTTCCGCCAATTTTGGTGTTGGTTCTTTGTTTTTTATTGATATTGAGCTGCCTGAATGTAAACTTTTGAAATTAATCATGTTTCACTTTGCTTCAACTGGAAAGGTCTTCTCAGATTATGTCTAAGTTTTCCATTTTTATTTTCCTTTCCATTTCTCTAGGAGGTGGGTCAAAAAGTTCTTGCTGTGATTTATGTCATAGAGTGTTCTCCCTATGTTTTCCTTTAAGAGTTTTAGAGTGTCTGCCCATAGACTTCAGGCTTTAATCCATTTTGAGTTTATTTTTCTGTATGGTGTCAAGGAGTGTTCTAATTTCATTCTTTTCCATGGAGCTGTCCACTTTTCCCAGCACCACTTACTTAAGAGGCTGTCTTTTCTCCATTGAGTATTCTTGTCTCCTTTAAAAAAGATAGGTAATCCTATGTGTGTGGGCTTATCTCTGCCTTTGTATCCTGTTCCATTGATCAACATTTCGGTTTTTTTCACAGTACGATACTGTCTTGACTACTGTAGCTTTGTGATACAGTCTGACATCAGGAAAAGTGATTCCTCCAGCTCCGTTTTGCTTTCTGAGGATCACTTTTGGCTGTTCAGGGTATTTTGTGTTTTCATACAAATTGTGAAAGTTTTTGTTCTAGTTTGGTGAAAAATGCCGTTGGTTGTATGACAAAGATTGCGTTGAATCTGTGGATTCCTTTAGGTAGTATAGTCATTTTCACCATTTTCATTCTCCCAAGCCAAGTATACGGTATGTCTCTCCATCTGTTTGTATCGTCTTTATTTATTTTTTTTTTTATCAGTGTCTTATAGTTATCTGCGCACAGGTCCTTTGTCTCCTTAGGTACGTTTATTCCTAGGTACTTTATTCATTTTGTTGCCGTGGTAAATCTCAATGTTTCCTTAAATTCTCTTTTAGATTTTTCTTCGGTAGTGCCTAGGAAAGCAAGAGATTTCTGTGCATTAATTTTTATCCTGCTACTTTACGGGATTCATTGATTAGCTCTAGTCGTTTTATGGTAGCATGTTTAGGATTCTCGATGTGTAGCATCATGTCCTCTGCAAAACAGTGACAGTTTTATTTCTTCTTTTCTGATTTCGATTCATTTGTTTCTTTTTCTTCTCTGACCACTGTGGGTAAAACTTCCAAAACTCTGTGGAATAATAGCGATGAGACTGGGCAACCTTGTCTTGTTCATGACCTTAGGGGAAATATTTTCAGTTTCTCATGATAAACCAAGATGGTGGCTGTAGGTTTGTCATATATGGCCTTTATTATGTGGAGGTTTGTTCCGTCTATGCCTACTTTCTGGAAAGTTTGCAGCATAAATGAGTGTTGACTATTTTGTTTAATATAAATTTATGTGTATATTGATGTATTTATTTATTTATGGCCGTGTTCGGTCTTCGTGTCTGTTTGCAGGCTTTCTTTGTTGCTGCGAGCGGGGGCACTCTTCGTTGCAGTGCACGGGCTCTAGGTGCGTGGGATTCATTTCTTGTGGCATGCAGCCTCAGTAGTTGTGTCTCGCAGGCTCTAGAGCCCAGGCTCAGTAGTTGTGGTGCATGGGCTTAGCTGCTCCATGGCATGTGGGATCGTCCCAGACCACGGTTCGCACCCATACCCCTCGCATCATCAGGCAGACTCTCAAACACTGCGCCACCTGGGAAGCCCTGGGTGTGGACTTTTGTGGAAAGCTTTTTCTGCATCTATTGAGATGATCACATGGTTGGTATCCCTCCATTTATTTATTTGCTTTTCGATAGGTGGGCATTATCTACGTTGAAACATAATTGTTGCAAAATGTAATTCTGTATTGATTGTTTTTTTAACTTCATTTAATTTATTTCTTTTAGACAGCAGGTGTTTTTAGTCACCAATTTTATACACATCAGTGTATACTTGTCAATACCTATCTCCCAATTCATCACAGCACCACCCCAAACCCTCCATCGCTTTCCCCCCTCGGTTTCCACATGTTTGTTCTCCATGTCTGTGTCTCAATTACTGCCCTGCAAACCGGTTCATCTGTACCACTTTTTCTAGGTTCCACATATATGCATTAATAGAGAATATTTGTTCTTCCCTTTCTGGCTTACTTCACTCTATGACAGCCTCTAAATCCATCCGCATCTCAACAAATGACCCGATGGCGTTCTTTTTATGGCTGAATAGTATTCCATTGCATATATGTATCACATCTTCTTTATCCATTCGTCTGTCAATGGGCATTTAGGTTGCTTCCATGACCTGGATATTGTAAATAGTGCTGCAATGAACATTGGGTGCATGTGTCCTTTTAATGATGGTCTTCTCTGGTTATATGCCCAGTAGTGGGATTGCTGTGTCATATGGCATTTCTCTTTTTAGTTGTTTAAAGAAACTCCGTACTCTTCATCTTAGCAGCAGTATTAATTTACAGTCCCACCAACAGTGCAAGAGGGTTCCCTATTGGGCACACCCTCTGCAACATTTATTGTTTGTAGATTTTTGGATGGTGGCCCTTCTGAATGGGGTGAGCTGATACCTCTTTGTAATTTTGATTTGCATGTTTCTAATGACTAGTGATGTTGAGCATTCTCTCATGCGTTTGTTGGCTCTCTGTATATCTTCTTTGGAGTAATGTCTACTTAGTCTTCCGCCAATTTTTGTGTTGGTTCTTTGTTTTTTATTGATATTGAGCTGCCTGAATGTAAACTTTTGAAATTAATCATGTTTCACTTTGCTTCAACTGGAAAGGTCTTCTCAGATTATGTCTAAGTTTTCCATTTTTATTTTCCTTTCCATTTCTCTAGGAGGTGGGTCAAAAAGTTCTTGCTGTGATTTATGTCATAGAGTGTTCTCCCTATGTTTTCCTTTAAGAGTTTTAGAGTGTCTGCCCATAGACTTCAGGCTTTAATCCATTTTGAGTTTATTTTTCTGTATGGTGTCAAGGAGTGTTCTAATTTCATTCTTTTCCATGGAGCTGTCCACTTTTCCCAGCACCACTTACTTAAGAGGCTGTCTTTTCTCCATTGAGTATTCTTGTCTCCTTTACAAAAGATAGGTAATCCTATGTGTGTGGGCTTATCTCTGCCTTTTTATCCTGTTCCATTGATCAACATTTCGGTTTTTTTCACAGTACGATACTGTCTTGACTACTGTAGCTTTGTGATACAGTCTGACATCAGGAAAAGTGATTCCTCCAGCTCCGTTTTGCTTTCTGAGGATTACTTTTGGCTGTTCAGGGTATTTCGTGTTTTCATACAAATTGTGAAAGTTTTTGTTCTAGTTTGGTGAAAAATGCCGTTGGTTGTATGACAAAGATTGCGTTGAATCTGTGGATTCCTTTAGGTAGTATAGTCATTTTCACCATTTTCATTCTCCCAAGCCAAGTATATGGTATGTCTCTCCATCTGTTTGTATCGTCTTTATTTTTTTTTATCAGTGTCTTATAGTTTTCTGCGCACAGGCCCTTTGTCTCCTTAGTTACGTTTATTCCTAGGTACTTTATTCATTTTGTTGCAGTGGTAAATCTCAATGTTTCCTTAAATTCTCTTTTAGATTTTTCTTCGGTAGTGCCTAGGAAAGCAAGAGATTTCTGTGCATTAATTTTTATCCTGCTACTTTACGGGATTCATTGATTAGCTCTAGTCGTTTTATGGTAGCATCTTTAGGATTCTCGATGTGTAGCATCATGTCCTCTGCAAAACAGTGACAGTTTTATTTCTTCTTTTCTGATTTCGATTCATTTATTTCTTTTTCTTCTCTGACCACTGTGGGTAAAACTTTCAAAACTCTGTGGAATAATAGCGATGAGACTGGGCCACCTTGTCTTGTTCATGACCTTAGGGGAAATATTTTCAGTTTCTCATGATAAACCAAGATGGTGGCTGTGGGTTTGTCATATATGGCCTTTATTATGTGGAGGTTTGTTCCGTCTATGCCTACTTTCTGGAAAGTTTGCAGCATAAATGAGTGTTGACTATTTTGTTTAATATAAATTTATGTGTATATTGATGTATTTATTTATTTATGGCCGTGTTCGGTCTTCGTGTCTGTTTGCAGGCTTTCTTTGTTGCTGCGAGCGGGGGCACACTTCGTTGCAGTGCACGGGCTCTAGGTGCGTGGGATTCATTTCTTGTGGCACGCAGCCTCAGTAGTTGTGTCTCGCAGGCTCTAGAGCGCAGGCTCAGTAGTTGTGGTGCATGGGCTTAGCTGCTCCATGGCATGTGGGATCGTCCCAGACCACGGTTCGAACCCATACCCCTCGCATCGTCAGGCAGACTCTCAAACACTGCGCCACCTGGGAAGCCCTGGGTGTGGACTTTTGTGGAAAGCTTTTTCTGCATCGATTGAGATGATCACATGGTTGGTATCCCTCCATTTATTTATTTATTTTTCGATAGGTGGGCATTATCTACGTTGAAACATAATTGTTGCAAAATGTAATTCTGTGTTTATTGTTTTTTTAACTTAATTTAATTTATTTCTTTTAGACAGCAGGTGTTTTTAGTCACCAATTTTATACACATCAGTGTATACTTGTCAATCCCTATCTCCCAATTCATCACAGCAGCACCCCAAACCCTCCATCGCTTTCCCCCCTCGGTGTCCACATGTTTGTTCTCTATGTCTGTGTCTCAATTGCTGCCCTGCAAACCGGTTCATCTGTACCATTTTTCTAGGTTCCACATATATGCATTAATAGAGAAGATTTGTTCTTCCCTTTCTGGCTTACTTCACTCTATGACAGCCTCTAAATCCATCCGCATCTCAACAAATGACCCGATGGCATTCTTTTTATGGCTGAATAGTATTCCATTGCATATATGTATCACATCTTCTTTATCCATTCGTCTGTCAATGGGCATTTAGGTTGCTTCCATGACCTGGATATTGGAAATAGTGCTGCAATGAACATTGGGTGCATGTGTCCTTTGAATGAGGGTCTTCTCTGGTTATATGCCCAGTAGTGGGATTGCTGTGTCATATGGCATTTCTCTTTTTAGTTGTTTAAAGAAACTCCGTACTCTTCATCTTAGCAGCAGTATTAATTTACAGTCCCACCAACAGTGCAAGAGGGTTCCCTATTGGGCACACCCTCTGCACCATTTATTGTTTGTAGATTTTTGGATGGTGGCCCTTCTGAATGGGGTGAGCTGATACCTCTTTGTAATTTTGATTTGCATGTTTCTAATGACTAGTGATGTTGAGCATTCTCTCATGCGTTTGTTGGCTCTCTGTATATCTTCTTTGGAGTAATGTCTACTTAGTCTTCCGCCAATTTTTGTGTTGGTTCTTTGTTTTTTATTGATATTGAGCTGCCTGAATGTAAACTTTTGAAATTAATCATGTTTCACTTTGCTTCAACTGGAAAGGTCTTCTCAGATTATGTCTAAGTTTTCCATTTTTATTTTCCTTTCCATTTCTCTAGGAGGTGGGTCAAAAAGTTCTTGCTGTGATTTATGTCATAGAGTGTTCTCCCTATGTTTTCCTTTAAGAGATTTAGAGTGTCTGCCCATAGAGTTCAGGCTTTAATCCATTTTGAGTTTATTTTTCTGTATGATGTCAAGGAGTGTTCTAATTTCATTCTTTTCCATGGAGCTGTCCACTTTTCCCAGCACCACTTACTTAAGAGGCTGTCTTTTCTCCATTGAGTATTCTTGTCTCCTTTAAAAAAGATAGGTAATCCTATGTGTGTGGGCTTATCTCTGCCTTTTTATCCTGTTCCATTGATCAACATTTCGGTTTTTGTCACAGTACGATACTGTCTTGACTACTGTAGCTTTGTGATACAGTCTGACATCAGGAAAAGTGATTCCTCCAGCTCCGTTTTGCTTTCTGAGGATTACTTTTGGCTGTTCAGGGTATTTCGTGTTTTCATACAAATTGTGAAAGTTTTTGTTCTAGTTTGGTGAAAAATGCCGTTGGTGTATGACAAAGATTGCGTTGAATCTGTGGATTCCTTTAGGTAGGATAGTCATTTTCACCATTTTCATTCTCCCAAGCCAAGTATATGGTATGTCTCTCCATCTGTTTGTACCGTCTTTATTTTTTTTTTTTTATCAGTGTCTTATAGTTATCTGCGCACAGGTCATTTGTCTCCTTAGGTACGTTTATTCCTAGGTACTTTATTCATTTTGTTGCAGTGGTAAATCTCAATGTTTCCTTAAATTCTCTTTTAGATTTTTCTTCGGTAGTGCCTAGGAAAGCAAGAGATTTCTGTGCATTAATTTTTATCCTGCTACTTTACGGGATTCATTGATTAGCTCTAGTCGTTTTATGGTAGCATCTTTAGGATTCTCGATGTGTAGCATCATGTCATCTGCAAAACAGTGACAGTTTTATTTCTTCTTTTCTGATTTCGATTCATTTATTTCTTTTTCTTCTCTGACCACTGTGGGTAAAACTTTCAAAACTCTGTGGAATAATAGCGATGAGACTGGGCAACCTTGTCTTGTTCATGACCTTAGGGGAAATATTTTCAGTTTCTCATGATAAACCAAGATGGTGGCTGTGGGTTTGTCATATATGGCCTTTATTATGTGGAGGTTTGTTCCGTCTATGCCTACTTTCTGGAAAGTTTGCAGCATAAATGAGTGTTGACTATTTTGTTTAATATAAATTTATGTGTATATTGATGTATTTATTTATTTATGGCCGTGTTCGGTCTTCGTGTCTGTTGCAGGCTTTCTTTCTTGCTGCGAGCGGGGGCACACTTCGTTGCAGTGCATGGGTTCTAGGTGCGTGGGATTCATTTCTTGTGGCACGCAGCCTCAGTAGTTGTGTCTCGCAGGCTCTAGAGCGCAGGCTCAGTAGTTGCGGTGCATGGGCTTAGCTGCTCCATGGCATGTGGGATCGTCCCAGACCACGGTTCGAACCCATACCCCTCGCATCGTCACGCAGACTCTCAAACACTGCTCCACCTGGGAAGCCCTGGGTGTGGACTTTTGTGGAAAGCTTTTTCTGCATCTATTGAGATGATCACATGGTTGGTATCCCTCCATTTATTTATTTATTTTTCGATAGGTGGGCATTATCTACGTTGAAACATAATTGTTGCAAAATGTAATTCTGTTTTTATTGTTTTTTTAACTTAATTTAATTTATTTCTTTTAGACAGCAGGTGTTTTTAGTCACCAATTTTATACACATCAGTGTATACTTGTCAATCCCTATCTCCCAATTCATCACAGCACCACCCCAAACCCTCCATCGCTTTCCCCCCTCGGTGTCCACATGTTTGTTCTCTATGTCTGTGTCTCAATTGCTGCCCTGCAAACCGGTTCATCTGTACCATTTTTCTAGGTTCCACATATATGCATTAATAGAGAAGATTTGTTCTTCCCTTTCTGGCTTACTTCACTCTATGACAGCCTCTAAATACATCCGCATCTCAACAAATGACCCGATGGCGTTCTTCTTATGGCTGAATAGTATTCCATTGCATATATGTATCACATCTTCTTTATCCATTCGTCTGTCAATGGGCATTTAGGTTGCTTCCATGACCTGGATATTGTAAATAGTGCTGCAATGAACATTGGGTGCATGTGTCCTTTGAATGATGGTCTTCTCTGGTTATATGCCCAGTAGTGGGATTGCTGTGTCATATGGCATTTCTCTTTTTAGTTGTTTAAAGAAACTCCGTACTCTTCATCTTAGCAGCAGTATTAATTTACAGTCCCACCAACAGTGCAAGAGGGTTCCCTATTGGGCACACCCTCTGCACCATTTATTGTTTGTAGATTTTTGGATGGTGGCCCTTCTGAATGGGGTGAGCTGATACCTCTTTGTAATTTTGATTTGCATTTTTCTAATGACTAGTGATGTTGAGCATTCTTTCATGCGTTTGTTGGCTCTCTGTATATCTTCTTTGGAGTAATGTCTACTTAGTCTTCCGCCAATTTTGGTGTTGGTTCTTTGTTTTTTATTGATATTGAGCTGCCTGAATGTAAACTTTTGAAATTAATCATGTTTCACTTTGCTTCAACTGGAAAGGTCTTCTCAGATTATGTCTAAGTTTTCCATTTTTATTTTCCTTTCCATTTCTCTAGGAGGTGGGTCAAATGTTCTTGCTGTGATTTATGTCATAGAGTGTTCTCCCTATGTTTTCCTTTAAGAGTTTTAGAGTGTCTGCCCATAGACTTCAGGCTTTAATCCATTTTGAGTTTATTTTTCTGTATGGTGTCAAGGAGGGTTCTAATTTCATTCTTTTCCATGGAGCTGTCCACTTTTCCCAGCACCACTTACTTAAGAGGCTGTCTTTTCTCCATTGAGTATTCTTGTCTCCTTTACAAAAGATAGGTAATCCTATGTGTGTGGGCTTATCTCTGCCTTTTTATCCTGTTCCATTGATCAACATTTCGGTTTTTTTCACAGTACGATACTGTCTTGACTACTGTAGCTTTGTGATACAGTCTGACATCAGGAAAAGTGATTCCTCCAGCTCCGTTTTGCTTTCTGAGGATTACTTTTGGCTGTTCAGGGTATTTTGTGTTTTCATACAAATTGTGAAAGTTTTGTTCTAGTTTGGTGAAAAGTGCCGTTGGTTGTATGACAAAGATTGCATTGAATCTGTGGATTCCTTTAGGTAGTATAGTCATTTTCACCATTTTCATTCTCCCAAGCCAAGTATATGGTATGTCTCTCCATCTGTTTGTATCGTCTTTATTTTTTTTTTTATCAGTGTCTTATAGTTATCTGCGCACAGGTCCTTTGTCTCCTTAGGTACGTTTATTCCTAGGTACTTTATTCATTTTGTTGCAGTGGTAAATCTCAATGTTTCCTTAAATTCTCTTTTAGATTTTTCTTCGGTAGTGCCTAGGAAAGCAAGAGATTTCTGTGCATTAATTTTTATCCTGCTACTTTACGGGATTCATTGATTAGCTCTAGTCGTTTTATGGTAGCATGTTTAGGATTCTCGATGTGTAGCATCATGTCATCTGCAAAACAGTGACAGTTTTATTTCTTCTTTTCTGATTTCGATTCATTTATTTCTTTTTCTTCTCTGACCACTGTGGGTAAAACTTCCAAAACTCTGTGGAATAATAGCGATGAGACTGGGCAACCTTGTCTTGTTCATGACCTTAGGGGAAATATTTTCAGTTTCTCATGATAAACCAAGATGGTGGCTGTGGGTTTGTCATATATGGCCTTTATTATGTGGAGGTTTGTTCCGTCTATGCCTACTTTCTGGAAAGTTTGCAGCATAAATGAGTGTTGACTATTTTGTTTAATATAAATTTATGTGTATATTGATGTATTTATTTATTTATGGCCATGTTCGGTCTTTGTGTCTGTTTGC
Organism: Eubalaena glacialis; assembly: GCF_028564815.1. Classification (NCBI taxonomy): domain Eukaryota; kingdom Metazoa; phylum Chordata; class Mammalia; order Artiodactyla; family Balaenidae; genus Eubalaena; species Eubalaena glacialis. The sequence continues at coordinate 3,195,381 of NW_026871156.1, forward strand.
AGGCTTTCTTTGTTGCTGCGAGAGGGGGCACTCTTCGTTGCAGTGCACGGGCTCTAGGTGCGTGGGATTCATTTCTTGTGGCACGCAGCCTCAGTAGTTGTGTCTCGCAGGCTCTAGAGCACAGGCTCAGTAGTTGTGGTGCATGGGCTTAGCTGCTCCATGGCATGTGGGATCGTCCCAGACCACGGTTCGAACCCATGCCCCTTGCATCGTCAGGCAGACTCTCAAACACTGCGCTACCTGGGAAGCCCTGGGTGTGGACTTTTGTGGAAAGCTTTTTCTGCATCTATTGAGATGATCACATGGTTGGTATCCCTCCATTTATTTATTTATTTTTCGATAGGTGGGCATTATCTACGTTGAAACATAATTGTTGCAAAATGTAATTCTGTATTAATTGTTTTTTTAACTTAATTTAATTTATTTCTTTTAGACAGCAGGTGTTTTTAGTCACCAATTTTATACACATCAGTGTATACTTGTCAATCCCTATCTCCCAATTCATCACAGCAGCACCCCAAACCCTCCATCGCTTTCCCCCCTCGGTGTCCACATGTTTGTTCTCTATGTCTGTGTCTCAATTGCTGCCCTGCAAACCGGTTCATCTGTACCATTTTTCTAGGTTCCACATATATGCATTAATAGAGAAGATTTGTTCTTCCCTTTCTGGCTTACTTCACTCTATGACAGCCTCTAAATCCATCCGCATCTCAACAAATGACCCGATGGCGTTCTTTTTATGGCTGAATAGTATTCCATTGCATATATGTATCACATCTTCTTTATCCATTCGTCTGTCAATGGGCATTTAGGTTGCTTCCATGACCTGGATATTGTAAATAGTGCTGCAATGAACATTGGGTGCATGTGTCCTTTGAATGATGGTCTTCTCTGGTTATATGCCCAGTAGTGGGATTGCTGTGTCATATGGCATTTCTCTTTTTAGTTGTTTAAAGAAACTCCGTACACTTCATCTTAGCAGCAGTATTAATTTACAGTCCCACCAACAGTGCAAGAGGGTTCCCTATTGGGCACACCCTCTGCACCATTTATTGTTTGTAGATTTTTGGATGGTGGCCCTTCTGAATGGGGTGAGCTGATACCTCTTTGTAATTTTGATTTGCATTTTTCTAATGACTAGTGATGTTGAGCATTCTTTCATGCGTTTGTTGGCTCTCTGTATATCTTCTTTGGAGTAATGTCTACTTAGTCTTCCGCCAATTTTTGTGTTGGTTCTTTGTTTTTTATTGATATTGAGCTGCCTGAATGTAAACTTTTGAAATTAATCATGTTTCACTTTGCTTCAGCTGGAAAGGTCTTCTCAGATTATGTCTAAGTTTTCCATTTTTATTTTCCTTTCCATTTCTCTAGGAGGTTGGTCAAAAAGTTCTTGCTGTGATTTATGTCATAGAGTGTTCTCCCTATGTTTTCCTTTAAGAGTTTTAGAGTGTCTGCCCATAGACTTCAGGCTTTAATCCATTTTGAGTTTATTTTTCTGTATGGTGTCAAGGAGTGTTCTAATTTCATTCTTTTCCATGGAGCTGTCCACTTTTCCCAGCACCACTTACTTAAGAGGCTGTCTTTTCTCCATTGAGTATTCTTGTCTCCTTTAAAAAAGATAGGTAATCCTATGTGTGTGGGCTTATCTCTGCCTTTTTATCCTGTTCCATTGATCAACATTTCGGTTTTTTTCACAGTACGATACTGTCTTGACTACTGTAGCTTTGTGATACAGTCTGACATCAGGAAAAGTGATTCCTCCAGCTCCGTTTTGCTTTCTGAGGATTACTTTTGGCTGTTCAGGGTATTTCGTGTTTTCATACAAATTGTGAAAGTTTTGTTCTAGTTTGGTGAAAAGTGCCGTTGGTTGTATGACAAAGATTGCGTTGAATCTGTGGATTCCTTTAGGTAGTATAGTCATTTTCACCATTTTCATTCTCCCAAGCCAAGTATATGGTATGTCTCTCCATCTGTTTGTATCGTCTTTATTTTTTTTCTTATCAGTGTCTTATAGTTATCTGCGCACATGTCCTTTGTCTCCTTAGGTACGTTTATTCCTAGGGACTTTATGCATTTTCTTGCAGTGGTAAATCTCAATGTTTCCTTAAATTCTCTTTTAGATTTTTCTTCGGTAGTGCCTAGGAAAGCAAGAGATTTCTGTGCATTAATTTTTATCCTGCTACTTTACGGGATTCATTGATTAGCTCTAGTCGTTTTATGGTAGCATCTTTAGGATTCTCGATGTGTAGCATCATGTCATCTGCAAAACAGTGACAGTTTTATTTCTTCTTTTCTGATTTCGATTCATTTATTTCTTTTTCTTCTCTGACCACTGTGGGTAAAACTTCCAAAACTCTGTGGAATAATAGCGATGAGACTGGGCAACCTTGTCTTGTTCATGAGCTTAGGGGAAATATTTTCAGTTTCTCATGATAAACCAAGATGGTGGCTGTGGGTTTGTCATATATGGCCTTTATTATGTGGAGGTTTGTTCCGTCTATGCCTACTTTCTGGAAAGTTTGCAGCATAAATGAGTGTTGACTATTTTTTTAATATAAATTTATATGTATATTGATATATTTATTTATTTATGGCCGTGTTCGGTCTTCGTGTCTGTTTGCAGGCTTTCTTTGTTGCTGCGAGCGGGGGCACTCTTCGTTGCAGTGCACGGGCTCTAGGTGCGTGGGATTCATTTCTTGTGGCATGCAGCATCAGTAGTTGTGTCTCGCAGGCTCTAGAGCGCAGGCTCAGTAGTTGTGGTGCATGGGCTTAGCTGCTCCATGGCATGTGGGATCGTCCCAGACCACGGTTCGAACCCATACCCCTCGCATCGTCAGGCAGACTCTCAAACACTGCGCCACCTGGGAAGCCCTGGGTGTGGACTTTTGTGGAAAGCTTTTTCTGCATCGATTGAGATGATCACATGGTTGGTATCCCTCCATTTATGTATTTATTTTTCGATAGGTAGTCATTATCTACGTTGAAACATAATTGTTGCAAAATGTAATTCTGTATTGATTGTTTTTTTAACTTAATTGAATTTATTTCTTTTAGACAGCAGGTGTTTTTAGTCACCAATTTTATACACATCAGTGTATACTTGTCAATCCCTATCTCCCAATTCATCACAGCACCACCCCAAACCCTCCATCGCTTTCCCCCCTCGGTGTCCACATGTTTGTTCTCTATGTCTGTGTCTCAATTGCTGCCCTGCAAACCGGTTCATCTGTACCATTTTTCTAGGTTCCACATATATGCATTAATAGAGAATATTTGTTCTTCCCTTTCTGGCTTACTTCACTCTATGACAGCCTCTAAATCCATCCGCATCTCAACAAATGACCCGATGGCGTTCTTTTTATGGCTGAATAGTATTCCATTGCATATATGTATCACATCTTCTTTATCCATTCGTCTGTCAATGGGCATTTAGGTTGCTTCCATGACCTGGATAATGTAAATAGTGCTGCAATGAACATTGGGTGCATGTGTCCTTTGAATGATGGTCTTCTCTGGTTATATGCCCAGTAGTGGGATTGCTGTGTCATATGGCATTTCTCTTTTTAGTTGTTTAAAGAAACTCCGTACTCTTCATCTTAGCAGCAGTATTAATTTACAGTCCCACCAACAGTGCAAGAGGGTTCCCTATTGGGCCCACCCTCCGCAACATTTATTGTTTGTAGATTTTTGGATGGTGGCCCTTCTGAATGGGGTGAGCTGATACCTCTTTGTAATTTTGATTTGCATTTTTCTAATGACTAGTGATGTTGAGCATTCTTTCATGCGTTTGTTGGCTCTCTGTATATCTTCTTTGGAGTAATGTCTACTTAGTCTTCCGCCAATTTTTGTGTTGGTTCTTTGTTTTTTATTGATATTGAGCTGCCTGAATGTAAACTTTTGAAATTAATCATGTTTCACTTTGCTCCAGCTGGACAGGTCTTCTCAGATTATGTCTACGTTTTCCATTTTTATTTTCCTTTCCATTTCTCTAGGAGGTGGGTCAAAAATTTCTTGCTGTGATATATGTCATAGAGTGTTCTCCCTATGTTTTTCTTTAAGAGTTTTATAGTGTCTGCCCATAGACTTCAGGCTTTAATCCATTTTGAGTTTATTTTTCTGTATGGTGTCAAGGAGTGTTCTAATTTCATTCTTTTCCATGGAGCTGTCCACTTTTCCCAGCACCACTTACTTAAGAGGCTGTCTTTTCTCCATTGAGTATTCTTGTCTCCTTTAAAAAAGATAGGTAATCCTATGTGTGTGGGCTTATCTCTGCCTTTTTATCCTGTTCCATTGATCAACATTTCGGTTTTTTTCACAGTACGATACTGTCTTGACTACTGTAGCTTTGTGATACAGTCTGACATCAGGAAAAGTGATTCCTCCAGCTCCGTTTTGCTTTCTGAGGATGACTTTTGGCTGTTCAGGGTATTTCGTGTTTTCATACAAATTGTGAAAGTTTTTGTTCTAGTTTGGTGAAAAATGCCGTTGGTTGTATGACAAAGATTGCGTTGAATCTGTGGATTCCTTTAGGTAGTATAGTCATTTTCACCATTTTCATTCTCCCAAGCCAAGTATATGGTATGTCTCTCCATCTGTTTGTATCGTCTTTATTTTTTTTTTTATCAGTGTCTTATAGTTATCTGCGCACAGGTTCGTTGTCTCCTTAGGTACGTTTATTCCTAGGTACTTTATTCATTTTGTTGCAGTGGTAAATCTCAATGTTTCCTTAAATTCTCTTTTAGATTTTTCTTCGGTAGCGCATAGGAAAGCAAGAGATATCTGTGCATTAATTTTTATCCTGCTACTTTACGGGATTCATTGATTAGCTCTAGTCGTTTTATGGTAGCATCTTTAGGAGTCTCGATGTGTAGCATCATGTCATCTGCAAAACAGTGACAGTTTTATTTCTTCTTTTCTGATTTCGATTCATTTATTCCTTTTTCTTCTCTGACCACTGTGGGTAAAACTTCCAAAACTCTGTGGAATAATAGCGATGAGACTGGGCAACCTTGTCTTGTTCATGACCTTAGGGGAAATATTTTCAGTTTCTCATGATAAACCAAGATGGTGGCTGTGGGTTTGTCATATATGGCCTTTATTATGTGGAGGTTTGTTCCGTCTATGCCTACTTTCTGGAAAGTTTGCAGCATAAATGAGTGTTGACTATTTTGTTTAATATAAATTTATGTGTATATTGATGTATTTATTTATTTATGGCCGTGTTCGGTCTTCGTGTCTGTTTGCAGGCTTTCTCTGTTGCTGCGAGTGGGGGCACTCTTTGGTGCAGTGCACGGGCTCTAGGTGCGTGGGATTCATTTCTTGTGGCACGCAGCCTCAATAGTTGTGTCTCGCAGGCTCTAGAGCGCAGGCTCAGTAGTTGTGGTGCATGGGCTTAGCTGCTCCATGGCATGTGGGATCGTCCCAGACCACGGTTCGAACCCATACCCCTCGCATCGTCAGGCAGACTCTCAAACACTGCGCCACCTGGGAAGCCCTGGGTGTGGACTTTTGTGGAAAGCTTTTTCTGCATCGATTGAGATGATCACATGGTTGGTATCCCTCCATTTATTTATTTATTTTTCGATAGGTGGGCATTATCTACGTTGAAACATAATTGTTGCAAAATGTAATTCTGTGTTTATTGTTTTTTTAACTTAATTGAATTTATTTCTTTTAGACAGCAGGTGTTTTTAGTCACCAATTTTATACACATCAGTGTATACTTGTCAATCCCTATCTCCCAATTCATCACAGTACCACCCCAAACCCTCCATCGCTTTCCCCCCTCGGTGTCCACATGTTTGTTCTCTATGTCTGTGTCTCAATTGCTGCCCTGCAAACCGGTTCATCTGTACCATTATTCTAGGTTCCACATATATGCATTAATAGAGAATATTTGTTCTTCCCTTTCTGGCTTACTTCACTCTATGACAGCCTCTAAATCCATCCGCATCTCAACAAATGACCCGATGGCGTTCTTTTTATGGCTGAATAGTATTCCATTGCATATATGTATCACATCTTCTTTATCCATTCGTCTGTCAATGGGCATTTAGGTTGCTTCCATGACCTGGATATTGTAAATAGTGCTGCAATGAACATTGGGTGCATGTGTCCTTTTAATGATGGTCTTCTCTGGTTATATGCCCAGTAGTGGGATTGCTGTGTCATATGGCATTTCTCTTTTTAGTTGTTTAAAGAAACTCCGTACTCTTCATCTTAGCAGCAGTATTAATTTACAGTCCCACCAACAGTGCAAGAGGGTTCCCTATTGGGCCCACCCTCTGCAGCATTTATTGTTTGTAGATTTTTGGATGGTGGCCCTTCTGAATGGGGTGAGCTGATACCTCTTTGTAATTTTGATTTGCATTTTTCTAATGACTAGTGATGTTGAACATTCTTTCATGCGTTTGTTGGCTCTCTGTATATCTTCTTTGGAGTAATGTCTACTTAGTCTTCCGCCAATTTTTGTGTTGGTTCTTTGTTTTTTATTGATATTGAGCTGCCTGAATGTAAACTTTTGAAATTAATCATGTTTCACTTTGCTTCAGCTGGACAGGTCTTCTCAGATTATGTCTAAGTTTTCCATTTTTATTTTATTTTCCATTTCTCTAGGAGGTGGGTCAAAAATTTCTTGCTGTGATTTATGTCATAGAGTGTTCTCCCTATGTTTTTCTTTAAGAGTTTTATAGTGTCTGCCCATAGACTTCAGGCTTTAATCCATTTTGAGTTTATTTTTCTGTATGGTGTCAAGGAGTGTTCTAATTTCATTCTTTTCCATGGAGCTGTCCACTTTTCCCAGCACCACTTACTTAAGAGGCTGTCTTTTCTCCATTGAGTATTCTTGTCTCCTTTAAAAAAGATAGGTAATCCTATGTGTGTGGGCTTATCTCTGCCTTTTTATCCTGTTCCATTGATCAACATTTCGGTTTTTTTCACAGTACGATACTGTCTTGACTACTGTAGCTTTGTGATACAGTCTGACATCAGGAAAAGTGATTCCTCCAGCTCCGTTTTGCTTTCTGAGGATGACTTTTGGCTGTTCAGGGTATTTCGTGTTTTCATACAAATTGTGAAAGTTTTTGTTCTAGTTTGGTGAAAAATGCCGTTGGTTGTATGACAAAGATTGCGTTGAATCTGTGGATTCCTTTAGGTAGTATAGTCATTTTCACCATTTTCATTCTCCCAAGCCAAGTATATGGTATGTCTCTCCATCTGTTTGTATCGTCTTTATTTTTTTTTTTTTATCAGTGTCTTATAGTTATCTGCGCACAGGTCCGTTGTCTCCTTAGGTACGTTTATTCCTAGGTACTTTATTCATTTTGTTGCAGTGGTAAATCTCAATGTTTCCTTAAATTCTCTTTTAGATTTTTCTTCGGTAGTGCATAGGAAAGCAAGAGATTTCTGTGCATTAATTTTTATCCTGCTACTTTACGGGATTCATTGATTAGCTCTAGTCGTTTTATGGTAGCATCTTTAGGAGTCTCGATGTGTAGCATCATGTCATCTGCAAAACAGTGACAGTTTTATTTCTTCTTTTCTGATTTCGATTCATTTATTTCTTTTTCTTCTCTGACCACTGTGGGTAAAACTTCCAAAACTCTGTGGAATAATAGCGATGAGACTGGGCAACCTTGTCTTGTTCATGACCTTAGGGGAAATATTTTCAGTTTCTCATGATAAACCAAGATGGTGGCTGTGGGTTTGTCATATATGGCCTTTATTATGTGGAGGTTTGTTCCGTCTATGCCTACTTTCTGGAAAGTTTGCAGCATAAATGAGTGTTGACTATTTTGTTTAATATAAATTTATGTGTATATTGATGTATTTATTTATTTATGGCCGTGTTCGGTCTTCGTGTCTGTTTGCAGGCTTTCTTTGTTGCTGCGAGCGGGGGCACTCTTCGTTGCAGTGCACGGGCTCTAGGTGTGTGGGATTCATTTCTTGTGGCACGCAGCCTCAGTAGTTGTGTCTCGCAGGCTCTAGAGCGCAGGCTCAGTAGTTGTGGTGCATGGGCTTAGCTGCTCCATGGCATGTGGGATCGTCCCAGACCACGGTTCGAACCCATACCCCTCGCATCGTCAGGCAGACTCTCAAACACTGCGCCACCTGGGAAGCCCTGGGTGTGGACTTTTGTGGAAAGCTTTTTCTGCATCGATTGAGATGATCACATGGTTGGTATCCCTCCATTTATTTATTTATTTTTCGATAGGTGGGCATTATCTACGTTGAAACATAATTGTTGCAAAATGTAATTCTGTATTGATTGTTTTTTTAACTTAATTGAATTTATTTCTTTTAGACAGCAGGTGTTTTTAGTCACCAATTTTATACACATCAGTGTATACTTGTCAATCCCTATCTCCCAATTCATCACAGCACCACCCCAAACCCTCCATCGCTTTCCCCCCTCGGTGTCCACATGTTTGTTCTCTATGTCTGTGTCTCAATTGCTGCCCTGCAAACCGGTTCATCTGTACCATTTTTCTAGGTTCCACATATATGCATTAATAGAGAATATTTGTTCTTCCCTTTCTGGCTTACTTCACTCTATGACAGCCTCTAAATCCATCCGCATCTCAACAAATGACCCGATGGCGTTCTTTTTATGGCTGAATAGTATTCCATTGCATATATGTATCACATCTTCTTTATCCATTCGTCTGTCAATGGGCATTTAGGTTGCTTCCATGACCTGGATAATGTAAATAGTGCTGCAATGAACATTGGGTGCATGTGTCCTTTGAATGATGGTCTTCTCTGGTTATATGCCCAGTAGTGGGATTGCTGTGTCATATGGCATTTCTCTTTTTAGTTGTTTAAAGAAACTCCGTACTCTTCATCTTAGCAGCAGTATTAATTTACAGTCCCACCAACAGTGCAAGAGGGTTCCCTATTGGGCCCACCCTCCGCAACATTTATTGTTTGTAGATTTTTGGATGGTGGCCCTTCTGAATGGGGTGAGCTGATACCTCTTTGTAATTTTGATTTGCATTTTTCTAATGACTAGTGATGTTGAGCATTCTTTCATGCGTTTGTTGGCTCTCTGTATATCTTCTTTGGAGTAATGTCTACTTAGTCTTCCGCCAATTTTTGTGTTGGTTCTTTGTTTTTTATTGATATTGAGCTGCCTGAATGTAAACTTTTGAAATTAATCATGTTTCACTTTGCTCCAGCTGGACAGGTCTTCTCAGATTATGTCTACGTTTTCCATTTTTATTTTCCTTTCCATTTCTCTAGGAGGTGGGTCAAAAATTTCTTGCTGTGATATATGTCATAGAGTGTTCTCCCTATGTTTTTCTTTAAGAGTTTTATAGTGTCTGCCCATAGACTTCAGGCTTTAATCCATTTTGAGTTTATTTTTCTGTATGGTGTCAAGGAGTGTTCTAATTTCATTCTTTTCCATGGAGCTGTCCACTTTTCCCAGCACCACTTACTTAAGAGGCTGTCTTTTCTCCATTGAGTATTCTTGTCTCCTTTAAAAAAGATAGGTAATCCTATGTGTGTGGGCTTATCTCTGCCTTTTTATCCTGTTCCATTGATCAACATTTCGGTTTTTTTCACAGTACGATACTGTCTTGACTACTGTAGCTTTGTGATACAGTCTGACATCAGGAAAAGTGATTCCTCCAGCTCCGTTTTGCTTTCTGAGGATGACTTTTGGCTGTTCAGGGTATTTCGTGTTTTCATACAAATTGTGAAAGTTTTTGTTCTAGTTTGGTGAAAAATGCCGTTGGTTGTATGACAAAGATTGCGTTGAATCTGTGGATTCCTTTAGGTAGTATAGTCATTTTCACCATTTTCATTCTCCCAAGCCAAGTATATGGTATGTCTCTCCATCTGTTTGTATCGTCTTTATTTTTTTTTTTATCAGTGTCTTATAGTTATCTGCGCACAGGTCCGTTGTCTCCTTAGGTACGTTTATTCCTAGGTACTTTATTCATTTTGTTGCAGTGGTAAATCTCAATGTTTCCTTAAATTCTCTTTTAGATTTTTCTTCGGTAGCGCATAGGAAAGCAAGAGATATCTGTGCATTAATTTTTATCCTGCTACTTTACGGGATTCATTGATTAGCTCTAGTCGTTTTATGGTAGCATCTTTAGGAGTCTCGATGTGTAGCATCATGTCATCTGCAAAACAGTGACAGTTTTATTTCTTCTTTTCTGATTTCGATTCATTTATTCCTTTTTCTTCTCTGACCACTGTGGGTAAAACTTCCAAAACTCTGTGGAATAATAGCGATGAGACTGGGCAACCTTGTCTTGTTCATGACCTTAGGGGAAATATTTTCAGTTTCTCATGATAAACCAAGATGGTGGCTGTGGGTTTGTCATATATGGCCTTTATTATGTGGAGGTTTGTTCCGTCTATGCCTACTTTCTGGAAAGTTTGCAGCATAAATGAGTGTTGACTATTTTGTTTAATATAAATTTATGTGTATATTGATGTATTTATTTATTTATGGCCGTGTTCGGTCTTCGTGTCTGTTTGCAGGCTTTCTCTGTTGCTGCGAGTGGGGGCACTCTTTGGTGCAGTGCACGGGCTCTAGGTGCGTGGGATTCATTTCTTGTGGCACGCAGCCTCAATAGTTGTGTCTCGCAGGCTCTAGAGCGCAGGCTCAGTAGTTGTGGTGCATGGGCTTAGCTGCTCCATGGCATGTGGGATCGTCCCAGACCACGGTTCGAACCCATACCCCTCGCATCGTCAGGCAGACTCTCAAACACTGCGCCACCTGGGAAGCCCTGGGTGTGGACTTTTGTGGAAAGCTTTTTCTGCATCGATTGAGATGATCACATGGTTGGTATCCCTCCATTTATTTATTTATTTTTCGATAGGTGGGCATTATCTACGTTGAAACATAATTGTTGCAAAATGTAATTCTGTGTTTATTGTTTTTTTAACTTAATTGAATTTATTTCTTTTAGACAGCAGGTGTTTTTAGTCACCAATTTTATACACATCAGTGTATACTTGTCAATCCCTATCTCCCAATTCATCACAGTACCACCCCAAACCCTCCATCGCTTTCCCCCCTCGGTGTCCACATGTTTGTTCTCTATGTCTGTGTCTCAATTGCTGCCCTGCAAACCGGTTCATCTGTACCATTATTCTAGGTTCCACATATATGCATTAATAGAGAATATTTGTTCTTCCCTTTCTGGCTTACTTCACTCTATGACAGCCTCTAAATCCATCCGCATCTCAACAAATGACCCGATGGCGTTCTTTTTATGGCTGAATAGTATTCCATTGCATATATGTATCACATCTTCTTTATCCATTCGTCTGTCAATGGGCATTTAGGTTGCTTCCATGACCTGGATATTGTAAATAGTGCTGCAATGAACATTGGGTGCATGTGTCCTTTTAATGATGGTCTTCTCTGGTTATATGCCCAGTAGTGGGATTGCTGTGTCATATGGCATTTCTCTTTTTAGTTGTTTAAAGAAACTCCGTACTCTTCATCTTAGCAGCAGTATTAATTTACAGTCCCACCAACAGTGCAAGAGGGTTCCCTATTGGGCCCACCCTCTGCAGCATTTATTGTTTGTAGATTTTTGGATGGTGGCCCTTCTGAATGGGGTGAGCTGATACCTCTTTGTAATTTTGATTTGCATTTTTCTAATGACTAGTGATGTTGAACATTCTTTCATGCGTTTGTTGGCTCTCTGTATATCTTCTTTGGAGTAATGTCTACTTAGTCTTCCGCCAATTTTTGTGTTGGTTCTTTGTTTTTTATTGATATTGAGCTGCCTGAATGTAAACTTTTGAAATTAATCATGTTTCACTTTGCTTCAGCTGGACAGGTCTTCTCAGATTATGTCTAAGTTTTCCATTTTTATTTTATTTTCCATTTCTCTAGGAGGTGGGTCAAAAATTTCTTGCTGTGATTTATGTCATAGAGTGTTCTCCCTATGTTTTTCTTTAAGAGTTTTATAGTGTCTGCCCATAGACTTCAGGCTTTAATCCATTTTGAGTTTATTTTTCTGTATGGTGTCAAGGAGTGTTCTAATTTCATTCTTTTCCATGGAGCTGTCCACTTTTCCCAGCACCACTTACTTAAGAGGCTGTCTTTTCTCCATTGAGTATTCTTGTCTCCTTTAAAAAAGATAGGTAATCCTATGTGTGTGGGCTTATCTCTGCCTTTTTATCCTGTTCCATTGATCAACATTTCGGTTTTTTTCACAGTACGATACTGTCTTGACTACTGTAGCTTTGTGATACAGTCTGACATCAGGAAAAGTGATTCCTCCAGCTCCGTTTTGCTTTCTGAGGATGACTTTTGGCTGTTCAGGGTATTTCGTGTTTTCATACAAATTGTGAAAGTTTTTGTTCTAGTTTGGTGAAAAATGCCGTTGGTTGTATGACAAAGATTGCGTTGAATCTGTGGATTCCTTTAGGTAGTATAGTCATTTTCACCATTTTCATTCTCCCAAGCCAAGTATATGGTATGTCTCTCCATCTGTTTGTATCGTCTTTATTTTTTTTTTTTTATCAGTGTCTTATAGTTATCTGCGCACAGGTCCGTTGTCTCCTTAGGTACGTTTATTCCTAGGTACTTTATTCATTTTGTTGCAGTGGTAAATCTCAATGTTTCCTTAAATTCTCTTTTAGATTTTTCTTCGGTAGTGCATAGGAAAGCAAGAGATTTCTGTGCATTAATTTTTATCCTGCTACTTTACGGGATTCATTGATTAGCTCTAGTCGTTTTATGGTAGCATCTTTAGGAGTCTCGATGTGTAGCATCATGTCATCTGCAAAACAGTGACAGTTTTATTTCTTCTTTTCTGATTTCGATTCATTTATTTCTTTTTCTTCTCTGACCACTGTGGGTAAAACTTCCAAAACTCTGTGGAATAATAGCGATGAGACTGGGCAACCTTGTCTTGTTCATGACCTTAGGGGAAATATTTTCAGTTTCTCATGATAAACCAAGATGGTGGCTGTGGGTTTGTCATATATGGCCTTTATTATGTGGAGGTTTGTTCCGTCTATGCCTACTTTCTGGAAAGTTTGCAGCATAAATGAGTGTTGACTATTTTGTTTAATATAAATTTATGTGTATATTGATGTATTTATTTATTTATGGCCGTGTTCGGTCTTCGTGTCTGTTTGCAGGCTTTCTTTGTTGCTGCGAGCGGGGGCACTCTTCGTTGCAGTGCACGGGCTCTAGGTGTGTGGGATTCATTTCTTGTGGCACGCAGCCTCAGTAGTTGTGTCTCGCAGGCTCTAGAGCGCAGGCTCAGTAGTTGTGGTGCATGGGCTTAGCTGCTCCATGGCATGTGGGATCGTCCCAGACCACGGTTCGAACCCATACCCCTCGCATCGTCAGGCAGACTCTCAAACACTGCGCCACCTGGGAAGCCCTGGGTGTGGACTTTTGTGGAAAGCTTTTTCTGCATCGATTGAGATGATCACATGGTTGGTATCCCTCCATTTATTTATTTATTTTTCGATAGGTGGGCATTATCTACGTTGAAACATAATTGTTGCAAAATGTAATTCTGTATTGATTGTTTTTTTAACTTAATTGAATTTATTTCTTTTAGACAGCAGGTGTTTTTAGTCACCAATTTTATACACATCAGTGTATACTTGTCAATCCCTATCTCCCAATTCATCACAGCACCACCCCAAACCCTCCATCGCTTTCCCCCCTCGGTGTCCACATGTTTGTTCTCTATGTCTGTGTCTCAATTGCTGCCCTGCAAACCGGTTCATCTGTACCATTTTTCTAGGTTCCACATATATGCATTAATAGAGAAGATTTGTTCTTCCCTTTCTGGCTTACTTCACTCTATGACAGCCTCTAAATCCATCCGCATCTCAACAAATGACCCGATGGCGTTCTTTTTATGGCTGAATAGTATTCCATTGCATATATGTATCACATCTTCTTTATCCATTCATCTGTCAATGGGCATTTAGGTTGCTTCCATGACCTGGATAATGTAAATAGTGCTGCAATGAACATTGGGTGCATGTGTCCTTTTAATGATGGTCTTCTCCGGTTATATGCCCAGTAGTGGGATTGCTGTGTCATATGGCATTTCTCTTTTTAGTTGTTTAAAGAAACTCCGTACTCTTCATCTTAGCAGCAGTATTAATTTACAGTCCCACCAACAGTGCAAGAGGGTTCCCTATTGGGCCCACCCTCTGCAACATTTATTGTTTGTAGATTTTTGGATGGTGGCCCTTCTGAATGGGGTGAGCTGATACCTCTTTGTAATTTTGATTTGCATTTTTCTAATGACTAGTGATGTTGAGCATTCTTTCATGCGTTTGTTGGCTCTCTGTATATCTTCTTTGGAGTAATGTCTACTTAGTCTTCTGCCAATTTTTGTGTTGGTTCTTTGTTTTTTATTGATATTGAGCTGCCTGAATGTAAACTTTTGAAATTAATCATGCTTCACTTTGCTCCAGCTGGACAGGTCTTCTCAGATTATGTCTACGTTTTCCATTTTTATTTTCCTTTCCTTTTCTCTAGGAGGTGGGTCAAAAATTTCTTGCTGTGATTTATGTCATAGAGTGTTCTCCCTATGTTTTTCTTTAAGAGTTTTATAGTGTCTGCCCATAGACTTCAGGCTTTAATCCATTTTGAGTTTATTTTTCTGTATGGTGTCAAGGAGTGTTCTAATTTCATTCTTTTCCATGGAGCTGTCCACTTTTCCCAGCACCACTTACTTAAGAGGCTGTCTTTTCTCCATTGAGTATTCTTGTCTCCTTTAAAAAAGATAGGTAATCCTATGTGTGTGGGCTTATCTCTGCCTTTTTATCCTGTTCCATTGATCAACATTTCGGTTTTTTTCACAGTACGATACTGTCTTGACTACTGTAGCTTTGTGATACAGTCTGACATCAGGAAAAGTGATTCCTCCAGCTCCGTTTTGCTTTCTGAGGATGACTTTTGGCTGTTCAGGGTATTTCGTGTTTTCATACAAATTGTGAAAGTTTTTGTTCTAGTTTGGTGATAAATGCCGTTGGTTGTATGACAAAGATTGCGTTGAATCTGAGGATTCCTTTAGGTAGTATAGTCATTTTCACCATTTTCATTCTCCCAAGCCAAGTATAAGGTATGTCTCTCCATCTGCTTGTATCGTCTTTATTTTTTTTTTATCAGTGTCTTATAGTTATCTGCGCACAGGTCCGTTGTCTCCTTAGGTACGTTTATTCCTAGTTATTTTATTCATTTTGTTGCAGTGGTAAATCTCAATGTTTCCTTAAATTCTCTTTTAGATTTTTCTTCAGGAGTGCATAGGAAAGCAAGAGATTTCTGTGCATTAATTTTTATCCTGCTACTTTACGGGATTCATTGATTAGCTCTAGTCGTTTTATGGTAGCATCTTTAGGATTCTCGATGTGTAGCATCATGTCATCTGCAAAACAGTGACAGTTTTATTTCTTCTTTTCTGATTTCGATTCATTTATTTCTTTTTCTTCTCTGACCACTGTGGGTAAAACTTCCAAAACTCTGTGGAATAATAGCGATGAGACTGGGCAACCTTGTCTTGTTCATGACCTTAGGGGAAATATTTTCAGTTTCTCATGATAAACCAAGATGGTGGCTGTGGGTTTGTCATATATGGCGTTTATTATGTGGAGGTTTGTTCCGTCTATGCCTACTTTCTGGAAAGTTTGCAGCATAAATGAGTGTTGACTATTTTGTTTAATATAAATTTATGTGTATATTGATGTATTTATTTATTTATGGCCGTGTTCGGTCTTCGTGTCTGTTGCAGGCTTTCTTTGTTGCTGCGAGCGGGGGCACTCTTCGTTGCAGTGCACGGGCTCTAGGTGCGTGGGATTCATTTCTTGTGGCACGCAGCCTCAGTAGTTGTGTCTCGCAGGCTCTAGAGCGCAGGCTCAGTAGTTGTGGTGCATGGGCTTAGCTGCTCCATGGCATGTGGGATCGTCCCAGACCACGGTTCGAACCCATACCCCTCGCATCGTCAGGCAGACTCTCAAACACTGCGCCACCTGGGAAGCCCTGGGTGTGGACTTTTGTGGAAAGCTTTTTCTGCATCGATTGAGATGATCACATGGTTGGTATCCCTCCATTTATTTATTTATTTTTCGATAGGTGGGCATTATCTACGTTGAAACATAATTGTTGCAAAATGTAATTCTGTGTTTATTGTTTTTTTAACTTAATTGAATTTATTTCTTTTAGACAGCAGGTGTTTTTAGTCACCAATTTTATACACATCAGTGTATACTTGTCAATCCCTATCTCCCAATTCATCACAGCACCACCCCAAACCCTCCATCGCTTTCCCCCCTCGGTGTCCACATGTTTGTTGTCTATGTCTGTGTCTCAATTGCTGCCCTGCAAACCGGTTCATCTGTACCATTTTTCTAGGTTCCACATATATGCATTAATAGAGAATATTTGTTCTTCCCTTTCTGGCTTACTTCACTCTATGACAGCCTCTATATCCACCCGCATCTCAACAAATGACCCGATGGCGTTCTTTTTATGGCTGAATAGTATTCCATTGCATACATGTATCACATCTTCTTTATCCATTCGTCTGTCAATGGGCATTTAGGTTGCTTCCATGACCTGGATATTGGAAATAGTGCTGCAATGAACATTGGGTGCATGTGTCCTTTGAATGATGGTCTTCTCTGGTTATATGCCCAGTAGTGGGTTTGCTGTGTCATATGGCATTTCTCTTTTTAGTTGTTTAAAGAAACTCCGTACTCTTCATCTTAGCAGCAGTATTAATTTACAGTCCCACCAACAGTGCAAGAGGGTTCCCTATTGGGCCCACCCTCTGCAACATTTATTGTTTGTAGATTTTTGGATGGTGGCCCTTCTGAATGGGGTGAGCTGATACCTCTTTGTAATTTTGATTTGCATTTTTCTAATGACTAGTGATGTTGAGCATTCTTTCATGCATTTGTTGGCTCTCTGTATATCTTCTTTGGAGTAATGTCTACTTAGTCTTCCGCCAATTTTTGTGTTGGTTCTTTGTTTTTTATTGATATTGAGCTGCCTGAATGTAAACTTTTGAAATTAATCATGTTTCACTTTGCTTCAACTGGAAATGTCTTCTCAGATTATGTCTAAGTTTTCCATTTTTATTTTCCTTTCCATTTCTCTAGGAGGTGGGTCAAAAAGTTCTTGCTGTGATTTATGTCATAGAGTGTTCTCCCTATGTTTTCCTTTAAGAGTTTTAGAGTGGCTGCCCATAGACTTCCGGCTTTAATCCATTTTGAGTTTATTTTTCTGTATGGTGTCAAGGAGTGTTCTAATTTCATTCTTTTCCATGGAGCTGTCCACTTTTCCCAGCACCACTTACTTAAGAGGCTGTCTTTTCTCCATTGAGTATTCTTGTCTCCTTTTAAAAAGATAGGTAATCCTATGTGTGTGGGCTTATCTCTGCCTTTTTATCCTGTTCCATTGATCAACATTTCGGTTTTTTTCACAGTACGATACTGTCTTGACTACTGTAGCTTTGTGATACAGTCTGACATCAGGAAAAGTGATTCTTCCAGCTCCGTTTTGCTTTCTGAGGATTACTTTTGGCTGTTCAGGGTATTTCGTGTTTTCATACAAATTGTGAAAGTTTTTGTTCTAGTTTGGTGAAAAATGCCGTTGCTTGTATGACAAAGATTGCGTTGAATCTGTGGATTCCTTTAGGTAGTATAGTCATTTTCACCATTTTCATTCTCCCAAGCCAAGTATATGGTATGTCTCTCCATCTGTTTGTATCGTTTTTTTTTTTTTTTTATCAGTGTCTTATAGTTATCTGCACACAGGTCCGTTGTCTCCTTAGGTACGTTTATTCCTAGGTACTTTATTCATTTTGTTGCCGTGGTAAATCTCAATGTTTCCTTAAATTCTCTTTTAGATTTTTCTTCGGTAGTGCCTAGGAAAGCAAGAGATTTCTGTGCATTAATTTTTATCCTGCTACTTTACGGGATTCATTGATTAGCTCTAGTCGTTTTATGGTAGCATCTTTAGGAGTCTCGATGCGTAGCATCATGTCATCTGCAAAACAGTGACAGTTTTATTTCTTCTTTTCTGATTTCGATTCATTTATTTCTTTTTCTTCTCTGACCACTGTGGGTAAAACTTCCAAAACTCTGTGGAATAATAGCGATGAGACTGGGCAACCTTGTCTTGTTCATGACCTTAGGGGAAATATTTTCAGTTTCTCATGATAAACCAAGATGGTGGCTGTGGGTTTGTCATATATGTCCTTTATTATGTGGAGGTTTGTTCTGACTATGCCTACTTTCTGGAAAGTTTGCAGCATAAATGAGTGTTGACTATTTTGTTTAATATAAATTTATGTGTATATTGATGTATTTATTTATTTATGGCCGTGTTCAGTCTTCGTGTCTGTTTGCAGGCTTTCTTTGTTGCTGCGAGCGGGGGCACTCTTCGTTGCAGTGCACGGGCTCTAGGTGCGTGGGATTCATTTCTTGTGGCACGCAGCCTCAGTAGTTGTGTCTCGCAGGCTCTAGAGCGCAGGCTCAGTAGTTGTGGTGCATGGGCTTAGCTGCTCCATGGCATGTGGGATCGTCCCAGACCACGTTTCGAACCCATACCCCTGGCATCGTCAGGCAGACTCTCAAACACTGCGCCACCTGGGAAGCCCTGGGTGTGGACTTTTGTGGAAAGCTTTTTCTGCATCCATTGAGATGATCACATGGTTGGTATCCCTCCATTTATTTATTTATTTTTCGATAGGTGGGCATTATCTACGTTGAAACATAATTGTTGCAAAATGTAATTCTGTATTGATTATTTTTTTAACTTAATTGAATTTATTTCTTTTAGACAGCAGGTGTTTTTAGTCACCAATTTTATACACATCAGTGTATACTTGTCAATCCCTATCTCCCAATTCATCACAGCACCACCCCAAACCCTCCATCGCTTTCCCCCCTCGGTGTCCACATGTTTGTTCTCCATGTCTGTGTCTCAATTGCTGCCCTGCAAACCGGTTCATCTGTACCATTTTTCTACGTTCCTCATATATGCATTAATAGAGAAGATTTGTTCTTCCCTTTCTGGCTTACTTCACTCTATGACAGCCTCTAAATCCATCCGCATCTCAACAAATGACCCGATGGCGTTCTTTTTATGGCTGAATAGTATTCCATTGCATATAGGTATCACATCTTCTTTATCCATTCGTCTGTCAATGGGCATTTAGGTTGCTTCCATGACCTGGATATTGGAAATAGTGCTGCAATGAACATTGGGTGCATGTGTCCTTTTAATGATGGTCTTCTCTGGTTATATGCCCAGTAGTGGGATTGCTGTGTCATATGGCATTTCTCTTTTTAGTTGTTTAAAGAAACTCCGTACTCTTCATCTTAGCAGCAGTATTAATTTACAGTCCCACCAACAGTGCAAGAGGGTTCCCTATTGGGCACACCCTCTGCAACATTTATTGTTTGTAGATTTTTGGATGGTGGCCCTTCTGAATGGGGTGAGCTGATACCTATTTGTAATTTTGATTTGCATTTTTCTAATGACTAGTGATGTTGAGCATTCTTTCATGCATTTGTTGGCTCTCTGTATATCTTTTTTGGAGTAATGTCTCCTTAGTCTTCTGCCAATTTTTGTGTTGGTTCTTTGTTTTTTATTGATATTGAGCTGCCTGAATGTAAACTTTTGAAATTAATCATGTTTCACTTTGCTTCAACTGGAAAGGTCTTCTCAGATTATGTCTAAGTTTTCCATTTTTATTTTCCTTTCCATTTCTCTAGGAGGTGGGTCAAAAAGTTCTTGCTGTGATTTATGTCCTAGAGTGTTCTCCCTATGTTTTCCTTTAAGAGTTTTAGAGTGTCTGCCCATAGACTTCAGGCTTTAATCCATTTTGAGTTTATTTTTCTGTATGGTGTCAAGGAGTGTTCTAATTTCATTCTTTTCCATGGAGCTGTCCACTTTTCCCAGCACCACTTACTTAAGAGGCTGTCTTTTCTCCATTGAGTATTCTTGTCTCCTTTACAAAAGATAGGTAATCCTATGTGTGTGGGCTTATCTCTGCCTTTTTATCCTGTTCCATTGATCAACATTTCGGTTTTTTTCACAGTACGATACTGTCTTGACTACTGTAGCTTTGTGATACAGTCTGACATCAGGAAAAGTGATTCCTCCAGCTCCGTTTTGCTTTCTGAGGATGACTTTTGGCTGTTCAGGGTATTTCGTGTTTTCATACAAATTGTGAAAGTTTTTGTTCTAGTTTGGTGAAAAATGCCGTTGGTTGTATGACAAAGATTGCGTTGAATCTGTGGATTCCTTTAGGTAGTACAGTCATTTTCACCATTTTCATTCTCCCAAGCCAAGTATATGGTATGTCTCTCCATCTGTTTGTATCGTCTTTATTTTTTTTTTTTTATCAGTGTCTTATAGTTATCTGTGCACAGGTCCTTTGTCTCCTTAGGTACGTTTATTCCTAGGTACTTTATTCATTTTGTTGCAGTGGTAAATCTCACTGTTTCCTTAAATACTCTTTTAGATTTTTCTTCGGTAGTGCCTAGGAAAGCAAGAGATTTCTGTGCATTAATTTTTATCCTGCTACTTTACGGGATTCATTGATTAGCTCTAGTCGTTTTATGGTAGCATCTTTAGGATTCTCGATGTGTAGCATCATGTCATCTGCAAAACAGTGACAGTTTTATTTCTTCTTTTCTGATTTCGATTCATTTATTTCTTTTTCTTCTCTGACCACTGTGGGTAAAACTTCCAAAACTCTGTGGAATAATAGCGATGAGACTGGGCAACCTTGTCTTGTTCATGACCTTAGGGGAAATATTTTCATTTTCTCATAATAAACCAAGATGGTGGCTGTGGGTTTGTCATATATGGCCTTTATTATGTGGAGGTTTGTTCCGACTATGCCTACTTTCTGGAAAGTTTGCAGCATAAATGAGTGTTGACTATTTTGTTTAATATAAATTTATGTGTATATTGATGTATTTATTTATTTATGGCCGTGTTCGGTCTTTGTGTCTGTTTGCAGGCTTTCTTTGTTGCTGCGAGCGGGGGCACTCTTCGTTGCAGTGCACGGGCTCTAGGTGCGTGGGATTCATTTCTTGTGGCACGCAGCATCAGTACTTGTGTCTCGCAGGCTCTAGAGCGCAGGCTCAGTAGTTGTGGTGCATGGGCTTAGCTGCTCCATGGCATGTGGGATCGTCCCAGACCACGGTTCGAACCCATACCCCTCGCATCGTCAGGCAGACTCTCAAACACTGCGCCACCTGGGAAGCCCTGGGTGTGGACTTTTGTGGAAAGCTTTTTCTGCATCTATTGAGATGATCACATGGTTGGTATCCCTCCATTTATTTATTTATTTTTCGATAGGTGGGCATTATCTACGTTGAAACATAATTGTTGCAAAATGTAATTCTGTATTGATTGTTTTTTTAACTTAATTGAATTTATTTCTTTTAGATAGCAGGTGTTTTTAGTCACCAATTTTATACACATCAGTGTATACTTGTCAATCCCTATCTCCCAATTCATCACAGCACCACCCCAAACCCTCCATCGCTTTCCCCCCTCGGTGTCCACATGTTTGTTCTCCATGTCTGTGTCTCAATTGCTGCCCTGCAAACCGGTTCATCTGTACCATTTTTCTACGTTCCTCATATATGCATTAATAGAGAAGATTTGTTCTTCCCTTTCTGGCTTACTTCACTCTATGACAGCCTCTAAATCCATCCGCATCTCAACAAATGACCCGATGGCGTTCTTTTTATGGCTGAATAGTATTCCATTGCATATAGGTATCACATCTTCTTTATCCATTCGTCTGTCAATGGGCATTTAGGTTGCTTCCATGACCTGGATATTGGAAATAGTGCTGCAATGAACATTGGGTGCATGTGTCCTTTTAATGATGGTCTTCTCTGGTTATATGCCCAGTAGTGGGATTGCTGTGTCATATGGCATTTCTCTTTTTAGTTGTTTAAAGAAACTCCGTACTCTTCATCTTAGCAGCAGTATTAATTTACAGTCCCACCAACAGTGCAAGAGGGTTCCCTATTGGGCACACCCTCTGCAACATTTATTGTTTGTAGATTTTTGGATGGTGGCCCTTCTGAATGGGGTGAGCTGATACCTATTTGTAATTTTGATTTGCATTTTTCTAATGACTAGTGATGTTGAGCATTCTTTCATGCATTTGTTGGCTCTCTGTATATCTTCTTTGGAGTAATGTCTCCTTAGTCTTCTGCCAATTTTTGTGTTGGTTCTTTGTTTTTTATTGATATTGAGCTGCCTGAATGTAAACTTTTGAAATTAATCATGTTTCACTTTGCTTCAACTGGAAAGGTCTTCTCAGATTATGTCTAAGTTTTCCATTTTTATTTTCCTTTCCATTTCTCTAGGAGGTGGGTCAAAAAGTTCTTGCTGTGATTTATGTCCTAGAGTGTTCTCCCTATGTTTTCCTTTAAGAGTTTTAGAGTGTCTGCCCATAGACTTCAGGCTTTAATCCATTTTGAGTTTATTTTTCTGTATGGTGTCAAGGAGTGTTCTAATTTCATTCTTTTCCATGGAGCTGTCCACTTTTCCCAGCACCACTTACTTAAGAGGCTGTCTTTTCTCCATTGAGTATTCTTGTCTCCTTTACAAAAGATAGGTAATCCTATGTGTGTGGGCTTATCTCTGCCTTTTTATCCTGTTCCATTGATCAACATTTCGGTTTTTTTCACAGTACGATACTGTCTTGACTACTGTAGCTTTGTGATACAGTCTGACATCAGGAAAAGTGATTCCTCCAGCTCCGTTTTGCTTTCTGAGGATTACTTTTGGCTGTTCAGGGTATTTCGTGTTTTCATACAAATTGTGAAAGTTTTTGTTCTAGTTTGGTGAAAAATGCCGTTATTGTATGACAAAGATTGCGTTGAATCTGTGGATTCCTTTAGGTAGTACAGTCATTTTCACCATTTTCATTCTCCCAAGCCAAGTATATGGTATGTCTCTCCATCTGTTTGTATCGTCTTTATTTTTTTTTTTTTTATCAGTGTCTTATAGTTATCTGTGCACAGGTCCTTTGTCTCCTTAGGTACGTTTATTCCTAGGTACTTTATTCATTTTGTTGCAGTGGTAAATCTCAATGTTTCCTTAAATTCTCTTTTAGATTTTTCTTCGGTAGTGCCTAGGAAAGCAAGTGATTTCTGTGCATTAATTTTTATCCTGCTACTTTACGGGATTCATTGATTAGCTCTAGTCGTTTTATGGTAGCATCTTTAGGATTCTCGATGTGTAGCATCATGTCATCTGCAAAACAGTGACAGTTTTATTTCTTCTTTTCTGATTTCGATTCATTTATTTCTTTTTCTTCTCTGACCACTGTGGGTAAAACTTCCAAAACTCTGTGGAATAATAGCGATGAGACTGGGCAACCTTGTCTTGTTCATGACCTTAGGGGAAATGTTTTCAGTTTCTCATCATAAACCAAGATGGTGGCTGTGGGTTTGTCATATATGGCCTTTATTATGTGGAGGTTTGTTCCCTCTATGCCTACTTTCTGGAAAGTTTGCAGCATAAATGAGTGTTGACTATTTTGTTTAATATAAATTTATGTGTATATTGATGTATTTATTTATTTATGGCCGTGTTCGGTCTTCGTGTCTGTTTGCAGGCTTTCTTTGTTGCTGCGAGTGGGGGCACCCTTCGTTGCAGTGCAAGGGCTCTAGGTGCGTGGGATTCATTTCTTGTGGCACGCAGCCTCAGTAGTTGTGTCTCGCAGGCTCTAGAGCGCAGGCTCAGTAGTTGTGGTGCATGGGCTTAGCTGCTCCATGGCATGTGGGATCGTCCCAGACCACGGTTCGAACCCATACCCCTCACATCGTCAGGCAGACTCTCAAACACTGCGCCACCTGGGAAGCCCTGGGTGTGGACTTTTGTGGAAAGCTTTTTCTGCATCTATTGAGATGATCACATGGTTGGTATCCCTCCATTTATTTATTTATTTTTCGATAGGTTGGCATTATCTACGTTGAAACATAATTGTTGCAAAATGTAATTCTGTATTGATTGTATTTTTAACTTAATTGAATTTATTTCTTTTAGACAGCAGGTGTTTTTAGTCACCAATTTTATACACATCAGTGTATACTTGTCAATCCCTATCTCCCAATTCATCACAGCACCACCCCAAACCCTCCATCGCTTTCCCCCCTTGGTGTCCACATGTTTGTTCTCTATGTCTGTGTCTCAATTGCTGCCCTCAAACCGGTTCATCTGTACCATTTTTCTACGTTCCTCATATATGCATTAATAGAGAATATTTGTTCTTCCCTTTCTGGCTTACTTCACTCTATGACAGCCTCTAAATCCACCCGCATCTCAACAAATGACCCGATGGCGTTCTTTTTATGGCTGAATAGTATTCCATTGCATATAGGTATCACATCTTCTTTATCCATTCGTCTGTCAATGGGCATTTAGGTTGCTTCCATGACCTGGATATTGTAAATAGTGCTGCAATGAACATTGGGTGCATGTGTCCTTTTAATGATGGTCTTCTCTGGTTATATGCCCAGTAGTGGGATTGCTGTGTCATATGGCATTTCTCTTTTTAGTTGTTTAAAGAAACTCCGTACTCTTCATCTTAGCAGCAGTATTAATTTACAGTCCCACCAACAGTGCAAGAGGGTTCCCTATTGGGCACACCCTCTGCAACATTTATTGTTTGTAGATTTTTGGATGGTGGCCCTTCTGAATGGGGTGAGCTGATACCTCTTTGTAATTTTGATTTGCATTTTTCTAATGACTAGTGATGTTGAGCATTCTTTCATGCATTTGTTGGCTCTCTGTATATCTTCTTTGGAGTAATGTCTCCTTAGTCTTCTGCCAATTTTTGTGTTGGTTCTTTGTTTTTTATTGATATTGAGCTGCCTGAATGTAAACTTTTGAAATTAATCATGTTTCACTTTGCTTCAACTGGAAAGGTCTTCTCAGATTATGTCTAAGTTTTCCATTTTTATTTTCCTTTCCATTTCTCTAGGAGGTGGGTCAAAAAGTTCTTGCTGTGATTTATGTCCTAGAGTGTTCTCCCTATGTTTTCCTTTAAGAGTTTTAGAGTGTCTGCCCATAGACTTCAGGCTTTAATCCATTTTGAGTTTATTTTTCTGTATGGTGTCAAGGAGTGTTCTAATTTCATTCTTTTCCATGGAGCTGTCCACTTTTCCCAGCACCACTTACTTAAGAGGCTGTCTTTTCTCCATTGAGTATTCTTGTCTTCTTTACAAAAGATAGGTAATCCTATGTGTGTGGGCTTATCTCTGCCTTTTTATCCTGTTCCATTGATCAACATTTCGGTTTTTTTCACAGTACGATACTGTCTTGACTACTGTAGCTTTGTGATACAGTCTGACATCAGGAAAAGTGATTCCTCCAGCTCCGTTTTGCTTTCTGAGGATTACTTTTGGCTGTTCAGGGTATTTCGTGTTTTCATACAAATTGTGAAAGTTTTTGTTCTAGTTTGGTGAAAAATGCCGTTGGTTGTATGACAAAGATTGCGTTGAATCTGTGGATTCCTTTAGGTAGTACAGTCATTTTCACCATTTTCATTCTCCCAAGCCAAGTATATGGTATGTCTCTCCATCTGTTTGTATCGTCTTTATTTTTTTTTTTTTTATCAGTGTCTTATAGTTATCTGTGCACAGGTCCTTTGTCTCCTTAGGTACGTTTATTCCTAGGTACTTTATTCATTTTGTTGCAGTGGTAAATCTCAATGTTTCCTTAAATTCTCTTTTAGATTTTTCTTCGGTAGTGCCTAGGAAAGCAAGTGATTTCTGTGCATTAATTTTTATCCTGCTACTTTACGGGATTCATTGATTAGCTCTAGTCGTTTTATGGTAGCATCTTTAGGATTCTCGATGTGTAGCATCATGTCATCTGCAAAACAGTGACAGTTTTATTTCTTCTTTTCTGATTTCGATTCATTTATTTCTTTTTCTTCTCTGACCACTGTGGGTAAAACTTCCAAAACTCTGTGGAATAATAGCGACGGGACTGGGCAACCTTGTCTTGTTCATGACCTTAGGGGAAATATTTTCAGTTTCTCATCATAAACCAAGATGGTGGCTGTGGGTTTGTCATATATGGCCTTTATTATGTGGAGGTTTGTTGCCTCTATGCCTACTTTCTGGAAAGTTTGCAGCATAAATGAGTGTTGACTATTTTGTTTAATATAAATTTATGTGTATATTGATGTATTTATTTATTTATGGCCGTGTTCGGTCTTCGTGTCTGTTTGCAGGCTTTCTTTGTTGCTGCGAGTGGGGGCACTCTTCGTTGCAGTGCACGGGCTCTAGGTGCGTGGGATTCATTTCTTGTGGCACGCAGCCTCAGTAGTTGTGTCTCGCAGGCTCTAGTGCGCAGGCTCAGTAGTTGTGGTGCATGGGCTTAGCTGCTCCATGGCATGTGGGATCGTCCCAGACCACGGTTCGAACCCATACCCCTCACATCGTCAGGCAGACTCTCAAACACTGCGCCACCTGGGAAGCCCTGGGTGTGGACTTTTGTGGAAAGCTTTTTCTGCATCTATTGAGATGATCACATGGTTGGTATCCCTCCATTTATTTATTTATTTTTCGATAGGTGGGCATTATCTACGTTGAAACATAATTGTTGCAAAATGTAATTCTGTATTGATTGTTTTTTTAACTTAATTGAATTTATTTCTTTTAGACAGCAGGTGTTTTTAGTCACCAATTTTATACACATCAGTGTATACTTGTCAATCCCTATCTCCCAATTCATCACAGCACCACCCCAAACCCTCCATCGCTTTCCCCCCTCGGTGTCCACATGTTTGTTCTCTATGTCTGTGTCTCAATTGCTGCCCTGCAAACCGGTTCATCTGTACCATTTTTCTAGGTTCCACATATATGCATTAATAGAGAATATTTGTTCTTCCCTTTCTGGCTTACTTCACTCTATGACAGCCTCTAAATCCATCCGCATCTCAACAAATGACCCGATGGCGTTCTTTTTATGGCTGAATAGTATTCCATTGCATATATGTATCACATCTTCTTTATCCATTCGTCTGTCAATGGGCATTTAGGTCGCTTCCATGACCTGGATATTGGAAATAGTGCTGCAATGAACATTGGGTGCATGTGTCCTTTTAATGATGGTCTTCTCTGGTTATATGCCCAGTAGTGGGATTGCTGTGTCATATGGCATTTCTCTTTTTAGTTGTTTAAAGAAACTCCGTACTCTTCCTCTTAGCAGCAGTATTAATTTACAGTCCCACCAACAGTGCAAGAGGGTTCCCTATTGGGCCCACCCTCTGCAACATTTATTGTTTGTAGATTTTTGGATGGTGGCCCTTCTGAATGGGGTGAGCTGATACCTCTTTGTAATTTTGATTTGCATTTTTCTAATGACTAGTGATGTTGAGCATTCTTTCATGCGTTTGTTGGCTCTCTGTATATCTTCTTTGGAGTAATGTCTCCTTAGTCTTCTGCCAATTTTTGTGTTGGTTTTTTGTTTTTTATTGATATTGAGCTGCCTGAATGTAAACTTTTAAAATTAATCATGTTTCACTTTGCTTCAACTGGAAAGGTCTTCTCAGATTATGTCTAAGTTTTCCATTTTTATTTTCCTTTCCATTTCTCTAGGAGGTGGGTCAAAAAGTTCTTGCTGTGATTTATGTCATAGAGTGTTCTCCCTATGTTTTCCTTTAGGAGTTTTAGAGTGTCTGCCCATAGACTTCAGGCTTTAATCCATTTTGAGTTTATTTTTCTGTATGGTGTCAAGGAGTGTTCTAATTTCATTCTTTTCCATGGAGCTGTCCACTTTTCCCAGCACCACTTACTTAAGAGGCTGTCTTTTCTCCATTGAGTATTCTTGTCTCCTTTACAAAAGATAGGTAATCCTATGTGTGTGGGCTTATCTCTGCCTTTTTATCCTGTTCCATTGATCAACATTTCGGTTTTTTTCACAGTACGATACTGTCTTGACTACTGTAGCTTTGTGATACAGTCTGACATCAGGAAAAGTGATTCCTCCAGCTCCGTTTTGCTTTCTGAGGATTACTTTTGGCTGTTCAGGGTATTTCGTGTTTTCATACAAATTGTGAAAGTTTTTGTTCTAGTTTGGTGAAAAATGCCGTTGGTTGTATGACAAAGATTGCGTTGAATCTGTGGATTCCTTTAGGTAGTATAGTCATTTTCACCATTTTCATTCTCCCAAGCCAAGTATATGGTATGTCTCTCCATCTGTTTGTATCGTCTTTATTTTTTTTTTTATCAGTGTCTTATAGTTATCTGCACACAGGTCCTTTGTCTCCTTAGGTACGTTTATTCCTAGGTACTTTATTCATTTTGTTGCAGTGGTAAATCTCAATGTTTCCTTAAATTCTCTTTTAGATTTTTCTTCGGTAGTGCCTAGGAAAGCAAGTGATTTCTGTGCATTAATTTTTATCCTGCTACTTTACGGGATTCATTGATTAGCTCTAGTCGTTTTATGGTAGCATCTTTAGGATTCTCGATGTGTAGCATCATGTCATCTGCAAAACAGTGACAGTTTTATTTCTTCTTTTCTGATTTCGATTCATTTCTTTCTTTTTCTTCTCTGACCACTGTGGGTAAAACTTCCAAAACTCTGTGGAATAATAGCGATGAGACTGGGCAACCTTGTCTTGCTCATGACCTTAGGGGAAATATTTTCAGTTTCTCATGATAAACCAAGATGGTGGCTGTGGGTTTGTCATATATGGCCTTTATTATGTGGAGGTTTGTTCCGTCTATGCCTACTTTCTGGAAAGTTTGCAGCATAAATGAGGGTTGACTATTTTGTTTAATATAAATTTATGTGTATATTGATGTATTTATTTATTTATGGCCGTGTTCGGTCTTCGTGTCTGTTTGCAGGCTTTCTTTGTTGCTGCGAGCGGGGGCACTCTTCGTTGCAGTGCACGGGCTCTAGGTGCGTGGGATTCATTTCTTGTGGCACGCAGCCTCAGTAGTTGTGTCTCGCAGGCTCTAGAGCGCAGGCTCAGTAGTTGTGGTGCATGGGCTTAGCTGCTCCATGGCATGTGGGATCGTCCCAGACCACGGTTCGAACCCATACCCCTCGCATCGTCAGGCAGACTCTCAAACACTGCGCCACCTGGGAAGCCCTGGGTGTGGACTTTTGGGGAAAGCTTTTTCTGCATCTATTGAGATGATCACATGGTTGGTATCCCTCCATTTATTTATTTATTTTTCGATAGGTGGGCATTATCTACGTTGAAACATAATTGTTGCAAAATGTAATTCTGTATTGTTTGTTTTTTTAACTTAATTGAATTTATTTCTTTTAGACAGCAGGTGTTTTTAGTCACCAATTTTATACACATCAGTGTATACTTGTCAATCCCTATCTCCCAATTCATCACAGCACCACCCCAAACCCTCCATCGCTTTCCCCCCTCGGTGTCCACATGTTTGTTCTCTATGTCTGTGTCTCAATTGCTGCCCTGCAAACCGGTTCATCTGTACCATTTTTCTACGTTCCTCATATATGCATTAATAGAGAATATTTGTTCTTCCCTTTCTGGCTTACTTCACTCTATGACAGCCTCTAAATCCATCCGCATCTCAACAAATGACCCGATGGCGTTCTTTTTATGGCTGAATAGTATTCCATTGCATATATGTATCACATCTTCTTTATCCATTCGTCTGTCAATGGGCATTTAGGTTGCTTCCATGACCTGGATATTGTAAATAGTGCTGCAATGAACATTGGGTGCATGTGTCCTTTTAATGATGGTCTTCTCTGGTTATATGCCCAGTAGTGGGATTGCTGTGTCATATGGCATTTCTCTTTTTAGTTGTTTAAAGAAACTCCGTACTCTTCATCTTAGCAGCAGTATTAATTTACAGTCCCACCAACAGTGCAAGAGGGTTCCCTATTGGGCACACCCTCTGCAACATTTATTGTTTGTAGATTTTTGGATGGTGGCCCTTCTGAATGGGGTGAGCTGATACCTCTTTGTAATTTTGATTTGCATTTTTCTAATGACTAGTGATGTTGAGCATTCTTTCATGCATTTGTTGGCTCTCTGTATATCTTCTTTGGAGTAATGTCTCCTTAGTCTTCTGCCAATTTTTGTGTTGGTTCTTTGTTTTTTATTGATATTGAGCTGCCTGAATGTAAACTTTTGAAATTAATCATGTTTCACTTTGCTTCAACTGGAAAGGTCTTCTCAGATTATGTCTAAGTTTTCCATTTTTATTTTCCTTTCCATTTCTCTAGGAGGTGGGTCAAAAAGTTCTTGCTGTGATTTATGTCCTAGAGTGTTCTCCCTATGTTTTCCTTTAAGAGTTTTAGAGTGTCTGCCCATAGACTTCAGGCTTTAATCCATTTTGAGTTTATTTTTCTGTATGGTGTCAAGGAGTGTTCTAATTTCATTCTTTTCCATGGAGCTGTCCACTTTTCCCAGCACCACTTACTTAAGAGGCTGTCTTTTCTCCATTGAGTATTCTTGTCTCCTTTACAAAAGATAGGTAATCCTATGTGTGTGGGCTTATCTCTGCCTTTTTATCCTGTTCCATTGATCAACATTTCGGTTTTTTTCACAGTACGATACTGTCTTGACTACTGTAGCTTTGTGATACAGTCTGACATCAGGAAAAGTGATTCCTCCAGCTCCGTTTTGCTTTCTGAGGATTACTTTTGGCTGTTCAGGGTATTTCGTGTTTTCATACAAATTGTGAAAGTTTTTGTTCTAGTTTGGTGAAAAATGCCGTTGGTTGTATGACAAAGATTGCGTTGAATCTGTGGATTCCTTTAGGTAGTATAGTCATTTTCACCATTTTCATTCTCCCAAGCCAAGTATATGGTATGTCTCTCCATCTGTTTGTATCGTCTTTATTTTTTTTTTTATCAGTGTCTTATAGTTATCTGCACACAGGTCCTTTGTCTCCTTAGGTACGTTTATTCCTAGGTACTTTATTCATTTTGTTGCAGTGGTAAATCTCAATGTTTCCTTAAATTCTCTTTTAGATTTTTCTTCGGTAGTGCCTAGGAAAGCAAGTGATTTCTGTGCATTAATTTTTATCCTGCTACTTTACGGGATTCATTGATTAGCTCTAGTCGTTTTATGGTAGCATCTTTAGGATTCTCGATGTGTAGCATCATGTCATCTGCAAAACAGTGACAGTTTTATTTCTTCTTTTCTGATTTCGATTCATTTCTTTCTTTTTCTTCTCTGACCACTGTGGGTAAAACTTCCAAAACTCTGTGGAATAATAGCGATGAGACTGGGCAACCTTGTCTTGCTCATGACCTTAGGGGAAATATTTTCAGTTTCTCATGATAAACCAAGATGGTGGCTGTGGGTTTGTCATATATGGCCTTTATTATGTGGAGGTTTGTTCCGTCTATGCCTACTTTCTGGAAAGTTTGCAGCATAAATGAGGGTTGACTATTTTGTTTAATATAAATTTATGTGTATATTGATGTATTTATTTATTTATGGCCGTGTTCGGTCTTCGTGTCTGTTTGCAGGCTTTCTTTGTTGCTGCGAGCGGGGGCACTCTTCGTTGCAGTGCACGGGCTCTAGGTGCGTGGGATTCATTTCTTGTGGCACGCAGCCTCAGTAGTTGTGTCTCGCAGGCTCTAGAGCGCAGGCTCAGTAGTTGTGGTGCATGGGCTTAGCTGCTCCATGGCATGTGGGATCGTCCCAGACCACGGTTCGAACCCATACCCCTCGCATCGTCAGGCAGACTCTCAAACACTGCGCCACCTGGGAAGCCCTGGGTGTGGACTTTTGTGGAAAGCTTTTTCTGCATCTATTGAGATGATCACATGGTTGGTATCCCTCCATTTATTTATTTATTTTTCGATAGGTGGGCATTATCTACGTTGAAACATCATTGTTGCAAAATGTAATTCTGTATTGATTGTTTTTTTAACTTAATTGAATTTATTTCTTTTAGACAGCAGGTGTTTTTAGTCACCAATTTTATACACATCAGTGTATACTTGTCAATCCCTATCTCCCAATTCATCACAGCACCACCCCAAACCCTCCATCGCTTTCCCCCCTCGGTGTCCACATGTTTGTTCTCTATGTCTGTGTCTCAATTGCTGCCCTGCAAACCGGTTCATCTGTACCATTTTTCTACGTTCCTCATATATGCATTAATAGAGAATATTTGTTCTTCCCTTTCTGGCTTACTTCACTCTATGACAGCCTCTAAATCCATCCGCATCTCAACAAATGACCCGATGGCGTTCTTTTTATGGCTGAATAGTATTCCATTGCATATATGTATCACATCTTCTTTATCCATTCGTCTGTCAATGGGCATTTAGGTTGCTTCCATGACCTGGATATTGTAAATAGTGCTGCAATGAACATTGGGTGCATGTGTCCTTTTAATGATGGTCTTCTCTGGTTATATGCCCAGTAGTGGGATTGCTGTGTCATATGGCATTTCTCTTTTTAGTTGTTTAAAGAAACTCCGTACTCTTCATCTTAGCAGCAGTATTAATTTACAGTCCCACCAACAGTGCAAGAGGGTTCCCTATTGGGCACACCCTCTGCAACATTTATTGTTTGTAGATTTTTGGATGGTGGCCCTTCTGAATGGGGTGAGCTGATACCTCTTTGTAATTTTGATTTGCATTTTTCTAATGACTAGTGATGTTGAGCATTCTTTCATGCATTTGTTGGCTCTCTGTATATCTTCTTTGGAGTAATGTCTCCTTAGTCTTCTGCCAATTTTTGTGTTGGTTCTTTGTTTTTTATTGATATTGAGCTGCCTGAATGTAAACTTTTGAAATTAATCATGTTTCACTTTGCTTCAACTGGAAAGGTCTTCTCAGATTATGTCTAAGTTTTCCATTTTTATTTTCCTTTCCATTTCTCTAGGAGGTGGGTCAAAAAGTTCTTGCTGTGATTTATGTCCTAGAGTGTTCTCCCTATGTTTTCCTTTAAGAGTTTTAGAGTGTCTGCCCATAGACTTCAGGCTTTAATCCATTTTGAGTTTATTTTTCTGTATGGTGTCAAGGAGTGTTCTAATTTCATTCTTTTCCATGGAGCTGTCCACTTTTCCCAGCACCACTTACTTAAGAGGCTGTCTTTTCTCCATTGAGTATTCTTGTCTCCTTTACAAAAGATAGGTAATCCTATGTGTGTGGGCTTATCTCTGCCTATTTATCCTGTTCCATTGATCAACATTTCGGTTTTTTTCACAGTACGATACTGTCTTGACTACTGTAGCTTTGTGATACAGTCTGACATCAGGAAAAGTGATTCCTCCAGCTCCGTTTTGCTTTCTGAGGATTACTTTTGGCTGTTCAGGGTATTTCGTGTTTTCATACAAATTGTGAAAGTTTTTGTTCTAGTTTGGTGAAAAATGCCGTTGGTTGTATGACAAAGATTGCGTTGAATCTGTGGATTCCTTTAGGTAGTACAGTCATTTTCACCATTTTCATTCTCCCAAGCCAAGTATATGGTATGTCTCTCCATCTGTTTGTATCGTCTTTATTTTTTTTTTTTTTATCAGTGTCTTATAGTTATCTGTGCACAGGTCCATTGTCTCCTTAGGTACGTTTATTCCTAGGTACTTTATTCATTTTGTTGCAGTGGTAAATCTCAATGTTTCCTTAAATTCTCTTTTAGATTTTTCTTCGGTAGTGCCTAGGAAAGCAAGTGATTTCTGTGCATTAATTTTTATCCTGCTACTTTACGGGATTCATTGATTAGCTCTAGTCGTTTTATGGTAGCATCTTTAGGATTCTCGATGTGTAGCATCATGTCATCTGCAAAACAGTGACAGTTTTATTTCTTCTTTTCTGATTTCGATTCATTTCTTTCTTTTTCTTCTCTGACCACTGTGGGTAAAACTTCCAAAACTCTGTGGAATAATAGCGATGAGACTGGGCAACCTTGTCTTGCTCATGACCTTAGGGGAAATATTTTCAGTTTCTCATGATAAACCAAGATGGTGGCTGTGGGTTTGTCATATATGGCCTTTATTATGTGGAGGTTTGTTCCGTCTATGCCTACTTTCTGGAAAGTTTGCAGCATAAATGAGGGTTGACTATTTTGTTTAATATAAATTTATGTGTATATTGATGTATTTATTTATTTATGGCCGTGTTCGGTCTTCGTGTCTGTTTGCAGGCTTTCTTTGTTGCTGCGAGCGGGGGCACTCTTCGTTGCAGTGCACGGGCTCTAGGTGCGTGGGATTCATTTCTTGTGGCACGCAGCCTCAGTAGTTGTGTCTCGCAGGCTCTAGAGCGCAGGCTCAGTAGTTGTGGTGCATGGGCTTAGCTGCTCCATGGCATGTGGGATCGTCCCAGACCACGGTTCGAACCCATACCCCTCGCATCGTCAGGCAGACTCTCAAACACTGCGCCACCTGGGAAGCCCTGGGTGTGGACTTTTGTGGAAAGCTTTTTCTGCATCTATTGAGATGATCACATGGTTGGTATCCCTCCATTTATTTATTTATTTTTCGATAGGTGGGCATTATCTACGTTGAAACATAATTGTTGCAAAATGTAATTCTGTATTGATTGTTTTTTTAACTTAATTGAATTTATTTCTTTTAGACAGCAGGTGTTTTTAGTCACCAATTTTATACACATCAGTGTATACTTGTCAATCCCTATCTCCCAATTCATCACAGCACCACCCCAAACCCTCCATCGCTTTCCCCCCTCGGTGTCCACATGTTTGTTCTCTATGTCTGTGTCTCAATTGCTGCCCTGCAAACCGGTTCATCTGTACCATTTTTCTACGTTCCTCATATATGCATTAATAGAGAATATTTGTTCTTCCCTTTCTGGCTTACTTCACTCTATGACAGCCTCTAAATCCATCCGCATCTCAACAAATGACCCGATGGCGTTCTTTTTATGGCTGAATAGTATTCCATTGCATATATGTATCACATCTTCTTTATCCATTCGTCTGTCAATGGGCATTTAGGTTGCTTCCATGACCTGGATATTGTAAATAGTGCTGCAATGAACATTGGGTGCATGTGTCCTTTTAATGATGGTCTTCTCTGGTTATATGCCCAGTAGTGGGA
This sequence comes from Eubalaena glacialis, assembly GCF_028564815.1. Lineage (NCBI taxonomy): Eukaryota > Metazoa > Chordata > Mammalia > Artiodactyla > Balaenidae > Eubalaena > Eubalaena glacialis. The sequence continues at coordinate 3,230,403 of NW_026871156.1, forward strand.
TTGCTGTGTCATATGGCATTTCTCTTTTTAGTTGTTTAAAGAAACTCCGTACTCTTCATCTTAGCAGCAGTATTAATTTACAGTCCCACCAACAGTGCAAGAGGGTTCCCTATTGGGCACACCCTCTGCAACATTTATTGTTTGTAGATTTTTGGATGGTGGCCCTTCTGAATGGGGTGAGCTGATACCTCTTTGTAATTTTGATTTGCATTTTTCTAATGACTAGTGATGTTGAGCATTCTTTCATGCATTTGTTGGCTCTCTGTATATCTTCTTTGGAGTAATGTCTCCTTAGTCTTCTGCCAATTTTTGTGTTGGTTCTTTGTTTTTTATTGATATTGAGCTGCCTGAATGTAAACTTTTGAAATTAATCATGTTTCACTTTGCTTCAACTGGAAAGGTCTTCTCAGATTATGTCTAAGTTTTCCATTTTTATTTTCCTTTCCATTTCTCTAGGAGGTGGGTCAAAAAGTTCTTGCTGTGATTTATGTCCTAGAGTGTTCTCCCTATGTTTTCCTTTAAGAGTTTTAGAGTGTCTGCCCATAGACTTCAGGCTTTAATCCATTTTGAGTTTATTTTTCTGTATGGTGTCAAGGAGTGTTCTAATTTCATTCTTTTCCATGGAGCTGTCCACTTTTCCCAGCACCACTTACTTAAGAGGCTGTCTTTTCTCCATTGAGTATTCTTGTCTCCTTTAAAAAAGATAGGTAATCCTATGTGTGTGGGCTTATCTCTGCCTTTTTATCCTGTTCCATTGATCAACATTTCGGTTTTTTTCACAGTACGATACTGTCTTGACTACTGTAGCTTTGTGATACAGTCTGACATCAGGAAAAGTGATTCCTCCAGCTCCGTTTTGCTTTCTGAGGATTACTTTTGGCTGTTCAGGGTATTTTGTGTTTTCATACAAATTGTGAAAGTTTTTGTTCTAGTTTGGTGAAAAATGCCGTTGGTTGTATGACAAAGATTGCGTTGAATCTGTGGATTCCTTTAGGTAGTACAGTCATTTTCACCATTTTCATTCTCCCAAGCCAAGTATATGGTATGTCTCTCCATCTGTTTGTATCGTCTTTATTTTTTTTTTTTTATCAGTGTCTTATAGTTATCTGTGCACAGGTCCTTTGTCTCCTTAGGTACGTTTATTCCTAGGTACTTTATTCATTTTGTTGCAGTGGTAAATCTCAATGTTTCCTTAAATTCTCTTTTAGATTTTTCTTCGGTAGTGCCTAGGAAAGCAAGTGATTTCTGTGCATTAATTTTTATCCTGCTACTTTACGGGATTCATTGATTAGCTCTAGTCGTTTTATGGTAGCATCTTTAGGATTCTCGATGTGTAGCATCATGTCATCTGCAAAACAGTGACAGTTTTATTTCTTCTTTTCTGATTTCGATTCATTTCTTTCTTTTTCTTCTCTGACCACTGTGGGTAAAACTTCCAAAACTCTGTGGAATAATAGCGATGAGACTGGGCAACCTTGTCTTGTTCATGACCTTAGGGGAAATATTTTCAGTTTCTCATCATAAACCAAGATGGTGGCTGTGGGTTTGTCATATATGGCCTTTATTATGTGGAGGTTTGTTCCCTCTATGCCTACTTTCTGGAAAGTTTGCAGCATAAATGAGGGTTGACTATTTTGTTTAATATAAATTTATGTGTATATTGATGTATTTATTTATTTATGGCCGTGTTCGGTCTTCGTGTCTGTTTGCAGGCTTTCTTTGTTGCTGCGAGCGGGGGCACTCTTCGTTGCAGTGCACGGGCTCTAGGTGCGTGGGATTCATTTCTTGTGGCACGCAGCCTCAGTAGTTGTGTCTCGCAGGCTCTAGAGCGCAGGCTCAGTAGTTGTGGTGCATGGGCTTAGCTGCTCCATGGCATGTGGGATCGTCCCAGACCACGGTTCGAACCCATACCCCTGGCATCGTCAGGCAGACTCTCAAACACTGCGCCACCTGGGAAGCCCTGGGTGTGGACTTTTGTGGAAAGCTTTTTCTGCATCTATTGAGATGATCACATGGTTGGTATCCCTCCATTTATTTATTTATTTTTCGATAGGTGGGCATTATCTACGTTGAAACATAATTGTTGCAAAATGTAATTCTGTATTGATTGTTTTTTTAACTTAATTGAATTTATTTCTTTTAGACAGCAGGTGTTTTTAGTCACCAATTTTATACACATCAGTGTATACTTGTCAATCCCTATCTCCCAATTCATCACAGCACCACCCCAAACCCTCCATCGCTTTCCCCCCTCGGTGTCCACATGTTTGTTCTCTATGTCTGTGTCTCAATTGCTGCCCTGCAAACCGGTTCATCTGTACCATTTTTCTAGGTTCCACATATATGCATTAATAGAGAAGATTTGTTCTTCCCTTTCTGGCTTACTTCACTCTATGACAGCCTCTAAATCCATCCGCATCTCAACAAATGACCCGATGGCGTTCTTTTTATGGCTGAATAGTATTCCATTGCATATATGTATCACATCTTCTTTATCCATTCGTCTGTCAATGGGCATTTAGGTTGCTTCCATGACCTGGATATTGTAAATAGTGCTGCAATGAACATTGGGTGCATGTGTCCTTTTAATGATGGTCTTCTCTGGTTATATGCCCAGTAGTGGGATTGCTGTGTCATATGGCATTTCTCTTTTTAGTTGTTTAAAGAAACTCCGTACTCTTCCTCTTAGCAGCAGTATTAATTTACAGTCCCACCAACAGTGCAAGAGGGTTCCCTATTGGGCACACCCTCTGCAACATTTATTGTTTGTAGATTTTTGGATGGTGGCCCTTCTGAATGGGGTGAGCTGATACCTCTTTGTAATTTTGATTTGCATTTTTCTAATGACTAGTGATGTTGAGCATTCTTTCATGCGTTTGTTGGCTCTCTGTATATCTTCTTTGGAGTAATGTCTCCTTAGTCTTCTGCCAATTTTTGTGTTGGTTCTTTGTTTTTTATTGATATTGAGCTGCCTGAATGTAAACTTTTGAAATTAATCATGTTTCACTTTGCTTCAACTGGAAAGGTCTTCTCAGATTATGTCTAAGTTTTCCATTTTTATTTTCCTTTCCATTTCTCTAGGAGGTGGGTCAAAAAGTTCTTGCTGTGATTTATGTCCTAGAGTGTTCTCCCTATGTTTTCCTTTAAGAGTTTTAGAGTGTCTGCCCATAGACTTCAGGCTTTAATCCATTTTGAGTTTATTTTTCTGTATGGTGTCAAGGAGTGTTCTAATTTCATTCTTTTCCATGGAGCTGTCCACTTTTCCCAGCACCACTTACTTAAGAGGCTGTCTTTTCTCCATTGAGTATTCTTGTCTCCTTTAAAAAAGATAGGTAATCCTATGTGTGTGGGCTTATCTCTGCCTTTTTATCCTGTTCCATTGATCAACATTTCGGTTTTTTTCACAGTACGATACTGTCTTGACTACTGTAGCTTTGTGATACAGTCTGACATCAGGAAAAGTGATTCCTCCAGCTCCGTTTTGCTTTCTGAGGATTACTTTTGGCTGTTCAGGGTATTTTGTGTTTTCATACAAATTGTGAAAGTTTTTGTTCTAGTTTGGTGAAAAATGCCGTTGGTTGTATGACAAAGATTGCGTTGAATCTGTGGATTCCTTTAGGTAGTACAGTCATTTTCACCATTTTCATTCTCCCAAGCCAAGTATATGGTATGTCTCTCCATCTGTTTGTATCGTCTTTATTTTTTTTTTTTTATCAGTGTCTTATAGTTATCTGTGCACAGGTCCTTTGTCTCCTTAGGTACGTTTATTCCTAGGTACTTTATTCATTTTGTTGCAGTGGTAAATCTCAATGTTTCCTTAAATTCTCTTTTAGATTTTTCTTCGGTAGTGCCTAGGAAAGCAAGTGATTTCTGTGCATTAATTTTTATCCTGCTACTTTACGGGATTCATTGATTAGCTCTAGTCGTTTTATGGTAGCATCTTTAGGATTCTCGATGTGTAGCATCATGTCATCTGCAAAACAGTGACAGTTTTATTTCTTCTTTTCTGATTTCGATTCATTTCTTTCTTTTTCTTCTCTGACCACTGTGGGTAAAACTTCCAAAACTCTGTGGAATAATAGCGATGAGACTGGGCAACCTTGTCTTGTTCATGACCTTAGGGGAAATATTTTCAGTTTCTCATGATAAACCAAGATGGTGGCTGTGGGTTTGTCATATATGGCCTTTATTATGTGGAGGTTTGTTCCGTCTATGCCTACTTTCTGGAAAGTTTGCAGCATAAATGAGGGTTGACTATTTTGTTTAATATAAATTTATGTGTATATTGATGTATTTATTTATTTATGGCCGTGTTCGGTCTTCGTGTCTGTTTGCAGGCTTTCTTTGTTGCTGCGAGCGGGGGCACTCTTCGTTGCAGTGCACGGGCTCTAGGTGCGTGGGATTCATTTCTTGTGGCACGCAGCCTCAGTAGTTGTGTCTCGCAGGCTCTAGAGCGCAGGCTCAGTAGTTGTGGTGCATGGGCTTAGCTGCTCCATGGCATGTGGGATCGTCCCAGACCACGGTTCGAACCCATACCCCTGGCATCGTCAGGCAGACTCTCAAACACTGCGCCACCTGGGAAGCCCTGGGTGTGGACTTTTGTGGAAAGCTTTTTCTGCATCTATTGAGATGATCACATGGTTGGTATCCCTCCATTTATTTATTTATTTTTCGATAGGTGGGCATTATCTACGTTGAAACATAATTGTTGCAAAATGTAATTCTGTATTGATTGTTTTTTTAACTTAATTGAATTTATTTCTTTTAGACAGCAGGTGTTTTTAGTCACCAATTTTATACACATCAGTGTATACTTGTCAATCCCTATCTCCCAATTCATCACAGCACCACCCCAAACCCTCCATCGCTTTCCCCCCTCGGTGTCCACATGTTTGTTCTCTATGTCTGTGTCTCAATTGCTGCCCTGCAAACCGGTTCATCTGTACCATTTTTCTAGGTTCCACATATATGCATTAATAGAGAAGATTTGTTCTTCCCTTTCTGGCTTACTTCACTCTATGACAGCCTCTAAATCCATCCGCATCTCAACAAATGACCCGATGGCGTTCTTTTTATGGCTGAATAGTATTCCATTGCATATATGTATCACATCTTCTTTATCCATTCGTCTGTCAATGGGCATTTAGGTTGCTTCCATGACCTGGATATTGTAAATAGTGCTGCAATGAACATTGGGTGCATGTGTCCTTTTAATGATGGTCTTCTCTGGTTATATGCCCAGTAGTGGGATTGCTGTGTCATATGGCATTTCTCTTTTTAGTTGTTTAAAGAAACTCCGTACTCTTCCTCTTAGCAGCAGTATTAATTTACAGTCCCACCAACAGTGCAAGAGGGTTCCCTATTGGGCACACCCTCTGCAACATTTATTGTTTGTAGATTTTTGGATGGTGGCCCTTCTGAATGGGGTGAGCTGATACCTCTTTGTAATTTTGATTTGCATTTTTCTAATGACTAGTGATGTTGAGCATTCTTTCATGCGTTTGTTGGCTCTCTGTATATCTTCTTTGGAGTAATGTCTACTTAGTCTTCCGCCAATTTTGGTGTTGGTTCTTTGTTTTTTATTGATATTGAGCTGCCTGAATGTAAACTTTTGAAATTAATCATGTTTCACTTTGCTTCAACTGGAAAGGTCTTCTCAGATTATGTCTAAGTTTTCCATTTTTATTTTCCTTTCCATTTCTCTAGGAGGTGGGTCAAAAAGTTCTTGCTGTGATTTATGTCCTAGAGTGTTCTCCCTATGTTTTCCTTTAAGAGTTTTAGAGTGTCTGCCCATAGACTTCAGGCTTTAATCCATTTTGAGTTTATTTTTCTGTATGGTGTCAAGGAGTGTTCTAATTTCATTCTTTTCCATGGAGCTGTCCACTTTTCCCAGCACCACTTACTTAAGAAGCTGTCTTTTCTCCATTGAGTATTCTTGTCTCCTTTAAAAAAGATAGGTAATCCTATGTGTGTGGGCTTATCTCTGCCTTTGTATCCTGTTCCATTGATCAACATTTCGGTTTTTTTCACAGTACGATACTGTCTTGACTACTGTAGCTTTGTGATACAGTCTGACATCAGGAAAGGTGATTCCTCCAGCTCCGTTTTGCTTTCTGAGGATTACTTTTGGCTGTTCAGGGTACTTCCTGTTTTCATACAAATTGTGAAAGTTTTTGTTCTAGTTTGGTGAAAAATGCCGTTGGTTGTATGACAAAGATTGCGTTGAATCTGTGGATTCCTTTAGGTAGTATAGTCATTTTCACCATTTTCATTCTCCCAAGCCAAGTATATGGTATGTCTCTCCATCTGTTTGTATCGTCTTTATTTTTTTTTTTTATCAGTGTCTTATAGTTATCTGCGCACTGGTCCTTTGTCTCCTTAGGTACGTTTATTCCTAGGTACTTTATTCATTTTGTTGCAGTGGTAAATCTCAATGTTTCCTTAAATTCTCTTTTAGATTTTTCTTCGGTAGTGCCTAGGAAAGCAAGTGATTTCTGTGCATTAATTTTTATCCTGCTACTTTACGGGATTCATTGATTAGCTCTAGTCATTTTATGGTAGCATCTTTAGGATTCTCGATGTGTAGCATCATGTCATCTGCAAAACAGTGACAGTTTTATTTCTTCTTTTCTGATTTCGATTCATTTATTTCTTTTTCTTCTCTGACCACTGTGGGTAAAACTTCCAAAACTCTGTGGAATAATAGCGATGAGACTGGGCAACCTTGTCTTGTTCATGACCTTAGGGGAAATATTTTCAGTTTCTCATGATAAACCAAGATGGTGGCTGTGGTTTTGTCATATATGGCCTTTATTATGTGGAGGTTTGTTCCGTCTATGCCTACTTTCTGGAAAGTTTGCAGCATAAATGAGTGTTGACTATTTTGTTTAATATAAATTTATGTGTATATTGATGTATTTATTTATTTATGGCCGTGTTCGGTCTTCGTGTCTGTTTGCAGGCTTTCTTTGTTGCTGCGAGCGGGGGCACTCTTCGTTGCAGTGCACGGGCTCTAGGTGCGTGGGATTCATTTCTTGTGGCACGCAGCCTCAGTAGTTGTGTCTCGCAGGCTCTAGAGCGCAGGCTCAGTAGTTGTGGTGCATGGGCTTAGCTGCTCCATGGCATGTGGGATCGTCCCAGACCACGGTTCGAACCCATACCCCTCGCATCGTCAGGCAGACTCTCAAACACTGCGCCACCTGGGAAGCCCTGGGTGTGGACTTTTGGGGAAAGCTTTTTCTGCATCTATTGAGATGATCACATGGTTGGTATCCCTCCATTTATTTATTTATTTTTCGATAGGTGGGCATTATCTACGTTGAAACATAATTGTTGCAAAATGTAATTCTGTATTGATTGTTTTTTTAACTTAATTGAATTTATTTCTTTTAGACAGCAGGTGTTTTTAGTCACCAATTTTATACACATCAGTGTATACTTGTCAATCCCTATCTCCCAATTCATCACAGCACCACCCCAAACCCCCCATCGATTTCCCCCCTCGGTGTCCACATGTTTGTTCTCTATGTCTGTGTCTCAATTGCTGCCCTGCAAACCGGTTCATCTGTACCATTTTTCTAGGTTCCACATATATGCATTAATAGAGAATATTTGTTCTTCCCTTTCTGGCTTACTTCACTCTATGACAGCCTCTAAATCCATCCGCATCTCAACAAATGACCCGATGGCGTTCTTTTTATGGCTGAATAGTATTCCATTGCATATATGTATCACATCTTCTTTATCCATTCGTCTGTCAATGGGCATTTAGGTCGCTTCCATGACCTGGATATTGGAAATAGTGCTGCAATGAACATTGGGTGCATGTGTCCTTTTAATGATGGTCTTCTCTGGTTATATGCCCAGTAGTGGGATTGCTGTGTCATATGGCATTTCTCTTTTTAGTTGTTTAAAGAAACTCCGTACTCTTCCTCTTAGCAGCAGTATTAATTTACAGTCCCACCAACAGTGCAAGAGGGTTCCCTATTGGGCACACCCTCTGCAACATTTATTGTTTGTAGATTTTTGGATGGTGGCCCTTCTGAATGCGGTGAGCTGATACCTCTTTGTAATTTTGATTTGCATTTTTCTAATGACTAGTGATGTTGAGCATTCTTTCATGCGTTTGTTGGCTCTCTGTATATCTTCTTTGGAGTAATGTCTACTTAGTCTTCCGCCAATTTTGGTGTTGGTTCTTTGTTTTTTATTGATATTGAGCTGCCTGAATGTAAACTTTTGAAATTAATCATGTTTCACTTTGCTTCAACTGGAAAGGTCTTCTCAGATTATGTCTAAGTTTTCCATTTTTATTTTCCTTTCCATTTCTCTAGGAGGTGGGTCAAAAAGTTCTTGCTGTGATTTATGTCCTAGAGTGTTCTCCCTATGTTTTCCTTTAAGAGTTTTAGAGTGTCTGCCCATAGACTTCAGGCTTTAATCCATTTTGAGTTTATTTTTCTGTATGGTGTCAAGGAGTGTTCTAATTTCATTCTTTTCCATGGAGCTGTCCACTTTTCCCAGCACCACTTACTTAAGAGGCTGTCTTTTTCCATTGAGTATTCTTGTCTCCTTTAAAAAAGATAGGTAATCCTATGTGTGTGGGCTTATCTCTGCCTTTTTATCCTGTTCCATTGATCAACATTTCGGTTTTTTTCACAGTACGATACTGTCTTGACTACTGTAGCTTTGTGATACAGTCTGACATCAGGAAAAGTGATTCCTCCAGCTCCGTTTTGCTTTCTGAGGATTACTTTTGCCTGTTCAGGGTATTTCGTGTTTTCATACAAATTGTGAAAGTTTTTGTTCTAGTTTGGTGAAAAATGCCGTTGTTGTATGACAAAGATTGCGTTGAATCTGTGGATTCCTTTAGGTAGTATAGTCATTTTCACCATTTTCATTCTCCCAAGCCAAGTATATGGTATGTCTCTCCATCTGTTTGTATCGTCTTTATTTTTTTTTTTTATCAGTGTCTTATAGTTATCTGCGCACAGGTCCTTTGTCTCCTTAGGTACGTTTATTCCTAGGTACTTTATTCATTTTGTTGCAGTGGTAAATCTCAATGTTTCCTTAAATTCTCTTTTAGATTTTTCTTCGGTAGTGCCTAGGAAAGCAAGTGATTTCTGTGCATTAATTTTTATCCTGCTACTTTACGGGATTCATTGATTAGCTCTAGTCGTTTTATGGTAGCATCTTTAGGATTCTCGATGTGTAGCATCATGTCATCTGCAAAACAGTGACAGTTTTATTTCTTCTTTTCTGATTTCGATTCATTTATTTCTTTTTCTTCTCTGACCACTGTGGGTAAAACTTCCAAAACTCTGTGGAATAATAGCGATGAGACTGGGCAACCTTGTCTTGTTCATGACCTTAGGGGAAATATTTTCAGTTTCTCATGATAAACCAAGATGGTGGCTGTGGTTTTGTCATATATGGCCTTTATTATGTGGAGGTTTGTTCCGTCTATGCCTACTTTCTGGAAAGTTTGCAGCATAAATGAGTGTTGACTATTTTGTTTAATATAAATTTATGTGTATATTGATGTATTTATTTATTTATGGCCGTGTTCGGTCTTCGTGTCTGTTTGCAGGCTTTCTTTGTTGCTGCGAGCGGGGGCACTCTTCGTTGCAGTGCACGGGCTCTAGGTGCGTGGGATTCATTTCTTGTGGCACGCAGCCTCAGTAGTTGTGTCTCGCAGGCTCTAGAGCGCAGGCTCAGTAGTTGTGGTGCATGGGCTTAGCTGCTCCATGGCATGTGGGATCGTCCCAGACCACGGTTCGAACCCATACCCCTGGCATCGTCAGGCAGACTCTCAAACACTGCGCCACCTGGGAAGCCCTGGGTGTGGACTTTTGGGGAAAGCTTTTTCTGCATCTATTGAGATGATCACATGGTTGGTATCCCTCCATTTATTTATTTATTTTTCGATAGGTGGGCATTATCTACGTTGAAACATAATTGTTGCAAAATGTAATTCTGTATTGATTGTTTTTTTAACTTAATTGAATTTATTTCTTTTAGACAGCAGGTGTTTTTAGTCACCAATTTTATACACATCAGTGTATACTTGTCAATCCCTATCTCCCAATTCATCACAGCACCACCCCAAACCCCCCATCGATTTCCCCCCTCGGTGTCCACATGTTTGTTCTCTATGTCTGTGTCTCAATTGCTGCCCTGCAAACCGGTTCATCTGTACCATTTTTCTAGGTTCCACATATATGCATTAATAGAGAAGATTTGTTCTTCCCTTTCTGGCTTACTTCACTCTATGACAGCCTCTAAATCCATCCGCATCTCAACAAATGACCCGATGGCGTTCTTTTTATGGCTGAATAGTATTCCATTGCATATATGTATCACATCTTCTTTATCCATTCGTCTGTCAATGGGCATTTAGGTCGCTTCCATGACCTGGATATTGGAAATAGTGCTGCAATGAACATTGGGTGCATGTGTCCTTTTAATGATGGTCTTCTCTGGTTATATGCCCAGTAGTGGGATTGCTGTGTCATATGGCATTTCTCTTTTTAGTTGTTTAAAGAAACTCCGTACTCTTCCTCTTAGCAGCAGTATTAATTTACAGTCCCACCAACAGTGCAAGAGGGTTCCCTAATGGGCACACCCTCTGCACCATTTATTGTTTGTAGATTTTTGGATGGTGGCCCTTCTGAATGCGGTGAGCTGATACCTCTTTGTAATTTTGATTTGCATTTTTCTAATGACTAGTGATGTTGAGCATTCTTTCATGCGTTTGTTGGCTCTCTGTATATCTTCTTTGGAGTAATGTCTACTTAGTCTTCCGCCAATTTTGGTGTTGGTTCTTTGTTTTTTATTGATATTGAGCTGCCTGAATGTAAACTTTTGAAATTAATCATGTTTCACTTTGCTTCAACTGGAAAGGTCTTCTCAGATTATGTCTAAGTTTTCCATTTTTATTTTCCTTTCCATTTCTCTAGGAGGTGGGTCAAAAAGTTCTTGCTGTGATTTATGTCCTAGAGTGTTCTCCCTATGTTTTCCTTTAAGAGTTTTAGAGTGTCTGCCCATAGACTTCAGGCTTTAATCCATTTTGAGTTTATTTTTCTGTATGGTGTCAAGGAGTGTTCTAATTTCATTCTTTTCCATGGAGCTGTCCACTTTTCCCAGCACCACTTACTTAAGAGGCTGTCTTTTCTCCATTGAGGATTCTTGTCTCCTTTAAAAAAGATAGGTAATCCTATGTGTGTGGGCTTATCTCTGCCTTTTTATCCTGTTCCATTGATCAACATTTCGGTTTTTTTCACAGTACGATACTGTCTTGACTACTGTAGCTTTGTGATACAGTCTGACATCAGGAAAAGTGATTCCTCCAGCTCCGTTTTGCTTTCTGAGGATTACTTTTGGCTGTTCAGGGTATTTCGTGTTTTCATACAAATTGTGAAAGTTTTTGTTCTAGTTTGGTGAAAAATGCCGTTGTTGTATGACAAAGATTGCGTTGAATCTGTGGATTCCTTTAGGTAGTATAGTCATTTTCACCATTTTCATTCTCCCAAGCCAAGTATATGGTATGTCTCTCCATCTGTTTGTATCGTCTTTATTTTTTTTTTTTATCAGTGTCTTATAGTTATCTGCGCACAGGTCCTTTGTCTCCTTAGGTACGTTTATTCCTAGGTACTTTATTCATTTTGTTGCAGTGGTAAATCTCAATGTTTCCTTAAATTCTCTTTTAGATTTTTCTTCGGTAGTGCCTAGGAAAGCAAGTGATTTCTGTGCATTAATTTTTATCCTGCTACTTTACGGGATTCATTGATTAGCTCTAGTCGTTTTATGGTAGCATCTTTAGGATTCTCGATGTGTAGCATCATGTCATCTGCAAAACAGTGACAGTTTTATTTCTTCTTTTCTGATTTCGATTCATTTATTTCTTTTTCTTCTCTGACCACTGTGGGTAAAACTTCCAAAACTCTGTGGAATAATAGCGATGAGACTGGGCAACCTTGTCTTGTTCATGACCTTAGGGGAAATATTTTCAGTTTCTCATGATAAACCAAGATGGTGGCTGTGGGTTTGTCATATATGGCCTTTATTATGTGGAGGTTTGTTCCGTCTATGCCTACTTTCTGGAAAGTTTGCAGCATAAATGAGTGTTGACTATTTTGTTTAATATAAATTTATGTGTATATTGATGTATTTATTTATTTATGGCCGTGTTCGGTCTTCGTGTCTGTTGCAGGCTTTCTTTGTTGCTGCGAGCGGGGGCACTCTTCGTTGCAGTGCACGGGCTCTAGGTGCGTGGGATTCATTTCTTGTGGCACGCAGCCTCAGTAGTTGTGTCTCGCAGGCTCTAGAGCGCAGGCTCAGTAGTTGTGGTGCATGGGCTTAGCTGCTCCATGGCATGTGGGATCGTCCCAGACCACGGTTCGAACCCATACCCCTCGCATCGTCAGGCAGACTCTCAAACACTGCGCCACCTGGGAAGCCCTGGGTGTGGACTTTTGGGGAAAGCTTTTTCTGCATCTATTGAGATGATCACATGGTTGGTATCCCTCCATTTATTTATTTATTTTTCGATAGGTGGGCATTATCTACGTTGAAACATAATTGTTGCAAAATGTAATTCTGTATTGATTGTTTTTTTAACTTAATTGAATTTATTTCTTTTAGACAGCAGGTGTTTTTAGTCACCAATTTTATACACATCAGTGTATACTTGTCAATCCCTATCTCCCAATTCATCACAGCACCACCTCAAACCCCCCATCGATTTCCCCCCTCGGTGTCCACATGTTTGTTCTCTATGTCTGTGTCTCAATTGCTGCCCTGCAAACCGGTTCATCTGTACCATTTTTCTAGGTTCCACATATATGCATTAATAGAGAATATTTGTTCTTCCCTTTCTGGCTTACTTCACTCTATGACAGCCTCTAAATCCATCCGCATCTCAACAAATGACCCGATGGCGTTCTTTTTATGGCTGAATAGTATTCCATTGCATATATGTATCACATCTTCTTTATCCATTCGTCTGTCAATGGGCATTTAGGTCGCTTCCATGACCTGGATATTGGAAATAGTGCTGCAATGAACATTGGGTGCATGTGTCCTTTTAATGATGGTCTTCTCTGGTTATATGCCCAGTAGTGGGATTGCTGTGTCATATGGCATTTCTCTTTTTAGTTGTTTAAAGAAACTCCGTACTCTTCCTCTTAGCAGCAGTATTAATTTACAGTCCCACCAACAGTGCAAGAGGGTTCCCTATTGGGCACACCCTCTGCAACATTTATTGTTTGTAGATTTTTGGATGGTGGCCCTTCTGAATGCGGTGAGCTGATACCTCTTTGTAATTTTGATTTGCATTTTTCTAATGACTAGTGATGTTGAGCATTCTTTCATGCGTTTGTTGGCTCTCTGTATATCTTCTTTGGAGTAATGTCTACTTAGTCTTCCGCCAATTTTGGTGTTGGTTCTTTGTTTTTTATTGATATTGAGCTGCCTGAATGTAAACTTTTGAAATTAATCATGTTTCACTTTGCTTCAACTGGAAAGGTCTTCTCAGATTATGTCTAAGTTTTCCATTTTTATTTTCCTTTCCATTTCTCTAGGAGGTGGGTCAAAAAGTTCTTGCTGTGATTTATGTCCTAGAGTGTTCTCCCTATGTTTTCCTTTAAGAGTTTTAGAGTGTCTGCCCATAGACTTCAGGCTTTAATCCATTTTGAGTTTATTTTTCTGTATGGTGTCAAGGAGTGTTCTAATTTCATTCTTTTCCATGGAGCTGTCCACTTTTCCCAGCACCACTTACTTAAGAGGCTGTCTTTTTCCATTGAGTATTCTTGTCTCCTTTAAAAAAGATAGGTAATCCTATGTGTGTGGGCTTATCTCTGCCTTTTTATCCTGTTCCATTGATCAACATTTCGGTTTTTTTCACAGTACGATACTGTCTTGACTACTGTAGCTTTGTGATACAGTCTGACATCAGGAAAAGTGATTCCTCCAGCTCCGTTTTGCTTTCTGAGGATTACTTTTGGCTGTTCAGGGTATTTCGTGTTTTCATACAAATTGTGAAAGTTTTTGTTCTAGTTTGGTGAAAAATGCCGTTGTTGTATGACAAAGATTGCGTTGAATCTGTGGATTCCTTTAGGTAGTATAGTCATTTTCACCATTTTCATTCTCCCAAGCCAAGTATATGGTATGTCTCTCCATCTGTTTGTATCGTCTTTATTTTTTTTTTTTATCAGTGTCTTATAGTTATCTGCGCACAGGTCCTTTGTCTCCTTAGGTACGTTTATTCCTAGGTACTTTATTCATTTTGTTGCAGTGGTAAATCTCAATGTTTCCTTAAATTCTCTTTTAGATTTTTCTTCGGTAGTGCCTAGGAAAGCAAGTGATTTCTGTGCATTAATTTTTATCCTGCTACTTTACGGGATTCATTGATTAGCTCTAGTCGTTTTATGGTAGCATCTTTAGGATTCTCGATGTGTAGCATCATGTCATCTGCAAAACAGTGACAGTTTTATTTCTTCTTTTCTGATTTCGATTCATTTATTTCTTTTTCTTCTCTGACCACTGTGGGTAAAACTTCCAAAACTCTGTGGAATAATAGCGATGAGACTGGGCAACCTTGTCTTGTTCATGACCTTAGGGGAAATATTTTCAGTTTCTCATGATAAACCAAGATGGTGGCTGTGGGTTTGTCATATATGGCCTTTATTATGTGGAGGTTTGTTCCGTCTATGCCTACTTTCTGGAAAGTTTGCAGCATAAATGAGTGTTGACTATTTTGTTTAATATAAATTTATGTGTATATTGATGTATTTATTTATTTATGGCCGTGTTCGGTCTTCGTGTCTGTTTGCAGGCTTTCTTTGTTGCTGCGAGCGGGGGCACTCTTCGTTGCAGTGCACGGGCTCTAGGTGCGTGGGATTCATTTCTTGTGGCACGCAGCCTCAGTAGTTGTGTCTCGCAGGCTCTAGAGCGCAGGCTCAGTAGTTGTGGTGCATGGGCTTAGCTGCTCCATGGCATGTGGGATCGTCCCAGACCACGGTTCGAACCCATACCCCTCGCATCGTCAGGCAGACTCTCAAACACTGCGCCACCTGGGAAGCCCTGGGTGTGGACTTTTGGGGAAAGCTTTTTCTGCATCTATTGAGATGATCACATGGTTGGTATCCCTCCATTTATTTATTTATTTTTCGATAGGTGGGCATTATCTACGTTGAAACATAATTGTTGCAAAATGTAATTCTGTATTGATTGTTTTTTTAACTTAATTGAATTTATTTCTTTTAGACAGCAGGTGTTTTTAGTCACCAATTTTATACACATCAGTGTATACTTGTCAATCCCTATCTCCCAATTCATCACAGCACCACCCCAAACCCCCCATCGATTTCCCCCCTCGGTGTCCACATGTTTGTTCTCTATGTCTGTGTCTCAATTGCTGCCCTGCAAACTGGTTCATCTGTACCATTTTTCTAGGTTCCACATATATGCACTAATAGAGAATATTTGTTCTTCCCTTTCTGGCTTACTTCACTCTATGACAGCCTCTAAATCCATCCGCATCTCAACAAATGACCCGATGGCGTTCTTTTTATGGCTGAATAGTATTCCATTGCATATATGTATCACATCTTCTTTATCCATTCGTCTGTCAATGGGCATTTAGGTCGCTTCCATGACCTGGATATTGGAAATAGTGCTGCAATGAACATTGGGTGCATGTGTCCTTTTAATGATGGTCTTCTCTGGTTATATGCCCAGTAGTGGGATTGCTGTGTCATATGGCATTTCTCTTTTTAGTTGTTTAAAGAAACTCCGTACTCTTCCTCTTAGCAGCAGTATTAATTTACAGTCCCACCAACAGTGCAAGAGGGTTCCCTATTGGGCACACCCTCTGCAACATTTATTGTTTGTAGATTTTTGGATGGTGGCCCTTCTGAATGCGGTGAGCTGATACCTCTTTGTAATTTTGATTTGCATTTTTCTAATGACTAGTGATGTTGAGCATTCTTTCATGCGTTTGTTGGCTCTCTGTATATCTTCTTTGGAGTAATGTCTACTTAGTCTTCCGCCAATTTTGGTGTTGGTTCTTTGTTTTTTATTGATATTGAGCTGCCTGAATGTAAACTTTTGAAATTAATCATGTTTCACTTTGCTTCAACTGGAAAGGTCTTCTCAGATTATGTCTAAGTTTTCCATTTTTATTTTCCTTTCCATTTCTCTAGGAGGTGGGTCAAAAAGTTCTTGCTGTGATTTATGTCCTAGAGTGTTCTCCCTATGTTTTCCTTTAAGAGTTTTAGAGTGTCTGCCCATAGACTTCAGGCTTTAATCCATTTTGAGTTTATTTTTCTGTATGGTGTCAAGGAGTGTTCTAATTTCATTCTTTTCCATGGAGCTGTCCACTTTTCCCAGCACCACTTACTTAAGAGGCTGTCTTTTTCCATTGAGTATTCTTGTCTCCTTTAAAAAAGATAGGTAATCCTATGTGTGTGGGCTTATCTCTGCCTTTTTATCCTGTTCCATTGATCAACATTTCGGTTTTTTTCACAGTACGATACTGTCTTGACTACTGTAGCTTTGTGATACAGTCTGACATCAGGAAAAGTGATTCCTCCAGCTCCGTTTTGCTTTCTGAGGATTACTTTTGGCTGTTCAGGGTATTTCGTGTTTTCATACAAATTGTGAAAGTTTTTGTTCTAGTTTGGTGAAAAATGCCGTTATTGTATGACAAAGATTGCGTTGAATCTGTGGATTCCTTTAGGTAGTATAGTCATTTTCACCATTTTCATTCTCCCAAGCCAAGTATATGGTATGTCTCTCCATCTGTTTGTATCGTCTTTATTTTTTTTTTTTATCAGTGTCTTATAGTTATCTGCGCACAGGTCCTTTGTCTCCTTAGGTACGTTTATTCCTAGGTACTTTATTCATTTTGTTGCAGTGGTAAATCTCAATGTTTCCTTAAATTCTCTTTTAGATTTTTCTTCGGTAGTGCCTAGGAAAGCAAGTGATTTCTGTGCATTAATTTTTATCCTGCTACTTTACGGGATTCATTGATTAGCTCTAGTCGTTTTATGGTAGCATCTTTAGGATTCTCGATGTGTAGCATCATGTCATCTGCAAAACAGTGACAGTTTTATTTCTTCTTTTCTGATTTCGATTCATTTATTTCTTTTTCTTCTCTGACCACTGTGGGTAAAACTTCCAGAACTCTGTGGAATAATAGCGATGAGACTGGGCAACCTTGTCTTGTTCATGACCTTAGGGGAAATATTTTCAGTTTCTCATGATAAACCAAGATGGTGGCTGTGGGTTTGTCATATATGGCCTTTATTATGTGGAGGTTTGTTCCGTCTATGCCTACTTTCTGGAAAGTTTGCAGCATAAATGAGTGTTGACTATTTTGTTTAATATAAATTTATGTGTATATTGATGTATTTATTTATTTATGGCCGTGTTCGGTCTTCGTGTCTGTTTGCAGGCTTTCTTTGTTGCTGCGAGCGGGGGCACTCTTCGTTGCAGTGCACGGGCTCTAGGTGCGTGGGATTCATTTCTTGTGGCACGCAGCCTCAGTACTTGTGTCTCGCAGGCTCTAGAGCGCAGGCTCAGTAGTTGTGGTGCATGGGCTTAGCTGCTCCATGGCATGTGGGATCGTCCCAGACCACGGTTCGAACCCATACCCCTGGCATCGTCAGGCAGACTCTCAAACACTGCGCCACCTGGGAAGCCCTGGGTGTGGACTTTTGTGGAAAGCTTTTTCTGCATCTATTGAGATGATCACATGGTTGGTATCCCTCCATTTATTTATTTATTTTTCGATAGGTGGGCATTATCTACGTTGAAACATAATTGTTGCAAAATGTAATTCTGTATTGATTGTTTTTTTAACTTAATTGAATTTATTTCTTTTAGACAGCAGGTGTTTTTAGTCACCAATTTTATACACATCAGTGTATACTTGTCAATCCCTATCTCCCAATTCATCACAGCACCACCCCAAACCCTCCATCGCTTTCCCCCCTCGGTGTCCACATGTTTGTTCTCTATGTCTGTGTCTCAATTGCTGCCCTGCAAACCGGTTCATCTGTACCATTTTTCTAGGTTCCACATATATGCATTAATAGAGAAGATTTGTTCTTCCCTTTCTGGCTTACTTCACTCTATGACAGCCTCTAAATCCATCCGCATCTCAACAAATGACCCGATGGCGTTCTTTTTATGGCTGAATAGTATTCCATTGCATATATGTATCACATCTTCTTTATCCATTCGTCTGTCAATGGGCATTTAGGTCGCTTCCATGACCTGGATATTGTAAATAGTGCTGCAATGAACATTGGGTGCATGTGTCCTTTTAATGATGGTCTTCTCTGGTTATATGCCCAGTAGTGGGATTGCTGTGTCATATGGCATTTCTCTTTTTAGTTGTTTAAAGAAACTCCGTACTCTTCCTCTTAGCAGCAGTATTAATTTACAGTCCCACCAACAGTGCAAGAGGGTTCCCTATTGGGCACACCCTCTGCACCATTTATTGTTTGTAGATTTTTGGATGGTGGCCCTTCTGAATGGGGTGAGCTGATACCTCTTTGTAATTTTGATTTGCATTTTTCTAATGACTAGTGATGTTGAGCATTCTTTCATGCGTTTGTTGGCTCTCTGTATATCTTCTTTGGAGTAATGTCTACTTAGTCTTCCGCCAATTTTGGTGTTGGTTCTTTGTTTTTTATTGATATTGAGCTGCCTGAATGTAAACTTTTGAAATTAATCATGTTTCACTTTGCTTCAACTGGAAAGGTCTTCTCAGATTATGTCTAAGTTTTCCATTTTTATTTTCCTTTCCATTTCTCTAGGAGGTGGGTCAAAAAGTTCTTGCTGTGATTTATGTCCTAGAGTGTTCTCCCTATGTTTTCCTTTAAGAGTTTTAGAGTGTCTGCCCATAGACTTCAGGCTTTAATCCATTTTGAGTTTATTTTTCTGTATGGTGTCAAGGAGTGTTCTAATTTCATTCTTTTCCATGGAGCTGTCCACTTTTCCCAGCACCACTTACTTAAGAGGCTGTCTTTTCTCCATTGAGTATTCTTGTCTCCTTTAAAAAAGATAGGTAATCCTATGTGTGTGGGCTTATCTCTGCCTTTTTATCCTGTTCCATTGATCAACATTTCGGTTTTTTTCACAGTACGATACTGTCTTGACTACTGTAGCTTTGTGATACAGTCTGACATCAGGTAAAGTGATTCCTCCAGCTCCGTTTTGCTTTCTGAGGATTACTTTTGGCTGTTCAGGGTATTTCGTGTTTTCATACAAATTGTGAAAGTTTTTGTTCTAGTTTGGTGAAAAATGCCGTTGGTTGTATGACAAAGATTGCGTTGAATCTGTGGATTCCTTTAGGTAGTACAGTCATTTTCACCATTTTCATTCTCCCAAGCCAAGTATATGGTATGTCTCTCCATCTGTTTGTATCGTCTTTATTTTTTTTTTTTATCAGTGTCTTATAGTTATCTGTGCACAGGTCCTTTGTCTCCTTAGGTACGTTTATGCC
Source organism: Eubalaena glacialis (assembly GCF_028564815.1). NCBI lineage: Eukaryota > Metazoa > Chordata > Mammalia > Artiodactyla > Balaenidae > Eubalaena > Eubalaena glacialis. The sequence continues at coordinate 3,249,910 of NW_026871156.1, forward strand.
TAGGTACTTTATTCATTTTGTTGCAGTGGTAAATCTCAATGTTTCCTTAAATTCTCTTTTAGATTTTTCTTCGGTAGTGCCTAGGAAAGCAAGAGATTTCTGTGCATTAATTTTTATCCTGCTACTTTACGGGATTCATTGATTAGCTCTAGTCGTTTTATGGTAGCATCTTTAGGAGTCTCGATGTGTAGCATCATGTCATCTGCAAAACAGTGACAGTTTTATTTCTTCTTTTCTGATTTCGATTCATTTATTTCTTTTTCTTCTCTGACCACTGTGGGTAAAACTTCCAAAACTCTGTGGAATAATAGCGATGAGACTGGGCAACCTTGTCTTGTTCATGACCTTAGGGGAAATATTTTCAGTTTCTCATGATAAACCAAGATGGTGGCTGTGGGTTTGTCATATATGGCCTTTATTATGTGGAGGTTTGTTCCGTCTATGCCTACTTTCTGGAAAGTTTGCAGCATAAATGCGTGTTGACTATTTTGTTTAATATAAATTTATGTGTATATTGATGTATTTATTTATTTATGGCCGTGTTCGGTCTTCGTGTCTGTTTGCAGGCTTTCTTTGTTGCGGCGAGCGGGGGCACTCTTCGTTGCAGTGCACGGGCTCTAGGTGCGTGGGATTCATTTCTTGTGGCACGCAGCCTCAGTACTTGTGTCTCGCAGGCTCTAGAGCGCAGGCTCAGTAGTTGTGGTGCATGGGCTTAGCTGCTCCATGGCATGTGGGATCGTCCCAGACCACGGTTCGAACCCATACCCCTCGCATCGTCAGGCAGACTCTCAAACACTGCGCCACCTGGGAAGCCCTGGGTGTGGCCTTTTGTGGAAAGCTTTTTCTGCATCTATTGAGATGATCACATGGTTGGTATCCCTCCATTTATTTATTTATTTTTCGATAGGTGGGCATTATCTACGTTGAAACATAATTGTTGCAAAATGTAATTCTGTATTGATTGTTTTTTTAACTTAATTGAATTTATTTCTTTTAGACAGCAGGTGTTTTTAGTCACCAATTTTATACACATCAGTGTATACTTGTCAATCCCTATCTCCCAATTCATCACAGCACCACCCCAAACCCTCCATCGCTTTCCCCCCTCGGTGTCCACATGTTTGTTCTCTATGTCTGTGTCTCAATTGCTGCCCTGCAAACCGGTTCATCTGTACCATTTTTCTAGGTTCCACATATATGCATTAATAGAGAATATTTGTTCTTCCCTTTCTGGCTTACTTCACTCTATGACAGCCTCTAAATCCATCCGCATCTCAACAAATGACCCGATGGCGTTCTTTTTATGGCTGAATAGTATTCCATTGCATATATGTATCACATCTTCTTTATCCATTCGTCTGTCAATGGGCATTTAGGTCGCTTCCATGACCTGGATATTGGAAATAGTGCTGCAATGAACATTGGGTGCATGTGTCCTTTTAATGATGGTCTTCTCTGGTTATATGCCCAGTAGTGGGATTGCTGTGTCATATGGCATTTCTCTTTTTAGTTGTTTAAAGAAACTCCGTACTCTTCCTCTTAGCAGCAGTATTAATTTACAGTCCCACCAACAGTGCAAGAGGGTTCCCTATTGGGCACACCCTCTGCACCATTTATTGTTTGTAGATTTTTGGATGGTGGCCCTTCTGAATGGGGTGAGCTGATACCTCTTTGTAATTTTGATTTGCATTTTTCTAATGACTAGTGATGTTGAGCATTCTTTCATGCGTTTGTTGGCTCTCTGTATATCTTCTTTGGAGTAATGTCTACTTAGTCTTCCGCCAATTTTGGTGTTGGTTCTTTGTTTTTTATTGATATTGAGCTGCCTGAATGTAAACTTTTGAAATTAATCATGTTTCACTTTGCTTCAACTGGAAAGGTCTTCTCAGATTATGTCTAAGTTTTCCATTTTTATTTTCCTTTCCATTTCTCTAGGAGGTGGGTCAAAAAGTTCTTGCTGTGATTTATGTCCTAGAGTGTTCTCCCTATGTTTTCCTTTAAGAGTTTTAGAGTGTCTGCCCATAGACTTCAGGCTTTAATCCATTTTGAGTTTATTTTTCTGTATGGTGTCAAGGAGTGTTCTAATTTCATTCTTTTCCATGGAGCTGTCCACTTTTCCCAGCACCACTTACTTAAGAGGCTGTCTTTTCTCCATTGAGTATTCTTGTCTCCTTTAAAAAAGATAGGTAATCCTATGTGTGTGGGCTTATCTCTGCCTTTTTATCCTGTTCCATTGATCAACATTTCGGTTTTTTTCACAGTACGATACTGTCTTGACTACTGTAGCTTTGTGATACAGTCTGACATCAGGAAAAGTGATTCCTCCAGCTCCGTTTTGCTTTCTGAGGATTACTTTTGGCTGTTCAGGGTATTTCGTGTTTTCATACAAATTGTGAAAGTTTTTGTTCTAGTTTGGTGAAAAATGCCGTTGGTTGTATGACAAAGATTGCGTTGAATCTGTGGATTCCTTTAGGTAGTACAGTCATTTTCACCATTTTCATTCTCCCAAGCCAAGTATATGGTATGTCTCTCCATCTGTTTGTATCGTCTTTATTTTTTTTTTTTATCAGTGTCTTATAGTTATCTGTGCACAGGTCCTTTGTCTCCTTAGGTACGTTTATGCCTAGGTACTTTATTCATTTTGTTGCAGTGGTAAATCTCAATGTTTCCTTAAATTCTCTTTTAGATTTTTCTTCGGTAGTGCCTAGGAAAGCAAGTGATTTCTGTGCATTAATTTTTATCCTGCTACTTTACGGGATTCATTGATTAGCTCTAGTCGTTTTATGGTAGCATCTTTAGGAGTCTCGATGTGTAGCATCATGTCATCTGCAAAACAGTGACAGTTTTATTTCTTCTTTTCTGATTTCGATTCATTTATTTCTTTTTCTTCTCTGACCACTGTGGGTAAAACTTCCAAAACTCTGTGGAATAATAGCGATGAGACTGGGCAACCTTGTCTTGTTCATGACCTTAGGGGAAATATTTTCAGTTTCTCATGATAAACCAAGATGGTGGCTGTGGGTTTGTCATATATGGCCTTTATTATGTGGAGGTTTGTTCCGTCTATGCCTACTTTCTGGAAAGTTTGCAGCATAAATGCGTGTTGACTATTTTGTTTAATATAAATTTATGTGTATATTGATGTATTTATTTATTTATGGCCGTGTTCGGTCTTCGTGTCTGTTTGCAGGCTTTCTTTGTTGCTGCGAGCGGGGGCACTCTTCGTTGCAGTGCACGGGCTCTAGGTGCGTGGGATTCATTTCTTGTGGCACGCAGCCTCAGTACTTGTGTCTCGCAGGCTCTAGAGCGCAGGCTCAGTAGTTGTGGTGCATGGGCTTAGCTGCTCCATGGCATGTGGGATCGTCCCAGACCACGGTTCGAACCCATACCCCTCGCATCGTCAGGCAGACTCTCAAACACTGCGCCACCTGGGAAGCCCTGGGTGTGGCCTTTTGTGGAAAGCTTTTTCTGCATCTATTGAGATGATCACATGGTTGGTATCCCTCCATTTATTTATTTATTTTTCGATAGGTGGGCATTATCTACGTTGAAACATAATTGTTGCAAAATGTAATTCTGTATTGATTGTTTTTTTAACTTAATTGAATTTATTTCTTTTAGACAGCAGGTGTTTTTAGTCACCAATTTTATACACATCAGTGTATACTTGTCAATCCCTATCTCCCAATTCATCACAGCACCACCCCAAACCCTCCATCGCTTTCCCCCCTCGGTGTCCACATGTTTGTTCTCTATGTCTGTGTCTCAATTGCTGCCCTGCAAACCGGTTCATCTGTACCATTTTTCTAGGTTCCACATATATGCATTAATAGAGAATATTTGTTCTTCCCTTTCTGGCTTACTTCACTCTATGACAGCCTCTAAATCCATCCGCATCTCAACAAATGACCCGATGGCGTTCTTTTTATGGCTGAATAGTATTCCATTGCATATATGTATCACATCTTCTTTATCCATTCGTCTGTCAATGGGCATTTAGGTCGCTTCCATGACCTGGATATTGGAAATAGTGCTGCAATGAACATTGGGTGCATGTGTCCTTTTAATGATGGTCTTCTCTGGTTATATGCCCAGTAGTGGGATTGCTGTGTCATATGGCATTTCTCTTTTTAGTTGTTTAAAGAAACTCCGTACTCTTCCTCTTAGCAGCAGTATTAATTTACAGTCCCACCAACAGTGCAAGAGGGTTCCCTATTGGGCACACCCTCTGCACCATTTATTGTTTGTAGATTTTTGGATGGTGGCCCTTCTGAATGGGGTGAGCTGATACCTCTTTGTAATTTTGATTTGCATTTTTCTAATGACTAGTGATGTTGAGCATTCTTTCATGCGTTTGTTGGCTCTCTGTATATCTTCTTTGGAGTAATGTCTACTTAGTCTTCCGCCAATTTTGGTGTTGGTTCTTTGTTTTTTATTGATATTGAGCTGCCTGAATGTAAACTTTTGAAATTAATCATGTTTCACTTTGCTTCAACTGGAAAGGTCTTCTCAGATTATGTCTAAGTTTTCCATTTTTATTTTCCTTTCCATTTCTCTAGGAGGTGGGTCAAAAAGTTCTTGCTGTGATTTATGTCCTAGAGTGTTCTCCCTATGTTTTCCTTTAAGAGTTTTAGAGTGTCTGCCCATAGACTTCAGGCTTTAATCCATTTTGAGTTTATTTTTCTGTATGGTGTCAAGGAGTGTTCTAATTTCATTCTTTTCCATGGAGCTGTCCACTTTTCCCAGCACCACTTACTTAAGAGGCTGTCTTTTCTCCATTGAGTATTCTTGTCTCCTTTAAAAAAGATAGGTAATCCTATGTGTGTGGGCTTATCTCTGCCTTTTTATCCTGTTCCATTGATCAACATTTCGGTTTTTTTCACAGTACCATACTGTCTTGACTACTGTAGCTTTGTGATACAGTCTGACATCAGGAAAAGTGATTCCTCCAGCTCCGTTTTGCTTTCTGAGGATTACTTTTGGCTGTTCAGGGTATTTCGTGTTTTCATACAAATTGTGAAAGTTTTTGTTCTAGTTTGGTGAAAAATGCCGTTGGTTGTATGACAAAGATTGCGTTGAATCTGTGGATTCCTTTAGGTAGTACAGTCATTTTCACCATTTTCATTCTCCCAAGCCAAGTATATGGTATGTCTCTCCATCTGTTTGTATCGTCTTTATTTTTTTTTTTTATCAGTGTCTTATAGTTATCTGTGCACAGGTCCTTTGTCTCCTTAGGTACGTTTATGCCTAGGTACTTTATTCATTTTGTTGCAGTGGTAAATCTCAATGTTTCCTTAAATTCTCTTTTAGATTTTTCTTCGGTAGTGCCTAGGAAAGCAAGTGATTTCTGTGCATTAATTTTTATCCTGCTACTTTACGGGATTCATTGATTAGCTCTAGTCGTTTTATGGTAGCATCTTTAGGAGTCTCGATGTGTAGCATCATGTCATCTGCAAAACAGTGACAGTTTTATTTCTTCTTTTCTGATTTCGATTCATTTATTTCTTTTTCTTCTCTGACCACTGTGGGTAAAACTTCCAAAACTCTGTGGAATAATAGCGATGAGACTGGGCAACCTTGTCTTGTTCATGACCTTAGGGGAAATATTTTCAGTTTCTCATGATAAACCAAGATGGTGGCTGTGGGTTTGTCATATATGGCCTTTATTATGTGGAGGTTTGTTCCGTCTATGCCTACTTTCTGGAAAGTTTGCAGCATAAATGCGTGTTGACTATTTTGTTTAATATAAATTTATGTGTATATTGATGTATTTATTTATTTATGGCCGTGTTCGGTCTTCGTGTCTGTTTGCAGGCTTTCTTTGTTGCTGCGAGCGGGGGCACTCTTCGTTGCAGTGCACGGGCTCTAGGTGCGTGGGATTCATTTCTTGTGGCACGCAGCCTCAGTACTTGTGTCTCGCAGGCTCTAGAGCGCAGGCTCAGTAGTTGTGGTGCATGGGCTTAGCTGCTCCATGGCATGTGGGATCGTCCCAGACCACGGTTCGAACCCATACCCCTCGCATCGTCAGGCAGACTCTCAAACACTGCGCCACCTGGGAAGCCCTGGGTGTGGCCTTTTGTGGAAAGCTTTTTCTGCATCTATTGAGATGATCACATGGTTGGTATCCCTCCATTTATTTATTTATTTTTCGATAGGTGGGCATTATCTACGTTGAAACATAATTGTTGCAAAATGTAATTCTGTATTGATTGTTTTTTTAACTTAATTGAATTTATTTCTTTTAGACAGCAGGTGTTTTTAGTCACCAATTTTATACACATCAGTGTATACTTGTCAATCCCTATCTCCCAATTCATCACAGCACCACCCCAAACCCTCCATCGCTTTCCCCCCTCGGTGTCCACATGTTTGTTCTCTATGTCTGTGTCTCAATTGCTGCCCTGCAAACCGGTTCATCTGTACCATTTTTCTAGGTTCCACATATATGCATTAATAGAGAATATTTGTTCTTCCCTTTCTGGCTTACTTCACTCTATGACAGCCTCTAAATCCATCCGCATCTCAACAAATGACCCGATGGCGTTCTTTTTATGGCTGAATAGTATTCCATTGCATATATGTATCACATCTTCTTTATCCATTCGTCTGTCAATGGGCATTTAGGTCGCTTCCATGACCTGGATATTGGAAATAGTGCTGCAATGAACATTGGGTGCATGTGTCCTTTTAATGATGGTCTTCTCTGGTTATATGCCCAGTAGTGGGATTGCTGTGTCATATGGCATTTCTCTTTTTAGTTGTTTAAAGAAACTCCGTACTCTTCCTCTTAGCAGCAGTATTAATTTACAGTCCCACCAACAGTGCAAGAGGGTTCCCTATTGGGCACACCCTCTGCAACATTTATTGTTTGTAGATTTTTGGATGGTGGCCCTTCTGAATGGGGTGAGCTGATACCTCTTTGTAATTTTGATTTGCATTTTTCTAATGACTAGTGATGTTGAGCATTCTTTCATGCGTTTGTTGGCTCTCTGTATATCTTCTTTGGAGTAATGTCTCCTTAGTCTTCCGCCAATTTTGGTGTTGGTTCTTTGTTTTTTATTGATATTGAGCTGCCTGAATGTAAACTTTTGAAATTAATCATGTTTCACTTTGCTTCAACTGGAAAGGTCTTCTCAGATTATGTCTAAGTTTTCCATTTTTATTTTCCTTTCCATTTCTCTAGGAGGTGGGTCAAAAAGTTCTTGCTGTGATTTATGTCCTAGAGTGTTCTCCCTATGTTTTCCTTTAAGAGTTTTAGAGTGTCTGCCCATAGACTTCAGGCTTTAATCCATTTTGAGTTTATTTTTCTGTATGGTGTCAAGGAGTGTTCTAATTTCATTCTTTTCCATGGAGCTGTCCACTTTTCCCAGCACCACTTACTTAAGAGGCTGTCTTTTCTCCATTGAGTATTCTTGTCTCCTTTACAAAAGATAGGTAATCCTATGTGTGTGGGCTTATCTCTGCCTTTTTATCCTGTTCCATTGATCAACATTTCGGTTTTTTTCACAGTACGATACTGTCTTGACTACTGTAGCTTTGTGATACAGTCTGACATCAGGAAAAGTGATTCCTCCAGCTCCGTTTTGCTTTCTGAGGATTACTTTTGGCTGTTCAGGGTATTTCGTGTTTTCATACAAATTGTGAAAGTTTTTGTTCTAGTTTGGTGAAAAATGCCGTTGGTTGTATGACAAAGATTGCGTTGAATCTGTGGATTCCTTTAGGTAGTATAGTCATTTTCACCATTTTCATTCTCCCAAGCCAAGTATATGGTATGTCTCTCCATCTGTTTGTATCGTCTTTATTTTTTTTTTATCAGTGTCTTATAGTTATCTGCGCACAGGTCCTTTGTCTCCTTAGGTACGTTTATTCCTAGGTACTTTATTCATTTTGTTGCAGTGGTAAATCTCAATGTTTCCTTAAATTCTCTTTTAGATTTTTCTTCGGTAGTGCCTAGGAAAGCAAGTGATTTCTGTGCATTAATTTTTATCCTGCTACTTTACGGGATTCATTGATTAGCTCTAGTCGTTTTATGGTAGCATCTTTAGGAGTCTCGATGTGTAGCATCATGTCATCTGCAAAACAGTGACAGTTTTATTTCTTCTTTTCTGATTTCGATTCATTTATTTCTTTTTCTTCTCTGACCACTGTGGGTAAAACTTCCAAAACTCTGTGGAATAATAGCGATGAGACTGGGCAACCTTGTCTTGTTCATGACCTTAGGGGAAATATTTTCAGTTTCTCATGATAAACCAAGATGGTGGCTGTGGGTTTGTCATATATGGCCTTTATTATGTGGAGGTTTGTTCCGTCTATGCCTACTTTCTGGAAAGTTTGCAGCATAAATGCGTGTTGACTATTTTGTTTAATATAAATTTATGTGTATATTGATGTATTTATTTATTTATGGCCGTGTTCGGTCTTCGTGTCTGTTTGCAGGCTTTCTTTGTTGCTGCGAGCGGGGGCACTCTTCGTTGCAGTGCACGGGCTCTAGGTGCGTGGGATTCATTTCTTGTGGCACGCAGCCTCAGTACTTGTGTCTCGCAGGCTCTAGAGCGCAGGCTCAGTAGTTGTGGTGCATGGGCTTAGCTGCTCCATGGCATGTGGGATCGTCCCAGACCACGGTTCGAACCCATACCCCTCGCATCGTCAGGCAGACTCTCAAACACTGCGCCACCTGGGAAGCCCTGGGTGTGGACTTTTGTGGAAAGCTTTTTCTGCATCTATTGAGATGATCACATGGTTGGTATCCCTCCATTTATTTATTTATTTTTCGATAGGTGGGCATTATCTACGTTGAAACATAATTGTTGCAAAATGTAATTCTGTATTGATTGTTTTTTTAACTTAATTGAATTTATTTCTTTTAGACAGCAGGTGTTTTTAGTCACCAATTTTATACACATCAGTGTATACTTGTCAATCCCTATCTCCCAATTCATCACAGCACCACCCCAAACCCTCCATCGCTTTCCCCCCTCGGTGTCCACATGTTTGTTCTCTATGTCTGTGTCTCAATTGCTGCCCTGCAAACCGGTTCATCTGTACCATTTTTCTAGGTTCCACATATATGCATTAATAGAGAAGATTTGTTCTTCCCTTTCTGGCTTACTTCACTCTATGACAGCCTCTAAATCCATCCGCATCTCAACAAATGACCCGATGGCGTTCTTTTTATGGCTGAATAGTATTCCATTGCATATATGTATCACATCTTCTTTATCCATTCGTCTGTCAATGGGCATTTAGGTCGCTTCCATGACCTGGATATTGTAAATAGTGCTGCAATGAACATTGGGTGCATGTGTCCTTTTAATGATGGTCTTCTCTGGTTATATGCCCAGTAGTGGGATTGCTGTGTCATATGGCATTTCTCTTTTTAGTTGTTTAAAGAAACTCCGTACTCTTCCTCTTAGCAGCAGTATTAATTTACAGTCCCACCAACAGTGCAAGAGGGTTCCCTATTGGGCACACCCTCTGCATCATTTATTGTTTGTAGATTTTTGGATGGTGGCCCTTCTGAATGGGGTGAGCTGATACCTCTTTGTAATTTTGATTTGCATTTTTCTAATGACTAGTGATGTTGAGCATTCTTTCATGCGTTTGTTGGCTCTCTGTATATCTTCTTTGGAGTAATGTCTCCTTAGTCTTCCGCCAATTTTGGTGTTGGTTCTTTGTTTTTTATTGATATTGAGCTGCCTGAATGTAAACTTTTGAAATTAATCATGTTTCACTTTGCTTCAACTGGAAAGGTCTTCTCAGATTATGTCTAAGTTTTCCATTTTTATTTTCCTTTCCATTTCTCTAGGAGTGGGTCAAAAAGTTCTTGCTGTGATTTATGTCCTAGAGTGTTCTCCCTATGTTTTCCTTTAAGAGTTTTAGAGTGTCTGCCCATAGACTTCAGGCTTTAATCCATTTTGAGTTTATTTTTCTGTATGGTGTCAAGGAGTGTTCTAATTTCATTCTTTTCCATGGAGCTGTCCACTTTTCCCAGCACCACTTACTTAAGAGGCTGTCTTTTCTCCATTGAGTATTCTTGTCTCCTTTAAAAAAGATAGGTAATCCTATGTGTGTGGGCTTATCTCTGCCTTTTTATCCTGTTCCATTGATCAACATTTCGGTTTTTTTCACAGTACGATACTGTCTTGACTACTGTAGCTTTGTGATACAGTCTGACATCAGGAAAAGTGATTCCTCCAGCTCCGTTTTGCTTTCTGAGGATTACTTTTGGCTGTTCAGGGTATTTCGTGTTTTCATACAAATTGTGAAAGTTTTTGTTCTAGTTTGGTGAAAAATGCCGTTGGTTGTATGACAAAGATTGCGTTGAATCTGTGGATTCCTTTAGGTAGTATAGTCATTTTCACCATTTTCATTCTCCCAAGCCAAGTATATGGTATGTCTCTCCATCTGTTTGTATCGTCTTTATTTTTTTTTTATCAGTGTCTTATAGTTATCTGCGCACAGGTCCTTTGTCTCCTTAGGTACGTTTATTCCTAGGTACTTTATTCATTTTGTTGCAGTGGTAAATCTCAATGTTTCCTTAAATTCTCTTTTAGATTTTTCTTCGGTAGTGCCTAGGAAAGCAAGTGATTTCTGTGCATTAATTTTTATCCTGCTACTTTACGGGATTCATTGATTAGCTCTAGTCGTTTTATGGTAGCATCTTTAGGATTCTCGATGTGTAGCATCATGTCATCTGCAAAACAGTGACAGTTTTATTTCTTCTTTTCTGATTTCGATTCATTTATTTCTTTTTCTTCTCTGACCACTGTGGGTAAAACTTCCAAAACTCTGTGGAATAATAGCGATGAGACTGGGCAACCTTGTCTTGTTCATGACCTTAGGGGAAATATTTTCAGTTTCTCATGATAAACCAAGATGGTGGCTGTGGGTTTGTCATATATGGCCTTTATTATGTGGAGGTTTGTTCCGTCTATGCCTACTTTCTGGAAAGTTTGCAGCATAAATGAGTGTTGACTATTTTGTTTAATATAAATTTATGTGTATATTGATGTATTTATTTATTTATGGCCGTGTTCGGTCTTCGTGTCTGTTTGCAGGCTTTCTTTGTTGCTGCGAGCGGGGGCACTCTTCGTTGCAGTGCACGGGCTCTAGGTGCGTGGGATTCATTTCTTGTGGCACGCAGCCTCAGTAGTTGTGTCTCGCAGGCTCTAGAGCGCAGGCTCAGTAGTTGTGGTGCATGGGCTTAGCTGCTCCATGGCATGTGGGATCGTCCCAGACCACGGTTCGAACCCATACCCCTCGCATCGTCAGGCAGACTCTCAAACACTGCGCCACCTGGGAAGCCCTGGGTGTGGACTTTTGTGGAACGCTTTTTCTGCATCTATTGAGATGATCACATGGTTGGTATCCCTCCATTTATTTATTTATTTTTCGATAGGTGGGCATTATCTACGTTGAAACATAATTGTTGCAAAATGTAATTCTGTATTGATTGTTTTTTTAACTTAATTGAATTTATTTCTTTTAGACAGCAGGTGTTTTTAGTCACCAATTTTATACACATCAGTGTATACTTGTCAATCCCTATCTCCCAATTCATCACAGCACCACCCCAAACCCTCCATCGCTTTCCCCCCTCGGTGTCCACATGTTTGTTCTCTATGTCTGTGTCTCAATTGCTGCCCTGCAAACCGGTTCATCTGTACCATTTTTCTAGGTTCCACATATATGCATTAATAGAGAAGATTTGTTCTTCCCTTTCTGGCTTACTTCACTCTATGACAGCCTCTAAATCCATCCGCATCTCAACAAATGACCCGATGGCGTTCTTTTTATGGCTGAATAGTATTCCATTGCATATATGTATCACATCTTCTTTATCCATTCGTCTGTCAATGGGCATTTAGGTTGCTTCCATGACCTGGATATTGTAAATAGTGCTGCAATGAACATTGGGTGCATGTGTCCTTTTAATGATGGTCTTCTCTGGTTATATGCCCAGTAGTGGGATTGCTGTGTCATATGGCATTTCTCTTTTTAGTTGTTTAAAGAAACTCCGTACTCTTCCTCTTAGCAGCAGTATTAATTTACAGTCCCACCAACAGTGCAAGAGGGTTCCCTATTGGGCACACCCTCTGCACCATTTATTGTTTGTAGATTTTTGGATGGTGGCCCTTCTGAATGGGGTGAGCTGATACCTCTTTGTAATTTTGATTTGCATTTTTCTAATGACTAGTGATGTTGAGCATTCTTTCATGCGTTTGTTGGCTCTCTGTATATCTTCTTGGAGTAATGTCTCCTTAGTCTTCCGCCAATTTTGGTGTTGGTTCTTTGTTTTTTATTGATATTGAGCTGCCTGAATGTAAACTTTTGAAATTAATCATGTTTCACTTTGCTTCAACTGGAAAGGTCTTCTCAGATTATGTCTAAGTTTTCCATTTTTATTTTCCTTTCCATTTCTCTAGGAGGTGGGTCAAAAAGTTCTTGCTGTGATTTATGTCCTAGAGTGTTCTCCCTATGTTTTCCTTTAAGAGTTTTAGAGTGTCTGCCCATAGACTTCAGGCTTTAATCCATTTTGAGTTTATTTTTCTGTATGGTGTCAAGGAGTGTTCTAATTTCATTCTTTTCCATGGAGCTGTCCACTTTTCCCAGCACCACTTACTTAAGAGGCTGTCTTTTCTCCATTGAGTATTCTTGTCTCCTTTACAAAAGATAGGTAATCCTATGTGTGTGGGCTTATCTCTGCCTTTTTATCCTGTTCCATTGATCAACATTTCGGTTTTTTTCACAGTACGATACTGTCTTGACTACTGTAGCTTTGTGATACAGTCTGACACCAGGAAAAGTGATTCCTCCAGCTCCGTTTTGCTTTCTGAGGATTACTTTTGGCTGTTCAGGGTATTTCGTGTTTTCATACAAATTGTGAAAGTTTTTGTTCTAGTTTGGTGAAAAATGCCGTTGGTTGTATGACAAAGATTGCGTTGAATCTGTGGATTCCTTTAGGTAGTATAGTCATTTTCACCATTTTCATTCTCCCAAGCCAAGTATATGGTATGTCTCTCCATCTGTTTGTATCGTCTTTATTTTTTTTTTTTATCAGTGTCTTATAGTTATCTGCGCACAGGTCCTTTGTCTCCTTAGGTACGTTTATTCCTAGGTACTTTATTCATTTTGTTGCAGTGGTAAATCTCAATGTTTCCTTAAATTCTCTTTTAGATTTTTCTTCGGTAGTGCCTAGGAAAGCAAGTGATTTCTGTGCATTAATTTTTATCCTGCTACTTTACGGGATTCATTGATTAGCTCTAGTCGTTTTATGGTAGCATCTTTAGGATTCTCGATGTGTAGCATCATGTCATCTGCAAAACAGTGACAGTTTTATTTCTTCTTTTCTGATTTCGATTCATTTATTTCTTTTTCTTCTCTGACCACTGTGGGTAAAACTTCCAAAACTCTGTGGAATAATAGCGATGAGACTGGGCAACCTTGTCTTGTTCATGACCTTAGGGGAAATATTTTCAGTTTCTCATGATAAACCAAGATGGTGGCTGTGGGTTTGTCATATATGGCCTTTATTATGTGGAGGTTTGTTCCGTCTATGCCTACTTTCTGGAAAGTTTGCAGCATAAATGAGTGTTGACTATTTTGTTTAATATAAATTTATGTGTATATTGATGTATTTATTTATTTATGGCCGTGTTCGGTCTTCGTGTCTGTTTGCAGGCTTTCTTTGTTGCTGCGAGCGGGGGCACTCTTCGTTGCAGTGCACGGGCTCTAGGTGCGTGTGATTCATTTCTTGTGGCACGCAGCCTCAGTAGTTGTGTCTCGCAGGCTCTAGAGCGCAGGCTCAGTAGTTGTGGTGCATGGGCTTAGCTGCTCCATGGCATGTGGGATCGTCCCAGACCACGGTTCGAACCCATACCCCTCGCATCGTCAGGCAGACTCTCAAACACTGCGCCACCTGGGAAGCCCTGGGTGTGGACTTTTGTGGAAAGCTTTTTCTGCATCTATTGAGATGATCACATGGTTGGTATCCCTCCATTTATTTATTTAGTTTTCGATAGGTGGGCATTATCTACGTTGAAACATAATTGTTGCAAAATGTAATTCTGTATTGATTGTTTTTTTAACTTAATTGAATTTATTTCTTTTAGACAGCAGGTGTTTTTAGTCACCAATTTTATACACATCAGTGTATACTTGTCAATCCCTATCTCCCAATTCATCACAGCACCACCCCAAACCCTCCATCGCTTTCCCCCCTCGGTGTCCACATGTTTGTTCTCTATGTCTGTGTCTCAATTGCTGCCCTGCAAACCGGTTCATCTGTACCATTTTTCTAGGTTCCACATATATGCATTAATAGAGAAGATTTGTTCTTCCCTTTCTGGCTTACTTCACTCTATGACAGCCTCTAAATCCATCCGCATCTCAACAAATGACCCGATGGCGTTCTTTTTATGGCTGAATAGTATTCCATTGCATATATGTATCACATCTTCTTTATCCATTCGTCTGTCAATGGGCATTTAGGTCGCTTCCATGACCTGGATATTGGAAATAGTGCTGCAATGAACATTGGGTGCATGTGTCCTTTTAATGATGGTCTTCTCTGGTTATATGCCCAGTAGTGGGATTGCTGTGTCATATGGCATTTCTCTTTTTAGTTGTTTAAAGAAACTCCGTACTCTTCCTCTTAGCAGCAGTATTAATTTACAGTCCCACCAACAGTGCAAGAGGGTTCCCTATTGGGCACACCCTCTGCAACATTTATTGTTTGTAGATTTTTGGATGGTGGCCCTTCTGAATGCGGTGAGCTGATACCTCTTTGTAATTTTGATTTGCATTTTTCTAATGACTAGTGATGTTGAGCATTCTTTCATGCGTTTGTTGGCTCTCTGTATATCTTCTTTGGAGTAATGTCTCCTTAGTCTTCCGCCAATTTTGGTGTTGGTTCTTTGTTTTTTATTGATATTGAGCTGCCTGAATGTAAACTTTTGAAATTAATCATGTTTCACTTTGCTTCAACTGGAAAGGTCTTCTCAGATTATGTCTAAGTTTTCCATTTTTATTTTCCTTTCCATTTCTCTAGGAGGTGGGTCAAAAAGTTCTTGCTGTGATTTATGTCCTAGAGTGTTCTCCCTATGTTTTCCTTTAAGAGTTTTAGAGTGTCTGCCCATAGACTTCAGGCTTTAATCCATTTTGAGTTTATTTTTCTGTATGGTGTCAAGGAGTGTTCTAATTTCATTCTTTTCCATGGAGCTGTCCACTTTTCCCAGCACCACTTACTTAAGAGGCTGTCTTTTTCCATTGAGTATTCTTGTCTCCTTTAAAAAAGATAGGTAATCCTATGTGTGTGGGCTTATCTCTGCCTTTTTATCCTGTTCCATTGATCAACATTTCGGTTTTTTTCACAGTACGATACTGTCTTGACTACTGTAGCTTTGTGATACAGTCTGACATCAGGAAAAGTGATTCCTCCAGCTCCGTTTTGCTTTCTGAGGATTACTTTTGGCTGTTCAGGGTATTTCGTGTTTTCATACAAATTGTGAAAGTTTTTGTTCTAGTTTGGTGAAAAATGCCGTTATTGTATGACAAAGATTGCGTTGAATCTGTGGATTCCTTTAGGTAGTATAGTCATTTTCACCATTTTCATTCTCCCAAGCCAAGTATATGGTATGTCTCTCCATCTGTTTGTATCGTCTTTATTTTTTTTTTTTATCAGTGTCTTATAGTTATCTGCGCACAGGTCCTTTGTCTCCTTAGGTACTTTTATTCCTAGGTACTTTATTCATTTTGTTGCAGTGGTAAATCTCAATGTTTCCTTAAATTCTCTTTTAGATTTTTCTTCGGTAGTGCCTAGGAAAGCAAGTGATTTCTGTGCATTAATTTTTATCCTGCTACTTTACGGGATTCATTGATTAGCTCTAGTCGTTTTATGGTAGCATCTTTAGGATTCTCGATGTGTAGCATCATGTCATCTGCAAAACAGTGACAGTTTTATTTCTTCTTTTCTGATTTCGATTCATTTATTTCTTTTTCTTCTCTGACCACTGTGGGTAAAACTTCCAGAACTCTGTGGAATAATAGCGATGAGACTGGGCAACCTTGTCTTGTTCATGACCTTAGGGGAAATATTTTCAGTTTCTCATGATAAACCAAGATGGTGGCTGTGGGTTTGTCATATATGGCCTTTATTATGTGGAGGTTTGTTCCGTCTATGCCTACTTTCTGGAAAGTTTGCAGCATAAATGAGTGTTGACTATTTTGTTTAATATAAATTTATGTGTATATTGATGTATTTATTTATTTATGGCCGTGTTCGGTCTTCGTGTCTGTTTGCAGGCTTTCTTTGTTGCTGCGAGCGGGGGCACTCTTCGTTGCAGTGCACGGGCTCTAGGTGCGTGGGATTCATTTCTTGTGGCACGCAGCCTCAGTAGTTGTGTCTCGCAGGCTCTAGAGCGCAGGCTCAGTAGTTGTGGTGCATGGGCTTAGCTGCTCCATGGCATGTGGGATCGTCCCAGACCACGGTTCGAACCCATACCCCTGGCATCGTCAGGCAGACTCTCAAACACTGCGCCACCTGGGAAGCCCTGGGTGTGGACTTTTGTGGAAAGCTTTTTCTGCATCTATTGAGATGATCACATGGTTGGTATCCCTCCATTTATTTATTTATTTTTCGATAGGTGGGCATTATCTACGTTGAAACATAATTGTTGCAAAATGTAATTCTGTATTGATTGTTTTTTTAACTTAATTGAATTTATTTCTTTTAGACAGCAGGTGTTTTTAGTCACCAATTTTATACACATCAGTGTATACTTGTCAATCCCTATCTCCCAATTCATCACAGCACCACCCCAAACCCTCCATCGCTTTCCCCCCTCGGTGTCCACATGTTTGTTCTCTATGTCTGTGTCTCAATTGCTGCCCTGCAAACCGGTTCATCTGTACCATTTTTCTAGGTTCCACATATATGCATTAATAGAGAAGATTTGTTCTTCCCTTTCTGGCTTACTTCACTCTATGACAGCCTCTAAATCCATCCGCATCTCAACAAATGACCCGATGGCGTTCTTTTTATGGCTGAATAGTATTCCATTGCATATATGTATCACATCTTCTTTATCCATTCGTCTGTCAATGGGCATTTAGGTCGCTTCCATGACCTGGATATTGTAAATAGTGCTGCAATGAACATTGGGTGCATGTGTCCTTTTAATGATGGTCTTCTCTGGTTATATGCCCAGTAGTGGGATTGCTGTGTCATATGGCATTTCTCTTTTTAGTTGTTTAAAGAAACTCCGTACTCTTCCTCTTAGCAGCAGTATTAATTTACAGTCCCACCAACAGTGCAAGAGGGTTCCCTATTGGGCACACCCTCTGCACCATTTATTGTTTGTAGATTTTTGGATGGTGGCCCTTCTGAATGGGGTGAGCTGATACCTCTTTGTAATTTTGATTTGCATTTTTCTAATGACTAGTGATGTTGAGCATTCTTTCATGCGTTTGTTGGCTCTCTGTATATCTTCTTTGGAGTAATGTCTACTTAGTGTTCCGCCAATTTTGGTGTTGGTTCTTTGTTTTTTATTGATATTGAGCTGCCTGAATGTAAACTTTTGAAATTAATCATGTTTCACTTTGCTTCAACTGGAAAGGTCTTCTCAGATTATGTCTAAGTTTTCCATTTTTATTTTCCTTTCCATTTCTCTAGGAGGTGGGTCAAAAAGTTCTTGCTGTGATTTATGTCCTAGAGTGTTCTCCCTATGTTTTCCTTTAAGAGTTTTAGAGTGTCTGCCCATAGACTTCAGGCTTTAATCCATTTTGAGTTTATTTTTCTGTATGGTGTCAAGGAGTGTTCTAATTTCATTCTTTTCCATGGAGCTGTCCACTTTTCCCAGCACCACTTACTTAAGAGGCTGTCTTTTCTCCATTGAGTATTCTTGTCTCCTTTACAAAAGATAGGTAATCCTATGTGTGTGGGCTTATCTCTGCCTTTTTATCCTGTTCCATTGATCAACATTTCGGTTTTTTTCACAGTACGATACTGTCTTGACTACTGTAGCTTTGTGATACAGTCTGACATCAGGAAAAGTGATTCCTCCAGCTCCGTTTTGCTTTCTGAGGATTACTTTTGGCTGTTCAGGGTATTTCGTGTTTTCATACAAATTGTGAAAGTTTTTGTTCTAGTTTGGTGAAAAATGCCGTTGGTTGTATGACAAAGATTGCGTTGAATCTGTGGATTCCTTTAGGTAGTACAGTCATTTTCACCATTTTCATTCTCCCAAGCCAAGTATATGGTATGTCTCTCCATCTGTTTGTATCGTCTTTATTTTTTTTTTTTATCAGTGTCTTATAGTTATCTGTGCACAGGTCCTTTGTCTCCTTAGGTACGTTTATTCCTAGGTACTTTATTCATTTTGTTGCAGTGGTAAATCTCAATGTTTCCTTAAATTCTCTTTTAGATTTTTCTTCGGTAGTGCCTAGGAAAGCAAGTGATTTCTGTGCATTAATTTTTATCCTGCTACTTTACGGGATTCATTGATTAGCTCTAGTCGTTTTATGGTAGCATCTTTAGGAGTCTCGATGTGTAGCATCATGTCATCTGCAAAACAGTGACAGTTTTATTTCTTCTTTTCTGATTTCGATTCATTTATTTCTTTTTCTTCTCTGACCACTGTGGGTAAAACTTCCAAAACTCTGTGGAATAATAGCGATGAGACTGGGCAACCTTGTCTTGTTCATGACCTTAGGGGAAATATTTTCAGTTTCTCATGATAAACCAAGATGGTGGCTGTGGGTTTGTCATATATGGCCTTTATTATGTGGAGGTTTGTTCCGTCTATGCCTACTTTCTGGAAAGTTTGCAGCATAAATGCGTGTTGACTATTTTGTTTAATATAAATTTATGTGTATATTGATGTATTTATTTATTTATGGCCGTGTTCGGTCTTCGTGTCTGTTTGCAGGCTTTCTTTGTTGCTGCGAGCGGGGGCACTCTTCGTTGCAGTGCACGGGCTCTAGGTGCGTGGGATTCATTTCTTGTGGCACGCAGCCTCAGTAGTTGTGTCTCGCAGGCTCTAGAGCGCAGGCTCAGTAGTTGTGGTGCATGGGCTTAGCTGCTCCATGGCATGTGGGATCGTCCCAGACCACGGTTCGAACCCATACCCCTGGCATCGTCAGGCAGACTCTCAAACACTGCGCCACCTGGGAAGCCCTGGGTGTGGACTTTTGTGGAAAGCTTTTTCTGCATCTATTGAGATGATCACATGGTTGGTATCCCTCCATTTATTTATTTATTTTTCGATAGGTGGGCATTATCTACGTTGAAACATAATTGTTGCAAAATGTAATTCTGTATTGATTGTTTTTTTAACTTAATTGAATTTATTTCTTTTAGACAGCAGGTGTTTTTAGTCACCAATTTTATACACATCAGTGTATACTTGTCAATCCCTATCTCCCAATTCATCACAGCACCACCCCAAACCCTCCATCGCTTTCCCCCCTCGGTGTCCACATGTTTGTTCTCTATGTCTGTGTCTCAATTGCTGCCCTGCAAACCGGTTCATCTGTACCATTTTTCTAGGTTCCACATATATGCATTAATAGAGAAGATTTGTTCTTCCCTTTCTGGCTTACTTCACTCTATGACAGCCTCTAAATCCATCCGCATCTCAACAAATGACCCGATGGCGTTCTTTTTATGGCTGAATAGTATTCCATTGCATATATGTATCACATCTTCTTTATCCATTCGTCTGTCAATGGGCATTTAGGTCGCTTCCATGACCTGGATATTGTAAATAGTGCTGCAATGAACATTGGGTGCATGTGTCCTTTTAATGATGGTCTTCTCTGGTTATATGCCCAGTAGTGGGATTGCTGTGTCATATGGCATTTCTCTTTTTAGTTGTTTAAAGAAACTCCGTACTCTTCCTCTTAGCAGCAGTATTAATTTACAGTCCCACCAACAGTGCAAGAGGGTTCCCTATTGGGCACACCCTCTGCACCATTTATTGTTTGTAGATTTTTGGATGGTGGCCCTTCTGAATGGGGTGAGCTGATACCTCTTTGTAATTTTGATTTGCATTTTTCTAATGACTAGTGATGTTGAGCATTCTTTCATGCGTTTGTTGGCTCTCTGTATATCTTCTTTGGAGTAATGTCTCCTTAGTCTTCCGCCAATTTTGGTGTTGGTTCTTTGTTTTTTATTGATATTGAGCTGCCTGAATGTAAACTTTTGAAATTAATCATGTTTCACTTTGCTTCAACTGGAAAGGTCTTCTCAGATTATGTCTAAGTTTTCCATTTTTATTTTCCTTTCCATTTCTCTAGGAGGTGGGTCAAAAAGTTCTTGCTGTGATTTATGTCCTAGAGTGTTCTCCCTATGTTTTCCTTTAAGAGTTTTAGAGTGTCTGCCCATAGACTTCAGGCTTTAATCCATTTTGAGTTTATTTTTCTGTATGGTGTCAAGGAGTGTTCTAATTTCATTCTTTTCCATGGAGCTGTCCACTTTTCCCAGCACCACTTACTTAAGAGGCTGTCTTTTCTCCATTGAGTATTCTTGTCTCCTTTACAAAAGATAGGTAATCCTATGTGTGTGGGCTTATCTCTGCCTTTTTATCCTGTTCCATTGATCAACATTTCGGTTTTTTTCACAGTATGATACTGTCTTGACTACTGTAGCTTTGTGATACAGTCTGACATCAGGAAAAGTGATTCCTCCAGCTCCGTTTTGCTTTCTGAGGATTACTTTTGGCTGTTCAGGGTATTTCGTGTTTTCATACAAATTGTGAAAGTTTTTGTTCTAGTTTGGTGAAAAATGCCGTTGGTTGTATGACAAAGATTGCGTTGAATCTGTGGATTCCTTTAGGTAGTATAGTCATTTTCACCATTTTCATTCTCCCAAGCCAAGTATATGGTATGTCTCTCCATCTGTTTGTATCGTCTTTATTTTTTTTTTATCAGTGTCTTATAGTTATCTGCGCACAGGTCCTTTGTCTCCTTAGGTACGTTTATTCCTAGGTACTTTATTCATTTTGTTGCAGTGGTAAATCTCAATGTTTCCTTAAATTCTCTTTTAGATTTTTCTTCGGTAGTGCCTAGGAAAGCAAGTGATTTCTGTGCATTAATTTTTATCCTGCTACTTTACGGGATTCATTGATTAGCTCTAGTCGTTTTATGGTAGCATCTTTAGGATTCTCGATGTGTAGCATCATGTCATCTGCAAAACAGTGACAGTTTTATTTCTTCTTTTCTGATTTCGATTCATTTATTTCTTTTTCTTCTCTGACCACTGTGGGTAAAACTTCCAAAACTCTGTGGAATAATAGCGATGAGACTGGGCAACCTTGTCTTGTTCATGACCTTAGGGGAAATATTTTCAGTTTCTCATGATAAACCAAGATGGTGGCTGTGGGTTTGTCATATATGGCCTTTATTATGTGGAGGTTTGTTCCGTCTATGCCTACTTTCTGGAAAGTTTGCAGCATAAATGAGTGTTGACTATTTTGTTTAATATAAATTTATGTGTATATTGATGTATTTATTTATTTATGGCCGTGTTCGGTCTTCGTGTCTGTTTGCAGGCTTTCTTTGTTGCTGCGAGCGGGGGCACTCTTCGTTGCAGTGCACGGGCTCTAGGTGCGTGGGATTCATTTCTTGTGGCACGCAGCCTCAGTAGTTGTGTCTCGCAGGCTCTAGAGCGCAGGCTCAGTAGTTGTGGTGCATGGGCTTAGCTGCTCCATGGCATGTGGGATCGTCCCAGACCACGGTTCGAACCCATACCCCTCGCATCGTCAGGCAGACTCTCAAACACTGCGCCACCTGGGAAGCCCTGGGTGTGGACTTTTGTGGAACGCTTTTTCTGCATCTATTGAGATGATCACATGGTTGGTATCCCTCCATTTATTTATTTATTTTTCGATAGGTGGGCATTATCTACGTTGAAACATAATTGTTGCAAAATGTAATTCTGTATTGATTGTTTTTTTAACTTAATTGAATTTATTTCTTTTAGACAGCAGGTGTTTTTAGTCACCAATTTTATACACATCAGTGTATACTTGTCAATCCCTATCTCCCAATTCATCACAGCACCACCCCAAACCCTCCATCGCTTTCCCCCCTCGGTGTCCACATGTTTGTTCTCTATGTCTGTGTCTCAATTGCTGCCCTGCAAACCGGTTCATCTGTACCATTTTTCTAGGTTCCACATATATGCATTAATAGAGAAGATTTGTTCTTCCCTTTCTGGCTTACTTCACTCTATGACAGCCTCTAAATCCATCCGCATCTCAACAAATGACCCGATGGCGTTCTTTTTATGGCTGAATAGTATTCCATTGCATATATGTATCACATCTTCTTTATCCATTCGTCTGTCAATGGGCATTTAGGTTGCTTCCATGACCTGGATATTGTAAATAGTGCTGCAATGAACATTGGGTGCATGTGTCCTTTTAATGATGGTCTTCTCTGGTTATATGCCCAGTAGTGGGATTGCTGTGTCATATGGCATTTCTCTTTTTAGTTGTTTAAAGAAACTCCGTACTCTTCCTCTTAGCAGCAGTATTAATTTACAGTCCCACCAACAGTGCAAGAGGGTTCCCTATTGGGCACACCCTCTGCACCATTTATTGTTTGTAGATTTTTGGATGGTGGCCCTTCTGAATGGGGTGAGCTGATACCTCTTTGTAATTTTGATTTGCATTTTTCTAATGACTAGTGATGTTGAGCATTCTTTCATGCGTTTGTTGGCTCTCTGTATATCTTCTTTGGAGTAATGTCTCCTTAGTCTTCCGCCAATTTTGGTGTTGGTTCTTTGTTTTTTATTGATATTGAGCTGCCTGAATGTAAACTTTTGAAATTAATCATGTTTCACTTTGCTTCAACTGGAAAGGTCTTCTCAGATTATGTCTAAGTTTTCCATTTTTATTTTCCTTTCCATTTCTCTAGGAGGTGGGTCAAAAAGTTCTTGCTGTGATTTATGTCCTAGAGTGTTCTCCCTATGTTTTCCTTTAAGAGTTTTAGAGTGTCTGCCCATAGACTTCAGGCTTTAATCCATTTTGAGTTTATTTTTCTGTATGGTGTCAAGGAGTGTTCTAATTTCATTCTTTTCCATGGAGCTGTCCACTTTTCCCAGCACCACTTACTTAAGAGGCTGTCTTTTCTCCATTGAGTATTCTTGTCTCCTTTACAAAAGATAGGTAATCCTATGTGTGTGGGCTTATCTCTGCCTTTTTATCCTGTTCCATTGATCAACATTTCGGTTTTTTTCACAGTACGATACTGTCTTGACTACTGTAGCTTTGTGATACAGTCTGACACCAGGAAAAGTGATTCCTCCAGCTCCGTTTTGCTTTCTGAGGATTACTTTTGGCTGTTCAGGGTATTTCGTGTTTTCATACAAATTGTGAAAGTTTTTGTTCTAGTTTGGTGAAAAATGCCGTTGGTTGTATGACAAAGATTGCGTTGAATCTGTGGATTCCTTTAGGTAGTATAGTCATTTTCACCATTTTCATTCTCCCAAGCCAAGTATCTGGTATGTCTCTCCATCTGTTTGTATCGTCTTTATTTTTTTTTTTTATCAGTGTCTTATAGTTATCTGCGCACAGGTCCTTTGTCTCCTTAGGTACGTTTATTCCTAGGTACTTTATTCATTTTGTTGCAGTGGTAAATCTCAATGTTTCCTTAAATTCTCTTTTAGATTTTTCTTCGGTAGTGCCTAGGAAAGCAAGTGATTTCTGTGCATTAATTTTTATCCTGCTACTTTACGGGATTCATTGATTAGCTCTAGTCGTTTTATGGTAGCATCTTTAGGATTCTCGATGTGTAGCATCATGTCATCTGCAAAACAGTGACAGTTTTATTTCTTCTTTTCTGATTTCGATTCATTTATTTCTTTTTCTTCTCTGACCACTGTGGGTAAAACTTCCAAAACTCTGTGGAATAATAGCGATGAGACTGGGCAACCTTGTCTTGTTCATGACCTTAGGGGAAATATTTTCAGTTTCTCATGATAAACCAAGATGGTGGCTGTGGGTTTGTCATATATGGCCTTTATTATGTGGAGGTTTGTTCCGTCTATGCCTACTTTCTGGAAAGTTTGCAGCATAAATGAGTGTTGACTATTTTGTTTAATATAAATTTATGTGTATATTGATGTATTTATTTATTTATGGCCGTGTTCGGTCTTCGTGTCTGTTTGCAGGCTTTCTTTGTTGCTGCGAGCGGGGGCACTCTTCGTTGCAGTGCACGGGCTCTAGGTGCGTGTGATTCATTTCTTGTCGCACGCAGCCTCAGTAGTTGTGTCTCGCAGGCTCTAGAGCGCAGGCTCAGTAGTTGTGGTGCATGGGCTTAGCTGCTCCATGGCATGTGGGATCGTCCCAGACCACGGTTCGAACCCATACCCCTCGCATCGTCAGGCAGACTCTCAAACACTGCGCCACCTGGGAAGCCCTGGGTGTGGACTTTTGTGGAAAGCTTTTTCTGCATCTATTGAGATGATCACATGGTTGGTATCCCTCCATTTATTTATTTAGTTTTCGATAGGTGGGCATTATCTACGTTGAAACATAATTGTTGCAAAATGTAATTCTGTATTGATTGTTTTTTTAACTTAATTGAATTTATTTCTTTTAGACAGCAGGTGTTTTTAGTCACCAATTTTATACACATCAGTGTATACTTGTCAATCCCTATCTCCCAATTCATCACAGCACCACCCCAAACCCTCCATCGCTTTCCCCCCTCGGTGTCCACATATTTGTTCTCTATGTCTGTGTCTCAATTGCTGCCCTGCAAACCGGTTCATCTGTACCATTTTTCTAGGTTCCACATATATGCATTAATAGAGAAGATTTGTTCTTCCCTTTCTGGCTTACTTCACTCTATGACAGCCTCTAAATCCATCCGCATCTCAACAAATGACCCGATGGCGTTCTTTTTATGGCTGAATAGTATTCCATTGCATATATGTATCACATCTTCTTTATCCATTCGTCTGTCAATGGGCATTTAGGTTGCTTCCATGACCTGGATATTGTAAATAGTGCTGCAATGAACATTGGGTGCATGTGTCCTTTTAATGATGGTCTTCTCTGGTTATATGCCCAGTAGTGGGATTGCTGTGTCATATGGCATTTCTCTTTTTAGTTGTTTAAAGAAACTCCGTACTCTTCCTCTTAGCAGCAGTATTAATTTACAGTCCCACCAACAGTGCAAGAGGGTTCCCTATTGGGCACACCCTCTGCACCATTTATTGTTTGTAGATTTTTGGATGGTGGCCCTTCTGAATGGGGTGAGCTGATACCTCTTTGTAATTTTGATTTGCATTTTTCTAATGACTAGTGATGTTGAGCATTCTTTCATGCGTTTGTTGGCTCTCTGTATATCTTCTTTGGAGTAATGTCTCCTTAGTCTTCCGCCAATTTTGGTGTTGGTTCTTTGTTTTTTATTGATATTGAGCTGCCTGAATGTAAACTTTTGAAATTAATCATGTTTCACTTTGCTTCAACTGGAAAGGTCTTCTCAGATTATGTCTAAGTTTTCCATTTTTATTTTCCTTTCCATTTCTCTAGGAGGTGGGTCAAAAAGTTCTTGCTGTGATTTATGTCCTAGAGTGTTCTCCCTATGTTTTCCTTTAAGAGTTTTAGAGTGTCTGCCCATAGACTTCAGGCTTTAATCCATTTTGAGTTTATTTTTCTGTATGGTGTCAAGGAGTGTTCTAATTTCATTCTTTTCCATGGAGCTGTCCACTTTTCCCAGCACCACTTACTTAAGAGGCTGTCTTTTCTCCATTGAGTATTCTTGTCTCCTTTACAAAAGATAGGTAATCCTATGTGTGTGGGCTTATCTCTGCCTTTTTATCCTGTTCCATTGATCAACATTTCGGTTTTTTTCACAGTACGATACTGTCTTGACTACTGTAGCTTTGTGATACAGTCTGACACCAGGAAAAGTGATTCCTCCAGCTCCGTTTTGCTTTCTGAGGATTACTTTTGGCTGTTCAGGGTATTTCGTGTTTTCATACAAATTGTGAAAGTTTTTGTTCTAGTTTGGTGAAAAATGCCGTTGGTTGTATGACAAAGATTGCGTTGAATCTGTGGATTCCTTTAGGTAGTATAGTCATTTTCACCATTTTCATTCTCCCAAGCCAAGTATCTGGTATGTCTCTCCATCTGTTTGTATCGTCTTTATTTTTTTTTTTTATCAGTGTCTTATAGTTATCTGCGCACAGGTCCTTTGTCTCCTTAGGTACGTTTATTCCTAGGTACTTTATTCATTTTGTTGCAGTGGTAAATCTCAATGTTTCCTTAAATTCTCTTTTAGATTTTTCTTCGGTAGTGCCTAGGAAAGCAAGTGATTTCTGTGCATTAATTTTTATCCTGCTACTTTACGGGATTCATTGATTAGCTCTAGTCGTTTTATGGTAGCATCTTTAGGATTCTCGATGTGTAGCATCATGTCATCTGCAAAACAGTGACAGTTTTATTTCTTCTTTTCTGATTTCGATTCATTTATTTCTTTTTCTTCTCTGACCACTGTGGGTAAAACTTCCAAAACTCTGTGGAATAATAGCGATGAGACTGGGCAACCTTGTCTTGTTCATGACCTTAGGGGAAATATTTTCAGTTTCTCATGATAAACCAAGATGGTGGCTGTGGGTTTGTCATATATGGCCTTTATTATGTGGAGGTTTGTTCCGTCTATGCCTACTTTCTGGAAAGTTTGCAGCATAAATGAGTGTTGACTATTTTGTTTAATATAAATTTATGTGTATATTGATGTATTTATTTATTTATGGCCGTGTTCGGTCTTCGTGTCTGTTTGCAGGCTTTCTTTGTTGCTGCGAGCGGGGGCACTCTTCGTTGCAGTGCACGGGCTCTAGGTGCGTGTGATTCATTTCTTGTCGCACGCAGCCTCAGTAGTTGTGTCTCGCAGGCTCTAGAGCGCAGGCTCAGTAGTTGTGGTGCATGGGCTTAGCTGCTCCATGGCATGTGGGATCGTCCCAGACCACGGTTCGAACCCATACCCCTCGCATCGTCAGGCAGACTCTCAAACACTGCGCCACCTGGGAAGCCCTGGGTGTGGACTTTTGTGGAAAGCTTTTTCTGCATCTATTGAGATGATCACATGGTTGGTATCCCTCCATTTATTTATTTAGTTTTCGATAGGTGGGCATTATCTACGTTGAAACATAATTGTTGCAAAATGTAATTCTGTATTGATTGTTTTTTTAACTTAATTGAATTTATTTCTTTTAGACAGCAGGTGTTTTTAGTCACCAATTTTATACACATCAGTGTATACTTGTCAATCCCTATCTCCCAATTCATCACAGCACCACCCCAAACCCTCCATCGCTTTCCCCCCTCGGTGTCCACATGTTTGTTCTCTATGTCTGTGTCTCAATTGCTGCCCTGCAAACCGGTTCATCTGTACCATTTTTCTAGGTTCCACATATATGCATTAATAGAGAAGATTTGTTCTTCCCTTTCTGGCTTACTTCACTCTATGACAGCCTCTAAATCCATCCGCATCTCAACAAATGACCCGATGGCGTTCTTTTTATGGCTGAATAGTATTCCATTGCATATATGTATCACATCTTCTTTATCCATTCGTCTGTCAATGGGCATTTAGGTCGCTTCCATGACCTGGATATTGGAAATAGTGCTGCAATGAACATTGGGTGCATGTGTCCTTTTAATGATGGTCTTCTCTGGTTATATGCCCAGTAGTGGGATTGCTGTGTCATATGGCATTTCTCTTTTTAGTTGTTTAAAGAAACTCCGTACTCTTCCTCTTAGCAGCAGTATTAATTTACAGTCCCACCAACAGTGCAAGAGGGTTCCCTATTGGGCACACCCTCTGCACCATTTATTGTTTGTAGATTTTTGGATGGTGGCCCTTCTGAATGGGGTGAGCTGATACCTCTTTGTAATTTTGATTTGCATTTTTCTAATGACTAGTGATGTTGAGCATTCTTTCATGCGTTTGTTGGCTCTCTGTATATCTTCTTTGGAGTAATGTCTCCTTAGTCTTCCGCCAATTTTGGTGTTGGTTCTTTGTTTTTTATTGATATTGAGCTGCCTGAATGTAAACTTTTGAAATTAATCATGTTTCACTTTGCTTCAACTGGAAAGGTCTTCTCAGATTATGTCTAAGTTTTCCATTTTTATTTTCCTTTCCATTTCTCTAGGAGGTGGGTCAAAAAGTTCTTGCTGTGATTTATGTCCTAGAGTGTTCTCCCTATGTTTTCCTTTAAGAGTTTTAGAGTGTCTGCCCATAGACTTCAGGCTTTAATCCATTTTGAGTTTATTTTTCTGTATGGTGTCAAGGAGTGTTCTAATTTCATTCTTTTCCATGGAGCTGTCCACTTTTCCCAGCACCACTTACTTAAGAGGCTGTCTTTTCTCCATTGAGTATTCTTGTCTCCTTTACAAAAGATAGGTAATCCTATGTGTGTGGGCTTATCTCTGCCTTTTTATCCTGTTCCATTGATCAACATTTCGGTTTTTTTGACAGTACGATACTGTCTTGACTACTGTAGCTTTGTGATACAGTCTGACATCAGGAAAAGTGATTCCTCCAGCTCCGTTTTGCTTTCTGAGGATGACTTTTGGCTGTTCAGGGTATTTCGTGTTTTCATACAAATTGTGAAAGTTTTTGTTCTAGTTTGGTGAAAAATGCCGTTGGTTGTATGACAAAGATTGCGTTGAATCTGTGGATTCCTTTAGGTAGTATAGTCATTTTCACCATTTTCATTCTCCCAAGCCAAGTATATGGTATGTCTCTCCATCTGTTTGTATCGTCTTTATTTTTTTTTTTTATCAGTGTCTTATAGTTATCTGCGCACAGGTCCTTTGTCTCCTTAGGTACGTTTATTCCTAGGTACTTTATTCATTTTCTTGCAGTGGTAAATCTCAATGTTTCCTTAAATTCTCTTTTAGATTTTTCTTCGGTAGTGCCTAGGAAAGCAAGTGATTTCTGTGCATTAATTTTTATCCTGCTACTTTACGGGATTCATTGATTAGCTCTAGTCGTTTTATGGTAGCATCTTTAGGATTCTCGATGTGTAGCATCATGTCATCTGCAAAACAGTGACAGTTTTATTTCTTCTTTTCTGATTTCGATTCATTTCTTTCTTTTTCTTCTCTGACCACTGTGGGTAAAACTTCCAAAACTCTGTGGAATAATAGCGATGAGACTGGGCAACCTTGTCTTGTTCATGACCTTAGGGGAAATATTTTCAGTTTCTCATGATAAACCAAGATGGTGGCTGTGGGTTTGTCATATATGGCCTTTATTATGTGGAGGTTTGTTCCGTCTATGCCTACTTTCTGGAAAGTTTGCAGCATAAATGAGTGTTGACTATTTTGTTTAATATAAATTTATGTGTATATTGATGTATTTATTTATTTATGGCCGTGTTCGGTCTTCGTGTCTGTTTGCAGGCTTTCTTTGTTGCTGCGAGCGGGGGCACTCTTTGTTGCAGTGCACGGGCTCTAGGTGCGTGGGATTCATTTCTTGTGGCACGCAGCCTCAGTAGTTGTGTCTCGCAGGCTCTAGAGCGCAGGCTCAGTAGTTGTGGTGCATGGGCTTAGCCGCTCCATGGCATGTGGGATCGTCCCAGACCACGGTTCGAACCCATACCCCTCGCATCGTCAGGCAGACTCTCAAACACTGCGCCACCTGGGAAGCCCTGGGTGTGGACTTTTGTGGAAAGCTTTTTCTGCATCTATTGAGATGATCACATGGTTGGTATCCCTCCATTTATTTATTTATTTTTCGATAGGTGGGCATTATCTACGTTGAAACATAATTGTTGCAAAATGTAATTCTGTATTGATTCTTTTTTTAACTTAATTGAATTTATTTCTTTTAGACAGCAGGTGTTTTTAGTCACCAATTTTATACACATCAGTGTATACTTGCCAATCCCTATCTCCCAATTCATCACAGCACCACCCCAAACCCTCCATCGCTTTCCCCCCTAGGTGTCCACATGTTTGTTCTCTATGTCTGTGTCTCAATTGCTGCCCTGCAAACCGGTTCATCTGTACCATTTTTCTAGGTTCCACATATATGCATTAATAGAGAATATTTGTTCTTCCCTTTCTGGCTTACTTCACTCTATGACAGCCTCTAAATCCATCCGCATCTCAACAAATGACCCGATGGCGTTCTTTTTATGGCTGAATAGTATTCCATTGCATATATGTATCACATCTTCTTTATCCATTCGTCTGTCAATGGGCATTTAGGTTGCTTCCATGACCTGGATATTGTAAATAGTGCTGCAATGAACATTGGGTGCATGTGTCCTTTTAATGATGGTCTTCTCTGGTTATATGCCCAGTAGTGGGATTGCTGTGTCATATGGCATTTCTCTTTTTAGTTGTTTAAAGAAACTCCGTACTCTTCCTCTTAGCAGCAGTATTAATTTACAGTCCCACCAACAGTGCAAGAGGGTTCCCTATTGGGCACACCCTCTGCAACATTTATTGTTTGTAGATTTTTGGATGGTGGCCCTTCTGAATGGGGTGAGCTGATACCTCTTTGTAATTTTGATTTGCATTTTTCTAATGACTAGTGATGTTGAGCATTCTTTCATGCGTTTGTTGGCTCTCTGTATATCTTCTTTGGAGTAATGTCTACTTAGTCTTCCGCCAATTTTGGTGTTGGTTCTTTGTTTTTTATTGATATTGAGCTGCCTGAATGTAAACTTTTGAAATTAATCATGTTTCACTTTGCTTCAACTGGAAAGGTCTTCTCAGATTATGTCTAAGTTTTCCATTTTTATTTTCCTTTCCATTTCTCTAGGAGGTGGGTCAAAAAGTTCTTGCTGTGATTTATGTCCTAGAGTGTTCTCCCTATGTTTTCCTTTAAGAGTTTTAGAGTGTCTGCCCATAGACTTCAGGCTTTAATCCATTTTGAGTTTATTTTTCTGTATGGTGTCAAGGAGTGTTCTAATTTCATTCTTTTCCATGGAGCTGTCCACTTTTCCCAGCACCACTTACTTAAGAGGCTGTCTTTTCTCCATTGAGTATTCTTGTCTCCTTTACAAAAGATAGGTAATCCTATGTGTGTGGGCTTATCTCTGCCTTTTTATCCTGTTCCATTGATCAACATTTCGGTTTTTTTCACAGTACGATACTGTCTTGACTACTGTAGCTTTGTGATACAGTCTGACATCAGGAAAAGTGATTCCTCCAGCTCCGTTTTGCTTTCTGAGGATTACTTTTGGCTGTTCAGGGTATTTCGTGTTTTCATACAAATTGTGAAAGTTTTTGTTCTAGTTTGGTGAAAAATGCCGTTGGTTGTATGACAAAGATTGCGTTGAATCTGTGGATTCCTTTAGGTAGTATAGTCATTTTCACCATTTTCATTCTCCCAAGCCAAGTATATGGTATGTCTCTCCATCTGTTTGTATCGTCTTTATTTTTTTTTTTTTATCAGTGTCTTATAGTTATCTGTGCACAGGTCCTTTGTCTCCTTAGGTACGTTTATTCCTAGGTACTTTATTCATTTTGTTGCAGTGGTAAATCTCAATGTTTCCTTAAATTCTCTTTTAGATTTTTCTTCGGTAGTGCCTAGGAAAGCAAGTGATTTCTGTGCATTAATTTTTATCCTGCTACTTTACGGGATTCATTGATTAGCTCTAGTCGTTTTATGGTAGCATCTTTAGGATTCTCGATGTGTAGCATCATGTCATCTGCAAAACAGTGACAGTTTTATTTCTTCTTTTCTGATTTCGATTCATTTATTTCTTTTTCTTCTCTGACCACTGTGGGTAAAACTTCCAAAACTCTGTGGAATAATAGCGATGAGACTGGGCAACCTTGTCTTGTTCATGACCTTAGGGGAAATATTTTCAGTTTCTCATGATAAACCAAGATGGTGGCTGTGGGTTTGTCATATATGGCCTTTATTATGTGGAGGTTTGTTCCGTCTATGCCTACTTTCTGGAAAGTTTGCAGCATAAATGAGTGGTGACTATTTTGTTTAATATAAATTTATGTGTATATTGATGTATTTATTTATTTATGGCCGTGTTCGGTCTTCGTGTCTGTTTGCAGGCTTTCTTTGTTGCTGCGAGCGGGGGCACTCTTCGTTGCAGTGCACGGGCTCTAGGTGCGTGGGATTCATTTCTTGTGGCACGCAGCCTCAGTAGTTGTGTCTCGCAGGCTCTAGAGCGCAGGCTCAGTAGTTGTGGTGCATGGGCTTAGCTGCTCCATGGCATGTGGGATCGTCCCAGACCACGGTTCGAACCCATACCCCTCGCATCGTCAGGCAGACTCTCAAACACTGCTCCACCTGGGAAGCCCTGGGTGTGGACTTTTGTGGAAAGCTTTTTCTGCATCTATTGAGATGATCACATGGTTGGTATCCCTCCATTTATTTATTTAGTTTTCGATAGGTGGCCATTATCTACGTTGAAACATAATTGTTGCAAAATGTAATTCTCTATTGATTGTTTTTTTAACTTAATTGAATTTATTTCTTTTAGACAGCAGGTGTTTTTAGTCACCAATTTTATACACATCAGTGTATACTTGTCAATCCCTATCTCCCAATTCATCACAGCACCACCCCAAACCCTCCATCGCTTTCCCCCCTCGGTGTCCACATGTTTGTTCTCTATGTCTGTGTCTCAATTGCTGCCCTGCAAACCGGTTCATCTGTACCATTTTTCTAGGTTCCACATATATGCATTAATAGAGAAGATTTGTTCTTCCCTTTCTGGCTTACTTCACTCTATGACAGCCTCTAAATCCATCCGCATCTCAACAAATGACCCGATGGCGTTCTTTTTATGGCTGAATAGTATTCCATTGCATATATGTATCACATCTTCTTTATCCATTCGTCTGTCAATGGGCATTTAGGTCGCTTCCATGACCTGGATATTGGAAATAGTGCTGCAATGAACATTGGGTGCATGTGTCCTTTTAATGATGGTCTTCTCTGGTTATATGCCCAGTAGTGGGATTGCTGTGTCATATGGCATTTCTCTTTTTAGTTGTTTAAAGAAACTCCGTACTCTTCCTCTTAGCAGCAGTATTAATTTACAGTCCCACCAACAGTGCAAGAGGGTTCCCTATTGGGCACACCCTCTGCAACATTTATTGTTTGTAGATTTTTGGATGGTGGCCCTTCTGAATGGGGTGAGCTGATACCTCTTTGTAATTTTGATTTGCATTTTTCTAATGACTAGTGATGTTGAGCATTCTTTCATGCGTTTGTTGGCTCTCTGTATATCTTCTTTGGAGTAATGTCTCCTTAGTCTTCCGCCAATTTTGGTGTTGGTTCTTTGTTTTTTATTGATATTGAGCTGCCTGAATGTAAACTTTTGAAATTAATCATGTTTCACTTTGCTTCAACTGGAAAGGTCTTCTCAGATTATGTCTAAGTTTTCCATTTTTATTTTCCTTTCCATTTCTCTAGGAGGTGGGTCAAAAAGTTCTTGCTGTGATTTATGTCCTAGAGTGTTCTCCCTATGTTTTCCTTTAAGAGTTTTAGAGTGTCTGCCCATAGACTTCAGGCTTTAATCCATTTTGAGTTTATTTTTCTGTATGGTGTCAAGGAGTGTTTTAATTTCATTCTTTTCCATGGAGCTGTCCACTTTTCCCAGCACCACTTACTTAAGAGGCTGTCTTTTCTCCATTGAGTATTCTTGTCTCCTTTACAAAAGATAGGTAATCCTATGTGTGTGGGCTTATCTCTGCCTTTTTATCCTGTTCCATTGATCAACATTTCGGTTTTTTTCACAGTACGATACTGTCTTGACTACTGTAGCTTTGTGATACAGTCTGACATCAGGAAAAGTGATTCCTCCAGCTCCGTTTTGCTTTCTGAGGATGACTTTTGGCTGTTCAGGGTATTTCGTGTTTTCATACAAATTGTGAAAGTTTTTGTTCTAGTTTGGTGAAAAATGCCGTTGGTTGTATGACAAAGATTGCAATGAATCTGTGGATTCCTTTAGGTAGTATAGTCATTTTCACCATTTTCATTCTCCCAAGCCAAGTATATGGTATGTCTCTCCATCTGTTTGTATCGTCTTTATTTTTTTTTTTTATCAGTGTCTTATAGTTATCTGCGCACAGGTCCTTTGTCTCCTTAGGTACGTTTATTCCTAGGTACTTTATTCATTTTGTTGCAGTGGTAAATCTC
The DNA here is from genome assembly GCF_028564815.1 of Eubalaena glacialis. Classification (NCBI taxonomy): domain Eukaryota; kingdom Metazoa; phylum Chordata; class Mammalia; order Artiodactyla; family Balaenidae; genus Eubalaena; species Eubalaena glacialis. The sequence continues at coordinate 3,284,050 of NW_026871156.1, forward strand.
AATGTTTCCTTAAATTCTCTTTTAGATTTTTCTTCGGTAGTGCCTAGGAAAGCAAGTGATTTCTGTGCATTAATTTTTATCCTGCTACTTTACGGGATTCATTGATTAGCTCTAGTCGTTTTATGGTAGCATCTTTAGGATTCTCGATGTGTAGCATCATGTCATCTGCAAAACAGTGACAGTTTTATTTCTTCTTTTCTGATTTCGATTCATTTATTTCTTTTTCTTCTCTGACCACTGTGGGTAAAACTTCCAAAACTCTGTGGAATAATAGCGATGAGACTGGGCAACCTTGTCTTGTTCATGACCTTAGGGGAAATATTTTCAGTTTCTCATGATAAACCAAGATGGTGGCTGTGGGTTTGTCATATATGGCCTTTATTATGTGGAGGTTTGTTCCGTCTATGCCTACTTTCTGGAAAGTTTGCAGCATAAATGAGTGTTGACTATTTTGTTTAATATAAATTTATGTGTATATTGATGTATTTATTTATTTATGGCTGTGTTCGGTCTTCGTGTCTGTTTGCAGGCTTTCTTTGTTGCTGCGAGCGGGGGCACTCTTCGTTGCAGTGCACGGGCTCTAGGTGCGTGGGATTCATTTCTTGTGGCACGCAGCCTCAGTAGTTGTGTCTCGCAGGCTCTAGAGCGCAGGCTCAGTAGTTGTGGTGCATGGGCTTAGCTGCTCCATGGCATGTGGGATCGTCCCAGACCACGGTTCGAACCCATACCCCTGGCATCGTCAGGCAGACTCTCAAACACTGCGCCACCTGGGAAGCCCTGGTTGTGGACTTTTGTGGAAAGCTTTTTCTGCATCTATTGAGATGATCACATGGTTGGTATCCCTCCATTTATTTATTTATTTTTCGATAGGTGGGCATTATCTACGTTGAAACATAATTGTTGCAAAATGTAATTCTGTATTGATTGTTTTTTTAACTTAATTGAATTTATTTCTTTTAGACAGCAGGTGTTTTTAGTCACCAATTTTATACACATCAGTGTATACTTGCCAATCCCTATCTCCCAATTCATCACAGCACCACCCCAAACCCTCCATCGCTTTCCCCCCTAGGTGTCCACTTGTTTGTTCTCTATGTCTGTGTCTCAATTGCTGCCCTGCAAACCGGTTCATCTGTACCATTTTTCTAGGTTCCACATATATGCATTAATAGAGAATATTTGTTCTTCCCTTTCTGGCTTACTTCACTCTATGACAGCCTCTAAATCCATCCGCATCTCAACAAATGACCCGATGGCGTTCTTTTTATGGCTGAATAGTATTCCATTGCATATATGTATCACATCTTCTTTATCCATTCGTCTGTCAATGGGCATTTAGGTTGCTTCCATGACCTGGATATTGTAAATAGTGCTGCAATGAACATTGGGTGCATGTGTCCTTTTAATGATGGTCTTCTCTGGTTATATGCCCAGTAGTGGGATTGCTGTGTCATATGGCATTTCTCTTTTTAGTTGTTTAAAGAAACTCCGTACTCTTCCTCTTAGCAGCAGTATTAATTTACAGTCCCACCAACAGTGCAAGAGGGTTCCCTATTGGGCACACCCTCTGCAACATTTATTGTTTGTAGATTTTTGGATGGTGGCCCTTCTGAATGGGGTGAGCTGATACCTCTTTGTAATTTTGATTTGCATTTTTCTAATGACTAGTGATGTTGAGCATTCTTTCATGCGTTTGTTGGCTCTCTGTATATCTTCTTTGGAGTAATGTCTACTTAGTCTTCCGCCAATTTTGGTGTTGGTTCTTTGTTTTTTATTGATATTGAGCTGCCTGAATGTAAACTTTTGAAATTAATCATGTTTCACTTTGCTTCAACTGGAAAGGTCTTCTCAGATTATGTCTAAGTTTTCCATTTTTATTTTCCTTTCCATTTCTCTAGGAGGTGGGTCAAAAAGTTCTTGCTGTGATTTATGTCCTAGAGTGTTCTCCCTATGTTTTCCTTTAAGAGTTTTAGAGTGTCTGCCCATAGACTTCAGGCTTTAATCCATTTTGAGTTTATTTTTCTGTATGGTGTCAAGGAGCGTTCTAATTTCATTCTTTTCCATGGAGCTGTCCACTTTTCCCAGCACCACTTACTTAAGAGGCTGTCTTTTCTCCATTGAGTATTCTTGTCTCCTTTAAAAAAGATAGGTAATCCTATGTGTGTGGGCTTATCTCTGCCTTTTTATCCTGTTCCATTGATCAACATTTCGGTTTTTTTTACAGTACGATACTGTCTTGACTACTGTAGCTTTGTGATACAGTCTGACATCAGGAAAAGTGATTCCTCCAGCTCCGTTTTGCTTTCTGAGGATTACTTTTGGCTGTTCAGGGTATTTCGTGTTTTCATACAAATTGTGAAAGTTTTTGTTCTAGTTTGGTGAAAAATGCCGTTGGTTGTATGACAAAGATTGCGTTGAATCTGTGGATTCCTTTAGGTAGTATAGTCATTTTCACCATTTTCATTCTCCCAAGCCAAGTATATGGTATGTCTCTCCATCTGTTTGTATCGTCTTTATTTTTTTTTTTTATCAGTGTCTTATAGTTATCTGCGCACAGGTCCTTTGTCTCCTTAGGTGCGTTTATTCCTAGGTACTTTATTCATTTTGTTGCAGTGGTAAATCTCAATGTTTCCTTAAATTCTCTTTTAGATTTTTCTTCGGTAGTGCCTAGGAAAGCAAGTGATTTCTGTGCATTAATTTTTATCCTGCTACTTTACGGGATTCATTGATTAGCTCTAGTCGTTTTATGGTAGCATCTTTAGGATTCTCGATGTGTAGCATCATGTCATCTGCAGAACAGTGACGGTTTTATTTCTTCTTTTCTGATTTCGATTCATTTATTTCTTTTTCTTCTCTGACCACTGTGGGTAAAACTTCCAAAACTCTGTGGAATAATAGCGATGAGACTGGGCAACCTTGTCTTGTTCATGACCTTAGGGGAAATATTTTCAGTTTCTCATGATAAACCAAGATGGTGGCTGTGGGTTTGTCATATATGGCCTTTATTATGTGGAGGTTTGTTCCGTCTATGCCTACTTTCTGGAAAGTTTGCAGCATAAATGAGTGTTGACTATTTTGTTTAATATAAATTTATGTGTATATTGATGTATTTATTTATTTATGGCCGTGTTCGGTCTTCGTGTCTGTTTGCAGGCTTTCTTTGTTGCTGCGAGCGGGGGCACTCTTCGTTGCAGTGCACGGGCTCTAGGTGCGTGGGATTCATTTCTTGTGGCACGCAGCCTCAGTAGTTGTGTCTCGCAGGCTCTAGAGCGCAGGCTCAGTAGTTGTGGTGCATGGGCTTAGCTGCTCCATGGCATGTGGGATCGTCCCAGACCACGGTTCGAACCCAGACTCTCAAACACTGCGCCACCTGGGAAGCCCTGGGTGTGGACTTTTGTGGAAAGCTTTTTCTGCATCTATTGAGATGATCACATGGTTGGTATCCCTCCATTTATTTATTTAGTTTTCGATAGGTGGCCATTATCTACGTTGAAACATAATTGTGGCAAAATGTAATTCTGTATTGATTGTTTTTTTAACTTAATTGAATTTATTTCTTTTAGACAGCAGGTGTTTTTAGTCACCAATTTTATACACATCAGTGTATACTTGTCAATCCCTATCTCCCAATTCATCACAGCACCACCCCAAACCCTCCATCGCTTTCCCCCCTCGGTGTCCACATGTTTGTTCTCTATGTCTGTGTCTCAATTGCTGCCCTGCAAACCGGTTCATCTGTACCACTTTTCTAGGTTCCACATATATGCATTAATATAGAATATTTGTTCTTCCCTTTCTGGCTTACTTCACTCTATGACAGCCTCTAAATCCATCCGCATCTCAACAAATGACCCGATGGCGTTCTTTTTATGGCTTACTAGTATTCCATTGCATATATGTATCACATCTTCTTTATCCATTCGTCTGTCAATGGGCATTTAGGTTGCTTCCATGACCTGGATATTGGAAATAGTGCTGCAATGAACATTGGGTGCATGTGTCCTTTTAATGATGGTCTTCTCTGGTTATATGCCCAGTAGTGGGATTGCTGTGTCATATGGCATTTCTCTTTTTAGTTGTTTAAAGAAACTCCGTACTCTTCCTCTTAGCAGCAGTATTAATTTACAGTCCCACCAACAGTGCAAGAGGGTTCCCTATTGGGCACACCCTCTGCAACATTTATTGTTTGTAGATTTTTGGATGGTGGCCCTTCTGAATGGGGTGAGCTGATACCTCTTTGTAATTTTGATTTGCATTTTTCTAATGACTAGTGATGTTGAGCATTCTTTCATGCGTTTGTTGGCTCTCTGTATATCTTCTTTGGAGTAATGTCTCCTTAGTCTTCCGCCAATTTTGGTGTTGGTTCTTTGTTTTTTATTGATATTGAGCTGCCTGAATGTAAACTTTTGAAATTAATCATGTTTCACTTTGCTTCAACTGGAAAGGTCTTCTCAGATTATGTCTAAGTTTTCCATTTTTATTTTCCTTTCCATTTCTCTAGGAGGTGGGTCAAAAAGTTCTTGCTGTGATTTATGTCCTAGAGTGTTCTCCCTATGTTTTCCTTTAAGAGTTTTAGAGTGTCTGCCCATAGACTTCAGGCTTTAATCCATTTTGAGTTTATTTTTCTGTATGGTGTCAAGGAGTGTTCTAATTTCATTCTTTTCCATGGAGCTGTCCACTTTTCCCAGCACCACTTACTTAAGAGGCTGTCTTTTCTCCATTGAGTATTCTTGTCTCCTTTACAAAAGATAGGTAATCCTATGTGTGTGGGCTTATCTCTGCCTTTTTATCCTGTTCCATTGATCAACATTTCGGTTTTTTTCACAGTACGATACTGTCTTGACTACTGTAGCTTTGTGATACAGTCTGACATCAGGAAAAGTGATTCCTCCAGCTCCGTTTTGCTTTCTGAGGATTACTTTTGGCTGTTCAGGGTATTTCGTGTTTTCATACAAATTGTGAAAGTTTTTGTTCTAGTTTGTTGAAAAATGCCGTTGGTTGTATGACAAAGATTGCGTTGAATCTGTGGATTCCTTTAGGTAGTATAGTCATTTTCACCATTTTCATTCTCCCAAGCCAAGTATATGGTATGTCTCTCCATCTGTTTGTATCGTCTTTATTTTTTTTTTTTTTATCAGTGTCTTATAGTTATCTGCGCACAGGTCCTTTGTCTCCTTAGGTACGTTTATTCCTAGGTACTTTATTCATTTTGTTGCAGTGGTAAATCTCAATGTTTCCTTAAATTCTCTTTTAGATTTTTCTTCGGTAGTGCCTAGGAAAGCAAGTGATTTCTGTGCATTAATTTTTATCCTGCTACTTTACGGGATTCATTGATTAGCTCTAGTCGTTTTATGGTAGCATCTTTAGGATTCTCGATGTGTAGCATCATGTCATCTGCAAAACAGTGACAGTTTTATTTCTTCTTTTCTGATTTCGATTCATTTATTTCTTTTTCTTCTCTGACCACTGTGGGTAAAACTTCCAAAACTCTGTGGAATAATAGCGATGAGACTGGGCAACCTTGTCTTGTTCATGACCTTAGGGGAAATATTTTCAGTTTCTCATGATAAACCAAGATGGTGGCTGTGGGTTTGTCATATATGGCCTTTATTATGTGGAGGTTTGTTCCGTCTATGCCTACTTTCTGGAAAGTTTGCAGCATAAATGAGTGTTGACTATTTTGTTTAATATAAATTTATGTGTATATTGATGTATTTATTTATTTATGGCTGTGTTCGGTCTTCGTGTCTGTTTGCAGGCTTTCTTTGTTGCTGCGAGCGGGGGCACTCTTCGTTGCAGTGCACGGGCTCTAGCTGCGTGGGATTCATTTCTTGTGGCACGCAGCCTCAGTACTTGTGTCTCGCAGGCTCTAGAGCGCAGGCTCAGTAGTTGTGGTGCATGGGCTTAGCTGCTCCATGGCATGTGGGATCGTCCCAGACCACGGTTCGAACCCATACCCCTCGCATCGTCAGGCAGACTCTCTAACACTGCGCCACCTGGGAAGCCCTGGGTGTGGACTTTTGTGGAAAGCTTTTTCTGCATCTATTGAGATGATCACATGGTTGGTATCCCTCCATTTATTTATTTAGTTTTCGATAGGTGGGCATTATCTACGTTGAAACATAATTGTTGCAAAATGTAATTCTGTACTGATTGTTTTTTTAACTTAATTGAATTTATTTCTTTTAGACAGCAGGTGTTTTTAGTCACCAATTTTATACACATCAGTGTATACTTGCCAATCCCTATCTCCCAATTCATCACAGCACCACCCCAAACCCTCCATCGCTTTCCCCCCTAGGTGTCCACATGTTTGTTCTCTATGTCTGTGTCTCAATTGCTGCCCTGCAAACCGGTTCATCTGTACCATTTTTCTAGGTTCCACATATATGCATTAATAGAGAATATTTGTTCTTCCCTTTCTGGCTTACTTCACTCTATGACAGCCTCTAAATCCATCCGCATCTCAACAAATGACCCGATGGCGTTCTTTTTATGGCTGACTAGTATTCCATTGCATATATGTATCACATCTTCTTTATCCATTCGTCTGTCAATGGGCATTTAGGTTGCTTCCATGACCTGGATATTGTAAATAGTGCTGCAATGAACATTGGGTGCATGTGTCCTTTTAATGATGGTCTTCTCTGGTTATATGCCCAGTAGTGGGATTGCTGTGTCATATGGCATTTCTCTTTTTAGTTGTTTAAAGAAACTCCGTACTCTTCCTCTTAGCAGCAGTATTAATTTACAGTCCCACCAACAGTGCAAGAGGGTTCCCTATTGGGCACACCCTCTGCAACATTTATTGTTTGTAGATTTTTGGATGGTGGCCCTTCTGAATGGGGTGAGCTGATACCTCTTTGTAATTTTGATTTGCATTTTTCTAATGACTAGTGATGTTGAGCATTCTTTCATGCGTTTGTTGGCTCTCTGTATATCTTCTTTGGAGTAATGTCTACTTAGTCTTCCGCCAATTTTGGTGTTGGTTCTTTGTTTTTTATTGATATTGAGCTGCCTGAATGTAAACTTTTGAAATTAATCATGTTTCACTTTGCTTCAACTGGAAAGGTCTTCTCAGATTATGTCTAAGTTTTCCATTTTTATTTTCCTTTCCATTTCTCTAGGAAGTGGGTCAAAAAGTTCTTGCTGTGATTTATGTCCTAGAGTGTTCTCCCTATGTTTTCCTTTAAGAGTTTTAGAGTGTCTGCCCATAGACTTCAGGCTTTAATCCATTTTGAGTTTATTTTTCTGTATGGTGTCAAGGAGCGTTCTAATTTCATTCTTTTCCATGGAGCTGTCCACTTTTCCCAGCACCACTTACTTAAGAGGCTGTCTTTTCTCCATTGAGTATTCTTGTCTCCTTTACAAAAGATAGGTAATCCTATGTGTGTGGGCTTATCTCTGCCTTTTTATCCTGTTCCATTGATCAACATTTCGGTTTTTTTTACAGTACGATACTGTCTTGACTACTGTAGCTTTGTGATACAGTCTGACATCAGGAAAAGTGATTCCTCCAGTTCCGTTTTGCTTTCTGAGGATTACTTTTGGCTGTTCAGGGTATTTCGTGTTTTCATACAAATTGTGAAAGTTTTTGTTCTAGTTTGGTGAAAAATGCCGTTGGTTGTATGACAAAGATTGCGTTGAATCTGTGGATTCCTTTAGGTAGTATAGTCATTTTCACCATTTTCATTCTCCCAAGCCAAGTATATGGTATGTCTCTCCATCTGTTTGTATCGTCTTTATTTTTTTTTTTTATCAGTGTCTTATAGTTATCTGCGCACAGGTCCTTTGTCTCCTTAGGTACGTTTATTCCTAGGTACTTTATTCATTTTGTTGCAGTGGTAAATCTCAATGTTTCCTTAAATTCTCTTTTAGATTTTTCTTCGGTAGTGCCTAGGAAAGCAAGTGATTTCTGTGCATTAATTTTTATCCTGCTACTTTACGGGATTCATTGATTAGCTCTAGTCGTTTTATGGTAGCATCTTTAGGAGTCTCGATGTGTAGCATCATGTCATCTGCAGAACAGTGACAGTTTTATTTCTTCTTTTCTGATTTCGATTCATTTATTTCTTTTTCTTCTCTGACCACTGTGGGTAAAACTTCCAAAACTCTGTGGAATAATAGCGATGAGACTGGGCAACCTTGTCTTGTTCATGACCTTAGGGGAAATATTTTCAGTTTCTCATGATAAACCAAGATGGTGGCTGTGGGTTTGTCATATATGGCCTTTATTATGTGGAGGTTTGTTCCGTCTATGCCTACTTTCTGGAAAGTTTGCAGCATAAATGAGTGTTGACTATTTTGTTTAATATAAATGTATGTGTATATTGATGTATTTATTTATTTATGGCCGTGTTCGGTCTTCGTGTCTGTTTGCAGGCTTTCTTTGTTGCTGCGAGCGGGGGCACTCTTCGTTGCAGTGCACGGGCTCTAGGTGCGTGGGATTCATTTCTTGTGGCACGCAGCCTCAGTAGTTGTGTCTCGCAGGCTCTAGAGCGCAGGCTCAGTAGTTGTGGTGCATGGGCTTAGCTGCTCCATGGCATGTGGGATCGTCCCAGACCACGGTTCGAACCCATACCCCTCGCATCGTCAGGCAGACTCTCAAACACTGCGCCACCTGGGAAGCCCTGGGTGTGGACTTTGGTGGAAAGCTTTTTCTGCATCTATTGAGATGATCACATGGTTGGTATCCCTCCATTTATTTATTTAGTTTTCGATAGGTGGCCATTATCTACGTTGAAACATAATTGTTGCAAAATGTAATTCTGTATTGATTGTTTTTTTAACTTAATTGAATTTATTTCTTTTAGACAGCAGGTGTTTTTAGTCACCAATTTTATACACATCAGTGTATACTTGCCAATCCCTATCTCCCAATTCATCACAGCACCACCCCAAACCCTCCATCGCTTTCCCCCCTAGGTGTCCACATGTTTGTTCTCTATGTCTGTGTCTCAATTGCTGCCCTGCAAACCAGTTCATCTGTACCATTTTTCTAGGTTCCACATATATGCATTAATAGAGAAGATTTGTTCTTCCCTTTCTGGCTTACTTCACTCTATGACAGCCTCTAAATCCATCCGCATCTCAACAAATAACGCGATGGCATTCTTTTTATGGCTGAATAGTATTCCATTGCATATATGTATCACATCTTCTTTATCCATTCGGCTGTCAATGGGCATTTAGGTTGCTTCCATGACCTGGATATTGTAAATAGTGCTGCAATGAACATTGGGTGCATGTGTCCTTTTAATGATGGTCTTCTCTGGTTATATGCCCAGTAGTGGGATTGCTGTGTCATATGGCATTTCTCTTTTTAGTTGTTTAAAGAAACTCCGTACTCTTCCTCTTAGCAGCAGTATTAATTTACAGTCCCACCAACAGTGCAAGAGGGTTCCCTATTGGGCACACCCTCTGCAACATTTATTGTTTGTAGATTTTTGGATGGTGGCCCTTCTGAATGGGGTGAGCTGATACCTCTTTGTAATTTTGATTTGCATTTTTCTAATGACTAGTGATGTTGAGCATTCTTTCATGCGTTTGTTGGCTCTCTGTATATCTTCTTTGGAGTAATGTCTCCTTAGTCTTCCGCCAATTTTGGTGTTGGTTCTTTGTTTTTTATTGATATTGAGCTGCCTGAATGTAAACTTTTGAAATTAATCATGTTTCACTTTGCTTCAACTGGAAAGGTCTTCTCAGATTATGTCTAAGTTTTCCATTTTTATTTTCCTTTCCATTTCTCTAGGAGGTGGGTCAAAAAGTTCTTGCTGTGATTTATGTCCTAGAGTGTTCTCCCTATGTTTTCCTTTAAGAGTTTTAGAGTGTCTGCCCATAGACTTCAGGCTTTAATCCATTTTGAGTTTATTTTTCTGTATGGTGTCAAGGAGTGTTCTAATTTCATTCTTTTCCATGGAGCTGTCCACTTTTCCCAGCACCACTTACTTAAGAGGCTGTCTTTTCTCCATTGAGTATTCTTGTCTCCTTTACAAAAGATAGGTAATCCTATGTGTGTGGGCTTATCTCTGCCTTTTTATCCTGTTCCATTGATCAACATTTCGGTTTTTTTCACAGTACGATACTGTCTTGACTACTGTAGCTTTGTGATACAGTCTGACATCAGGAAAAGTGATTCCTCCAGCTCCGTTTTGCTTTCTGAGGATTACTTTTGGCTGTTCAGGGTATTTCGTGTTTTGATACAAATTGTGAAAGTTTTTGTTCTAGTTTGGTGAAAAATGCCGTTGGTTGTATGACAAAGATTGCGTTGAATCTGTGGATTCCTTTAGGTAGTATAGTCATTTTCACCATTTTCATTCTCCCAAGCCAAGTATATGGTATGTCTCTCCATCTGTTTGTATCGTCTTTATTTTTTTTTTTTATCACTGTCTTATAGTTATCTGCGCACAGGTCCTTTGTCTCCTTAGGTACGTTTATTCCTAGGTACTTTATTCATTTTGTTGCAGTGGTAAATCTCAATGTTTCCTTAAATTCTCTTTTAGATTTTTCTTCGGTAGTGCCTAGGAAAGCAAGTGATTTCTGTGCATTAATTTTTATCCTGCTACTTTACGGGATTCATTGATTAGCTCTAGTCGTTTTATGGTAGCATCTTTAGGATTCTCGATGTGTAGCATCATGTCATCTGCAAAACAGTGACAGTTTTATTTCTTCTTTTCTGATTTCGATTCATTTATTTCTTTTTCTTCTCTGACCACTGTGGGTAAAACTTCCAAAACTCTGTGGAATAATAGCGATGAGACTGGGCAACCTTGTCTTGTTCATGACCTTAGGGGAAATATTTTCAGTTTCTCATGATAAACCAAGATGGTGGCTGTGGGTTTGTCATATATGGCCTTTATTATGTGGAGGTTTGTTCCGTCTATGCCTACTTTCTGGAAAGTTTGCAGCATAAATGAGTGTTGACTATTTTGTTTAATATAAATTTATGTGTATATTGATGTATTTATTTATTTATGGCCGTGTTCGGTCTTCGTGTCTGTTTGCAGGCTTTCTTTGTTGCTGCGAGCGGGGGCACTCTTCGTTGCAGTGCACGGGCTCTAGGTGCGTGGGATTCATTTCTTGTGGCACGAAGCCTCAGTACTTGTGTCTCGCAGGCTCTAGAGCGCAGGCTCAGTAGTTGTGGTGCATGGGCTTAGCTGCTCCATGGCATGTGGGATCGTCCCAGACCACGGTTCGAACCCATACCCCTCGCATCGTCAGGCAGACTCTCAAACACTGCGCCACCTGGGAAGCCCTTGGTGTGGACTTTTGTGGAAAGCTTTTTCTGCATCTATTGAGATGATCACATGGTTGGTATCCCTCCATTTATTTATTTATTTTTCAATAGGTGGGCATTATCTACGTTGAAACATAATTGTTGCAAAATGTAATTCTGTATTGATTGTTTTTTTAACTTAATTGAATTTATTTCTTTTAGACAGCAGGTGTTTTAGTCACCAATTTTATACACATCAGTGTATACTTGTCAATCCCTATCTCCCAATTCATCACAGCACCACCCCAAACCCTCCATCGCTTTCCCCCCTCAGTGTCCACATGTTTGTTCTCTATGTCTGTGTCTCAATTGCTGCCCTGCAAACCGGTTCATCTGTACCTTTTTTCTAGGTTCCACATATATGCATTAATAGAGAAGATTTGTTCTTCCCTTTCTGGCTTACTTCACTCTATGACAGCCTCTAAATCCATCCGCATCTCAACAAATGACCCGATGGCGTTCTTTTTATGGCTGAATAGTATTCCATTGCATATATGTATCACATCTTCTTTATCCATTCGTCTGTCAATGGGCATTTAGGTTGCTTCCATGACCTGGATATTGTAAATAGTGCTGCAATGAACATTGGGTGCATGTGTCCTTTTAATGATGGTCTTCTCTGGTTATATGCCCAGTAGTGGGATTGCTGTGTCATATGGCATTTCTCTTTTTAGTTGTTTAAAGAAACTCCGTACTCTTCATCTTAGCAGCAGTATTAATTTACAGTCCCACCAACAGTGCAAGAGGGTTCCCTATTGGGCACACCCTCTGCAACATTTGTTGTTTGTAGATTTTTGGATGGTGGCCCTTCTGAATGGGGTGAGGTGATACCTCTTTGTAATTTTAATTTGCATTTTTCCAATGACTAGTGATGTTGAGCATTCTCTCATGCGTTTGTTGGCTCTCTGTATATCTTCTTTGGAGTAATGTCTCCTTAGTCTTCCGCCAATTTTTGTATTGGTTCTTTGTTTTTTATTGATATTGAGCTGCCTGAATGTAAACTTTTGAAATTAATCATGTTTCACTTGGCTTCAACTGGAAAGGTCTTCTCAGATTATGTCTAAGTTTTCCATTTTTATTTTCCTTTCCATTTCTCTAGGAGGTGGGTCAAAAAGTTCTTGCTGTGATTTATGTCATAGAGTGTTCTCCCTATGTTTTCCTTTAAGAGTTTTAGAGTGTCTGCCCATAGACTTCAGGCTTTAATCCATTTTGAGTTTATTTTTCTGTATGGTGTCAAGGAGTGTTCTAATTTCATTCTTTTCCATGGAGCTGTCCACTTTTCCCAGCACCACTTACTTAAGAGGCTGTCTTTTCTCCATTGAGTATTCTTGTCTCCTTTACAAAAGATAGGTAATCCTATGTGTGTGGGCTTATCTCTGCCTTTTTATCCTGTTCCATTGATCAACATTTCGGTGTTTTTCACAGTACGATACTGTCTTGACTACTGTAGCTTTGTGATACAGTCTGACATCAGGAAAAGTGATTCCTCCAGCTCCGTTTTGCTTTCTGAGGATTACTTTTGGCTGTTCAGGGTATTTTGTGTTTTCATACAAATTGTGAAAGTTTTTGTTCTAGTTTGGTGAAAAATGCCGTTGGTTGTATGACAAAGATTGCATTCAATCTGTGGATTCCTTTAGATAGTATAGTCATTTTCACCATTTTCATTCTCCCAAGCCAAGTATATGGTATGTCTCTCCATCTGTTTGTATCGTCTTTCTTTTTTTTTTATCAGTGTCTTATAGTTAACTGCGCACAGGTCTTGGTCTCCTTAGGTACGTTTATTCCTAGGTATTTTATTCATTTTGTTGCAGTGGTAAATCTCAAGGTTTCCTTAAATTCTCTTTTAGATTTTTCTTCGGTAGTGCCTAGGAAAGCAAGAGATTTCTGTGCATTAATTTTTATCCTGCTACTTTACGGGATTCATTGATTAGCTCTAGTCGTTTTATGGTAGCATCTTTAGGAGTCTCGATGTGTAGCATCATGTCATCTGCAAAACAGTGACAGTTTTATTTCTTCTTTTCTGATTTCGATTCATTTATTTCTTTTTCTTCTCTGACCACTGTGGGTAAAACTTCCAAAACTCTGTGGAATAATAGCGATGAGACTGGGCAACCTTGTCTTGTTCATGACCTTAGGGGAAATATTTTCAGTTTCTCATGATAAACCAAGATGGTGGCTGTGGGTTTGTAATATATGGCCTTTATTATGTGGAGGTTTGTTCCGTCTATGCCTACTTTCTGGAAAGTTTGCAGCATAAATGAGTGTTGATTATTTTGTTTAATATAAATGTATGTGTATATTGATGTATTTATTTATTTATGGCCGTGTTCGGTCTTCGTGTCTGTTTGCAGGCTTTCTTTGTTGCTGCGAGCGGGGGCACTCTTCGTTGCAGTGCACGGGCTCTAGGTGCGTGGGATTCATTTCTTGTGGCACGCAGCCTCAGTAGTTGTGTCTCGCAGGCTCTAGAGCGCAGGCTCAGTAGTTGTGGTGCATGGGCTTAGCTGCTCCATGGCATGTGGGATCGTCCCAGACCACGGTTCGAACCCATACCCCTCGCATCGTCAGGCAGACTCTCAAACACTGCGCCACCTGGGAAGCCCTGGGTGTGGACTTTTGTGGAAAGCTTTTTCTGCATCTATTGAGATGATCACATGGTTGGTATCCCTCCATTTGTTTATTTATTTTTCGAAAGGTGGGCATTATCTACGTTGAAACATAATTGTTGCAAAATGTAATTCTGTATTTATTGTTTTTTTAACTTAATTTAATTTATTTCTTTTAGACAGCAGGTGTTTTTAGTCACCAATTTTATACACATCAGTGTATACTTGTCAATCCCTATCTCCCAATTCATCACAGCAACACCCCAAACCCTCCATCGCTTTCCCCCTCGGTGTCCACATGTTTGTTCTCTATGTCTGTGTCTCAATTGCTGCCCTGCAAACCGGTTCATCTGTACCACTTTTCTAGGTTCCACATATATGCATTAATATAGAATATTTGTTCTTCCCTTTCTGGCTTACTTCACTCTATGACAGCCTCTAAATCCATCCGCATCTCAACAAATGACCCGATGGCGTTCTTTTTATGGCTGAATAGTATTCCATTGCATATATGTAGCACATCTTCTTTATCCATTCGTCTGTCAATGGGCATTTAGGTTGCTTCCATGACCTGGATATTGTAAATAGTGCTGCAATGAACATTGGGTGCATGTGTCCTTTTAATGATGGTCTTCTCTGGGTATATGCCCAGTAATGGGATTGCTGTGTCATATGGCATTTCTCTTTTTAGTTTTTTAAAGAAACTCCGTACTCTTCATCTTAGCAGCAGTATTAATTTACAGTCCCACCAACAGTGCAAGAGGGTTCCCTATTGGGCACACCCTCTGCAACATTTATTGTTTGTAGATTTTTGGATGGTGGCCCTTCTGAATGGGGTGAGGTGATACCTCTTTGTAATTTTAATTTGCATTTTTCCAATGACTAGTGATGTTGAGCATTCTCTCATGCGTTTGTTGGCTCTCTGTATATCTTCTTTGGAGTAATGTTTCCTTAGTTTTCCGCCAATTTTTGTATTGGTTCTTTGTTTTTTATTGATATTGAGCTGCCTGAATGTAAACTTTTGAAATTAATCATGTTTCACTTGGCTTCAACTGGAAAGGTCTTCTCAGATTATGTCTAAGTTTTCCATTTTTATTTTCCTTTCCATTTCTCTAGGAGGTGGGTCAAAAAGTTCTTGCTGTGATTTATGTCATAGAGTGTTCTCCCTATGTTTTCCTTTAAGAGTTTTAGAGTGTCTGCCCATAGACTTCAGGCTTTAATCCATTTTGAGTTTATTTTTCTGTATGGTGTCAAGGAGTGTTCTAATTTCATTCTTTTCCATGGAGCTGTCCACTTTTCCCAGCACCACTTACTTAAGAGGCTTTCTTTTCTCCATTGAGTATTCTTGTCTCCTTTACAAAAGATAGGTAATCCTATGTGTGTGGGCTTATCTCTGCCTTTTTATCCTGTTCCATTGATCAACATTTCGGTGTTTTTCACAGTACGATACTGTCTTGACTACTGTAGCTTTGTGATACAGTCTGACATCAGGAAAAGTGATTCCTCCAGCTCCGTTTTGCTTTCTGAGGATTACTTTTGGCTGTTCAGGGTATTTTGTGTTTTCATACAAATTGTGAAAGTTTTTGTTCTAGTTTGGTGAAAAATGCCGTTGGTTGTATGACAAAGATTGCATTCAATCTTTGGATTCCTTTAGGTAGTATAGTCATTTTCACCATTTTCATTCTCCCAAGCCAAGTATATGGTATGTCTCTCCATCTGTTTGTATCATCTTTATTTTTTTTTTATCAGTGTCTTATAGTTATCTGCGCACAGGTCCTTTGTCTCCTTAGGTACGTTTATTCCTAGGTATTTTATTCATTTTGTTGCAGTGGTAAATCTCAATGTTTCCTTAAATTCTCTTTTAGATTTTTCTTCGGTAGTGCCTAGGAAAGCAAGAGATTTCTGTGCATTAATTTTTATCCTGCTACTTTACGGGATTCATTGATTAGCTCTAGTCGTTTTATGGTAGCATCTTTAGGAGTCTCGATGTGTACCATCATGTCATCTGCAAAACAGTGACAGTTTTATTTCTTCTTTTCTGATTTCGATTCATTTATTTCTTTTTCTTCTCTGACCACTGTGGGTAAAACTTCCAAAACTCTGTGGAATAATAGCGATGAGACTGGGCAACCTTGTCTTGTTCATGACCTTAGGGGAAATATTTTCAGTTTCTCATGATAAACCAAGATGGTGGCTGTGGGTTTGTCATATATGGCCTTTATTATGTGGAGGTTTGTTCCATCTATGCCTACTTTCTGGAAAGTTTGCAGCATAAATGAGTGTTGACTATTTTGTTTAATATAAATGTATGTGTATATTGATGTATTTATTTATTTATGGCCGTGTTCGGTCTTCGTGTCTGTTTGCAGGCTTTCTTTGTTGCTGCGAGCGGGGGCACTCTTCGTTGCAGTGCACGGGCTCTAGGTGCGTGGGATTCATTTCTTGTGGCACGCAGCCTCAGTAGTTGTGTCTCGCAGGCTCTAGAGCGCAGGCTCAGTAGTTGTGGTGCATGGGCTTAGCTGCTCCATGGCATGTGGGATCGTCCCAGACCACGGTTCGAACCCATACCCCTCGCATCGTCAGGCAGACTCTCAAACACTGCGCCACCTGGGAAGCCCTGGGTGTGGACTTTTGTGGAAAGCTTTTTCTGCATCTATTGAGATGATCACATGGTTGGTATCCCTCCATTTGTTTATTTATTTTTCGAAAGGTGGGCATTATCTACGTTGAAACATAATTGTTGCAAAATGTAATTCTGTATTTATTGTTTTTTTAACTTAATTTAATTTATTTCTTTTAGACAGCAGGTATTTTTAGTCACCAATTTTATACTCATCAGTGTATACTTGTCAATCCCTATCTCCCAATTCATCACAGCAACACCCCAAACCCTCCATCGCTTTCCCCCTCGGTGTCCACATGTTTGTTCTCTATGTCTGTGTCTCAATTGCTGCCCTGCAAACCGGTTCATCTGTACCACTTTTCTAGGTTCCACATATATGCATTAATATAGAATATTTGTTCTTCCCTTTCTGGCTTACTTCACTCTATGACAGCCTCTAAATCCATCCGCATCTCAACAAATGACCCGATGGCGTTCTTTTTATGGCTGAATAGTATTCCATTGCATATATGTAGCACATCTTCTTTATCCATTCGTCTGTCAATGGGCATTTAGGTTGCTTCCATGACCTGGATATTGTAAATAGTGCTGAAATGAACATTGGGTGCATGTGTCCTTTTAATGATGGTCTTCTCTGGGTATATGCCCAGTAATGGGATTGCTGTGTCATATGGCATTTCTCTTTTTAGTTGTTTAAAGAAACTCCGTACTCTTCCTCTTAGCAGCAGTATTAATTTACAGTCCCACCAACAGTGCAAGAGGGTTCCCTATTGGGCACACTCTCTGCAACATTTATTGTTTGTAGATTTTTGGATGGTGGCCTTCTGAATGGGGTGAGCTGATACCTCTTTGTAATTTTAATTTGCATTTTTCCAATGACTAGTGATGTTGAGCATTCTTTCATGCGTTTGTTGGCTCTCTGTATATCTTCTTTGGAGTAATGTCTCCTTAGTCTTCCGCCAATTTTTGTATTGGTTCTTTGTTTTTTATTGATATTGAGCTGCCTGAATGTAAACTTTTGAAATTAATCATGTTTCACTTGGCTTCAACTGGAAAGGTCTTCTCAGATTATGTCTAAGTTTTCCATTTTTATTTTCCTTTCCATTTCTCTAGGAGGTGGGTCAAAAAGTTCTTGCTGTGATTTATGTCATAGAGTGTTCTCCCTATGTTTTCCTTTAAGAGTTTTAGAGTGTCTGCCCATAGACTTCAGGCTTTAATCCATTTTGAGTTTATTTTTCTGTATGGTGTCAAGGAGTGTTCTAATTTCATTCTTTTCCATGGAGCTGTCCACTTTTCCCAGCACCACTTACTTAAGAGGCTGTCTTTTCTCCATTGAGTATTCTTGTCTCCTTTACAAAAGATAGGTAATCCTATGTGTGTGGGCTTATCTCTGCCTTTTTATCCTGTTCCATTGATCAACATTTCGGTGTTTTTCACAGTACGATACTGTCTTGACTACTGTAGCTTTGTGATACAGTCTGACATCAGGAAAAGTGATTCCTCCAGCTCCGTTTTGCTTTCTGAGGATTACTTTTGGCTGTTCAGGGTATTTTGTGTTTTCATACAAATTGTGAAAGTTTTTGTTCTAGTTTGGTGAAAAATGCCGTTGGTTGTATGACAAAGATTGCATTCAATCTGTGGATTCCTTTAGGTAGTATAGTCATTTTCACCATTTTCATTCTCCCAAGCCAAGTATATGGTATGTCTCTCCATCTGTTTGTATCGTCTTTATTTTTTTTTTATCAGTGTCTTATAGTTATCTGCGCACAGGTCCTTTGTCTCCTTAGGTACGTTTATTCGTAGGTATTTTATTCATTTTGTTGCAGTGGTAAATCTCAATGTTTCCTTAAATTCTCTTTTAGATTTTTCTTCGGTAGTGCCTAGGAAAGCAAGAGATTTCTGTGCATTAATTTTTATCCTGCTACTTTACGGGATTCATTGATTAGCTCTAGTCGTTTTATGGTAGCATCTTTAGGAGTCTCGATGTGTAGCATCATGTCATCTGCAAAACAGTGACAGTTTTATTTCTTCTTTTCTGATTTCGATTCATTTATTTCTTTTTCTTCTCTGACCACTGTGGGTAAAACTTCCAAAACTCTGTGGAATAATAGCGATGAGACTGGGCAACCTTGTCTTGTTCTTGACCTTAGGGGAAATATTTTCAATTTCTCATGATAAACCAAGATGGTGGCTGTGGGTTTGTCATATATGGCCTTTATTATGTGGAGGTTTGTTCCGTCTATGCCTACTTTCTGGAAAGTTTGCAGCATAAATGAGTGTTGACTATTTTGTTTAATATAAATGTATGTGTATATTGATGTATTTATTTATTTATGGCCGTGTTCGGTCTTCGTGTCTGTTTGCAGGCTTTCTTTGTTGCTGCGAGCGGGGGCACTCTTCGTTGCAGTGCACGGGCTCTAGGTGCGTGGGATTCATTTCTTGTGGCACGCAGCCTCAGTACTTGTGTCTCGCAGGCTCTAGAGCGCAGGCTCAGTAGTTGTGGTGCATGGGCTTAGCTGCTCCATGGCATGTGGGATCGTCCCAGACCACGGTTCGAACCCATACCCCTCGCATCGTCAGGCAGACTCTCAAACACTGCGCCACCTGGGAAGCCCTGGGTGTGGACTTTTGTGGAAAGCTTTTTCTGAATCTATTGAGATGATCACATGGTTGGTATCCCTCCATTTGTTTATTTATTTTTCAAAAGGTGGGCATTATCTACGTTGAAACATAATTGTTGCAAAATGTAATTCTGTATTGATTGTTTTTTTAACTTAATTGAATTTATTTCTTTTAGACAGCAGGTGTTTTTAGTCACCAATTTTATACACATCAGTGTATACTTGTCAATCCCTATCTCCCAATTCATCACAGCAACACCCCAAACCCTCCATCGCTTTCCCCCTCGGTGTCCACATGTTTGTTCTCTATGTCTGTGTCTCAATTGCTGCCCTGCAAACCGGTTCATCTGTACCACTTTTCTAGGTTCCACATATATGCATTAATATAGAATATTTGTTCTTCCCTTTCTGGCCTACTTCACTCTATGACAGCCTCTAAATCCATCCGCATCTCAACAAATGACCCGATGGCGTTCTTTTTATGGCTTAATAGTATTCCATTGCATATATGTATCACATCTTCTTTATCCATTCGTCTGTCAATGGGCATTTAGGTTGCTTCCATGACCTGGATATTGTAAATAGTGCTGCAATGAACATTGGGTGCATGTGTCCTTTTAATGATGGTCTTCTCTGGGTATATGCCCAGTAATGGGATTGCTGTGTCATATGGCATTTCTCTTTTTAGTTGTTTAAAGAAACTCCGTACTCTTCATCTTAGCAGCAGTATTAATTTACAGTCCCACCAACAGTGCAAGAGGGTTCCCTATTGGGCACACCCTCTGCAACATTTATTGTTTGTAGATTTTTGGATGGTGGCCCTTCTGAATGGGGTGAGGTGATACCTCTTTGTAATTTTAATTTGCATTTTTCCAATGACTAGTGATGTTGAGCATTCTTTCATGCGTTTGTTGGCTCTCTGTATATCTTCTTTGGAGTAATGTCTCCTTAGTCTTCCGCCAATTTTTGTATTGGTTCTTTGTTTTTTATTGATATTGAGCTGCCTGAATGTAAACTTTTGAAATTAATCATGTTTCGCTTGGCTTCAACTGGAAAGGTCTTCTCAGATTATGTCTAAGTTTTCCATTTTTATTTTCCTTTCCATTTCTCTAGGAGGTGGGTCAAAAAGTTCTTGCTGTGATTTATGTCATAGAGTGTTCTCCCTATGTTTTCCTTTAAGAGTTTTAGAGTGTCTGCCCATAGACTTCAGGCTTTAATCCATTTTGAGTTTATTTTTCTGTATGGTGTCAAGGAGTGTTCTAATTTCATTCTTTTCCATGGAGCTGTCCACTTTTCCCAGCACCACTTACTTAAGAGGCTGTCTTTTCTCCATTGAGTATTCTTGTCTCCTTTACAAAAGATAGGTAATCCTATGTGTGTGGGCTTATCTCTGCCTTTTTATCCTGTTCCATTGATCAACATTTCGGTGTTTTTCACAGTACGATACTGTCTTGACTACTGTAGCTTTGTGATACAGTCTGACATCAGGAAAAGTGATTCCTCCAGCTCCGTTTTGCTTTCTGAGGATTACTTTTGGCTGTTCAGGGTATTTTGTGTTTTCATACAAATTGTGAAAGTTTTTGTTCTAGTTTGGTGAAAAATGCCGTTGGTTGTATGACAAAGATTGCATTCAATCTGTGGATTCCTTTAGGTAGTATAGTCATTTTCACCATTTTCATTCTCCCAAGCCAAGTATATGGTATGTCTCTCCATCTGTTTGTATCGTCTTTATTTTTTTTTTATCAGTGTCTTATAGTTATCTGCGCACAGGTCCTTTGTCTCCTTAGGTACGTTTATTCCTAGGTATTTTATTCATTTTGTTGCAGTGGTAAATCTCAATGTTTCCTTAAATTCTCTTTTAGATTTTTCTTCGGTAGTGCCTAGGAAAGCAAGAGATTTCTGTGCATTAATTTTTATCCTGCTACTTTACGGGATTCATTGATTAGCTCTAGTCGTTTTATGGTAGCATCTTTAGGATTCTCGATGTGTAGCATCATTTCATCTGCAAAACAGTGACAGTTTTATTTCTTCTTTTCTGATTTCGATTCATTTATTTCTTTTTCTTCTCTGACCACTGTGGGTAAAACTTCCAAAACTCTGTGGAATAATAGCGATGAGACTGGGCAACCTTGTCTTGTTCTTGACCTTAGGGGAAATATTTTCAGTTTCTCATGATAAACCAAGATGGTGGCTGTGGGTTTGTCATATATGGCCTTTATTATGTGGAGGTTTGTTCCGTCTATGCCTACTTTCTGGAAAGTTTGCAGCATAAATGAGTGTTGACTATTTTGTTTAATATAAATTTATGTGTATATTGATGTATTTATTTATTTATGGCCGTGTTCGGTCTTCGTGTCTGTTTGCAGGCTTTCTTTGTTGCTGCGAGCGGGGGCACTCTTCGTTGCAGTGCACGGGCTCTAGGTGCGTGGGATTCATTTCTTGTGGCACGCAGCCTCAGTACTTGTGTCTCGCAGGCTCTAGAGCGCAGGCTCAGTAGTTGTGGTGCATGGGCTTAGCTGCTCCATGGCATGTGGGATCGTCCCAGACCACGGTTCGAACCCATACCCCTCGCATCGTCAGGCAGACTCTCAAACACTGCGCCACCTGGGAAGCCCTGGGTGTGGACTTTTGTGGAAAGCTTTTTCTGAATCTATTGAGATGATCACATGGTTGGTATCCCTCCATTTGTTTATTTATTTTTCAAAAGGTGGGCATTATCTACGTTGAAACATAATTGTTGCAAAATGTAATTCTGTATTGATTGTTTTTTTAACTTAATTGAATTTATTTCTTTTAGACAGCAGGTGTTTTTAGTCACCAATTTTATACACATCAGTGTATACTTGTCAATCCCTATCTCCCAATTCATCACAGCACCACCCCAAACCCTCCATCGCTTTCCCCCTCGGTGTCCACATGTTTGTTCTCTATGTCTGTGTCTCAATTGCTGCCCTGCAAACCGGTTCATCTGTACCACTTTTCTAGGTTCCACATATATGCATTAATATAGAATATTTGTTCTTCCCTTTCTGGCCTACTTCACTCTATGACAGCCTCTAAATCCATCCGCATCTCAACAAATGACCCGATGGCGTTCTTTTTATGGCTTAATAGTATTCCATTGCATATATGTATCACATCTTCTTTATCCATTCGTCTGTCAATGGGCATTTAGGTTGCTTCCATGACCTGGATATTGTAAATAGTGCTGCAATGAACATTGGGTGCATGTGTCCTTTTAATGATGGTCTTCTCTGGGTATATGCCCAGTAATGGGATTGCTGTGTCATATGGCATTTCTCTTTTTAGTTGTTTAAAGAAACTCCGTACTCTTCATCTTAGCAGCAGTATTAATTTACAGTCCCACCAACAGTGCAAGAGGGTTCCCTATTGGGCACACCCTCTGCAACATTTATTGTTTGTAGATTTTTGGATGGTGGCCCTTCTGAATGGGGTGAGGTGATACCTCTTTGTAATTTTAATTTGCATTTTTCCAATGACTAGTGATGTTGAGCATTCTTTCATGCGTTTGTTGGCTCTCTGTATATCTTCTTTGGAGTAATGTCTCCTTAGTCTTCCGCCAATTTTTGTATTGGTTCTTTGTTTTTTATTGATATTGAGCTGCCTGAATGTAAACTTTTGAAATTAATCATGTTTCGCTTGGCTTCAACTGGAAAGGTCTTCTCAGATTATGTCTAAGTTTTCCATTTTTATTTTCCTTTCCATTTCTCTAGGAGGTGGGTCAAAAAGTTCTTGCTGTGATTTATGTCATAGAGTGTTCTCCCTATGTTTTCCTTTAAGAGTTTTAGAGTGTCTGCCCATAGACTTCAGGCTTTAATCCATTTTGAGTTTATTTTTCTGTATGGTGTCAAGGAGTGTTCTAATTTCATTCTTTTCCATGGAGCTGTCCACTTTTCCCAGCACCACTTACTTAAGAGGCTGTCTTTTCTCCATTGAGTATTCTTGTCTCCTTTACAAAAGATAGGTAATCCTATGTGTGTGGGCTTATCTCTGCCTTTTTATCCTGTTCCATTGATCAACATTTCGGTTTTTTTCACAGTACGATACTGTCTTGACTACTGTAGCTTTGTGATACAGTCTGACATCAGGAAAAGTGATTCCTCCAGCTCCGTTTTGCTTTCTGAGGATTACTTTTGGCTGTTCAGGGTATTTTGTGTTTTCATACAAATTGTGAAAGTTTTTGTTCTAGTTTGGTGAAAAATGCCGTTGGTTGTATGACAAAGATTGCATTGAATCTGTGGATTCCTTTAGGTAGTATAGTCATTTTCACCATTTTCATTCTCCCAAGCCAAGTATATGGTATGTCTCTCCATCTGTTTGTATCGTCTTTATTTTTTTTTTATCAGTGTCTTATAGTTATCTGCGCACAGGTCCTTTGTCTCCTTAGGTACGTTTATTCGTAGGTATTTTATTCATTTTGTTGCAGTGGTAAATCTCAATGTTTCCTTAAATTCTCTTTTAGATTTTTCTTCGGTAGTGCCTAGGAAAGCAAGAGATTTCTGTGCATTAATTTTTATCCTGCTACTTTACGGGATTCATTGATTAGCTCTAGTCGTTTTATGGTAGCATCTTTAGGATTCTCGATGTGTAGCATCATGTCATCTGCAAAACAGTGACAGTTTTATTTCTTCTTTTCTGATTTCGATTCATTTATTTCTTTTTCTTCTCTGACCACTGTGGGTAAAACTTCCAAAACTCTGTGGAATAATAGCGATGAGACTGGGCAACCTTGTCTTGTTCATGACCTTAGGGGAAATATTTTCAGTTTCTCATGATAAACCAAGATGGTGGCTGTGGGTTTGTCATATATGGCCTTTATTATGTGGAGGTTTGTTCCGTCTATGCCTACTTTCTGGAAAGTTTGCAGCATAAATGAGTGTTGACTATTTTGTTTAATATAAATTTATGTGTATATTGATGTATTTATTTATTTATGGCCGTGTTCGGTCTTCGTGTCTGTTTACAGGCTTTCTTTGTTGCTGCGAGCGGGGGCACTCTTCGTTGCAGTGCACGGGCTCTAGGTGTGTGGGATTCATTTCTTGTGGCACGCAGCCTCAGTAGTTGTGTCTCACAGGCTCTAGAGCGCAGGCTCAGTAGTTGTGGTGCATGGGCTTAGCTGCTCCATGGCATGTGGGATCGTCCCAGACACGGTTCGAACCCATACCCCTCGCATCGTCAGGCAGACACTCAAACACTGCGCCACCTGGGAAGCCCTGGGTGTGGACTTTTGTGGAAAGCTTTTTCTGCATCTATTGAGATGATCACATAGTTGGTATCCCTCCATTTATTTATTTATTTTTCGATAGGTGGGCATTATCTACGTTGAAACATAATTGTTGCAAAATGTAATTCTGTATTTATTGTTTTTTTAACTTAATTGAATTTATTTCTTTTAGACAGCAGGTGTTTTTAGTCACCAATTTTATACACATCAGTGTATACTTGTCAATCCCTATCTCCCAATTCATCACAGCACCACCCCAAACCCTCCATCGCTTTCCCCCCTCGGTGTCCACATGTTTGTTCTCTATGTCTGTGTCTCAATTGCTGACCTGCAAACCGATTCATCTGTACCACTTTTCTAGGTTCCACATATATGCATTAATAGAGAATATTTGTTCTTCCCTTTCTGGCTTACTTCACTCTATGACAGCCTCTAAATCCATCCGCATCTCAACAAATAACCCGATGGCGTTCTTTTTATGGCTGAATAGTATTCCATTGCATATATGTAACACAATCTTTATCCATTCGTGTGTCAATGGGCATTTAGGTTGCTTCCATGACCTGGATATTGTAAATAGTGCTGCAATGAACATTGGGTGCATGTGTCCTTTTAATGATGGTCTTCTCTGGTTATATGTCCAATAGTGGGATTGCTGTGTCATATGGCATTTCTCTTTTTAGTTGTTTAAAGAAACTCCGTACTCTTCATCTTAGCAGCAGTATTAATTTACAGTCCCACCAAAAGTGCAAGAGGATTCCCTATTGGGCACACCCTCTGCAACATTTATTGTTTGTAGATTTTTGGATGGTGGCCCTTCTGAATGGGGTGAGCTGATACCTCTTTGTAATTTTGATTTGCATTTTTCTAATGACTAGTGATGTTGAGCATTCTTTCATGCGTTTGTTGGCTCTCTGTATATCTTCTTTGGAGTAATGTCTCCTTAGTCTTCCGCCAATTTTTGTGTTGGTTCTTTGTTTTTTATTGATATTGAGCTGCCTGAATGTAAACTTTTGAAATTAATCATGTTTCACTTTGCTTCAACTGGAAAGGTCTTCTCAGATTATGTCTAAGTTTTCCATTTTTATTTTCCTTTCCATTTCTCTAGGAGGTGGGTCAAAAAGTTCTTGCTGTGATTTATGTCATAGAGTGTTCTCCCTATGTTTTCCTTTAACAGTTTTAGAGTGTCTGCCCATAGACTTCAGGCTTTAATCCATTTTGACTTTATTTTTCTGTACGGTGTCAAGGAGTGTTCTAATTTCATTCTTTTCCATGGAGCTGTCCACTTTTCCCAGCACCACTTACTTAAGAGGCTGTCTTTTCTCCATTGAGTATTCTTGTCTCCTTTACAAAAGATAGGTAATCCTATGTGTGTGGGCTTATCTCTGCCTTTGTATCCTGTTCCATTGATCAACATTTCGGTTTTTTTCACAGTACGATACTGTCTTGACTACTGTAGCTTTGTGATACAGTCTGACATCAGGAAAAGTGATTCCTCCAGCTCCGTTTTGCTTTCTGAGGATTACTTTTGGCTGTTCAGGGTATTTTGTGTTTTCATACAAATTGTGAAAGTTTTTGTTCTAGTTTGGTGAAAAATGCCGTTGGTTGTATGACAAAGATTGCATTGAATCTGTGGATTCCTTTAGGTAGTATAGTCATTTTCACCATTTTCATTCTCCCAAGCCAAGTATATGGTATGTCTCTCCATCTCTTTGTATCGTCTTTATTTTTTTTTTATCAGTGTCTTATAGTTATCTGCACACAGGTCCTTTGTCTCCTTAGGTACGTTTATTCCTAGGTATTTTATTCATTTTGTTGCAGTGGTAAATCTCAAGGTTTCCTTAAATTCTCTTTTAGATTTTTCTTCGGTAGTGCCTAGGAAAGCAAGAGATTTCTGTGCATTAATTTTTATCCTGCTACTTTACGGGATTCATTGATTAGCTCTAGTCATTTTATGGTAGCATCTTTAGGAGTCTCGATGTGTAGCGTCATGTCATCTGCAAAACAGTGACAGTTTTATTTCTTCTTTTCTGATGTCGATTCATTTATTTCTTTTTCTTCTCTGACCACTGTGGGTAAAACTTCCAAAACTCTGTGGAATAATAGCGATGAGACTGGGCAACCTTGTCTTGTTCATGACCTTAGGGGAAATATTTTCAGTTTCTCATGATAAATCAAGATGGTGGCTGTGGGTTTGTCATATACGGCCTTTATTATGGGGAGGTTTGTTCCGTCTATGCCTACTTTCTGGAAAGTTTGCAGCATAAATGAGTGTTGACTATTTTGTTTAATATAAATTTATGTGTATATTGATGTATTTATTTATTTATGGCCGTGTTCGGTCTTCGTGTCTGTTTGCAGGCTTTCTTTGTTGCTGCGAGCGGGGGCACTCTTCGTTGCAGTGCACGGGCTCTAGGTGCGTGGGATTCATTTCTTGTGGCACGCAGCCTCAGTAGTTGTGTCTTGCAGGCTCTAGAGCGCAGGCTCAGTAGTTGTGGTGCATGGGCTTAGCTGCTCCATGGCATGTGGGATCGTCCCAAACCACGGTTCGAACCCATACCCCTCGCATCGTCAGGCAGACTCTCAAACACTGCGCCACCTGGGAAGCCCTGGGTGTGGACTTTTGTGGAAAGCTTTTTCTGCATCTATTGAGATGATCACATGGTTGGTATCCCTCCATTTATTTATTTATTTTTCGATAGGTGGGCATTATCTACGTTGAAACATAATTGTTGCAAAATGTAATTCGATATTGATTGTTTTTTTAACTTAATTATTTTATTTCTTTTAGACAGCAGGTGTTTTTATCACCAATTTTATACACATCAGTGTATACTTGTCAATCCCTATCTCCCAATTCATCACAGCACCACCCCAAACCCTCCATCGCTTTCCCCCCTCGGTGTCCACATGTTTGTTCTCTATGTCTGTGTCTCAATTGCTGCCCTGTAAACCGATTCATCTGTACCACTTTTCTAGGTTCCACATATATGCATTAATAGAGAATATTTGTTCTTCGCTTTCTGGCTTACTTCACTCTATGACAGCCTCTAAATCCATCTGCATCTCAACAAATGACCCGATGGCGTTTTTTTATGGCTGAATAGTATTCCATTGCATATATGTATCACATCTTCTTTATCCATTCGTCTGTCAATGGGCATTTAGGTTGCCTCCATGACCTGGATATTGTAAATAGTGCTGCAATGAACATGGGGAGCATGTGTCCTTTTAATGATGGTCTTCTCTGGTTATATGTCCAGTAGTGGGATTGCTGTGTCATATGGCATTTCTCTTTTTAGTTGTTTAAAGAAACTCCGTACTCTTCATCTTAGCAGCAGTATTAATTTACAGTCCTACCAACAGTGCAATACGGTTCCCTATTGGGCACACCCTCTGCAACATTTATTGTTTGTAGATATTTGGATGGCGGCCCTTCTGAATGGGGTGAGGTGATAACTCTTTGTAATTTTAATTTGCATTTTTCCAATGACTACTGATGTTGAGCATTCTTTCATGCGTTTGTTGGCTCTCTGTATATCTTCTTTGGAGTAATATCTCCTTAGTCTTCCGCCAATTTTTGTATTGGTTCTTTGTTTTTTATTGATATTGAGCTGCCTGAATATAAACTTTTGAAATTAATCATGTTTCACTTTGCTTCAACTGGAAAGGTCTTCTCAGATTATGTCTAAGTTTTCCATTTTTATTTTCCTTTCCATTTCTCTAGGAGGTGGGTCAAAAAGTTCTTGCTGTGATTTATGTCCTAGAGTGTTCTCCCTATGTTTTCCTTTAAGAGTTTTAGAGTGTCTGCCCGTAGACTTCAGGCTTTAATCCATTTTGAGTTTATTTTTCTGTATGGTGTCAAGGAATGTTCTAATTTCATTCTTTTCCATGCAGCTGTCCACTTTTCCCAGCACCACTTACTTAAGAGGCTGTCTTTTCTCCATTGAGTATTCTTGTCTCCTTTAAAAAAGATAGGTAATCCTATGTGTGTGGGCTTATCTCTGCCTTTTTATCCTGTTCCATTGATCAACATTTCGGTTTTTTTCACAGTACGATACTGTCTTGACTACTGTAGCTTTGTGATACAGTCTGACATCAGGAAAAGTGATTCCTCCAGCTCCGTTTTGCTTTCTGAGGATTACTTTTGGCTGTTCAGGGTATTTTGTGTTTTCATACAAATTGTGAAAGTTTTTGTTCTAGTTTGGTGAAAAATGCCGTTGGTTGTATGACAAAGATTGCACTGAATCTGTGGATTCCTTTAGGTAGTATAGTCATTTTCACCATTTTCATTCTCCCAAGCCAAGTATATGGTATGTCTCTCCATCTGTTTGTATCGTCTTTATTTTTTTTTTATCAATGTCTTATAGTTATCTGCGCACAGGTCCTTTGTCTCCTTAGGTACGTTTATTCCTAGGTATTTTATTCATTTTGTTGCAGTGGTAAATCTCAATGTTTCCTTAAATTCTCTTTTAGATTTTTCTTCGGTAGTGCCTAGGAAAGCAAGAGATTTCTGTGCATAAATTTTTATCCTGCTACTTTACGGGATTCATTGATTAGCTCTAGTCGTTTTATGGTAGCATCTTTAGGAGTCTCGATGTGTAGCATCATGTCATCTGCAAAACAGTGACAGTTTTATTTCTTCTTTTCTGATTTCGATTCATTTATTTCTTTTTCTTCTCTGACCACTGTGGGTAAAACTTCCAAAACTCTGTGGAATAATAGCGATGAGACTGGGCAACCTTGTCTTGTTCATGACCTTAGGGGAAATATTTTCAGTTTCTCATGATAAACCAAGATGGTGGCTGTGGGTTTGTCATATATGGCCTTTATTATGTGGAGGTTTGTTCCGTCTATGCCTACTTTCTGGAAAGTTTGCAGCATAAATGAGTGTTGACTATTTTGTTTAATATAAATTTATGTGTATATTGATGTATTTATTTATTTATGGCCGTGTTCGGTCTTCGTGTCTGTTTGCAGGCTTTCTTTGTTGTTGCGAGCGGGGGCACACTTCGTTGCAGTGCACGGGCTCTAGGTGCGTGGGATTCATTTCTTGTGGCACGCAGCCTCAGTACTTGTGTCTCGCAGGCTCTAGAGCGCAGGCTCAGTAGTTGTGGTGCATGGGCTTAGCTGCTCCATGGCATGTGGGATCGTCCCAGACCACGGTTCGAACCCATACCCCTCGCATCGTCAGGCAGACTCTCAAACACTGCGCCACCTGGGAAGCCCTGGGTGTGGACTTTTGTGGAAAGCTTTTTCTGCATCTATTGAGATGATCACATGTTTGGTATCCCTCCATTTATTTATTTATTTTTCGATAGGTGGGCATTATCTACGTTGAAACATAATTGTTGCAAAATGTAATTCTGTATTGATTGTTTTTTTAACTTAATTTAATTTATTTCTTTTAGACAGCAGGTGTTTTTAGTCACCAATTTTATACACATCAGTGTATACTTGTCAATCCCTATCTCCCAATTCATCACAGCACCACCCCAAACCCTCCATCGCTTTCCCCCCTCGGTGTCCACATGTTTGTTCTCTATGTCTGTGTCTCAATTGCTGCCCTGCAAACCGGTTCATCTGTACCACTTTTCTAGGTTCCACATATATGCATTAATAGAGAATATTTCTTCTTCCCTTTCTGGCTTACTTCACTCTATGACAGCATCTAAATCCATCCGCATCTCAACAAATGACCCGATGGAATTCTTTTTATGGCTGAATAGTATTCCATTGCATATATGTATCACATCTTCTTTATCCATTCATCTGTCAATGGGCATTTAGGTTGCTTCCATGACCTGGATATTGGAAATAGTGCTGCAGTGAACATTGGGTGCATGTGTCCTTTTAATGATGGTCTTCTCTGGTTATATGCCCAGTAGTGGGATTGCTGTGTCATATGGCATTTCTCTTTTTAGTTGTTTAAAGAAACTCCGTACTCTTCCTCTTAGCAGCAGTATTAATTTACAGTCCCACCAACAGTGCAAGAGGGTTCCCTATTGGGCACACCCTCTGCAACATTTATTGTTTGTAGATTTTTGGATGGTGGCCCTTCTGAATGGGGTGAGCTGATACCTCTTTGTAATTTTGATTTGCATTTTTCTAATGACTAGTGATGTTGAGCATTCTTTCATGCGTTTGTTGGCTCTCTGTATATCTTCTTTGGAGTAATGTCTACTTAGTCTTCTGCCAATTTTGGTGTTGGTTCTTTGTTTTTTATTGATATTGAGCTGCCTGAATGTAAACTTTTGAAATTAATCATGTTTCACTTTGCTTCAACTGGAAAGGTCTTCTCAGATTATGTCTAAGTTTTCCATTTTTATTTTCCTTTCCATTTCTCTAGGAGGTGGGTCTAAAAGTTCTTGCTGTGATTTATGTCATAGAGTGTTCTCCCTATGTTTTCCTTTAAGAGTTTTAGAGTGTCTGCCCATAGACTTCAGGCTTTAATCCATTTTGAGTTTATTTTTCTGTATGGTGTCAAGGAGTGTTCTAATTTCATTCTTTTCCATGGAGCTGTCCACTTTTCCCAGCACCACTTACTAAAGAGGCTGTCTTTTCTCCATTGAGTATTCTTGTCTCCTTTACAAAAGATAGGTAATCCTATGTGTGTGGGCTTATCTCTGCCTTTTTATCCTGTTCCATTGATCAACATTTTGGTTTTTTTCACAGTACGATACTGTCTTGACTACTGTAGCTTTGTGATACAGTCTGACATCAGGAAAAGTGATTCCTCCAGCTCCGTTTTGCTTTCTGAGGATTACTTTTGGCTGTTCAGGGTATTTTGTGTTTTCATACAAATTGTGAAAGTTTTTGTTCTAGTTTGGTGAAAAATGCCGTTGGTTGTATGACAAAGATTGCATTGAATCTGTGGATTCCTTTAGGTAGTATAGTCATTTTCACCATTTTCATTCTCCCAAGCCAAGTATATGGTATGTCTCTCCATCTGTTTGTATCGTCTTTATTTTTTTTTTATCAGTGTCTTATAGTTATCTGCGCACAGGTCCTTTGTCTCCTTAGGTACGTTTATTCCTAGGTATTTTATTCATTTTGTTGCAGTGGTAAATCTCAATGTTTCCTTAAATTCTCTTTTAGATTTTTCTTCAGGAGTGAATAGGAAAGCAAGAGATTTCTGTGCATTAATTTTTATCCTGCTACTTTACGGGATTCATTGATTAGCTCTAGTCGTTTTATGGTAGCATCTTTAGGAGTCTCGATGTGTAGCATCATGTCATCTGCAAAACAGTGACACTTTTATTTCTTCTTTTCTGATTTGGATTCATTTATTTCTTTTTCTTCTCTGACCACTGTGGGTAAAACTTCCAAAACTCTGTGGAATAATAGCGATGAGACTGGGCAACCTTGTCTTGTTCATGACCTTAGGGGAAATATTTTCAGTTTCTCATGATAAACCAAGATGGTGGCTGTGGGTTTGTCATATATGGCCTTTATTATGTGGAGGTTTGTTCCGTCTATGCCTACTTTCTGGAAAGTTTGCAGCATAAATGAGTGTTGACTATTTTGTTTAATATAAATTTATGTGTATATTGATGTATTTATTTATTTATGGCCGTGTTCGGTCTTCGTGTCTGTTTGCAGGCTTTCTTTGTTGCTGCGAGCGGGGGCACTCTTCGTTGCAGTGCATGGGCTCTAGGTGCGTGGGATTCATTTCTTGTGGCACGCAGCCTCAGTAGTTGTGACTCGCAGGCTCTAGAGCACAGGCTCAGTAGTTGTGGTGCATGGGCTTAGCTGCTCCATGGCATGTGGGATCGTCCCAGACCACGGTTCGAACCCATACCCCTCGCATCGTCAGGCAGACTCTCAAACACTGCGCCACCTGGGAAGCCCTGCGTGTGGACTTATGTGGAAAGCTTTTTCTGCATCTATTGAGATAATCACATGGTTGGTATCCCTCCATTTATTTATTTATTTTTCGATAGGTGGGCATTATCTACGTTGAAACATAATTGTTGCAAAATGTAATTCTGTATTGATTGTTTTTTTAACTTAATTGAATTTATTTCTTTTAGACAGCAGGTGTTTTTAGTCACCAGTTTTATACACATCAGTGTATACTTGTCAATCCCTATCTCCCAATTCATCACAGCACCACCCCAAACCCTCCATCGCTTTCCCCCCTCGGTGTCCACATGTTTGTTCTCTATGTCTGTGTCTCAATTGCTGACCTGCAAACCGATTCATCTGTACCACTTTTCTAGGTTCCACATATATGCATTAATATAGAATATTTGTTCTTCCCTTTCTGGCTTACTTCACTCTATGACAGCCTCTAAATCCATCCGCATCTCAACAAATAACCCGATGGCGTTCTTTTTATGGCTGAATAGTATTCCATTGCATATATGTATCACATCTTCTTTATCCATTCGTCTGTCAATGGGCATTTAGGTTGCTTCCATGACCTGGATATTGTAAATAGTGCTGCAATGAACATTGGGTGCATGTGTCCTTTTAATGATGGTCTTCTCTGGGTATATGCCCAGTAATGGGATTGCTGTGTCATATGGCATTTCTCTTTTTAGTTGTTTAAAGAAACTCCGTACTCTTCATCTTAGCAGCAGTATTAATTTACAGTCCCACCAACAGTGCAAGAGGGTTCCTTATTGGGCACACCCTCTGCAACATTTATTGTTTGTAGATTTTTGGATGGTGGCCCTTCTGAATGGGGTGAGGTGATACCTCTTTGTAATTTTAATTTGCATTTTTCCAATGACTAGTGATGTTGAGCATTCTTTCATGCGTTTGTTGGCTCTCTGTATATCTTCTTTGGAGTAATGTCTCCTTAGTCTTCCGCCAATTTTTGTATTGGTTCTTTGTTTTTTATTGATATTGAGCTGCCTGAATGTAAACTTTTGAAATTAATCATGTTTCACTTTGCTTCAACTGGAAAGGTCTTCTCAGATTATGTCTAAGTTTTCCATTTTTATTTTCCTTTCCATTTCTCTAGGAGGTGGGTCAAAAAGTTCTTGCTGTGATTTATGTCCTAGAGTGTTCTCCCTATGTTTTCCTTTAAGAGTTTTAGAGTGTCTGCCCATAGACTTCAGGCTTTAGTCCATTTTGAGTTTATTTTTCTGTATGGTGTCAAGGAGTGTTCTAATTTCATTCTTTTCCATGGAGCTGTCCACTTTTCCCAGCACCACTTACTTAAGAGGCTGTCTTTTCTCCATTGAGTATTCTTGTCACCTTTACAAAAGATAGGTAATCCTATGTGTGTGGGCTTATCTCTGCCTTTGTATCCTGTTCCATTGATCAACATTTTGGTTTTTTTCACAGTACGATACTGTCTTGACTACTGTAGCTTTGTGATACAGTCTGACATCAGGAAAAGTGATTCCTCCAGCTCCGTTTTGCTTTCTGAGGATTACTTTTGGCTGTTCAGGGTATTTTGTGTTTTCATACAAATTGTGAAAGTTTTTGTTCTAGTTTGGTGAAAAATGCCGTTGGTTGTATGACAAAGATTGCATTGAATCTGTGGATTCCTTTAGGTAGTATAGTCATTTTCACCATTTTCATTCTCCCAAGCCAAGTATATGGTATGTCTCTCCATCTGTTTGTATCGTCTTTATTTTTTTTTTATCAGTGTCTTATAGTTATCTGCGCACAGGTCCTTTGTCTCCTTAGGTACGTTTATTCCTAGGTATTTTATTCATTTTGTTGCAGTGGTAAATCTCAATGTTTCCTTAAATTCTCTTTTAGATTTTTCTTCGGTAGTGCCTAGGAAAGCAAGAGATTTCTGTGCATTAATTTTTATCCTGCTACTTTACGGGATTCATTGATTAGCTCTAGTCGTTTTATGGTAGCATCTTTAGGAGTCTCGATGTGTAGCATCATGTCATCTGCAAAACAGTGACAGTTTTATTTCTTCTTTTCTGATTTCGATTCATTTATTTCTTTTTCTTCTCTGACCACTGTGGGTAAAACTTCCAAAACTCTGTGGAATAATAGCGATGAGACTGGGCAACCTTGTCTTGTTCATGACCTTAGGGGAAATATTTTCAGTTTCTCATGATAAACCAAGATGTTGGCTGTGGGTTTGTCATATATGGCCTTTATTATGTGGAGGTTTGTTCCGTCTATGCCTACTTTCTGGAAAGTTTGCAGCATAAATGAGTGTTGACTATTTTTTTAATATAAATTTATGTGTATATTGATGTATTTATTTATTTATGGCCGTGTTCAGTCTTCGTGTCTGTTTGCAGGCTTTCTTTGTTGTTGCGAGCGGGGGCACACTTCGTTGCAGTGCACGGGCTCTAGGTGCGTGGGATTCATTTCTTGTGGCACGCAGCCTCAGTAGTTGTGTCTCGCAGGCTCTAGAGCGCAGGCTCAGTAGTTGTGGTGCATGGGCTTAGCTGCTCCATGGCATGTGGGATCGTCCCAGCCCACGGTTCGAACCCATACCCCTCGCATCGTCAGGGAGACTCTCAAACACTGCTCCACCTGGGAAGCCCTGGGTGTGGACTTTTGGGGAAAGCTTTTTCTGCATCTATTGAGATGATCACATGGTTGGTATCCCTCCATTTATTTATTTATTTTTCGATAGGTGGGCATTATCTACGTTGAAACATAATTGTTGCAAAATGTAATTCTGTATTGATTGTTTTTTTAACTTAATTTAATTTATTTCTTTTAGACAGCAGGTGTTTTTAGTCACCAATTTTATACACATCAGTGTATACTTGTCAATCCCTATCTCCCAATTCATCACAGCACCACCCCAAACCCTCCATCGCTTTCCCCCCTCGGTGTCCACATGTTTGTTCTCTATGTCTGTGTCTCAATTGCTGCCCTGCAAACCGCTTCATCTGTACCATTTTTCTAGGTTCCACATATATGCATTAATAGAGAAGATTTGTTCTTCCCTTTCTGGCTTACTTCACTCTATGACAGCCTCTAAATCCATCCGCATCTCAACAAATGACCCGATGGCGTTCTTTTTATGCTGAATAGTATTCCATTGCATATATGTAGCACATCTTCTTTATCCATTCGTCTGTCAATGGGCATTTAGGTTGCTTCCATGACCTGGATATTGTAAATAGTGCTGCAATGAACATTGGGTGCATGTGTCCTTTTAATGATGGTCTTCTCTGGTTATATGCCCAGTAGTGGGATTGCTGTGTCATATGGCATTTCTCTTTTTAGTTGTTTAAAGAAACTCCGTACTCTTCCTCTTAGCAGCAGTATTAATTTACAGTCCCACCAACAGTGCAAGAGGGTTCCCTATTGGTCACACCCTCTGCAACATTTATTGTTTGTAGATTTTTGGATGGTGGCCCTTCTGAATGGGGTGAGCTGATACCTCTTTGTAATTTTGATTTGCATTTTTCTAATGACTAGTGATGTTGAGCATTCTTTCATGCGTTTGTTGGCTCTCTGTATATCTTCTTTGGAGTAATGTCTACTTAGTCTTCCGCCAATTTTTGTGTTGGTTCTTTGTTTTTTATTGATATTGAGCTGCCTGAATGTAAACTTTTGAAATTAATCATGTTTCGCTTGGCTTCAACTGGAAAGGTCTTCTCAGATTATGTCTAAGTTTTCCATTTTTATTTTCCTTTCCATTTCTCTAGGAGGTGGGTCTAAAAGTTCTTGCTGTGATTTATGTCCTAGAGTGTTCTCCCTATGTTTTCCTTTAAGAGTTTTAGAGTGTCTGCCCATAGACTTCAGGCTTTAATCCATTTTGAGTTTATTTTTCTGTATGGTGTCAAGGAGTGTTCTAATTTCATTCTTTTCCATGGAGCTGTCCACTTTTCCCAGCACCACTTACTTAAGAGGCTGTCTTTTCTCCATTGAGTATTCTTGTCACCTTTACAAAAGATAGGTAATCCTATGTGTGTGGGCTTATCTCTGCCTTTGTATCCTGTTCCATTGATCAACATTTCGGTTTTTTTCACAGTACGATACTGTCTTGACTACTGTAGCTTTGTGATACAGTCTGACATCAGGAAAAGTGATTCCTCCAGCTCCGTTTTGCTTTCTGAGGATTACTTTTGGCTGTTCAGGGTATTTTGTGTTTTCATACAAATTGTGAAAGTTTTTGTTCTAGTTTGGTGAAAAATGCCGTTGGTTGTATGACAAAGATTGCATTGAATCTGTGGATTCCTTTAGGTAGTATAGTCATTTTCACCATTTTCATTCTCCCAAGCCAAGTATATGGTATGTCTCTCCATCTGTTTGTATCGTCTTTATTTTTTTTTTATCAGTGTCTTATAGTTATCTGCGCACAGGTCCTTTGTCTCCTTAGGTACGTTTATTCCTAGGTATTTTATTCATTTTGTTGCAGTGGTAAATCTCAATGTTTCCTTAAATTCTCTTTTAGATTTTTCTTCGGTAGTGCCTAGGAAAGCAAGAGATTTCTGTGCATTAATTTTTATCCTGCTACTTTACGGGATTCATTGATTAGCTCTAGTCGTTTTATGGTAGCATCTTTAGGAGTCTCGATGTGTAGCATCATGTCATCTGCAAAACAGTGACAGTTTTATTTCTTCTTTTCTGATTTCGATTCATTTATTTCTTTTTCTTCTCTGACCACTGTGGGTAAAACTTCCAAAACTCTGTGGAATAATAGCGATGAGACTGGGCAACCTTGTCTTGTTCATGACCTTAGGGGAAATATTTTCAGTTTCTCATGATAAACCAAGATGGTGGCTGTGGGTTTGTCATATATGGCCTTTATTATGTGGAGGTTTGTTCCGTCTATGCCTACTTTCTGGAAAGTTTGCAGCATAAATGAGTGTTGACTATTTTTTTAATATAAATTTATGTGTATATTGATGTATTTATTTATTTATGGCCGTGTTCAGTCTTCGTGTCTGTTTGCAGGCTTTCTTTGTTGTTGCGAGCGGGG
This sequence comes from Eubalaena glacialis, assembly GCF_028564815.1. Taxonomy (NCBI): domain Eukaryota; kingdom Metazoa; phylum Chordata; class Mammalia; order Artiodactyla; family Balaenidae; genus Eubalaena; species Eubalaena glacialis. The sequence continues at coordinate 3,321,285 of NW_026871156.1, forward strand.
GCACACTTCGTTGCAGTGCACGGGCTCTAGGTGCGTGGGATTCATTTCTTGTGGCACGCAGCCTCAGTAGTTGTGTCTCGCAGGCTCTAGAGCGCAGGCTCAGTAGTTGTGGTGCATGGGCTTAGCTGCTCCATGGCATGTGGGATCGTCCCAGCCCACGGTTCGAACCCATACCCCTCGCATCGTCAGGGAGACTCTCAAACACTGCGCCACCTGGGAAGCCCTGGGTGTGGACTTTTGGGGAAAGCTTTTTCTGCATCTATTGAGATGATCACATGGTTGGTATCCCTCCATTTATTTATTTATTTTTCGATAGGTGGGCATTATCTACGTTGAAACATAATTGTTGCAAAATGTAATTCTGTATTGATTGTTTTTTTAACTTAATTTAATTTATTTCTTTTAGACAGCAGGTGTTTTTAGTCACCAATTTTATACACATCAGTGTATACTTGTCAATCCCTATCTCCCAATTCATCACAGCACCACCCCAAACCCTCCATCGCTTTCCCCCCTCGGTGTCCACATGTTTGTTCTCTATGTCTGTGTCTCAATTGCTGCCCTGCAAACCGGTTCATCTGTACCATTTTTCTAGGTTCCACATATATGCATTAATAGAGAATATTTGTTCTTCCCTTTCTGGCTTACTTCACTCTATGACAGCCTCTAAATCCATCCGCATCTCAACAAATGACCCGATGGCGTTCTTTTTATGCTGAATAGTATTCCATTGCATATATGTAGCACATCTTCTTTATCCATTCGTCTGTCAATGGGCATTTAGGTTGCTTCCATGACCTGGATATTGTAAATAGTGCTGCAATGAACATTGGGTGCATGTGTCCTTTTAATGATGGTCTTCTCTGGTTATATGCCCAGTAGTGGGATTGCTGTGTCATATGGCATTTCTCTTTTTAGTTGTTTAAAGAAACTCCGTACTCTTCCTCTTAGCAGCAGTATTAATTTACAGTCCCACCAACAGTGCAAGAGGGTTCCCTATTGGTCACACCCTCTGCAACATTTATTGTTTGTAGATTTTTGGATGGTGGCCCTTCTGAATGGGGTGAGCTGATACCTCTTTGTAATTTTGATTTGCATTTTTCTAATGACTAGTGATGTTGAGCATTCTTTCATGCGTTTGTTGGCTCTCTGTATATCTTCTTTGGAGTAATGTCTACTTAGTCTTCCGCCAATTTTTGTGTTGGTTCTTTGTTTTTTATTGATATTGAGCTGCCTGAATGTAAACTTTTGAAATTAATCATGTTTCGCTTGGCTTCAACTGGAAAGGTCTTCTCAGATTATGTCTAAGTTTTCCATTTTTATTTTCCTTTCCATTTCTCTAGGAGGTGGGTCAAAAAGTTCTCTCTGTGATTTATGTCATAGAGTGTTCTCCCTATGTTTTCCTTTAAGAGTTTTAGAGTGTCTGCCCATAGACTTCAGGCTTTAATCCATTTTGAGTTTATTTTTCTGTATGGTGTCAAGGAGTGTTCTAATTTCATTCTTTTCCATGGAGCTGTCCACTTTTCCCAGCACCACTTACTTAAGAGGCTGTCTTTTCTCCATTGAGTATTCTTGTCTCCTTTACAAAAGATAGGTAATCCTATGTGTGTGGGCTTATCTCTGCCTTTTTATCCTGTTCCATTGATCAACATTTCGGTTTTTTTCACAGTACGATACTGTCTTGACTACTGTAGCTTTGTGATACAGTCTGACATCAGGAAAAGTGATTCCTCCAGCTCCGTTTTGCTTTCTGAGGATTACTTTTGGCTGTTCAGGGTATTTTGTGTTTTCATACAAATTGTGAAAGTTTTTGTTCTAGTTTGGTGAAAAATGCCGTTGGTTGTATGACAAAGATTGCATTGAATCTGTGGATTCCTTTAGGTAGTATAGTCATTTTCACCATTTTCATTCTCCCAAGCCAAGTATATGGTATGTCTCTCCATCTGTTTGTATCGTCTTTATTTTTTTTTTTATCAGTGTCTTATAGTTATCTGCGCACAGGTCCTTTGTCTCCTTAGGTATGTTTATTCCTAGGTATTTTATTCATTTTGTTGCAGTGGTAAATCTCAATGTTTCCTTAAATTCTCTTTTAGATTTTTCTTCAGGAGTGCATAGGAAAGCAAGAGATTTCTGTGCATTAATTTTTATCCTGCTACTTTACGGGATTCATTGATTAGCTCTAGTCGTTTTATGGTAGCATCTTTAGGAGTCTCGATGTGTAGCATCATGTCATCTGCAAAACAGTGACAGTTTTATTTCTTCTTTTCTGATTTCGATTCATTTATTTCTTTTTCTTCTCTGACCACTGTGGGTAAAACTTCCAAAACTCTGTGGAATAATAGCGATGAGACTGGGCAACCTTGTCTTGTTCATGACCTTAGGGGAAATATTTTCAGTTTCTCATGATAAACCAAGATGGTGGCTGTGGGTTTGTCATATATGGCCTTTATTATGTGGAGGTTTGTTCCGTCTATGCCTACTTTCTGGAAAGATTGCAGCATAAATGAGTGTTGACTATTTTGTTTAATATAAATTTATGTGTATACTGATGTATTTATTTATTTATGGCCGTGTTCAGTCTTCGTGTCTGTTTGCAGGCTTTCTTTGTTGCTGCGAGCGGGGGCACTCTTCATTGCAGTGCACGGGCTCTAGGTGCGTGGGATTCATTTCTTGTGGCACGCAGCCTCAGTAGTTGTGTCTCGCAGGCTCTAGAGCGCAGGCTCAGTAGTTGTGGTGTATGGGCTTAGCTGCTCCATGGCATGTGGGATCATCCCAGACCACGGTTCGAACCCATACCCCTCGCATCGTCAGGCAGACTCTCAAACACTGCGCCACCTGGGAAGCCCTGGGTGTGGACTTTTGTGGAAAGCTTTTTCTGCATCTATTGAGATGATCACATGGTTGGTATCCCTCCATTTATTTATTTAGTTTTCGATAGGTGGCCATTATCTACGTTGAAACATAATTGTTGCAAAATGTAATTCTGTATTGATTGTTTTTTTAACTTAATTTAATTTATTTCTTTTAGACAGCAGGTGTTTTTAGTCACCAATTTTATACACATCAGTGTATACTTGTCAATCCCTATCTCCCAATTCATCACAGCACCACCCCAAACCCTCCATCGCTTTCCCCCCTCGGTGTCCACATGTTTGTTCTCTATGTCTGTGTCTCAATTGCTGCCCTGCAAACCGGTTCATCTGTACCACTTTTCTAGGTTCCACATATATGCATTAATAGAGAATATTTCTTCTTCCCTTTCTGGCTTACTTCACTCTATGACAGCATCTAAATCCATCCGCATCTCAACAAATGACCCGATGGCATTCTTTTTATGGCTGAATAGTATTCCATTGCATATATGTATCACATCTTCTTTATCCATTCATCTGTCAATGGGCATTTAGGTTGCTTCCATGACCTGGATATTGTAAATAGTGCTGCAATGAACATTGGGTGCATGTGTCCTTTTAATGATGGTCTTCTCTGGTTATATGCCCAGTAGTGGGATTGCTGTGTCATATGGCATTTCTCTTTTTAGTTGTTTAAAGAAACTCCGTACTCTTCCTCTTAGCAGCAGTATTAATTTACAGTCCCACCAACAGTGCAAGAGGGTTCCCTATTGGGCACACCCTCTGCAAGATTTATTGTTTGTAGATTTTTGGATGGTGGCCCTTCTGAATGGGGTTAGCTGATACCTCTTTGTAATTTTGATTTGCATTTTTCTAATGACTAGTGATGTTGAGCATTCTTTCATGCGTTTGTTGGCTCTCTGTATATCTTCTTTGGAGTAATGTCTACTTAGTCTTCCGCCAATTTTTGTGTTGGTTCTTTGTTTTTTATTGATATTGAGCTGCCTGAATGTAAACTTTTGAAATTAATCATGTTTCACTTTGCTTCAACTGGAAAGGTCTTCTCAGATTATGTCTAAGTTTTCCATTTTTATTTTCCTTTCCATTTCTCTAGGAGGTGGGTCAAAAAGTTCTTGCTGTGATTTATGTCATAGAGTGTTCTCCCTATGTTTTCCTTTAAGAGTTTTAGAGTGTCTGCCCATAGACTTCAGGCTTTAATCCATTTTGAGTTTATTTTTCTGTATGGTGTCAAGGAGTGTTCTAATTTCATTCTTTTCCATGGAGCTGTCCACTTTTCCCAGCACCACTTACTAAAGAGGCTGTCTTTTCTCCATTGAGTATTCTTGTCTCCTTTACAAAAGATAGGTAATCCTATGTGTGTGGGCTTATCTCTGCCTTTGTATCCTGTTCCATTGATCAACATTTCGGTTTTTTTCACAGTACGATACTGTCTTGACTACTGTAGCTTTGTGATACAGTCTGACATCAGGAAAAGTGATTCCTCCAGCTCCGTTTTGCTTTCTGAGGATTACTTTTGGCTGTTCAGGGTATTTTGTGTTTTCATACAAATTGTGAAAGTTTTTGTTCTAGTTTGGTGAAAAATGCCGTTGGTTGTATGACAAAGATTGCATTGAATCTGTGGATTCCTTTAGGTAGTATAGTCATTTTCACCATTTTCATTCTCCCAAGCCAAGTATATGGTATGTCTCTCCATCTGTTTGTATCGTCTTTATTTTTTTTTTATCAGTGTCTTATAGTTATCTGCGCACAGGTCCTTTGTCTCCTTAGGTACGTTTATTCCTAGGTATTTTATTCATTTTGTTGCAGTGGTAAATCTCAATGTTTCCTTAAATTCTCTTTTAGATTTTTCTTCAGGAGTGCATAGGAAAGCAAGAGATTTCTGTGCATTAATTTTTATCCTGCTACTTTACGGGATTCATTGATTAGCTCTAGTGGTTTTATGGTAGCATCTTTAGGAGTCTCGATGTGTAGCATCATGTCATCTGCAAAACAGTGACACTTTTATTTCTTCTTTTCTGATTTCGATTCATTTATTTCTTTTTCTTCTCTGACCACTGTGGGTAAAACTTCCAAAACTCTGTGGAATAATAGCGATGAGACTGGGCAACCTTGTCTTGTTCATGACCTTAGGGGAAATATTTTCAGTTTCTCATGATAAACCAAGATGGTGGCTGTGGGTTTGTCATATATGGCCTTTATTATGTGGAGGTTTGTTCCGTCTATGCCTACTTTCTGGAAAGTTTGCAGCATAAATGAGTGTTGACTATTTTGTTTAATATAAATTTATGTGTATATTGATGTATTTATTTATTTATGGCTGTGTTCAGTCTTCGTGTCTGTTTGCAGGCTTTCTTTGTTGCTGCGAGCGGGGGCACTCTTCGTTGCAGTGCACGGGCTCTAGGTGCATGGGATTCATTTCTTTTGGCACGCAGCCTCAGTACTTGTGTCTCGCAGGCTCTAGAGCGCAGGCTCAGTAGTTGTGGTGCATGGGCTTAGCTGCTCCATGGCATGTGGGATCGTCCCAGACCACGGTTCGAACTCATACCCCTCGCATCGTCAGGCAGACTCTCAAACACTGCGCCACCTGGGAAGCCCTGGGTGTGGACTTATGTGGAAAGCTTTTTCTGCATCTATTGAGATGATCACATGGTTGGTATCCCTCCATTTATTTATTTATTTTTCGATAGGTGGGCATTATCTACGTTGAAACATAATTGTTGCAAAATGTAATTCTGTATTGATTGTTTTTTTAACTTAATTTAATTTATTTCTTTTAGACAGCAGGTGTTTTTAGTCACCAGTTTTATACACATCAGTGTATACTTGTCAATCCCTATCTACCAATTCATCACAGCACCACCCCAAACCCTCCATCGCTTTCCCCCCTTGGTGTCCACATGTTTGTTCTCTATGTCTGTGTCTCAATTGCTGACCTGCAAACCGATTCATCTGTACCACTTTTCTAGGTTCCACATATATGCATTAATATAGAATATTTGTTCTTCCCTTTCTGGCTTACTTCACTCTATGACAGCCTCTAAATCCATCCGCATCTCAACAAATAACCCGATGGTGTTCTTTTTATGGCTGAATAGTATTCCATTGCATATATATATTACATCTTGTTTATCCATTCGTCTGTCAATGGGCATTTAGGTTGCTTCCATGACCTGGATATTGTAAATAGTGCTGCAATGAACATTGGGTGCATGTGTCCTTTTAATGATGGTCTTCTCTGGGTATATGCCCAGTAATGGGATTGCTGTGTCATATGGCATTTCTCTTTTTAGTTGTTTAAAGAAACTCCGTACTCTTCATCTTAGCAGCAGTATTAATTTACAGTCCCACCAACAGTGCAAGAGGGTTCCTTATTGGGCACACCCTCTGCAACATTTATTGTTTGTAGATTTTTGGATGGTGGCCCTTCTGAATGGGGTGAGGTGATACCTCTTTGTAATTTTAATTTGCATTTTTCCAATGACTAGTGATGTTGAGCATTCTTTCATGCGTTTGTTGGCTCTCTGTATATCTTCTTTGGAGTAATGTCTCCTTAGTCTTCCGCCAATTTTTGTATTGGTTCTTTGTTTTTTATTGATATTGAGCTGCCTGAATGTAAACTTTTGAAATTAATCATGTTTCACTTGGCTTCAACTGGAAAGGTCTTCTCAGATTATGTCTAAGTTTTCCATTTTTATTTTCCTTTCCATTTCTCTAGGAGGTGGGTCAAAAAGTTCTTGCTGTGATTTATGTCCTAGAGTGTTCTCCCTATATTTTCTTTAAGAGTTTTAGAGTGTCTGCCCATAGACTTCAGGCTTTAATCCATTTTGAGTTTATTTTTCTGTATGGTGTCAAGGAGTGTTCTAATTTCATTCTTTTCCATGGAGCTGTCCACTTTTCCCAGCACCACTTACTTAAGAGGCTGTCTTTTCTCCATTGAGTATTCTTGTCACCTTTACAAAAGATAGGTAATCCTATGTGTGTGGGCTTATCTCTTCCTTTTTATCCTGTTCCATTGATCAACATTTCGGTTTTTTTCACAGTACGATACTGTCTTGACTACTGTAGCTTTGTGATACAGTCTGACATCAGGAAAAGTGATTCCTCCAGCTCCGTTTTGCTTTCTGAGGATTACTTTTGGCTGTTCAGGGTATTTTGTGTTTTCATACAAATTGTGAAAGTTTTTGTTCTAGTTTGGTGAAAAATGCCGTTGGTTGTATGACAAAGATTGCATTGAATCTGTGGATTCCTTTAGGTAGTATAGTCATTTTCACCATTTTCATTCTCCCAAGCCAAGTATATGGTATGTCTCTCCATCTGTTTGTATCGTCTTTATTTTTTTTTTTATCAGTGTCTTATAGTTATCTGCGCACAGGTCCTTTGTCTCCTTAGGTACGTTTATTCCTAGGTATTTTATGCATTTTGTTGCAGTGGTAAATCTCAATGTTTCCTTAAATTCTCTTTTAGATTTTTCTTCGGTAGTGCCTAGGAAAGCAAGAGATTTCTGTGCATTAATTTTTATCCTGCTACTTTACGGGATTCATTGATTAGCTCTAGTCGTTTTATGGTAGCATCTTTAGGAGTCTCGATGTGTAGCATCATGTCATCTGCAAAACAGTGACAGTTTTATTTCTTCTTTTCTGATTTCGATTCATTTATTTTTTTTTCTTCTCTGACCACTGTGGGTAAAACTTCCAAAACTCTGTGGAATAATAGCGATGAGACTGGGCAACCTTGTCTTGTTCATGACCTTAGGGGAAATATTTTCAGTTTCTCATGATAAACCAAGATGGTGGCTGTGGGTTTGTCATATATGGCCTTTATTATGTGGAGGTTTGTTCCGTCTATGCCTACTTTCTGGAAAGTTTGCAGCATAAATGAGTGTTGACTATTTTGTTTAATATAAATTTATGTGTATATTGATGTATTTATTTATTTATGGCCGTGTTCGGTCTTCGTGTCTGTTTGCAGGCTTTCTTTGTTGTTGCGAGCGGGGGAACACTTCGTTGCAGTGCACGGGCTCTAGGTGCGTGGGATTCATTTCTTGTGGCACGCAGCCTCAGTACTTGTGTCTCGCAGGCTCTAGAGCGCAGGCTCAGTAGTTGTGGTGCATGGGCTTAGCTGCTCCATGGCATGTGGGATCGTCCCAGACCACGGTTCGAACCCATACCCCTCGCATCGTCAGGCAGACTCTCAAACACTGCGCCACCTGGGAAGCCCTGGGTGTGGACTTTTGTGGAAAGCTTTTTCTGCATCTATTGAGATGATTACATGGTTGGTATCCCTCCATTTATTTATTTATTTTTCGATAGGTTGGCATTATCTACGTTGAAACATCATTGTTGCAAAATGTAATTCTGTATTGATTGTTTTTTTAACTTAATTTAATTTATTTCTTTTAGACAGCAGGTGTTTTTAGTCACCAATTTTATACACATCAGTGTATACTTGTCAATCCCTATCTCCCAATTCATCACAGCACCACCCCAAACCCTCCATCGCTTTCCCCCCTCGGTGTCCACATGTTTGTTCTCTATGCCTGTGTCTCAATTGCTGCCCTGCAAACCGGTTCATCTGTACCATTTTTCTAGGTTCAACATATATGCATTAATAGAGAATATTTGTTCTTCCCTTTCTGGCTTACTTCACTCTATGACAGCCTCTAAATCCATCCGCATCTCAACAAATGACCCGATGGCATTCTTTTTATGGCTGAATAGTATTCCATTGCATATATGTATCACATCTTCTTTATCCATTCATCTGTCAATGGGCATTTAGGTTGCTTCCATGACCTGGATATTGTAAATAGTGCTGCAATGAACATTGGGTGCATGTGTCCTTTTAATGATGGTCTTCTCTGGTTATATGCCCAGTAGTGGGATTGCTGTGTCATATGGCATTTCTCTTTTTAGTTGTTTAAAGAAACTCCGTACTCTTCCTCTTAGCAGCAGTATTAATTTACAGTCCCACCAACAGTGCAAGAGGGTTCCCTATTGGGCACACCCTCTGCAAGATTTATTGTTTGTAGATTTTTGGATGGTGGCCCTTCTGAATGGGGTTAGCTGATACCTCTTTGTAATTTTGATTTGCATTTTTCTAATGACTAGTGATGTTGAGCATTCTTTCATGCGTTTGTTGGCTCTCTGTATATCTTCTTTGGAGTAATGTCTACTTAGTCTTCCGCCAATTTTTGTGTTGGTTCTTTGTTTTTTATTGATATTGAGCTGCCTGAATGTAAACTTTTGAAATTAATCATGTTTCACTTTGCTTCAACTGGAAAGGTCTTCTCAGATTATGTCTAAGTTTTCCATTTTTATTTTCCTTTCCATTTCTCTAGGAGGTGGGTCAAAAAGTTCTTGCTGTGATTTATGTCATAGAGTGTTCTCCCTATGTTTTCCTTTAAGAGTTTTAGAGTGTCTGCCCATAGACTTCAGGCTTTAATCCATTTTGAGTTTATTTTTCTGTATGGTGTCAAGGAGTGTTCTAATTTCATTCTTTTCCATGGAGCTGTCCACTTTTCCCAGCACCACTTACTAAAGAGGCTGTCTTTTCTCCATTGAGTATTCTTGTCTCCTTTACAAAAGATAGGTAATCCTATGTGTGTGGGCTTATCTCTGCCTTTGTATCCTGTTCCATTGATCAACATTTCGGTTTTTTTCACAGTACGATACTGTCTTGACTACTGTAGCTTTGTGATACAGTCTGACATCAGGAAAAGTGATTCCTCCAGCTCCGTTTTGCTTTCTGAGGATTACTTTTGGCTGTTCAGGGTATTTTGTGTTTTCATACAAATTGTGAAAGTTTTTGTTCTAGTTTGGTGAAAAATGCCGTTGGTTGTATGACAAAGATTGCATTGAATCTGTGGATTCCTTTAGGTAGTATAGTCATTTTCACCATTTTCATTCTCCCAAGCCAAGTATATGGTATGTCTCTCCATCTGTTTGTATCGTCTTTATTTTTTTTTTATCAGTGTCTTATAGTTATCTGCGCACAGGTCCTTTGTCTCCTTAGGTACGTTTATTCCTAGGTATTTTATTCATTTTGTTGCAGTGGTAAATCTCAATGTTTCCTTAAATTCTCTTTTAGATTTTTCTTCAGGAGTGCATAGGAAAGCAAGAGATTTCTGTGCATTAATTTTTATCCTGCTACTTTACGGGATTCATTGATTAGCTCTAGTGGTTTTATGGTAGCATCTTTAGGAGTCTCGATGTGTAGCATCATGTCATCTGCAAAACAGTGACACTTTTATTTCTTCTTTTCTGATTTCGATTCATTTATTTCTTTTTCTTCTCTGACCACTGTGGGTAAAACTTCCAAAACTCTGTGGAATAATAGCGATGAGACTGGGCAACCTTGTCTTGTTCATGACCTTAGGGGAAATATTTTCAGTTTCTCATGATAAACCAAGATGGTGGCTGTGGGTTTGTCATATATGGCCTTTATTATGTGGAGGTTTGTTCCGTCTATGCCTACTTTCTGGAAAGTTTGCAGCATAAATGAGTGTTGACTATTTTGTTTAATATAAATTTATGTGTATATTGATGTATTTATTTATTTATGGCTGTGTTCAGTCTTCGTGTCTGTTTGCAGGCTTTCTTTGTTGCTGCGAGCGGGGGCACTCTTCGTTGCAGTGCACGGGCTCTAGGTGCATGGGATTCATTTCTTTTGGCACGCAGCCTCAGTACTTGTGTCTCGCAGGCTCTAGAGCGCAGGCTCAGTAGTTGTGGTGCATGGGCTTAGCTGCTCCATGGCATGTGGGATCGTCCCAGACCACGGTTCGAACTCATACCCCTCGCATCGTCAGGCAGACTCTCAAACACTGCGCCACCTGGGAAGCCCTGGGTGTGGACTTATGTGGAAAGCTTTTTCTGCATCTATTGAGATGATCACATGGTTGGTATCCCTCCATTTATTTATTTATTTTTCGATAGGTGGGCATTATCTACGTTGAAACATAATTGTTGCAAAATGTAATTCTGTATTGATTGTTTTTTTAACTTAATTTAATTTATTTCTTTTAGACAGCAGGTGTTTTTAGTCACCAGTTTTATACACATCAGTGTATACTTGTCAATCCCTATCTACCAATTCATCACAGCACCACCCCAAACCCTCCATCGCTTTCCCCCCTTGGTGTCCACATGTTTGTTCTCTATGTCTGTGTCTCAATTGCTGACCTGCAAACCGATTCATCTGTACCACTTTTCTAGGTTCCACATATATGCATTAATATAGAATATTTGTTCTTCCCTTTCTGGCTTACTTCACTCTATGACAGCCTCTAAATCCATCCGCATCTCAACAAATAACCCGATGGTGTTCTTTTTATGGCTGAATAGTATTCCATTGCATATATATATTACATCTTGTTTATCCATTCGTCTGTCAATGGGCATTTAGGTTGCTTCCATGACCTGGATATTGTAAATAGTGCTGCAATGAACATTGGGTGCATGTGTCCTTTTAATGATGGTCTTCTCTGGGTATATGCCCAGTAATGGGATTGCTGTGTCATATGGCATTTCTCTTTTTAGTTGTTTAAAGAAACTCCGTACTCTTCATCTTAGCAGCAGTATTAATTTACAGTCCCACCAACAGTGCAAGAGGGTTCCTTATTGGGCACACCCTCTGCAACATTTATTGTTTGTAGATTTTTGGATGGTGGCCCTTCTGAATGGGGTGAGGTGATACCTCTTTGTAATTTTAATTTGCATTTTTCCAATGACTAGTGATGTTGAGCATTCTTTCATGCGTTTGTTGGCTCTCTGTATATCTTCTTTGGAGTAATGTCTCCTTAGTCTTCCGCCAATTTTTGTATTGGTTCTTTGTTTTTTATTGATATTGAGCTGCCTGAATGTAAACTTTTGAAATTAATCATGTTTCACTTGGCTTCAACTGGAAAGGTCTTCTCAGATTATGTCTAAGTTTTCCATTTTTATTTTCCTTTCCATTTCTCTAGGAGGTGGGTCAAAAAGTTCTTGCTGTGATTTATGTCCTAGAGTGTTCTCCCTATATTTTCTTTAAGAGTTTTAGAGTGTCTGCCCATAGACTTCAGGCTTTAATCCATTTTGAGTTTATTTTTCTGTATGGTGTCAAGGAGTGTTCTAATTTCATTCTTTTCCATGGAGCTGTCCACTTTTCCCAGCACCACTTACTTAAGAGGCTGTCTTTTCTCCATTGAGTATTCTTGTCACCTTTACAAAAGATAGGTAATCCTATGTGTGTGGGCTTATCTCTTCCTTTTTATCCTGTTCCATTGATCAACATTTCGGTTTTTTTCACAGTACGATACTGTCTTGACTACTGTAGCTTTGTGATACAGTCTGACATCAGGAAAAGTGATTCCTCCAGCTCCGTTTTGCTTTCTGAGGATTACTTTTGGCTGTTCAGGGTATTTTGTGTTTTCATACAAATTGTGAAAGTTTTTGTTCTAGTTTGGTGAAAAATGCCGTTGGTTGTATGACAAAGATTGCATTGAATCTGTGGATTCCTTTAGGTAGTATAGTCATTTTCACCATTTTCATTCTCCCAAGCCAAGTATATGGTATGTCTCTCCATCTGTTTGTATCGTCTTTATTTTTTTTTTTATCAGTGTCTTATAGTTATCTGCGCACAGGTCCTTTGTCTCCTTAGGTACGTTTATTCCTAGGTATTTTATGCATTTTGTTGCAGTGGTAAATCTCAATGTTTCCTTAAATTCTCTTTTAGATTTTTCTTCGGTAGTGCCTAGGAAAGCAAGAGATTTCTGTGCATTAATTTTTATCCTGCTACTTTACGGGATTCATTGATTAGCTCTAGTCGTTTTATGGTAGCATCTTTAGGAGTCTCGATGTGTAGCATCATGTCATCTGCAAAACAGTGACAGTTTTATTTCTTCTTTTCTGATTTCGATTCATTTATTTTTTTTTCTTCTCTGACCACTGTGGGTAAAACTTCCAAAACTCTGTGGAATAATAGCGATGAGACTGGGCAACCTTGTCTTGTTCATGACCTTAGGGGAAATATTTTCAGTTTCTCATGATAAACCAAGATGGTGGCTGTGGGTTTGTCATATATGGCCTTTATTATGTGGAGGTTTGTTCCGTCTATGCCTACTTTCTGGAAAGTTTGCAGCATAAATGAGTGTTGACTATTTTGTTTAATATAAATTTATGTGTATATTGATGTATTTATTTATTTATGGCCGTGTTCGGTCTTCGTGTCTGTTTGCAGGCTTTCTTTGTTGTTGCGAGCGGGGGAACACTTCGTTGCAGTGCACGGGCTCTAGGTGCGTGGGATTCATTTCTTGTGGCACGCAGCCTCAGTACTTGTGTCTCGCAGGCTCTAGAGCGCAGGCTCAGTAGTTGTGGTGCATGGGCTTAGCTGCTCCATGGCATGTGGGATCGTCCCAGACCACGGTTCGAACCCATACCCCTCGCATCGTCAGGCAGACTCTCAAACACTGCGCCACCTGGGAAGCCCTGGGTGTGGACTTTTGTGGAAAGCTTTTTCTGCATCTATTGAGATGATTACATGGTTGGTATCCCTCCATTTATTTATTTATTTTTCGATAGGTTGGCATTATCTACGTTGAAACATCATTGTTGCAAAATGTAATTCTGTATTGATTGTTTTTTTAACTTAATTTAATTTATTTCTTTTAGACAGCAGGTGTTTTTAGTCACCAATTTTATACACATCAGTGTATACTTGTCAATCCCTATCTCCCAATTCATCACAGCACCACCCCAAACCCTCCATCGCTTTCCCCCCTCGGTGTCCACATGTTTGTTCTCTATGCCTGTGTCTCAATTGCTGCCCTGCAAACCGGTTCATCTGTACCATTTTTCTAGGTTCAACATATATGCATTAATAGAGAATATTTGTTCTTCCCTTTCTGGCTTACTTCACTCTATGACAGCCTCTAAATCCATCCGCATCTCAACAAATGACCCGATGGCGTTCTTTTTATGCTGAATAGTATTCCATTGCATATATGTAGCACATCTTCTTTATCCATTCGTCTGTCAATGGGCATTTAGGTTGCTTCCATGACCTGGATATTGTAAATAGTGCTGCAATGAACATTGGGTGCATGTGTCCTTTTAATGATGGTCTTCTCTGGTTATATGCCCAGTAGTGGGATTGCTGTGTCATATGGCATTTCTCTTTTTAGTTGTTTAAAGAAACTCCGTACTCTTCCTCTTAGCAGCAGTATTAATTTACAGTCCCACCAACAGTGCAAGAGGGTTCCCTATTGGTCACACCCTCTGCATCATTTATTGTTTGTAGATTTTTGGATGGTGGCCCTTCTGAATGGGGTGAGCTGATACCTCTTTGTAATTTTGATTTGCATTTTTCTAATGACTAGTGATGTTGAGCATTCTTTCATGCGTTTGTTGGCTCTCTGTATATCTTCTTTGGAGTAATGTCTACTTAGTCTTCCGCCAATTTTTGTGTTGGTTCTTTGTTTTTTATTGATATTGAGCTGCCTGAATGTAAACTTTTGAAATTAATCATGTTTCGCTTGGCTTCAACTGGAAAGGTCTTCTCAGATTATGTCTAAGTTTTCCATTTTTATTTTCCTTTCCATTTCTCTAGGAGGTGGGTCAAAAAGTTCTTGCTGTGATTTATGTCATAGAGTGTTCTCCCTATGTTTTCCTTTAAGAGTTTTAGAGTGTCTGCCCATAGACTTCAGGCTTTAATCCATTTTGAGTTTATTTTTCTGTATGCTGTCAAGGAGTGTTCTAATTTCATTCTTTTCCATGGAGCTGTCCACTTTTCCCAGCACCACTTACTTAAGAGGCTGTCTTTTCTCCATTGAGTATTCTTGTCTCCTTTACAAAAGATAGGTAATCCTATGTGTGTGGGCTTATCTCTGCCTTTTTATCCTGTTCCATTGATCAACATTTCGGTTTTTTTCACAGTACGATACTGTCTTGACTACTGTAGCTTTGTGATACAGTCTGACATCAGGAAAAGTGATTCCTCCAGCTCCGTTTTGCTTTCTGAGGATTACTTTTGGCTGTTCAGGGTATTTTGTGTTTTCATACAAATTGTGAAAGTTTTTGTTCTAGTTTGGTGAAAAATGCCGTTGGTTGTATGACAAAGATTGCATTGAATCTGTGGATTCCTTTAGGTAGTATAGTCATTTTCACCATTTTCATTCTCCCAAGCCAAGTATATGGTATGTCTCTCCATCTGTTTGTATCGTCTTTATTTTTTTTTTATCAGTGTCTTATAGTTATCTGCGCACAGATCCTTTGTCTCCTTAGGTACGTTTATTCCTAGGTATTTTATTCATTTTGTTGCAGTGGTAAATCTCAATGTTTCCTTAAATTCTCTTTTAGATTTTTCTTCAGGAGTGCATAGGAAAGCAAGAGATTTCGGTGCATTAATTTTTATCCTGCTACTTTACGGGATTCATTGATTAGCTCTAGTCGTTTTATGGTAGCATCTTTAGGAGTCTCGATGTGTAGCATCATGTCATCTGCAAAACAGTGACACTTTTATTTCTTCTTTTCTGATTTCGATTCATTTATTTCTTTTTCTTCTCTGACCACTGTGGGTAAAACTTCCAAAACTCTGTGGAATAATAGCGATGAGACTGGGCAACCTTGTCTTGTTCATGACCTTAGGGGAAATATTTTCAGTTTCTCATGATAAACCAAGATGGTGGCTGTGGGTTTGTCATATATGGCCTTTATTATGTGGAGGTTTGTTCCGTCTATGCCTACTTTCTGGAAAGTTTGCAGCATAAATGAGTGTTGACTATTTTGTTTAATATAAATTTATGTGTATATTGATGTATTTATTTATTTATGGCCGTGTTCAGTCTTCGTGTCTGTTTGCAGGCTTTCTTTGTTGCTGCGAGCGGGGGCACTCTTCGTTGCAGTGCACGGGCTCTAGGTGCGTGGGATTCATTTCTTGTGGCACGCAGCCTCAGTAGTTGTGTCTCGCAGGCTCTAGAGCGCAGGCTTAGTAGTTGTGGTGCATGGGCTTAGCTGCTCCATGGCATGTGGGATCGTCCCAGACCACGGTTCGAACCCATACCCCTCGCATCGTCAGGCAGACTCTCAAACACTGTGCCACCTGGGAAGCCCTGGGTGTGGACTTATGTGGAAAGCTTTTTCTGCATCTATTGAGATGATCACATGGTTGGTATCCCTCCATTTATTTATTTATTTTTCGATAGGTGGGCATTATCTACGTTGAAACATAATTGTTGCAAAATGTAATTCTGTATTGATTGTTTTTTTAACTTAATTTAATTTATTTCTTTTAGACAGCAGGTGTTTTTAGTCACCAATTTTATACACATCAGTGTATACTTGTCAATCCCTATCTCCCAATTCATCACAGCAACACCCCAAACCCTCCATCGCTTTCCCCCTCGGTGTCCACATGTTTGTTCTCTATGTCTGTGTCTCAATTGCTGCCCTGCAAACCGGTTCATCTGTACCATTTTTCTAGGTTCCACATATATGCATTAATATAGAATATTTGTTCTTCCCTTTCTGGCTTACTTCACTCTATGACAGCCTCTAAATCCATCCGCATCTCAACAAATGACCCGATGGCTTTCTTTTTATGGCTGAATAGTATTCCATTGCATATATGTATCACATCTTCTTTATCCATTCGTCTGTCAATGGGCATTTAGGTTGCTTCCATGACCTGGATATTGTAAATAGTGCTGCAATGAACATTGGGTGCATGTGTCCTTTTAATGATGGTCTTATCTGGGTATATGCCCAGTAATGGGATTGCTGTGTCATATGGCATTTTTCTTTTTAGTTGTTTAAAGAAACTCCGTAATCTTCATCTTAGCAGCAGTATTAATTTACAGTCCCACCAACAGTGCAAGAGGGTTCCCTATTGGGCACACCCTCTGCAACATTTATTGTTTGTAGATTTTTGGATGGTGGCCCTTCTGAATGGGGTGAGGTGATACCTCTTTGTAATTTTAATTTGCATTTTTCCAATGACTAGTGATGTTGAGCATTCTTTCATGCGTTTGTTGGCTCTCTGTATATCTTCTTTGGAGTAATGTCTCCTTAGTCTTCCGCCAATTTTTGTATTGGTTCTTTGTTTTTTATTGATATTGAGCTGCCTGAATGTAAAGTTTTGAAATTAATCATGTTTCACTTTGCTTCAACTGGAAAGGTCTTCTCAGATTATGTCTAAGTTTTCCATTTTTATTTTCCTTTCCATTTCTCTAGGAGGTGGGTCAAAAAGTTCTTGCTGTGATTTATGTCATAGAGTGTTCTCCCTATGTTTTCCTTTAAGAGTTTTAGAGTGTCTGCCCATAGACTTCAGGCTTTAATCCATTTTGAGTTTATTTTTCTGTATGCTGTCAAGGAGTGTTCTAATTTCATTCTTTTCCATGGAGCTGTCCACTTTTCCCAGCACCACTTACTTAAGAGGCTGTCTTTTCTCCATTGAGTATTCTTGTCTCCTTTACAAAAGATAGGTAATCCTATGTGTGTGGGCTTATCTCTGCCTTTTTATCCTGTTCCATTGATCAACATTTCGGTTTTTTTCACAGTACGATACTGTCTTGACTACTGTAGCTTTGTGATACAGTCTGACATCAGGAAAAGTGATTCCTCCAGCTCCGTTTTGCTTTCTGAGGATTACTTTTGGCTGTTCAGGGTATTTTGTGTTTTCATACAAATTGTGAAAGTTTTTGTTCTAGTTTGGTGAAAAATGCCATTGGTTGTATGACAAAGATTGCATTGAATCTGTGGATTCCTTTAGGTAGTATAGTCATTTTCACCATTTTCATTCTCCCAAGCCAAGTATATGGTATGTCTCTCCATCTGTTTGTATCGTCTTTATTTTTTTTTTATCAGTGTCTTATAGTTATCTGCGCACAGGTCCTTTGTCTCCTTAGGTACGTTTATTCCTAGGTATTTTATTTATTTTGTTGCAGTGGTAAATCTCAAGGTTTCCTTAAATTCTCTTTTAGATTTTTCTTCGGTAGTGCCTAGGAAAGCAAGAGATTTCTGTGCATTAATTTTTATCCTGCTACTTTACGGGATTCATTGATTAGCTCTAGTCGTTTTATGGTAGCATCTTTAGGAGTCTCGATGTGTAGCATCATGTCATCTGCAAAACAGTGACAGTTTTATTTCTTCTTTTCTGATTTCGATTCATTTATTTCTTTTTCTTCTCTGACCACTGTGGGTAAAACTTCCAAAACTCTGTGGAATAATAGCGATGAGACTGGGCAACCTTGTCTTGTTCATGACCTTAGGGGAAATATTTGCAGTTTCTCATGATAAACCAAGATGGTGGCTGTGGGTTTGTCATATATGGCCTTTATTATGTGGAGGTTTGTTCCGTCTATGCCTACTTTCTGGAAAGTTTGCAGCATAAATGAGTGTTGACTATTTTGTTTAATATAAATTTATGTGTATATTGATGTATTTATTTATTTATGGCCGTGTTCGGTCTTCGTGTCTGTTTGCAGGCTTTCTTTGTTGTTGCGAGCGGGGGAACACTTCGTTGCAGTGCACGGGCTCTAGGTGCGTGGGATTCATTTCTTGTGGCACGCAGCCTCAGTACTTGTGTCTCGCAGGCTCTAGAGCGCAGGCTCAGTAGTTGTGGTGCATGGGCTTAGCTGCTCCATGGCATGTGGGATCGTCCCAGACCACGGTTCGAACCCATACCCCTCGCATCGTCAGGCAGACTCTCAAACACTGCGCCACCTGGGAAGCCCTGGGTGTGGACTTTTGTGGAAAGCTTTTTCTGCATCTATTGAGATGATTACATGGTTGGTATCCCTCCATTTATTTATTTATTTTTCGATAGGTTGGCATTATCTACGTTGAAACATCATTGTTGCAAAATGTAATTCTGTATTGATTGTTTTTTTAACTTAATTTAATTTATTTCTTTTAGACAGCAGGTGTTTTTAGTCACCAATTTTATACACATCAGTGTATACTTGTCAATCCCTATCTCCCAATTCATCACAGCACCACCCCAAACCCTCCATCGCTTTCCCCCCTCGGTGTCCACATGTTTGTTCTCTATGCCTGTGTCTCAATTGCTGCCCTGCAAACCGGTTCATCTGTACCATTTTTCTAGGTTCCACATATATGCATTAATAGAGAAGATTTGTTCTTCCCTTTCTGGCTTACTTCACTCTATGACAGCCTCTAAATCCATCCGCATCTCAACAAATGACCCGATGGCGTTCTTTTTATGCTGAATAGTATTCCATTGCATATATGTAGCACATCTTCTTTATCCATTCGTCTGTCAATGGGCATTTAGGTTGCTTCCATGACCTGGATATTGTAAATAGTGCTGCAATGAACATTGGGTGCATGTGTCCTTTTAATGATGGTCTTCTCTGGTTATATACCCAGTAGTGGGATTGCTGTGTCATATGGCATTTCTCTTTTTAGTTGTTTAAAGAAACTCCGTACTCTTCATCTTAGCAGCAGTATTAATTTACAGTCCCACCAACAGTGCAAGAGGGTTCCCTATTGGTCACACCCTCTGCATCATTTATTGTTTGTAGATTTTTGGATGGTGGCCCTTCTGAATGGGGTGAGCTGATACCTCTTTGTAATTTTGATTTGCATTTTTCTAATGACTAGTGATGTTGAGCATTCTTTCATGCGTTTGTTGGCTCTCTGTATATCTTCTTTGGAGTAATGTCTACTTAGTCTTCCGCCAATTTTTGTGTTGGTTCTTTGTTTTTTATTGATATTGAGCTGCCTGAATGTAAACTTTTGAAATTAATCATGTTTCGCTTGGCTTCAACTGGAAAGGTCTTCTCAGATTATGTCTAAGTTTTCCATTTTTATTTTCCTTTCCATTTCTCTAGGAGGTGGGTCAAAAAGTTCTTGCTGTGATTTATGTCATAGAGTGTTCTCCCTATGTTTTCCTTTAAGAGTTTTAGAGTGTCTGCCCATAGACTTCAGGCTTTAATCCATTTTGAGTTTATTTTTCTGTATGCTGTCAAGGAGTGTTCTAATTTCATTCTTTTCCATGGAGCTGTCCACTTTTCCCAGCACCACTTACTTAAGAGGCTGTCTTTTCTCCATTGAGTATTCTTGTCACCTTTACAAAAGATAGGTAATCCTATGTGTGTGGGCTTATCTCTTCCTTTTTATCCTGTTCCATTGATCAACATTTCGGTTTTTTTCACAGTACGATACTGTCTTGACTACTGTAGCTTTGTGATACAGTCTGACATCAGGAAAAGTGATTCCTCCAGCTCCGTTTTGCTTTCTGAGGATTACTTTTGGCTGTTCAGGGTATTTTGTGTTTTCATACAAATTGTGAAAGTTTTTGTTCTAGTTTGGTGAAAAATGCCGTTGGTTGTATGACAAAGATTGCATTGAATCTGTGGATTCCTTTAGGTAGTATAGTCATTTTCACCATTTTCATTCTCCCAAGCCAAGTATATGGTATGTCTCTCCATCTGTTTGTATCGTCTTTATTTTTTTTTTATCAGTGTCTTATAGTTATCTGCGCACAGATCCTTTGTCTCCTTAGGTACGTTTATTCCTAGGTATTTTATTCATTGTGTTGCAGTGGTAAATCTGAATGTTTCCTTAAATTCTCTTTTAGATTTTTCTTCAGGAGTGCATAGGAAAGCAAGAGATTTCGGTGCATTAATTTTTATCCTGCTACTTTACGGGATTCATTGATTAGCTCTAGTCGTTTTATGGTAGCATCTTTAGGAGTCTCGATGTGTAGCATCATGTCATCTGCAAAACAGTGACACTTTTATTTCTTCTTTTCTGATTTCGATTCATTTATTTCTTTTTCTTCTCTGACCACTGTGGGTAAAACTTCCAAAACTCTGTGGAATAATAGCGATGAGACTGGGCAACCTTGTCTTGTTCATGACCTTAGGGGAAATATTTTCAGTTTCTCATGATAAACCAAGATGGTGGCTGTGGGTTTGTCATATATGGCCTTTATTATGTGGAGGTTTGTTCCGTCTATGCCTACTTTCTGGAAAGTTTGCAGCATAAATGAGTGTTGACTATTTTGTTTAATATAAATGTATGTGTATATTGATGTATTTATTTATTTATGGCCGTGTTCGGTCTTCGTGTCTTTTTGCAGGCTTTCTTTGTTGTTGCGAGCGGGGGAACACTTCGTTGCAGTGCACGGGCTCTAGGTGCGTGGGATTCATTTCTTGTGGCACGCAGCCTCAGTAGTTGTGTCTCGCAGGCTCTAGAGCGCAGGCTCAGTAGTTGTGGTGCATGGGCTTAGCTGCTCCATGGCATGTGGGATCGTCCCAGACCACGGTTCGAACCCATACCCCTCGCATCGTCAGGCAGACTCTCAAACACTGTGCCACCAGGGAAGCCCTGGGTGTGGACTTATGTGGAAATCTTTTTCTGCATCTATTGAGATGATCACATGGTTGGTATCCCTCCATTTATTTATTTATTTTTCGATAGGTGGGCATTATCTACGTTGAAACATAATTGTTGCAAAATGTAATTCTGTATTGATTGTTTTTTTAACTTAATTTAATTTATTTCTTTTAGACAGCAGGTGTTTTTAGTCACCAATTTTATACACATCAGTGTATACTTGTCAATCCCTATCTCCCAATTCATCACAGCAACACCCCAAACCCTCCATCGCTTTCCCCCTCGGTGTCCACATGTTTGTTCTCTATGTCTGTGTCTCAATTGCTGCCCTGCAAACCGGTTCATCTGTACCATTTTTCTAGGTTCCACATATATGCATTAATATAGAATATTTGTTCTTCCCTTTCTGGCTTACTTCACTCTATGACAGCCTCTAAATCCATCCGCATCTCAACAAATGACCCGATGGCTTTCTTTTTATGGCTGAATAGTATTCCATTGCATATATGTATCACATCTTCTTTATCCATTCGTCTGTCAATGGGCATTTAGGTTGCTTCCGTGACCTGGATATTGTAAATAGTGCTGCAATGAACATTGGGTGCATGTGTCCTTTTAATGATGGTCTTCTCTGGTTATATGTCCAGTAGTGGGATTGCTGTGTCATATGGCATTTCTCTTTTTAGTTGTTTAAAGAAACTCCGTACTCTTCATCTTAGCAGCCGTATTAATTTACAGTCCCACCAACAGTGCAAGAGGGTTCCCTATTGGGCACACCCTCTGCAACATTTATTCTTTGTAGATTTTTGGATCGTGGCCCTTCTGAATGTGGTGAGATGATACCTCTTTGTAATTTTGATTTGCATTTTTCTAATGACTAGTGATGTTGAGCATTCTTTCATGCGTTTGTTGGCTCTCTGTATATCTTCTTTGGAGTAATGTTTCCTTAGTCTTCCGCCAATTTTTGTATTGGTTCTTTGTGTTTTATTGATATTGAGCTGCCTGAATGTAAACTTTTGAAATTAATCATGTTTCACTTGGCTTCAACTGGAAAGGTCTTCTCAGATTATGTCTAAGTTTTCCATTTTTATTTTCCTTTCCATTTCTCTAGGAGGTGGGTCAAAAAGTTCTTGCTGTGATTTATGTCCTAGAGTGTTCTCCCTATGTTTTCCTTTAAGAGTTTTAGAGTGTCTGCCCATAGACTTCAGGCTTTAATCCATTTTGAGTTTATTTTTCTGTATGGTGTCAAGGAGTGTTCTAATTTCATTCTTTTCCATGGAGCTGTCCACTTTTCCCAGCACCACTTACTTAAGAGGCTGTCTTTTCTCCATTGAGTATTCTTGTCTCCTTTAAAAAAGATAGGTAATCCTATGTGTGTGGGCTTATCTCTGCCTTTTTATCCTGTTCCATTGATCAATATTTCGGTTTTTTTCACAGTACGATACTGTCTTGACTACTGTAGCTTTGTGATACAGTCTGACATCAGGAAAAGTGATTCCTCCAGCTCCGTTTTGCTTTCTGAGGATGACTTTTGGCTGTTCAGGGTATTTTGTGTTTTCATTCAAATTGTGAAAGTTTTTGTTCTAGTTTGGTGAAAAATGCCGTTGGTTGTATGACAAAGATTGCATTGAATCTGTGGATTCCTTTAGGTAGTATAGTCATTTTCACCATTTTCATTCTCCCAAGCCAAGTATATGGTATGTCTCTCCATCTGTTTGTATCGTCTTTATTTTTTTTTTATCAGTGTCTTATAGTTATCTGCGCACAGGTCCTTTGTCTCCTTACGTACGTTTATTCCTAGGTATTTTATTCATTTTGTTGCAGTGGTAAATCTCAATGTTTCCTTAAATTCTCTTTTAGATTTTTCTTCGGTAGTGCCTAGGAAAGCAAGAGATTTCTGTGCATTAATTTTTATCCTGCTACTTTATGGGATTCATTGATTAGCTCTAGTCGTTTTATGGCAGCATCTTTAGGATTCTCGATGTGTAGTGTCATGTCATCTGCAAAACAGTGACAGTTTTATTTCTTCTTTTCTGATTTCGATTCATTTATTTCTTTTTCTTCTCTGACCACTGTGGGTAAAACTTCCAAAACTCTGTGGAATAATAGCGATGAGACTGGGCAACCTTGTCTTGTTCATGACCTTAGGGGAATTATTTTCAGTTTCTCATGATAAATCAAGAGGGTGGCTGTGGGTTTGTCATATACGGCCTTTATTATGTGGAGGTTTGTTCCGTCTATGCCTACTTTCTGGAAAGTTTGCAGCATAAATGAGTGTTGACTATTTTGTTTAATATAAATTTATGTGTATATTGATGTATTTATTTATTTATGGCCGTGTTCGGTCTTCGTGTCTGTTTGCAGGCTTTCTTTGTTGCTGCGAGCGGGGGCACTCTTCGTTGCAGTGCACGGGCTCTAGGTGCGTGGGATTCATTTCTTGTGGCACGCAGCCTCAGTAGTTGTGTCTCGCAGGCTCTAGAGCGCAGGCTCAGTAGTTGTGGTGCATGGGCTTAGCTGCTCCATGGCATGTGGGATCGTCCCAGACCACGGTTCGAACCCATACCCCTCGCATCGTCAGGCAGACTCTCAAACACAGCGACACCTGGGAAGCCCTGGGTGTGGACTTTTGTGGAAAGCTTTTTCTGCATCTATTGAGATGATCACATGGTTGGTATCCCTCCATTTATTTATTTATTTTTCGATAGGTGGGCATTATCTACGTTGAAACATAATTGTTGCAAAATGTAATTCTGTATTGATTGTTTTTTTAACTTAATTTAATTTATTTCTTTTAGACAGCAGGTGTTTTTAGTCACCAATTTTATACACATCAGTGTATACTTGTCAATACCTATCTCCCAATTCATCACAACACCACCCCAAACCCTCCAATGGTTTCCCCCCTCGGTGTCCACATGTTTGTTCTCTATGTCTGTGTCTCAATTGCTGCCCTGCAAACCGATTCATCTGTACCACTTTTCTAGGTTCCACATATATGCATTAATAGAGAATATTTGTTCTTCCCTTTCTGGCTTACTTCACTCTATGACAGCCTCTAAATCCATCCGCATCTCAACAAATGACCCGATGGCGTTCTTTTTATGGCTGAATAGTATTCCATTGCATATATGTATCACATCTTCTTTATCCATTCGTCTGTCAATGGGCATTTAGGTTGCTTCCATGACCTGGATATTGTAAATAGTGCTGCAATGAACATTGGGTGCATGTGTCCTTTTAATGATGGTCTTCTCTGGTTATATGCCCAGTAGTGGGATTGCTGTGTCATATGGCATTTCTCTTTTTAGTTGTTTAAAGAAACTCCGTACTCTTCATCTTATCAGCAGTATTAATTTACAGTCCTACCAACAGTGCAATAGGGTTCCCTATTGGGCACACCCTCTGCAACATTTATTGTTTGTAGATATTTGGATGGTGGCCCTTCTGAATGGGGTGAGGTGATACCTCTTTGTACTTTTAATTTGCATTTTTCCAATGACTAGTGATGTTGAGCATTCTTTCATGCGTTTGTTGGCTCTCTGTATATCTTCTTTGGAGTAATGTCTCCTTAGTCTTCCGCCAATTTTTGTATTGGTTCTTTGTTTTTTATTGATATTGAGCTGCCTGAATGTAAACTTTTGAAATTAATCATGTTTCACTTGGCTTCAACTGGAAAGGTCTTCTCAGATTATGTCTAAGTTTTCCATTTTTATTTTCCTTTCCATTTCTCTAGGAGGTGGGTCAAAAAGTTCTTGCTGTGATTTATGTCATAGAGTGTTCTCCCTATGTTTTCCTTTAAGAGTTTTAGAGTGTCTGCCCATAGACTTCAGGCTTTAATCCATTTTGAGTTTATTTTTCTGTATGTTGTCAAGGAGTGTTCTAATTTCATTCTTTTCCATGGAGCTGTCCACGTTTCCCAGCGCCACTTACTTAAGAGGCTGTCTTTTCTCCATTGAGTATTCTTGTCTCCTTTACAAAAGATAGGTAATCCTAAGTGTGTGGGCTTATCTCTGCCTTTTTATCCTGTTCCATTGATCAACATTTCGGTTTTTTTCACAATACGATACTGTCTTGACTACTGTAGCTTTGTGATACAGTCTGACATCAGGAAAAGTGATTCCTCCAGCTCCGTTTTGCTTTCTGAGGATTACTTTTGGCTGTTCAGGGTATTTTGTGTTTTCATACAAATTGTGAAAGTTTTTGTTCTAGTTTGGTGAAAAATGCCGTTGGTTGTATGACAAAGATTGCATTGAATCTGTGGATTCCTTTAGGTAGTATAGTCATTTTCACCATTTTCATTCTCCCAAGCCAAGTATATGGTATGTCTCTCCATCTGTTTGTATCGTCTTTATTTTTTTTTTATCAGTGTCTTATAGTTATCTGCGCACAGGTCCTTTGTCTCCTTACGTACGTTTATTCCTAGGTATTTTATTCATTTTGTTGCAGTGGTAAATCTCAATGTTTCCTTAAATTCTCTTTTAGATTTTTCTTCGGTAGTGCCTAGGAAAGCAAGAGATTTCTGTGCATTAATTTTTATCCTGCTACTTTATGGGATTCATTGATTAGCTCTAGTCGTTTTATGGTAGCATCTTTAGGAGTCTCGATGTGTAGCATCATGTCATCTGCAAAACAGTGACAGTTTTATTTCTTCTTTTCTGATTTCGATTCATTTATTTCTTTTTCTTCTCTGACCACTGTGGGTAAAACTTCCAAAACTCTGTGGAATAATAGCGATGAGACTGGGCAACCTTGTCTTGTTCATGACCTTAGGGGAAATATTTTCAGTTTCTCATGATAAACCAAGATGTTGGCTCTGGGTTTGTCATATATGGCCTTTATTATGTGGAGGTTTGTTCCGTCTATGCCTACTTTCTGGAAAGTTTGCAGCATAAATGAGTGTTGACTATTTTGTTTAATATAAATTTATGTGTATATTGATGTATTTATTTATTTATGGCCGTGTTCGGTCTTCGTGTCTCTTTGCAGCCTTTCTTTGTTGCTGCCAGCGGGGGCACTCTTGGTTGCAGTGCACGGGCTCTAGGTGCGTGGGATTCATTTCTTGTGGCACGCAGCCTCAGTAGTTGTGTCTCGCAGGCTCTAGAGCGCAGGCTCAGTAGTTGTGGTGCATGGGCTTAGCTGCTCCATGGCATGTGGGATCGTCCCAGACCACGGTTCGAACCCATACCCCTCGCATCGTCAGGCAGACTCTCAAACACTGCGCCACCTGGGAAGCCCTGGGTGTGGACTTTTGGGAAAAGCTTTTTCTGCATCTATTGAGATGATCACATGGTTGGTATCCCTCCATTTATTTATTTATTTTTCGATAGGTGGGCATTATCTACGTTGAAATATAATTGTTGCAAAATGTAATTCTGTATTGATTGTTTTTTTAACTTAACTTAATTTATTTCTTTTAGACAGCAGGTGTTTTTAGTCACTAATTTTATACACAACAGTGTATATTTGTCAATCCCTATCTCCCAATTCATCACAGCACCACCCCAAACCCTCCATCGCTTTCCCCCCTCGGTGTCCACATGTTTGTTCTCTATGTCTGTGTCTCAATTGCTGCCCTGCAAACCGGTTCATCTGTACCACTTTTCTAGGTTCCACATATATGCATTAATAGAGAATATTTGTTCTTCCCTTTCTGGCTTACTTCACTCTATGACAGCCTCTAAATCCATCCGCATCTCAACAAATGACCCGATGGCGTTCTTTTTATGGCTGAATAGTATTCCATTGCATATATGTATCACATCTTCTTTATGCATTCGTCTGTCAATGGGCATTTAGGTTGCTTCCATGACCTGGATATTGTAAATAGTGCTGCAATGAACATTGGGTGCATGTGTCCTTTTAATGATGGTCTTCTCTGGGTATATGCCCAGTAGTGGGATTGCTGTGTCATATGGCATTTCTCTTTTTAGTTGTTTAAAGAAACTCTGTACTCTTCCTCTTAGCAGCAGTATTAATTTACAGTCCCACCAACAGTGCAAGAGGGTTCCCTATTGGGCACACCCTCTGCAACATTTATTGTTTGTAGATTTTTGGATGGTGGCCCTTCTGAATGGGGTGAGCTGATACCTCTTTGTAATTTTGATTTGCATTTTTCTAATGACTAGTGATGTTGAGCATTCTTTCATGCGTTTGTTGGCTCTCTGTATATCTTCTTTGGAGTAATGTCTACTTAGTCTTCTGCCAATTTTTGTATTGGTTCTTTGTTTTTTATTGATATTGAGCTGCCTGAATGTCAACTTTTGAAATTAATCATGTTTCACTTGGCTTCAACTGGAAAGGTCTTCTCAGATTATGTCTAAGTTTTCCATTTATATTTTCCTTTCCATTTCTCTAGGAGGTGGGTCAAAAAGTTCTTGCTGTGATTTATGTCATGGAGTGTTTTCACTGTGCTTTCCTTTAAGAGTTTTAGAGTGTCTGCCCATAGACTTCAGGCTTTAAACCATTTTGAGTTTATTTTTCTGTATGGTGTCAAGGAGTGTTCTAATTTCATTCTTTTCCATGGAGCTGTCCACTTTTCCCAGCACCACTTACTTAAGAGGCTGTCTTTTCTCCATTGAGTATTCTTGTCTCCTTTAAAAAAGATAGGTAATCCTATGTGTGTGGGCTTATCTCTGCCTTTTTATCCTGTTCCATTGATCAACATTTCGGTTTTTTTCACAGTACGATACTGTCTTGACTACTGTAGATTTGTGATACAGTCTGACATCAGGAAAAGTGATTCCTCCAGCTCCGTTTTGCTTTCTGAGGATTACTTTTGGCTGTTCAGGGTATTTTGTGTTTTCATACAAATTGTGAAAGTTTTTGTTCTAGTTTGGTGAAAAATGCCGTTGGTTGTATGACAAAGATTGCAATGAATCTGTGGATTCCTTTAGGTAGTATAGTCATTTTCACCATTTTCATTCTCCCAAGCCAAGTATATGGTATGTCTCTCCATCTGTTTGTATTGTCTTTATTTTTTTTTTATCAGTGTCTTATAGTTATCTGCGCACAGGTCCTTTGTCTCCTTAGGTACGTTTATTCCTAGGTATTTTATTCATTTTGTTGCAGTGGTAAATCTCAATGTTTCCTTAAATTCTCTTTTAGATTTTTCTTCAGGAGTGCATAGGAAAGCAAGAGATTTCTGTGCATTAATTTTTATCCTGCTACTTTACGGGATTCATTGATTAGCTCTAGTCGTTTTATGGTAGCATCATTAGGAGTCTCGATGTGTAGCATCATGTCATCTGCAAAACAGTGACAGTTTTATTTCTTCTTTTCTGATTTCGATTCATTTATTTCTTTTTCTTCTCTGACCACTTTGGGTAAATCTTACAAAACTCTGTGGAATAATAGCGATCAGACTGGGCAACCTTGTCTTGTTCATGACCTTAAGGGAAATATTTTCAGTTTCTCATGATAAACCAAGATGGTGGCTGTGGGTTTGTCATATATGGCCTTTATTATGTGGAGGTTTGTTCCGTCTATGCCTACTTTCTGGAAAGTTTGCAGCATAAATGAGTGTTGACTATTTTGTTTAATATAAATTTATGTGTATATTGATGTATTTATTTATTTATGGCCGTGTTCGGTCTTCGTGTCTGTTTGCAGGCTTTCTTTGTTGCTGCAAGCGGGGGCACTCTTCGTTGCAGTGCACGGGCTCTAGGTGCGTGGGATTCATTTCTTGTGGCACGCAACCTCAGTAGTTGTGTCTCGCAGGCTCTAGATCGCAGGCTCAGTAGTTGTGGTGCATGGGCTTAGCTGCTCCATGGCATGTGGGATCGTCCCAGCCCACGGTTCGAACCCATACCCCTCGCATCGTCAGGCAGACTCTCAAACACTGCGCCACCTGGGAAGCCCTGGGTGTGGACTTTTGTGGAAAGCTTTTTCTGCATCTATTGAGATGATCACATGGTTGGTATCCCTCCATTTATTTATTTATTTTTCGATAGGTGGGCATTATCTACGTTGAAACATAATTGTTGCAAAACGTAATTCTGTATTGATTGTTTTTTTAACTTAATTTAATTTATTTCTTTTAGACAGCAGGTGTTTTTAGTCACCAATTTTATACACATCACTGTATACTTGTCAACGCCTATCTCCCAATTCATCACAGCACCACCCCAAACCCTCCATCGCTTTCCCCCCTCGGTGTCCACATGTTTGTTCTCTATGTCTGTGTCTCAATTACTGCCCTGCAAACCGGTTCATCTGTACCATTTTTCTAGGTTCCACATATATGCATTAATAGAGAATATTTCTTCTTCCCTTTCTGGCTTACTTCACTCTATGACAGCCTCTAAATCCATCCGCATCTCAACAAATGACCCGATGGCGTTCTTTTTATGGCTGAATAGTATTCCATTGCATATATGTAGCACATCTTCTTTATCCATTCGTCTGTCAATGGGCATTTAGGTTGCTTCCATGACCTGGATATTGTAAATAGTGCTGCAATGAACATTGGGTGCATGTGTCCTTTTAATGATGGTCTTCTCTGGTTATATGCCCAGTAGTGGGATTGCTGTGTCATATGGCATTTCTCTTTTTAGTTGTTTAAAGAAACTCCGTACTCTTCCTCTTAGCAGCAGTATTAATTTACAGTCCCACCAACAGTGCAAGAGGGTTCCCTATTGGGCACACCCTCTGCAACATTTATTGTTTGTAGATTTTTGGATGGTGGCCCTTCTGAATGGGGTGAGCTGATACCTCTTTGTAATTTTGATTTGCATTTTTCTAATGACTAGTGATGTTGAGCATTCTTTCATGCGTTTGTTGGCTCTCTGTATATCTTCTTTGGAGTAATGTCTCCTTAGTCTTCCGCCAATTTTTGTATTGGTTCTTTGTTTTTTATTGATATTGAGCTGCCTGAATGTAAACTTTTGAAATTAATCATGTTTCACTTGGCTTCAACTGGAAAGGTCTTCTCAGATTATGTCTAAGTTTTCCATTTTTATTTTCCTTTCCATTTCTCTAAGAGGTGGGTCAAAAAGTTCTTGCTGTGATTTATGTCATAGAGTGTTCTCCCTATGTTTTCCTTTAAGAGTTTTAGAGTGTCTGCCCATAGACTTCAGGCTTTAATCCATTTTGAGTTTATTTTTCTGTATGGTGTCAAGGAGTGTTCTAATTTCATTCTTTTCCATGGAGCTGTCCACTTTTCCCAGCACCACTTACTTAAGAGGCTGTCTTTTCTCCATTGAGTATTCTTGTCTCCTTTACAAAAGATAGGTAATCCTATGTGTGTGGGCTTATCTCTGCCTTTTTATCCTGTTCCATTGATCAACATTTCGGTTTTTTTCACAGTACGATACTGTCTTGACTACTGTAGCTTTGTGATACAGTCTGACATCAGGAAAAGTGATTCTTCCAGCTCCGTTTTGCTTTCTGAGGATTACTTTTGGCTGTTCAGGGTATTTTGTGTTTTCATACAAATTGTGAAAGTTTTTGTTCTAGTTTGGTGAAAAATGCCGTTGGTTGTATGACAAAGATTGCATTGAATCTGTGGATTCCTTTAGGTAGTATAGTCATTTTCACCATTTTCATTCTCCCAAGCCAAGTATATGGTATGTCTCTCCATCTGTTTGTATCGTCTTTATTTTTTTTTTATCAGTGTCTTATAGTTATCTGCGCACAGGTCCTTTGTCTCCTTAGGTACGTTTATTCCTAGGTATTTTATTCATTTTGGTGCAGTGGTAAATCTCAATGTTTCCTTAAATTCTCTTTTAGATTTTTCTTCAGTAGTGCATAGGAAAGCAAGAGATTTCTGTGCATTAATTTTTATCCTGCTACTTTACGGGATTCATTGATTAGCTCTAGTCGTTTTATGGTAGCATCTTTAGGAGTCTCGATGTGTAGCATCATGTCATCTGCAAAACAGTGACAGTTTTATTTCTTCTTTTCTGATTTCGATTCATTTATTTCTTTTTCTTCTCTGACCACTGTGGGTAAATCTTCCAAAACTCTGTGGAATAATAGCGATGAGACTGGGCAACCTTGTCTTGTTCATGACCTTAGGGGAAATATTTTCAGTTTCTCATGATAAACCAAGATGTTGGCTCTGGGTTTGTCATATATGGCCTTTATGATGTGGAGGTTTGTTCCGTCTATGCCTACTTTCTGGAAAGTTTGCAGCATAAATGAGTGTTGACTCTTTTTTTAATATAAATTTATGTGTATATTGATATATTTATTTATTTATGGCCGTGTTCGGTCTTCGTGTCTGTTTGCAGGCTTTCTTTGTTGCTGCGAGCGAGGGCACTCTTCGTTGCAGTGCACGGGCTCTAGGTGCGTGGGATTCACTTCTTGTGGCACGCAGCCTCAGTAGTTGTGTCTCGCAGGCTCTAGAGCGCAGGCTCAGTAGTTGTGGTGCATGGGCTTAGCTGCTCCATGGCATGTGGGATCGTCCCAGACCACGGTTCGAACCCATACCCCTCGCATCGTCAGGCAGACTCTCAAACACTGCGCCACCTGGGAAGCCCTGGGTGTGGACTTTTGTGGAAAGCTTTTTCTGCATCTATTGAGATGATCACATGGTTGGTATCCCTCCATTTATTTATTTATTTTTCGATAGGTGGGCATTATCTACGTTGAAACATCATTGTTGCAAAATGTAATTCTGTATTGATTGTTTTTTTAACGTAATTTAATTTATTTCTTTTAGACAGCAGGTGTTTTTAGTCACCAATTTTATACACATCAGTGTATACTTGTCAATCCCTATCTCCCAATTCATCACAGCACCACACCAAACCCTCCATCGCTTTCCCCCCTCGGTGTCCACATGTTTGTTCTCTATGTCTGTGTCTCAATTGCTGCCCTGCAAACCGGTTCATCTGTACCACTTTTTTAGGTTCCACATATATGCATTAATAGAGAATATTTCTTCTTCCCTTTCTGGCTTACTTCACTCTATGACAGCCTCTAAATCCATCCGCATCTCAACAAATGACCCGATGGCGTTCTTTTTATGGCTGACTAGTATTCCATTGCATATATGTATCACATCTTCTTTATCCATTCGTCTGTCAATGGGCATTTAGGTTGCTTCCATGACCTGGATATTGTAAATAGTGCTGCAATGAACATTGGGTGCATGTGTCCTTTTAATGATGGTCTTCTCTGGTTATATGTCCAGTAGTGGGATTGCTGTGTCATATGGCATTTCTCTTTTTAGTTGTTTAAAGAAACTCCGTACACTTCCTCTTAGCAGCAGTATTAATTTACAGTCCCACCAACAGTGCAAGAGGGTTCCCTATTGGGCACACCCTCTGCAACATTTATTGTTTGTAGATTTTTGGATGGTGGCCCTTCTGAATGGGGTGAGCTGATACCTCTTTGTAATTTTGATTTGCATTTTTCTAATGACTAGTGATGTTGAGCATTCTTTCATGCGTTTGTTGGCTCTCTGTATATCTTCTTTGGAGTAATGTCTCCTTAGTCTTCCGCCAATTTTTGTATTGGTTCTTTGTTTTTTATTGATATTGAGCTGCCTGAATGTCAACTTTTGAAATTAATCATGTTTCACTTGGCTTCAACTGGAAAGGTCTTCTCAGATTATGTCTAAGTTTTCCATTTTTATTTTCCTTTCCATTTCTCTAGGAGGTGGGTCAAAAAGTTCTTGCTGTGATTTATGTCCTAGAGTGTTCTCCCTATGTTTTCCTTTAAGAGTATTAGAGTGTCTGCCCATAGACTTCAGGCTTTAATCCATTTTGAGTTTATTTTTCTGTATGGTGTCAAGGAGTGTTCTAATTTCATTCTTTTCCATGGAGCTGTCCACTTTTCCCAGCACCACTTGCTTAAGAGGCTGTCTTTTCTCCATTGAGTATTCTTGTCTCCTTTAAAAAAGATAGGTAATCCTATGTGTGTGGGCTTATCTCTGCCTTTTTATCCTGTTCCATTGATCAACATTTCGGTTTTTTTCACAGTACAATACTCTCTTGACTACTGTAGCTTTGTGATACAGTCTGACATCAGGAAAAGTGATTCCTCCAGCTCCGTTTTGCTTTCTGAGGATTACTTTTGGCTGTTCAGGGTATTTTGTGTTTTCATACAAATTGTGAAAGTTTTTGTTCTAGTTTGGTGAAAAATGCCGTTGGTTGTATGACAAAGATTGCATTCAATCTGTGGATTCCTTTAGGTAGTATAGTCATTTTCACCATTTTCATTCTCCCAAGCCAAGTATATGGTATGTCTCTCCATCTGTTTGTATCGTCTTTATTTTTTTTTTTATCAGTGTCTTATAGTTATCTGCGCACAGGTCCTTTGTCTCCTTAGGTACGTTTATTCCTAGGTATTTTATTCATTTTGTTGCAGTGGTAAATCTCAATGTTTCCTTAAATTCTCTTTTAGATTTTTCTTCGGTAGTGCCTAGGAAAGCAAGAGATTTCTGTGCATTAATTTTTATCCTGCTACTTTACGGGATTCATTGATTAGCTCTAGTCGTTTTATGGTAGCATCTTTAGGAGTCTCGATGTGTAGCATCATGTCATCTGCAAAACAGTGACAGTTTTATTTCTTCTTTTCTGATTTCGATTCATTTATTTCTTTTTCTTCTCTGACCACTGTGGGTAAATCTTCCAAAACTCTGTGGAATAATAGCGATGAGACTGGGCAACCTTGTCTTGTTCATGACCTTAGGGGAAATATTTTCAGTTTCTCATGATAAACCAAGATGTTGGCTCTGGGTTTGTCATATATGGCCTTTATGATGTGGAGGTTTGTTCCGTCTATGCCTACTTTCTGGAAAGTTTGCAGCATAAATGAGTGTTGACTCTTTTTTTAATATAAATTTATGTGTATATTGATATATTTATTTATTTATGGCCGTGTTCGGTCTTCGTGTCTGTTTGCAGGCTTTCTTTGTTGCTGCGAGCGAGGGCACTCTTCGTTGCAGTGCACGGGCTCTAGGTGCGTGGGATTCACTTCTTGTGGCACGCAGCCTCAGTAGTTGTGTCTCGCAGGCTCTAGAGCGCAGGCTCAGTAGTTGTGGTGCATGGGCTTAGCTGCTCCATGGCATGTGGGATCGTCCCAGACCACGGTTCGAACCCATACCCCTCGCATCGTCAGGCAGACTCTCAAACACTGCGCCACCTGGGAAGCCCTGGGTGTCGACTTTTGTGGAAAGCTTTTTCTGCATCTATTGAGATGATCACATGGTTGGTATCCCTCCATTTATTTATTTATTTTTGGATAGGTGGGCATTATCTACGTTGAAACATCATTGTTGCAAAATGTAATTCTGTATTGATTGTTTTTTTAACGTAATTTAATTTATTTCTTTTAGACAGCAGGTGTTTTTAGTCACCAATTTTATACACATCAGTGTATACTTGTCAATCCCTATCTCCCAATTCATCACAGCACCACACCAAACCCTCCATCGCTTTCCCCCCTCGGTGTCCACATGTTTGTTCTCTATGTCTGTGTCTCAATTGCTGCCCTGCAAACCGGTTCATCTGTACCACTTTTTTAGGTTCCACATATATGCATTAATAGAGAATATTTCTTCTTCCCTTTCTGGCTTACTTCACTCTATGACAGCCTCTAAATCCATCCGCATCTCAACAAATGACCCGATGGCGTTCTTTTTATGGCTGACTAGTATTCCATTGCATATATGTATCACATCTTCTTTATCCATTCGTCTGTCAATGGGCATTTAGGTTGCTTCCATGACCTGGATATTGTAAATAGTGCTGCAATGAACATTGGGTGCATGTGTCCTTTTAATGATGGTCTTCTCTGGTTATATGCCCAGTAGTGGGATTGCTGTGTCATATGGCATTTCTCTTTTTAGTTGTTTAAAGAAACTCCGTACACTTCCTCTTAGCAGCAGTATTAATTTACAGTCCCACCAACAGTGCAAGAGGGTTCCCTATTGGGCACACCCTCTGCAACATTTATTGTTTGTAGATTTTTGGATGGTGGCCCTTCTGAATGGTGTGAGCTGATACCTCTTTGTAATTTTGATTTGCATTTTTCTAATGACTAGTGATGTTGAGCATTCTTTCATGCGTTTGTTGGCTCTCTGTATATCTTCTTTGGAGTAATGTCTCCTTAGTCTTCCGCCAATTTTTGTATTGGTTCTTTGTTTTTTATTGATATTGAGCTGCCTGAATGTCAACTTTTGAAATTAATCATGTTTCACTTGGCTTCAACTGGAAAGGTCTTCTCAGATTATGTCTAAGTTTTCCATTTTTATTTTCCTTTCCATTTCTCTAGGAGGTGGGTCAAAAAGTTCTTGCTGTGATTTATGTCATAGAGTGTTCTCCCTATGTTTTCCTTTAAGAGTATTAGAGTGTCTGCCCATAGACTTCAGGCTTTAATCCATTTTGAGTTTATTTTTCTGTATGGTGTCAAGGAGTGTTCTAATTTCATTCTTTTCCATGGAGCTGTCCACTTTTCCCAGCACCACTTGCTTAAGAGGCTGTCTTTTCTCCATTGAGTATTCTTGTCTCCTTTAAAAAAGATAGGTAATCCTATGTGTGTGGGCTTATCTCTGCCTTTTTATCCTGTTCCATTGATCAACATTTCGGTTTTTTTCACAGTACAATACTGTCTTGACTACTGTAGCTTTGTGATACAGTCTGACATCAGGAAAAGTGATTCCTCCAGCTCCGTTTTGCTTTCTGAGGATTACTTTTGGCTGTTCAGGGTATTTTGTGTTTTCATACAAATTGTGAAAGTTTTTGTTCTAGTTTGGTGAAAAATGCCGTTGGTTGTATGACAAAGATTGCATTAAATCTGTGGATTCCTTTAGGTAGTATAGTCATTTTCACCATTTTCATTCTCCCAAGCCAAGTATATGGTATGTCTCTCCATCTGTTTGTATCGTCTTTATTTTTTTTTTTATCAGTGTCTTATAGTTATCTGCGCACAGGTCCTTTGTCTCCTTAGGTACGTTTATTCCTAGGTATTTTATTCATTTTGTTGCAGTGGTAAATCTCAATGTTTCCTTAAATTCTCTTTTAGATTTTTCTTCGGTAGTGCCTAGGAAAGCAAGAGATTTCTGTGCATTAATTTTTATCCTGCTACTTTACGGGATTCATTGATTAGCTCTAGTCGTTTTATGGTAGCATCTTTAGGAGTCTCGATGTGTAGCATCATGTCATCTGCAAAACAGTGACAGTTTTATTTCTTCTTTTCTGATTTCGATTCATTTATTTCTTTTTCTTCTCTGACCACTGTGGGTAAATCTTCCAAAACTCTGTGGAATAATAGCGATGAGACTGGGCAACCTTGTCTTGTTCATGACCTTAGGGGAAATATTTTCAGTTTCTCATGATAAACCAAGATGTTGGCTCTGGGTTTGTCATATATGGCCTTTATGATGTGGAGGTTTGTTCCGTCTATGCCTACTTTCTGGAAAGTTTGCAGCATAAATGAGTGTTGACTATTTTTTTAATATAAATTTATGTGTATATTGATATATTTATTTATTTATGGCCGTGTTCGGTCTTCTTGTCTGTTTGCAGGCTTTCTTTGTTGCTGCGAGCGAGGGCACTCTTCGTTGCAGTGCACGGGCTCTAGGTGCGTGGGATTCACTTCTTGTGGCACGCAGCCTCAGTAGTTGTGTCTCGCAGGCTCTAGAGCGCAGGCTCAGTAGTTGTGGTGCATGGGCTTAGCTGCTCCATGGCATGTGGGATCGTCCCAGACCACGGTTCGAACCCATACCCCTCGCA
Source organism: Eubalaena glacialis (assembly GCF_028564815.1). NCBI lineage: Eukaryota > Metazoa > Chordata > Mammalia > Artiodactyla > Balaenidae > Eubalaena > Eubalaena glacialis. The sequence continues at coordinate 3,358,170 of NW_026871156.1, forward strand.
TCGTCAGGCAGACTCTCAAACACTGCGCCACCTGGGAAGCCCTGGGTGTGGACTTTTGTGGAAAGCTTTTTCTGCATCTATTGAGATGATCACATGGTTGGTATCCCTCCATTTATTTTTTTATTTTTTGATAGGTGGGCATTATCTACGTTGAAACATAATTGTTGCAAAATGTAATTCTGTATTGATTGTTTTTTTAACTTAATTTAATTTATTTCTTTTAGACAGCAGGTGTTTTTAGTCACCAATTTTATACACATCAGTGTATACTTGTCAATCCCTATCTCCCAATTCATCACAGCAACACCCCAAACCCTCCATCGCTTTCCCCCCTCGGTGTCCACATGTTTGTTCTCTATGTCTGTGTCTCAATTGCTGCCCTGCAAACCGGTTCATCTGTACCACTTTTCTAGGTTCCACATATATGCATTAATAGAGAATATTTGTTCTTCCCTTTCTGGCTTACTTCACTCTATGACAGCCTCTAAATCCATCCGCATCTCAACAAATGACCCGATGGCGTTCTTTTTATGGCTGACTAGTATTCCATTGCATATATGTATCACATCTTCTTTATCCATTCGGCTGTCAATGGGCATTTAGGTTGCTTCCATGACCTGGATATTGTAAATAGTGCTGCAATGAACATTGGGTGCATGTGTCCTTTTAATGATGGTCTTCTCTGGTTATATGCCCAGTAGTGGGATTGCTGTGTCATATGGCATTTCTCTTTTTAGTTGTTTAAAGAAACTCCGTACACTTCCTCTTAGCAGCAGTATTAATTTACAGTCCCACCAACAGTGCAAGAGGGTTCCCTATTGGGCACACCCTCTGCAACATTTATTGTTTGTAGATTTTTGGATGGTGGCCCTTCTGAATGGGGTGAGCTGATACCTCTTTGTAATTTTGATTTGCATTTTTCTAATGACTAGTGATGTTGAGCATTCTTTCATGCGTTTGTTGGCTCTCTGTATATCTTCTTTGGAGTAATGTCTCCTTAGTCTTCCGCCAATTTTTGTATTGGTTCTTTGTTTTTTATTGATATTGAGCTGCCTGAATGTCAACTTTTGAAATTAATCATGTTTCACTTGGCTTCAACTGGAAAGGTCTTCTCAGATTATGTCTAAGTTTTCCATTTTTATTTTCCTTTCCATTTCTCTAGGAGGTGGGTCAAAAAGTTCTTGTTGTTATTTATGTCCTACAGTGTTCTCCCTATGTTTTCCTTTAAGAGTTTTAGAGTGTCTGCCCATAGACTTCAGGCTTTAATCCATTTTGAGTTTATTTTTCTGTATGGTGTCAAGGAGTGTTCTAATTTCATTCTTTTCCATGGAGCTGTCCACTTTTCCCAGCACCACTTACTTAAGAGGCTGTCTTTTCTCCATTGAGTATTCTTGTCTCCTTTAAAAAAGATAGGTAATCCTATGTGTGTGGGCTTATCTCTGCCTTTTTATCCTGTTCCATTGATCAACATTTCGGTTTTTTTCACAGTACGATACTGTCTTGACTACTGTAGCTTTGTGATACAGTCTGACATCAGGAAAAGTGATTCCTCCAGCTCCGTTTTGCTTTCTGAGGATTACTTTTGGCTGTTCAGGGTATTTTGTGTTTTCATACAAATTGTGAAAGTTTTTGTTCTAGTTTGGTGAAAAATGCCGTTGGTTGTATGACAAAGATTGCATTGAATCTGTGGATTCCTTTAGGTAGTATAGTCATTTTCACCATTTTCATTCTCCCAAGCCAAGTATATGGTATGTCTCTCCATCTGTTTTTATCGTCTTTATTTTTTTTTTGAATCGGTGACTTATAGTTATCTGCGCACAGGTCCTTTGTCTCCTTAGGTACGTTTATTCCTAGGTATTTTATTCATTTTGTTGCAGTGGTAAATCTCAATGTTTCCTTAAATTCTCTTTTAGATTTTTCTTCGGTAGTGCATAGGAAAGCAAGAGATTTCTGTGCATTAATTTTTATCCTGCTACTTTACGGGATTCATTGATTAGCTCTAGTCGTTTTATGGTAGCATCTTTAGGAGTCTCGATGTGTAGCATCATGTCATCTGCAAAACAGTGACAGTTTTATTTCTTCTTTTCTGATTTCGATTCATTTATTTCTTTTTCTTCTCTGACCACTGTGGGTAAATCTTCCAAAACTCTGTGGAATAATAGCGATGAGACTGGGCAACCTTGTCTTGTTCATGACCTTAGGGGAAATATTTTCAGTTTCTCGTGATAAACCAAGATGTTGGCTCTGGGTTTGTCATATATGGCCTTTATGATGTGGAGGTTTGTTCCGTCTATGCCTACTTTCTGGAAAGTTTGCAGCATAAATGAGTGTTGACTATTTTTTTAATATAAATTTATGTGTATATTGATATATTTATTTATTTATGGCCGTGTTCGGTCTTCGTGTCTGTTTGCAGGCTTTCTTTGTTGCTGCGAGCGGGGGCACTCTTCGTTGCAGTGCACGGGCTCTAGGTGCGTGGGATTCACTTCTTGTGGCACGCAGCCTCAGTAGTTGTGTCTCGCAGGCTCTAGAGCGCAGGCTCAGTAGTTGTGGTGCATGGGCTTAGCTGCTCCATGGCATGTGGGATCGTCCCAGACCACGGTTCGAACCCATACCCCTCGCATCATCAGTCAGACTCTCAAACACTGCGCCACCTGGGAAGCCCTGGGTGTGGACTTTTGTGGAAAGCTTTTTCTGCATCTATTGAGATGATCACATGGTTGGTATCCCTCCATTTATTTATTTATTTTTGGATAGGTGGGCATTATCTACGTTGAAACATAATTGTTGCAAAATGTAATTCTGTATTGATTGTTTTTTTAACTTAATTTAATTTATTTCTTTTAGACAGCAGGTGTTTTTAGTCACCAATTTTATACACATCAGTGTATACTTGTCAATCCCTATCTCCCAATTCATCACAGCACCACACCAAACCCTCCATCGCTTTCCCCCCTCGGTGTCCACATGTTTGTTCTCTATGTCTGTTCTCAATTGCTGCCCTGCAAACCGGTTCATCTGTACCACTTTTCTAGGTTCCACATATATGCATTAATAGAGAATATTTGTTCTTCCCTTTCTGGCTTACTTCACTCTATGACAGCCTCTAAATCCATCCGCATCTCAACAAATGACCCGATGGTGTTCTTTTTATGGCTGAATAGTATTCCATTGCATATATGTATCACATCTTCTTTATCCATTCGTCTGTCAATGGGCATTTAGGTTGCTTCCATGACCTGGATATTGTAAATAGTGCTGCAATGAACATTGGGTGCATGTGTCCTTTTAATGATGGTCTTCTCTGGTTATATGCCCAGTAGTGGGATTGCTGTGTCATATGGCATTTCTCTTTTTAGTTGTTTAAAGAAACTCCGTATTCTTCCTCTTAGCAGCAGTATTAATTTACAGTCCCACCAACAGTGCAAGAGGGTTCCCTATTGGGCACACCCTCTGCAACATTTATTGTTTGTAGATTTTTGGATGGTGGCCCTTCTGAATGGGGTGAGCTGATACCTCTTTGTAATTTTGATTTGCATTTTTCTAATGACTAGTGATGTTGAGCATTCTTTCATGCGTTTGTTGGCTCTCTGTATATCTTCTTTGGAGTAATGTCTCCTTAGTCTTCCGCCAATTTTTGTATTGCTTCTTTGTGTTTTATTGATATTGAGCTGCCTGAATGTCAACTTTTGAAATTAATCATGTTTCACTTGGCTTCAACTGGAAAGGTCTTCTCAGATTATGTCTAAGTTTTCCATTTTTATTTTCCTTTCCATTTCTCTAGGAGGTGGGTCAAAAAGTTCTTGCTGTGATTTATGTCATAGAGTGTTCTCCCTATGTTTTCCTTTAAGAGTATTAGAGTGTCTGCCCATAGACTTCAGGCTTTAATCCATTTTGAGTTTATTTTTCTGTATGGTGTCAAGGAGTGTTCTAATTTCATTCTTTTCCATGGAGCTGTCCACTTTTCCCAGCACCACTTGCTTAAGAGGCTGTCTTTTCTCCATTGAGTATTCTTGTCTCCTTTAAAAAAGATAGGTAATCCTATGTGTGTGGGCTTATCTCTGCCTTTTTATCCTGTTCCATTGATCAACATTTCGGTTTTTTTCACAGTACGATACTGTCTTGACTACTGTAGCTTTGTGATACAGTCTGACATCAGGAAAAGTGATTCCTCCAGCTCCGTTTTGCTTTCTGAGGATTACTTTTGGCTGTTCAGGGTATTTTGTGTTTTCATACAAATTGTGAAAGTTTTTGTTCTAGTTTGGTGAAAAATGCCGTTGGTTGTATGACAAAGATTGCATTGAATCTGTGGATTCCTTTAGGTAGTATAGTCATTTTCACCATTTTCATTCTCCCAAGCCAAGTATATGGTATGTCTCTCCATCTGTTTGTATCGTCTTTATTTTTTTTTTATCAGTGTCTTATAGTTATCTGCGCACAGGTCCTTTGTCTCCTTAGGTACGTTTATTCCTAGGTATTTTATTCATTTTGTTGCAGTGGTAAATCTCAATGTTTCCTTAAATTCTCTTTTAGATTTTTCTTCGGTAGTGCATAGGAAAGCAAGAGATTTCTGTGCATTAATTTTTATCCTGCTACTTTACGGGATTCATTGATTAGCTCTAGTCGTTTTATGGTAGCATCTTTAGGAGTCTCGATGTGTAGCATCATGTCATCTGCAAAACAGTGACAGTTTTATTTCTTCTTTTCTGATTTCGATTCATTTATTTCTTTTTCTTCTCTGACCACTGTGGGTAAATCTTCCAAAACTCTGTGGAATAATAGCGATGAGACTGGGCAACCTTGTCTTGTTCATGACCTTAGGGGAAATATTTTCAGTTTCTCATGATAAACCAAGATGTTGGCTCTGGGTTTGTCATATATGGCCTTTATTATGTGGAGGTTTGTTCCGTCTATGCCTACTTTCTGGAAAGTTTGCAGCATAAATGAGTGTTGACTATTTTTTTAATATAAATTTATGTGTATATTGATATATTTATTTATTTATGGCCGTGTTCGGTCTTCGTGTCTGTTTGCAGGCTTTCTTTGTTGCTGCGAGCGGGGGCACTCTTCGTTGCAGTGCACGGGCTCTAGGTGCGTGGGATTCACTTCTTGTGGCACGCAGCCTCAGTAGTTGTGTCTCGCAGGCTCTAGAGCGCAGGCTCAGTAGTTGTGGTGCATGGGCTTAGCTGCTCCATGGCATGTGGGATCGTCCCAGACCACGGTTCGAACCCATACCCCTCGCATCATCAGGCAGACTCTCAAACACTGCGCCACCTGGGAAGCCCTGGGTGTGGACTTTTGTGGAAAGCTTTTTCTGCATCTATTGAGATGATCACATGGTTGGTATCCCTCCATTTATTTATTTATTTTTGGATAGGTGGGCATTATCTACGTTGAAACATAATTGTTGCAAAATGTAATTCTGTATTGATTGTTTTTTTAACTTAATTTAATTTATTTCTTTTAGACAGCAGGTGTTTTTAGTCACCAATTTTATACACATCAGTGTATACTTGTCAATCCCTATCTCCCAATTCATCACAGCAACACCCCAAACCCTCCATCGCTTTCCCCCCTCGGTGTCCACATGTTTGTTCTCTATGTCTGTTGTCAATTGCTGCCCTGCAAACCGGTTCATCTGTACCACTTTTCTAGGTTCCACATATATGCATTAATATAGAATATTTGTTCTTCCCTTTCTGGCTTACTTCACTCTATGACAGCCACTAAATCCATCCGCATCTCAACAAATGACCCGATGGCGTTCTTTTTATGGCTGAATAGTATTCCATTGCATATATGTATCACATCTTCTTTATCCATTCGTCTGTCAATGGGCATTTAGGTTGCTTCCATGACCTGGATATTGTAAATAGTGCTGCAATGAACATTGGGTGCATGTGTCCTTTTAATGATGGTCTTCTCTGGTTATATGCCCAGTAGTGGGATTGCTGTGTCATATGGCATTTCTCTTTTTAGTTGTTTAAAGAAACTCCGTATTCTTCCTCTTAGCAGCAGTATTAATTTACAGTCCCACCAACAGTGCAAGAGGGTTCCCTATTGGGCACACCCTCTGCAACATTTATTGTTTGTAGATTTTTGGATGGTGGCTCTTCTGAATGGGGTGAGCTGATACCTCTTTGTAATTTTGATTTGCATTTTTCTAATGACTAGTGATGTTGAGCATTCTTTCATGCGTTTGTTGGCTCTCTGTATATCTTCTTTGGAGTAATGTCTCCTTAGTCTTCCGCCAATTTTTGTATTGGTTCTTTGTTTTTTATTGATATTGAGCTGCCTGAATGTCAACTTTTGAAATTAATCATGTTTCACTTTGCTTCAACTGGAAAGGTCTTCTCAGATTATGTCTAAGTTTTCCATTTTTATTTTCCTTTCCATTTCTCTAGGAGGTGGGTCAAAAAGTTCTTGCTGTGATTTATGTCATAGAGTGTTCTCCCTATGTTTTCCTTTAAGAGTATTAGAGTGTCTGCCCATAGACTTCAGGCTTTAAACCATTTTGAGTTTATTTTTCTGTATGGTGTCAAGGAGTGTTCTAATTTCATTCTTTTCCATGGAGCTGTCCACTTTTCCCAGCACCACTTGCTTAAGAGGCTGTCTTTTCTCCATTGAGTATTCTTGTCTCCTTTACAAAAGATAGGTAATCCTATGTGTGTGGGCTTATCTCTGCCTTTTTATCCTGTTCCATTGATCAACATTTCGGTTTTTTTCACAGTACGATACTATCTTGACTACTGTAGCTTTGTGATACAGTCTGACATCAGGAAAAGTGATTCCTCCAGCTCCGTTTTGCTTTCTGAGGATTACTTTTGGCTGTTCAGGGTATTTTGTGTTTTCATACAAATTGTGAAAGTTTTTGTTCTAGTTTGGTGAAAAATGCCGTTGGTTGTATGACAAAGATTGCATTCAATCTGTGGATTCCTTTAGGTAGTATAGTCATTTTCACCATTTTCATTCTCCCAAGCCAAGTATATGGTATGTCTCTCCATCTGTTTGTATCGTCTTTATTTTTTTTTTTATCAGTGTCTTATAGTTATCTGTGCACAGGTCCTTTGTCTCCTTAGGTACGTTTATTCCTAGGTATTTTATTCATTTTGTTGCAGTGGTAAATTTCAATGTTTCCTTAAATTCTCTTTTAGATTTTTCTTCGGTAGTGCATAGGAAAGCAAGAGATTTCTGTGCATTAATTTTTATCCTGCTACTTTACGGGATTCATTGATTAGCTCTAGTCGTTTCATGGTAGCATCTTTAGGAGTCTCGATGTGTAGCATCATGTCATCTGCAAAACAGTGACAGTTTTATTTCTTCTTTTCTGATTTCGATTCATTTATTTCTTTTTCTTCTCTGACCACTGTGGGTAAATCTTCCAAAACTCTGTGGAATAATAGCGATGAGACTGGGCAACCTTGTCTTGTTCATGACCTTAGGGGAAATATTTTCAGTTTCTCATGATAAACCAAGATGTTGGCTCTGGGTTTGTCATATATGGCCTTTATTATGTGGAGGTTTGTTCCGTCTATGCCTACTTTCTGGAAAGTTTGCAGCATAAATGAGTGTTGACTATTTTTTTAATATAAATTTATGTGTATATTGATATATTTATTTATTTATGGCCGTGTTCGGTCTTCGTGTCTGTTTGCAGGCTTTCTTTGTTGCTGCGAGCGGGGGCACTCTTGGTTGCAGTGCACGGGCTCTAGGTGCGTGGGATTCACTTCTTGTGGCACGCAGCCTCAGTAGTTGTGTCTCGCAGGCTCTAGAGCGCAGGCTCAGTAGTTGTGGTGCATGGGCTTAGCTGCTCCATGGCATGTGGGATCGTCCCAGACCACGGTTCGAACCCATACCCCTCGCATCATCAGGCAGACTCTCAAACACTGCGCCACCTGGGAAGCCCTGGGTGTGGACTTTTGTGGAAAGCTTTTTCTGCATCTATTGAGATGATCACATGGTTGGTATCCCTCCATTTATTTATTTATTTTTGGATAGGTGGGCATTATCTACGTTGAAACATAATTGTTGCAAAATGTAATTCTGTATTGATTGTTTTTTTAACTTAATTTAATTTATTTCTTTTAGACAGCAGGTGTTTTTAGTCACCAATTTTATACACATCAGTGTATACTTGTCAATCCCTATCTCCCAATTCATCACAGCAACACCCCAAACCCTCCATCGCTTTCCCCCCTCGGTGTCCACATGTTTGTTCTCTATGTCTGTTGTCAATTGCTGCCCTGCAAACCGGTTCATCTGTACCACTTTTCTAGGTTCCACATATATGCATTAATATAGAATATTTGTTCTTCCCTTTCTGGCTTACTTCACTCTATGACAGCCACTAAATCCATCCGCATCTCAACAAATGACCCGATGGCGTTCTTTTTATGGCTGAATAGTATTCCATTGCATATATGTATCACATCTTCTTTATCCATTCGTCTGTCAATGGGCATTTAGGTTGCTTCCATGACCTGGATATTGTAAATAGTGCTGCAATGAACATTGGGTGCATGTGTCCTTTTAATGATGGTCTTCTCTGGTTATATGCCCAGTAGTGGGATTGCTGTGTCATATGGCATTTCTCTTTTTAGTTGTTTAAAGAAACTCCGTATTCTTCCTCTTAGCAGCAGTATTAATTTACAGTCCCACCAACAGTGCAAGAGGGTTCCCTATTGGGCACACCCTCTGCAACATTTATTGTTTGTAGATTTTTGGATGGTGGCCCTTCTGAATGGGGTGAGCTGATACCTCTTTGTAATTTTGATTTGCATTTTTCTAATGACTAGTGATGTTGAGCATTCTTTCATGCGTTTGTTGGCTCTCTGTATATCTTCTTTGGAGTAATGTCTCCTTAGTCTTCCGCCAATTTTTGTATTGGTTCTTTGTTTTTTATTGATATTGAGCTGCCTGAATGTCAACTTTTGAAATTAATCATGTTTCACTTTGCTTCAACTGGAAAGGTCTTCTCAGATTATGTCTAAGTTTTCCATTTTTATTTTCCTTTCCATTTCTCTAGGAGGTGGGTCAAAAAGTTCTTGCTGTGATTTATGTCATAGAGTGTTCTCCCTATGTTTTCCTTTAAGAGTATTAGAGTGTCTGCCCATAGACTTCAGGCTTTAAACCATTTTGAGTTTATTTTTCTGTATGGTGTCAAGGAGTGTTCTAATTTCATTCTTTTCCATGGAGCTGTCCACTTTTCCCAGCACCACTTGCTTAAGAGGCTGTCTTTTCTCCATTGAGTATTCTTGTCTCCTTTACAAAAGATAGGTAATCCTATGTGTGTGGGCTTATCTCTGCCTTTTTATCCTGTTCCATTGATCAACATTTCGGTTTTTTTCACAGTACGATACTGTCTTGACTACTGTAGCTTTGTGATACAGTCTGACATCAGGAAAAGTGATTCCTCCAGCTCCGTTTTGCTTTCTGAGGATTACTTTTGGCTGTTCAGGGTATTTTGTGTTTTCATACAAATTGTGAAAGTTTTTGTTCTAGTTTGGTGAAAAAAGCTGTTGGTTGTATGACAAAGATTGCATTGAATCTGTGGATTCCTTTAGGTAGTATAGTCATTTTCACCATTTTCATTCTCCCAAGCCAAGTATATGGTATGTCTCTCCATCTGTTTGTATCGTCTTTATTTTTTTTTTTATCAGTGTCTTATAGTTATCTGCGCACAGGTCCTTTGTCTCCTTAGGTACGTTTATTCCTAAGTATTTTATTCATTTTGTTGCAGGGGTAAATCTCAATGTTTCCTTAAATTCTCTTTTAGATTTTTCTTCGGTAGTGCATAGGAAAGCAAGAGATTTCTGTGCATTAATTTTTATCCTGCTACTTTACGGGATTCATTGATTAGCTCTAGTCGTTTTATGGTAGCATCTTTAGGAGTCTCGATGTGTAGCATCATGTCATCTGCAAAACAGTGACAGTTTTATTTCTTCTTTTCTGATTTCGATTCATTTATTTCTTTTTCTTCTCTGACCACTGTGGGTAAATCTTCCAAAACTCTGTGGAATAATAGCGATGAGACTGGGCAACCTTGTCTTGTTCATGACCTTAGGGGAAATATTTTCAGTTTCTCATGATAAACCAAGATGTTGGCTCTGGGTTTGTCATATATGGCCTTTATTATGTGGAGGTTTGTTCCGTCTATGCCTACTTTCTGGAAAGTTTGCAGCATAAATGAGTGTTGACTATTTTTTTAATATAAATTTATATGTATATTGATATATTTATTTATTTATGGCCGTGTTCGGTCTTCGTGTCTGTTTGCAGGCTTTCTTTCTTGCTGCGAGCGGGGGCACACTTCGTTGCAGTGCACGGGCTCTAGGTGCGCGGGATTCACTTCTTGTGGCACGCAGCCTCAGTAGTTGTGTCTCGCAGGCTCTAGAGCGCAGGCTCAGTAGTTGTGGTGCATGGGCTTAGCTGCTCCATGGCATGTGGGATCGTCCCAGACCACGGTTCGAACCCATACCCCTCGCATCGTCAGGCAGACTCTCAAACACTGCGCCACCTGGGAAGCCCTGGGTGTGGACTTTTGTGGAAAGCTTTTTCTGCATCTATTGAATGATCATATGGTTGGTATCCCTCCATTTATTTATTTATTTTTCGATAGGTGGGCATTATCTACGTTGAAACATAATTGTTGCAAAATGTAATTCTGTATTGATTGTTTTTTTAACTTAATTTAATTTATTTCTTTTAGACAGCAGGTGTTTTTAGTCACCAATTTTATACACATCAGTGTATACTTGTCAATCCCTATCTCCCAATTCATCACAGCAACACCCCAAACCCTCCATCGCTTTCCCCCCTCGGTGTCCACATGTTTGTTCTCTATGTCTGTGTCTCAATTGCTTCCCTGCAAACCGGTTCATCTGTACCACTTTTCTAGGTTCCACATATATGCATTAATATAGAATATTTGTTCTTCCCTTTCTGGCTTACTTCACTCTATGACAGCCTCTAAATCCGTCCGCATCTCAACAAACGACCCGATGGCGTTCTTTTTATGGCTGACTAGTATTCCATTGCATATATGTATCACATCTTCTTTATCCATTCGTCTGTCAATGGGCATTTAGGTTGCTTCCATGACCTGGATATTGTAAATAGTGCTGCAATGAACACTGGGTGCATGTGTCCTTTTAATGATGGTCTTCTCTGGTTATATGCCCAGTAGTGGGATTGCTGTGTCATATGGCATTTCTCTTTTTAGTTGTTTAAAGAAACTCCGTACTCTTCCTCTTAGCAGCAGTATTAATTTACAGTCCCACCAACAGTGCAAGAGGGTTCCCTATTGGGCACACCCTCTGCAACATTTATTGTTTGTAGATTTTTGGATGGTGGCCCTTCTGAATGGGGTGAGCTGATACCTCTTTGTAATTTTGATTTGCATTTTTCTAATGACTAGTGATGTTGAGCATTCTTTCATGCGTTTGTTGGCTCTCTGTATATCTTCTTTGGAGTAATGTCTCCTTAGTCTTCCGCCAATTTTTGTATTGGTTCTTTGTTTTTTATTGATATTGAGCTGCCTGAATGTCAACTTTTGAAATTAATCATGTTTCACTTGGCTTCAACTGGAAAGGTCTTCTCAGATTATGTCTAAGTTTTCCATTTTTATTTTCCTTTCCATTTCTCTAGGAGGTGGGTCAAAATGTTCTTGCTGTGATTTATATCCTAGAGTGTTCTCCCTATGTTTTCTTTACGAGTTTTAGAGTGTCTGCCCATAGACTTCAGGCTTTAATCCATTTTGAGTTTATTTTTCTGTATGGTGTCAAGGAGTGTTCTAATTTCATTCTTTTCCATGGAGCTGTCCACTTTTCCCAGCACCACTTACTTAAGAGGCTGTCTTTTCTCCATTGAGTATTCTTGTCTCCTTTAAAAAAGATAGGTAATCCTATGTGTGTGGGCTTATCTCTGCCTTTTTATCCTGTTCCATTGATCAACATTTCGGTTTTTTTCACAGTACGATACTGTCTTGACTACTGTAGCTTTGTGATACAGTCTGACATCAGGAAAAGTGATTCCTCCAGCTCCGTTTTGCTTTCTGAGGATTACTTTTGGCTGTTCAGGGTATTTTGTGTTTTCATACAAATTGTGAAAGTTTTTGTTCTAGTTTGGTGAAAAATGCCGTTGGTTGTATGACAACGATTGCATTGAATCTGTGGATTCCTTTAGGTAGTATAGTCATTTTCACCATTTTCATTCTCCCAAGCCAAGTATATGGTATGTCTCTCCATCTGTTTGTATCGTCTTTATTTTTTTTTTATCAGTGTCTTATAGTTATCTGCGCACAGGTCCTTTGTCTCCTTAGGTACGTTTATTCCTAGGTATTTTATTCATTTTGTTGCAGTGGTAAATCTCAATGTTTCCTTAAATTCTCTTTTAGATTTTTCTTCGGTAGTGCATAGGAAAGCAAGAGATTTCTGTGCATTAATTTTTATCCTGCTACTTTACGGGATTCATTGATTAGCTCTAGTCGTTTTATGGTAGCATCTTTAGGAGTCTCGATGTGTAGCATCATGTCATCTGCAAAACAGTGACAGTTTTATTTCTTCTTTTCTGATTTCGATTCATTTATTTCTTTTTCTTCTCTGACCACTGTGGGTAAATCTTCCAAAACTCTGTGGAATAATAGCGATGAGACTGGGCAACCTTGTCTTGTTCATGACCTTAGGGGAAATATTTTCAGTTTCTCATGATAAACCAAGATGTTGGCTCTGGGTTTGTCATATATGGCCTTTATTATGTGGAGGTTTGTTCCGTCTATGCCTACTTTCTGGAAAGTTTGCAGCATAAATGAGTGTTGACTATTTTTTTAATATAAATTTATATGTATATTGATATATTTATTTATTTATGGCCGTGTTCGGTCTTCGTGTCTGTTTGCAGGCTTTCTTTCTTGCTGCGAGCGGGGGCACTCTTCGTTGCAGTGCACGGGCTCTAGGTGCGTGGGATTCACTTCTTGTGGCACGCAGCCTCAGTAGTTGTGTCTCGCAGGCTCTAGAGTGCAGGCTCAGTAGTTGTGGTGCATGGGCTTAGCTGCTCCATGGCATGTGGGATCGTCCCAGACCACGGTTCGAACCCATACCCCTCGCATCGTCAGGCAGACTCTCAAACACTGCGCCACCTGGGAAGCCCTGGGTGTGGACTTTTGTGGAAAGCTTTTTCTGCATCTATTGAGATGATCACATGGTTGGTATCCCTCCATTTATTTATTTATTTTTCGATAGGTGGGCATTATCTACGTTGAAACATAATTGTTGCAAAATGTAATTCTGTATTGATTGTTTTTTTAACTTAATTTAATTTATTTCTTTTAGACAGCAGGTGTTTTTAGTCACCAATTTTATACACATCAGTGTATACTTGTCAATCCCTATCTCCCAATTCATCACAGCACCACCCCAAACCCTCCATCGCTTTCCCCCCTCGGTGTCCACATGTTTGTTCTCTATGTCTGTGTCTCAATTGCTGCCCTGCAAACCGGTTCATCTGTACCACTTTTCTAGGTTCCACATATATGCATTAATAGAGAATATTTGTTCTTCCCTTTCTGGCTTACTTCACTCTATGACAGCCTCTAAATCCATCCGCATCTCAACAAATGATCCGATGGCGTTCTTTTTATGGCTGACTAGTATTCCATTGCATATATGTATCACATCTTCTTTATCCATTCGTCTGTCAATGGGCATTTAGGTTGCTTCCATGACCTGGATATTGTAAATAGTGCTGCAATGAACATTGGGTGCATGTGTCCTTTTAATGATGGTCTTCTCTGGTTATATGCCCAGTACTGGGATTGCTGTGTCATATGGCATTTCTCTTTTTAGTTGTTTAAAGAAACTCCGTACTCTTCCTCTTAGCAGCAGTATTAATTTACAGTCCCACCAACAGTGCAAGAGGGTTCCCTATTGGGCACACCCTCTGCAACATTTATTGTTTGTAGATTTTTGGATGGTGGCCCTTCTGAATGGGGTGAGGTGATACCTCTTTGTAATTTTGATTTGCATTTTTCTAATGACTAGTGATGTTGAGCATTCTTTCATGCGTTTGTTGGCTCTCTGTATATCTTCTTTGGAGTAATGTCTCCTTAGTCTTCCGCCAATTTTTGTATTGGTTCTTTGTTTTTTATTGATATTGAGCTGCCTGAATGTCAACTTTTGAAATTAATCATGTTTCACTTTGCTTCAACTGGAAAGGTCTTCTCAGATTATGTCTAAGTTTTCCATTTTTATTTTCCTTTCCATTTCTCTAGGAGGTGGGTCAAAAAGTTCTTGCTGTGATTTATGTCATAGAGTGTTCTCCCTATGTTTTCCTTTAAGAGTTTTAGAGTGTCTGCCCATAGACTTCAGGCTTATATCCATTTTGAGTTTATTTTTCTGTATGCTGTCAAGGAGTGTTCTAATTTCATTCTTTTCCATGGAGCTGTCCACTTTTCCCAGCACCACTTACTTAAGAGGCTGTCTTTTCTCCATTGAGTATTCTTGTCTCCTTTAAAAAAGATAGGTAATCCTATGTGTGTGGGCTTATCTCTGCCTTTTTATCCTGTTCCATTGATCAACATTTCGGTTTTTTTCACAGTACGATACTGTCTTGACTACTGTAGCTTTGTGATACAGTCTGACATCAGGAAAAGTGATTCCTCCAGCTCCGTTTTGCTTTCTGAGGATTACTTTTGGCTGTTCAGGGTATTTTGTGTTTTCATACAAATTGTGAAAGTTTTTGTTCTAGTTTGGTGAAAAATGCCGTTGGTTGTATGACAAAGATTGCATTGAATCTGTGGATTCCTTTAGGTAGTATAGTCATTTTCACCATTTTCATTCTCCCAAGCCAAGTATATGGTATGTCTCTCCATCTGTTTGTATCGTCTTTATTTTTTTTTTTATCAGTGTCTTATAGTTATCTGCGCACAGGTCCTTTGTCTCCTTAGGTACGTTTATTCCTAGGTATTTTATTCATTTTGTTGCAGTGGTAAATCTCAATGTTTCCTTAAATTCTCTTTTAGATTTTTCTTCGGTAGTGCATAGGAAAGCAAGAGATTTCTGTGCATTAATTTTTATCCTGCTACTTTACGGGATTCATTGATTAGCTCTAGTCGTTTTATGGTAGCATCTTTAGGAGTCTCGATGTGTAGCATCATGTCATCTGCAAAACAGTGACAGTTTTATTTCTTCTTTTCTGATTTCGATTCATTTATTTCTTTTTCTTCTCTGACCACTGTGGGTAAATCTTCCAAAACTCTGTGGAATAATAGCGATGAGACTGGGCAACCTTGTCTTGTTCATGACCTTAGGGGAAATATTTTCAGTTTCTCATGATAAACCAAGATGTTGGCTCTGGGTTTGTCATATATGGCCTTTATTATGTGGAGGTTTGTTCCGTCTATGCCTACTTTCTGGAAAGTTTGCAGCATAAATGAGTGTTGACTATTTTTTTAATATAAATTTATATGTATATTGATATATTTATTTATTTATGGCCGTGTTCGGTCTTCGTGTCTGTTTGCAGGCTTTCTTTGTTGCTGCGAGCGGGGGCACTCTTCGTTGCAGTGCACGGGCTCTAGGTGCGTGGGATTCACTTCTTGTGGCACGCAGCCTCAGTAGTTGTGTCTCGCAGGCTCTAGAGTGCAGGCTCAGTAGTTGTGGTGCATGGGCTTAGCTGCTCCATGGCATGTGGGATCGTCCCAGACCACGGTTCGAACCCATACCCCTCGCATCGTCAGGCAGACTCTCAAACACTGCGCCACCTGGGAAGCCCTGGGTGTGGACTTTTGTGGAAAGCTTTTTCTGCATCTATTGAGATGATCACATGGTTGGTATCCCTCCATTTATTTATTTATTTTTCGATAGGTGGGCATTATCTACGTTGAAACATAATTGTTGCAAAATGTCATTCTGTATTGATTGTTTTTTTAACTTAATTTAATTTATTTCTTTTAGACAGCAGGTGTTTTTAGTCACCAATTTTATACACATCAGTGTATACTTGTCAATCCCTATCTCCCAATTCATCACAGCACCACCCCAAACCCTCCATCGCTTTCCCCCCTCGGTGTCCACATGTTTGTTCTCTATGTCTGTGTCTCAATTGCTGCCCTGCAAACCGGTTCATCTGTACCACTTTTCTAGGTTCCACATATATGCATTAATAGAGAATATTTCTTCTTCCCTTTCTGGCTTACTTCACTCTATGACAGCCTCTAAATCCATCCGCATCTCAACAAATGACCCGATGGCATTCTTTTTATGGCTGACTAGTATTCCATTGCATATATGTATCACATCTTCTTTATCCATTCGTCTGTCAATGGGCATTTAGGTTGCTTCCATGACCTGGATATTGTAAATAGTGCTGCAATGAACACTGGGTGCATGTGTCCTTTTAATGATGGTCTTCTCTGGTTATATGCCCAGTAGTGGGATTGCTGTGTCATATGGCATTTCTCTTTTTAGTTGTTTAAAGAAACTCCGTACTCTTCCTCTTAGCAGCAGTATTAATTTACAGTCCCACCAACAGTGCAAGAGGGTTCCCTATTGGGCACACCCTCTGCAACATTTATTGTTTGTAGATTTTTGGATGGTGGCCCTTCTGAATGGGGTGAGCTGATACCTCTTTGTAATTTTGATTTGCATTTTTCTAATGACTAGTGATGTTGAGCATTCTTTCATGCGTTTGTTGGCTCTCTGTATATCTTCTTTGGAGTAATGTCTCCTTAGTCTTCCGCCAATTTTTGTATTGGTTCTTTGTTTTTTATTGATATTGAGCTGCCTGAATGTCAACTTTTGAAATTAATCATGTTTCACTTGGCTTCAACTGGAAAGGTCTTCTCAGATTATGTCTAAGTTTTCCATTTTTATTTTCCTTTCCATTTCTCTAGGAGGTGGGTCAAAAAGTTCTTGCTGTGATTTATGTCCTAGAGTGTTCTCCCTATGTTTTCCTTTAAGAGTTTTAGAGTGTCTGCCCATAGACTTCAGGCTTTAATCCATTTTGAGTTTATTTTTCTGTATGGTGTCAAGGAGTGTTCTAATTTCATTGTTTTCCAAGTAGCTGTCCACTTTTCCCAGCACCACTTACTTAAGAGGCTGTCTTTTCTCCATTGAGTATTCTTGTCTCCTTTAAAAAAGATAGGTAATCCTATGTGTGTGGGCTTATCTCTGCCTTTTTATCCTGTTCCATTGATCAACATTTCGGTTTTTTTCACAGTACGATACTGTCTTGACTACTGTAGCTTTGTGATACAGTCTGACATCAGGAAAAGTGATTCCTCCAGCTCCGTTTTGCTTTCTGAGGATTACTTTTGGCTGTTCAGGGTATTTTGTGTTTTCATACAAATTGTGAAAGTTTTTGTTCTAGTTTGGTGAAAAATGCCGTTGGTTGTATGACAAAGATTGCATTGAATCTGTGGATTCCTTTAGGTAGTATAGTCATTTTCACCATTTTCATTCTCCCAAGCCAAGTATATGGTATGTCTCTCCATCTGTTTGTATCGTCTTTATTTTTTTTTTTATCAGTGTCTTATAGTTATCTGCGCACAGGTCCTTTGTCTCCTTAGGTACGTTTATTCCTAAGTATTTTATTCATTTTGTTGCAGTGGTAAATCTCAATGTTTCCTTAAATTCTCTTTTAGATTTTTCTTCGGTAGTGCCTAGGAAAGCAAGAGATTTCTGTGCATTAATTTTTATCCTGCTACTTTACGGGATTCATTGATTAGCTCTAGTCGTTTTATGGTAGCATCTTTAGGAGTCTCGATGTGTAGCATCATGTCATCTGCAAAACAGTGACAGTTTTATTTCTTCTTTTCTGATTTCGATTCATTTATTTCTTTTTCTTCTCTGACCACTGTGGGTAAAACTTCCAAAACTCTGTGGAATAATAGCGATGAGACTGGGCAACCTTGTCTTGTTCATGACCTTAGGGGAAATATTTTCAGTTTCTCATGATAAACCAAGATGGTGGCTGTGGGTTTGTCATATATGGCCTTTATTATGTGGAGGTTTGTTCCGTCTATGCCTACTTTCTGGAAAGTTTGCAGCATAAATGAGTGTTGACTATTTTTTTAATATAAATTTATGTGTATATTGATGTATTTATTTATTTATGGCCGTGTTCGGTCTTCGTGTCTGTTTGCAGGCTTTCTTTGTTGCTGCGAGCGGGGGCACTCTTCGTTGCAGTGCACGGGCTCTAGGTGCGTGGGATTCATTTCTTGTGGCACGCAGCCTCAGTAGTTGTGTCTCGCAGGCTCTAGAGCGCAGGCTCAGTAGTTGTGGTGCATGGGCTTAGCTGCTCCATGGCATGTGGGATCGTCCCAGACCACGGTTCGAACCCATACCCCTGGCATCGTCAGGCAGACTCTCAAACACTGCGCCACCTGGGAAGCCCTGGGTGTGGACTTTTGTGGAAAGCTTTTTCTGCATCTATTGAGATGATCACATGGTTGGTATCCCTCCATTTATTTATTTATTTTTCGATAGGTGGGCATTATCTACGTTGAAACATCATTGTTGCAAAATGTAATTCTGTGTTTATTGTTTTTTTAACTTAATTGAATTTATTTCTTTTAGACAGCAGGTGTTTTTAGTCACCAATTTTATACACATCAGTGTATACTTGTCAATGCCTATCTCCCAATTCATCACAGCACCATCCCAAACCCTCCATCGCTTTCCCCCCTCGGTGTCCACATGTTTGTTCTCTATGTCTGTGTCTCAATGCTGCCCTGCAAACCGGTTCATCTGTACCACTTTTCTAGGTTCCACATATATGCATTAATAGAGAATATTTGTTCTTCCCTTTCTGGCTTACTTCACTCTATGACAGCCTCTAAATCCATCCGCATCTCAACAAATGACCCGATGGCGTTCTTTTTATGGCTGACTAGTATTCCATTGCATATATGTATCACATCTTCTTTATCCATTCTTCTGTCAATGGGCATTTAGGTTGCTTCCATGACCTGGATATTGTAAATAGTGCTGCAATGAACATTGGGTGCATGTGTCCTTTTAATGATGGTCTTCTCTGGTTATATGCCCAGTAGTGGGATTGCTGTGTCATATGGCATTTCTCTTTTTAGTTGTTTAAAGAAACTCCGTACTCTTCCTCTTAGCAGCAGTATTAATTTACAGTCCCACCAACAGTGCAAGAGGGTTCCCTATTGGGCACACCCTCTGCAACATTTATTGTTTGTAGATTTTTGGATGGTGGCCCTTCTGAATGGGGTGAGCTGATACCTCTTTGTAATTTTGATTTGCATTTTTCTAATGACCAGTGATGTTGAGCATTCTTTCATGTGTTTGTTGGCTCTCTGTATATCTTCTTTGGAGTAATGTCTCCTTAGTCTTCCGCCAATTTTTGTATTGCTTCTTTGTGTTTTATTGATATTGAGCTGCCTGAATGTCAACTTTTGAAATTAATCATGTTTCACTTTGCTTCAACTGGAAAGGTCTTCTCAGATTATGTCTAAGTTTTCCATTTTTATTTTCCTTTCCATTTCTCTAGGAGGTGGGTCAAAAAGTTCTTTCTGTGATTTATGTCATAGAGTGTTCTCCCTATGTTTTCCTTTAAGAGTTTTAGAGTGTCTGCCCATAGACTTCAGGCTTTAATCCATTTTGAGTTTATTTTTCTGTATGGTGTCAAGGAGTGTTCTAATTTCATTCTTTTCCATGGAGCTGTCCACTTTTCCCAGCACCACTTACTTAAGAGGCTGTCTTTTCTCCATTGAGTATTCTTGTCTCCTTTAAAAAAGATAGGTAATCCTATGTGTGTGGGCTTATCTCTGCCTTTTTATCCTGTTCCATTGATCAACATTTCGGTTTTTTTCACAGTACGATACTGTCTTGACTACTGTAGCTTTGTGATACAGTCTGACATCAGGAAAAGTGATTCCTCCAGCTCCGTTTTGCTTTCTGAGGATTACTTTTGGCTGTTCAGGGTATTTTGTGTTTTCATACAAGTTGTGAAAGTTTTTGTTCTAGTTTGGTGAAAAATGCCGTTGGTTGTATGACAAAGATTGCATTGAATCTGTGGATTCCTTTAGGTAGTATAGTCATTTTCACCATTTTCATTCTCCCAAGCCAAGTATATGGTATGTCTCTCCATCTGTTTGTATCGTCTTTATTTTTTTTTTTATCAGTGTCTTATAGTTATCTGCGCACAGGTCCTTTGTCTCCTTAGGTACGTTTATTCCTAGGTATTTTATTCATTTTGTTGCAGTGGTAAATCTCAATGTTTCCTTAAATTCTCTTTTAGATTTTTCTTCGGTAGTGCCTGGGAAAGCAAGAGATTTCTGTGCATTAATTTTTATCCCGCTACTTTACGGGATTCATTGATTAGCTCTAGTCGTTTTATGGTAGCATCTTTAGGAGTCTCGATGTGTAGCATCATGTCATCTGCAAAACAGTGACAGTTTTATTTCTTCTTTTCTGATTTCGATTCATTTATTTCTTTTTCTTCTCTGACCACTGTGGGTAAAACTTCCAAAACTCTGTGGAATAATAGCGATGAGACTGGGCAACCTTGTCTTGTTCATGACCTTAGGGGAAATATTTTCAGTTTCTCATGATAAACCAAGATGGTGGCTGTGGGTTTGTCATATATGGCCTTTATTATGTGGAGGTTTGTTCCGTCTATGCCTACTTTCTGGAAAGTTTGCAGCATAAATGAGTGTTGACTATTTTTTTAATATAAATTTATGTGTATATTGATGTATTTATTTATTTATGGCCGTGTTCAGTCTTCGTGTCTGTTTGCAGGCTTTCTTTGTTGCTGCGAGCGGGGGCACTCTTGGTTGCAGTGCACGGGCTCTAGGTGCGTGGGATTCATTTCTTGTGGCACGCAGCCTCAGTAGTTGTGTCTCGCAGGCTCTAGAGCGCAGGCTCAGTAGTTGTGGTGCATGGGCTTAGCTGCTCCATGGCATGTGGGATCGTCCCAGACCACGGTTCGAACCCATACCCCTCGCATCGTCAGGCAGACTCTCAAACACTGCGCCACCTGGGAAGCCCTGGGTGTGGACTTTTGGGGAAAGCTTTTTCTGCATCTATTGAGATGATCTCATGGTTGGTATCCCTCCATTTATTTATTATTTTTCGATAGGTGGGCATTATCTACGTTGAAACATAATTGTTGCAAAATGTAATTCTGTATTGATTGTTTTTTTAACTTAATTTAATTTATTTCTTTTAGACAGCAGGTGTTTTTAGTCACCAATTTTATACACATCAGTGTATACTTGTCAATCCCTATCTCCCAATTCATCACAGCAACACCCCAAACCCTCCATCGCTTTCCCCCCTCGGTGTCCACATGTTTGTTCTCTATGTCTGTGTCTCAATTGCTGCCCTGCAAACCGGTTCATCTGTACCACTTTTCTAGGTTCCACATATATGCATTAATAGAGAATATTTGTTCTTCCCTTTCTGGCTTACTTTACTCTATGACAGCCTCTAAATCCATCCGCATCTCAACAAATGACCCGATGGCGTTCTTTTTATGGCTGACTAGTATTCCATTGCATATATGTATCACATCTTCTTTATCCATTCTTCTGTCAATGGGCATTTAGGTTGCTTCCATGACCTGGATATTGTAAATAGTGCTGCAATGAACATTGGGTGCATGTGTCCTTTTAATGATGGTCTTCTCTGGTTATATGCCCAGTAGTGGGATTGCTGTGTCATATGGCATTTCTCTTTTTAGTTGTTTAAAGAAACTCCGTACTCTTCCTCTTAGCAGCAGTATTAATTTACAGTCCCACCAACAGTGCAAGAGGGTTCCCTATTGGGCACACCCTCTGCAACATTTATTGTTTGTAGATTTTTGGATGGTGGCCCTTCTGAATGGGGTGAGCTGATACCTCTTTGTAATTTTGATTTGCATTTTTCTAATGACTAGTGATGTTGAGCATTCTTTCATGTGTTTGTTGGCTCTCTGTATATCTTCTTTGGAGTAATGTCTCCTTAGTCTTCCGCCAATTTTTGTATTGCTTCTTTGTGTTTTATTGATATTGAGCTGCCTGAATGTCAACTTTTGAAATTAATCATGTTTCACTTGGCTTCAACTGGAAAGGTCTTCTCAGATTATGTCTAAGTTTTCCATTTTTATTTTCCTTTCCATTTCTCTAGGAGGTGGGTCAAAAAGTTCTTGCTGTGATTTATGTCCTAGAGTGTTCTCCCTATGTTTTCCTTTAAGAGTTTTAGAGTGTCTGCCCATAGACTTCAGGCTTTAATCCATTTTGAGTTTATTTTTCTGTATGGTGTCAAGGAGTGTTCTAATTTCATTCTTTTCCATGTAGCTGTCCACTTTTCCCAGCACCACTTACTTAAGAGGCTGTCTTTTCTCCATTGAGTATTCTTGTCTCCTTTAAAAAAGATAGGTAATCCTATGTGTGTGGGCTTATCTCTGCCTTTGTATCCTGTTCCATTGATCAACATTTCGGTTTTTTTCACAGTACGATACTGTCTTGACTACTGTAGCTTTGTCATACAGTCTGACATCAGGAAAAGTGATTCCTCCAGCTCCGTTTTGCTTTCTGAGGATTACTTTTGGCTGTTCAGGGTATTTTGTGTTTTCATACAAATTGTGAAAGTTTTTGTTCTAGTTTGGTGAAAAATGCCGTTGGTTGTATGACAAAGATTGCATTGAATCTGTGGATTCCTTTAGGTAGTATAGTCATTTTCACCATTTTCATTCTCCCAAGCCAAGTATATGGTATGTCTCTCCATCTGTTTGTATCGTCTTTATTTTTTTTTTTATCAGTGTCTTATAGTTATCTGCGCACAGGTCCTTTGTCTCCTTAGGTACGTTTATTCCTAGGTATTTTATTCATTTTGTTGCAGTGGTAAATCTCAATGTTTCCTTAAATTCTCTTTTAGATTTTTCTTCGGTAGTGCCTAGGAAAGCAAGAGATTTCTGTGCATTAATTTTTATCCCGCTACTTTACGGGATTCATTGATTAGCTCTAGTCGTTTTATGGTAGCATCTTTAGGAGTCTCGATGTGTAGCATCATGTCATCTGCAAAACAGTGACAGTTTTATTTCTTCTTTTCTGATTTCGATTCATTTATTTCTTTTTCTTCTCTGACCACTGTGGGTAAAACTTCCAAAACTCTGTGGAATAATAGCGATGAGACTGGGCAACCTTGTCTTGTTCATGACCTTAGGGGAAATATTTTCAGTTTCTCATGATAAACCAAGATGGTGGCTGTGGGTTTGTCATATATGGCCTTTATTATGTGGAGGTTTGTTCCGTCTATGCCTACTTTCTGGAAAGTTTGCAGCATAAATGAGTGTTGACTATTTTTTTAATATAAATTTATGTGTATATTGATGTATATATTTATTTATGGCCGTGTTCGGTCTTCGTGTCTGTTTGCAGGCTTTCTTTGTTGCTGCGAGCGGGGGCACTCTTCGTTGCAGTGCACGGGCTCTAGGTGCGTGGGATTCATTTCTTGTGGCACGCAGCCTCAGTAGTTGTGTCTCGCAGGCTCTAGAGCGCAGGCTCAGTAGTTGTGGTGCATGGGCTTAGCTGCTCCATGGCATGTGGGATCGTCCCAGACCACGGTTCGAACCCATACCCCTCGCATCGTCAGGCAGACTCTCAAACACTGCGCCACCTGGGAAGCCCTGGGTGTGGACTTTTGGGGAAAGCTTTTTCTGCATCTATTGAGATGATCACATGGTTGGTATCCCTCCATTTATTTATTTATTTTTCGATAGGTGGGCATTATCTACGTTGAAACATAATTGTTGCAAAATGTAATTCTGTATTGATTGTTTTTTTAACTTAATTTAATTTATTTCTTTTAGACAGCAGGTGTTTTTAGTCACCAATTTTATACACATCAGTGTATACTTGTCAATCCCTATCTCCCAATTCACCACAGGAACACCCCAAACCCTCCATCGCTTTCCCCCCTCGGTGTCCACATGTTTGTTCTCTATGTCTGTGTCTCAATTGCTGCCCTGCAAACCGGTTCATCTGTACCACTTTTCTAGGTTCCACATATATGCATTAATAGAGAATATTTGTTCTTCCCTTTCTGGCTTACTTCACTCTATGACAGCCTCTAAATCCATCCGCATCTCAACAAATGACCCGATGGCGTTCTTTTTATGGCTGACTAGTATTCCATTGCATATATGTATCACATCTTCTTTATCCATTCGTCTGTCAATGGGCATTTAGGTTGCTTCCATGACCTGGATATTGTAAATAGTGCTGCAATGAACACTGGGTGCATGTGTCCTTTTAATGATGGTCTTCTCTGGTTATATGCCCAGTAGTGGGATTGCTGTGTCATATGGCATTTCTCTTTTTAGTTGTTTAAAGAAACTCCGTACTCTTCCTCTAGGCAGCAGTATTAATTTACAGTCCCACCAACAGTGCAAGAGGGTTCCCTATTGGGCACACCCTCTGCAACATTTATTGTTTGTAGATTTTTGGATGGTGGCCCTTCTGAATGGGGTGAGCTGATACCTCTTTGTAATTTTGATTTGCATTTTTCTAATGACTAGTGATGTTGAGCATTCTTTCATGCGTTTGTTGGCTCTCTGTATATCTTCTTTGAGTAATGTCTCCTTAGTCTTCCGCCAATTTTTGTATTGGTTCTTTGTTTTTTATTGATATTGAGCTGCCTGAATGTCAACTTTTGAAATTAATCATGTTTCACTTGGCTTCAACTGGAAAGGTCTTCTCAGATTATGTCTAAGTTTTCCATTTTTATTTTCCTTTCCATTTCTCTAGGAGGTGGGTCAAAAAGTTCTTGCTGTGATTTATGTCATAGAGTGTTCTCCCTATGTTTTCCTTTAAGAGTTTTAGAGTGTCTGCCCATAGACTTCAGGCTTTAATCCATTTTGAGTTTATTTTTCTGTATGGTGTCAAGGAGTGTTCTAATTTCATTCTTTTCCATGTAGCTGTCCACTTTTCCCAGCACCACTTACTTAAGAGGCTGTCTTTTCTCCATTGAGTATTCTTGTCTCCTTTAAAAAAGATAGGTAATCCTATGTGTGTGGGCTTATCTCTGCCTTTTTATCCTGTTCCATTGATCAACATTTCGGTTTTTGTCACAGTACGATACTGTCTTGACTACTGTAGCTTTGTGATACAGTCTGACATCAGGAAAAGTGATTCCTCCAGCTCCGTTTTGCTTTCTGAGGATTACTTTTGGCTGTTCAGGGTATTTTGTGTTTTCATACAAATTGTGAAAGTTTTTGTTCTAGTTTGGTGAAAAATGCCGTTGGTTGTATGACAAAGATTGCATTGAATCTGTGGATTCCTTTAGGTAGTATAGTCATTTTCACCATTTTCATTCTCCCAAGCCAAGTATATGGTATGTCTCTCCATCTGTTTGTATCGTCTTTATTTTTTTTTTTATCAGTGTCTTATAGTTATCTGCGCACAGGTCCTTTGTCTCCTTAGGTACGTTTATTCCTAGGTATTTTATTCATTTTGTTGCAGTGGTAAATCTCAATGTTTCCTTAAACTCTCTTTTAGATTTTTCTTCGGTAGTGCCTAGGAAAGCAAGAGATTTCTGTGCATTAATTTTTATCCTGCTACTTTACGGGATTCATTGATTAGCTCTAGTCGTTTTATGGTAGCATCTTTAGGAGTCTCGATGTGTAGCATCATGTCATCTGCAAAACAGTGACAGTTTTATTTCTTCTTTTCTGATTTCGATTCATTTATTTCTTTTTCTTCT
Source organism: Eubalaena glacialis (assembly GCF_028564815.1). Lineage (NCBI taxonomy): Eukaryota > Metazoa > Chordata > Mammalia > Artiodactyla > Balaenidae > Eubalaena > Eubalaena glacialis. Next base: position 3,383,876 of record NW_026871156.1, read on the forward strand.
CTGACCACTGTGGGTAAATCTTCCAAAACTCTGTGGAATAATAGCGATGAGACTGGGCAACCTTGTCTTGTTCATGACCTTAGGGGAAATATTTTCAGTTTCTCATGATAAACCAAGATGGTGGCTGTGGGTTTGTCATATATGGCCTTTATTATGTGGAGGTTTGTTCCGTCTATGCCTACTTTCTGGAAAGTTTGCAGCATAAATGAGTGTTGACTATTTTTTTAATATAAATTTATGTGTATATTGATGTATTTATTTATTTATGGCCGTGTTCGGTCTTCGTGTCTGTTTGCAGGCTTTCTTTGTTGCTGCGAGCGGGGGCACTCTTCGTTGCAGTGCACGGGCTCTAGGTGCGTGTGATTCATTTCTTGTGGCACGCAGCCTCAGTAGTTGTGTCTCGCAGGCTCTAGAGCGCAGGCTCAGTAGTTGTGTTGCATGGGCTTAGCTGCTCCATGGCATGTGGGATCGTCCCAGACCACGGTTCGAACCCATACCCCTCGCATCGACAGGCAGTCTCTCAAACACTGCGCCACCTGGGAAGCCCTGGGTGTGGACTTTTGGGGAAAGCTTTTTCTGCATCTATTGAGATGATCACATGGTTGGTATCCCTCCATTTATTTATTTATTTTTCGATAGGTGGGCATTATCTACGTTGAAACATAATTGTTGCAAAATGTAATTCTGTATTGATTGTTTTTTTAACTTAATTTAATTTATTTCTTTTAGACAGCAGGTGTTTTTAGTCACCAATTTTATACACATCAGTGTATACTTGTCAATCCCTATCTCCCAATTCATCACAGCAACACCCCAAACCCTCCATCGCTTTCCCCCCTCGGTGTCCACATGTTTGTTCTCTATGTCTGTGTCTCAATTGCTGCCCTGCAAACCGGTTCATCTGTACCACTTTTCTAGGTTCCACATATATGCATTAATAGAGAATATTTGTTCTTCCCTTTCTGGCTTACTTCACTCTATGACAGCCTCTAAATCCATCCGCATCTCAACAAATGACCCGATGGCGTTCTTTTTATGGCTGAATAGTATTCCATTGCATATATGTATCACATCTTCTTTATCCATTCGTCTGTCAATGGGCATTTAGGTTGCTTCCATGACCTGGATATTGTAAATAGTGCTGCAATGAACATTGGGTGCATGTGTCCTTTTAATGATGGTCTTCTCTGGTTATATGCCCAGTAGTGGGATTGCTGTGTCATATGGCATTTCTCTTTTTAGTTGTTTAAAGAAACTCCGTACTCTTCCTCTTAGCAGCAGTATTAATTTACAGTCCCACCAACAGTGCAAGAGGGTTCCCTATTGGGCACACCCTCTGCAACATTTATTGTTTGTAGATTTTTGGATGGTGGCCCTTCTGAATGGGGTGAGCTGATACCTCTTTGTAATTTTGATTTGCATTTTTCTAATGACTAGTGATGTTGAGCATTCTTTCATGCGTTTCTTGGCTCTCTGTATAATTTCTTTGGAGTAATGTCTCCTTAGTCTTCCGCCAATTTTTGTATTGGTTCTTTGTTTTTTATTGATATTGAGCTGCCTGAATGTCAACTTTTGAAATTAATCATGTTTCACTTGGCTTCAACTGGAAAGGTCTTCTCAGATTATGTCTAAGTTTTCCATTTTTATTTTCCTTTCCATTTCTCTAGGAGGTGGGTCAAAAAGTTCTTGCTGTGATTTATGTCATAGAGTGTTCTCCCTATGTTTTCCTTTAAGAGTTTTAGAGTGTCTGCCCATAGACTTCAGGCTTTAATCCATTTTGAGTTTATTTTTCTGTATGGTGTCAAGGAGTGTTCTAATTTCATTCTTTTCCATGTAGCTGTCCACTTTTCCCAGCACCACTTACTTAAGAGGCTGTCTTTTCTCCATTGAGTATTCTTGTCTCCTTTACAAAAGATAGGTAATCCTATGTGTGTGGGCTTATCTCTGCCTTTTTATCCTGTTCCATTGATCAACATTTCGGTTTTTTTCACAGTACGATACTGTCTTGACTACTGTAGCTTTGTGATACAGTCTGACATCAGGAAAAGTGATTCCTCCAGCTCCGTTTTGCTTTCTGAGAATTACTTTTGGCTGTTCAGGGTATTTTGTGTTTTCATACAAATTGTGAAAGTTTTTGTTCTAGTTTGGTGAAAAATGCCGTTGGTTGTATGACAAAGATTGCATTGAATCTGTGGATTCCTTTAAGTAGTATAGTCATTTTCACCATTTTCATTCTCCCAAGCCAAGTATATGGTATGTCTCTCCATCTGTTTGTATCGTCTTTATTTTTTTTTTTATCAGTGTCTTATAGTTATCTGCGCACAGGTCCTTTGTCTCCTTAGGTACGTTTATTCCTAGGTATTTTATTCATTTTGTTGCAGTGGTAAATCTCAATGTTTCCTTAAATTCTCTTTTAGATTTTTCTTCGGTAGTGCCTAGGAAAGCAAGAGATTTCTGTGCATTAATTTTTATCCTGCTACTTTACGGGATTCATTGATTAGCTCTAGTCGTTTTATGGTAGCATCTTTAGGAGTCTCGATGTGTAGCATCATGTCATCTGCAAAACAGTGACAGTTTTATTTCTTCTTTTCTGATTTCGATTCATTTATTTCTTTTTCTTCTCTGACCACTGTGGGTAAAACTTCCAAAACTCTGTGGAATAATAGCGATGAGACTGGGCAACCTTGTCTTGTTCATGACCTTAGGGGAAATATTTTCAGTTTCTCATGATAAACCAAGATGTTGGCTCTGGGTTTGTCATATATGGCCTTTATTATGTGGAGGTTTGTTCCGTCTATGCCTACTTTCTGGAAAGTTTGCAGCATAAATGAGTGTTGACTATTTTTTAAATATAAATTTATGTGTATATTGATGTATTTATTTATTTATGGCCGTGTTCGGTCTTCGTGTCTGTTTGCAGGCTTTCTTTGTTGCTGCGAGCGGGGGCACTCTTTGTTGCAGTGCACGGGCTCTAGGTGCGTGGGATTCATTTCTTGTGGCACGCAGCCTCAGTAGTTGTGTCTCGCAGGCTCTAGAGCGCAGGCTCAGTAGTTGTGGTGCATGGGCTTAGCTGCTCCATGGCATGTGGGATCGTCCCAGACCACGGTTCGAACCCATACCCCTCGCATCGTCAGGCAGACTCTCAAACACTGCGCCACCTGGGAAGCCCTGGGTGTGGACTTTTGGGGAAACCTTTTTCTGCATCTATTGAGATGATCACATGGTTGGTATCCCTCCATTTATTTATTTATTTTTCGATAGGTGGGCATTATCTACGTTGAAACATAATTGTTGCAAAATGTAATTCTGTATTGATTGTTTTTTTAACTTAATTTAATTTATTTCTTTTAGACAGCAGGTGTTTTTAGTCACCAATTTTATACACATCAGTGTATACTTGTCAATCCCTATCTCCCAATTCATCACAGCACCACCCCAAACCCTCCATCGCTTTCCCCCCTCGGTGTCCACATGTTTGTTCTCTATGTCTGTGTCTCAATTGCTGCCCTGCAAACCGGTTCATCTGTACCACTTTTCTAGGTTCCACATATATGCATTAATAGAGAATATTTGTTCTTCCCTTTCTGGCTTACTTCACTCTATGACAGCCTCTAAATCCATCCGCATCTCAACAAATGACCCGATGGCGTTCTTTTTATGGCTGACTAGTATTCCATTGCATATATGTATCACATCTTCTGTATCCATTCGTCTGTCAATGGGCATTTAGGTTGCTTCCATGACCTGGATATTGTAAATAGTGCTGCAATGAACATTGGGTGCATGTGTCCTTTTAATGATGGTCTTCTCTGGTTATATGCCCAGTAGTGGGATTGCTGTGTCATATGGCATTTCTCTTTTTAGTTGTTTAAAGAAACTCCGTACTCTTCCTCTTAGCAGCAGTATTAATTTACAGTCCCACCAACAGTGCAAGAGGGTTCCCTATTGGGCACACCCTCTGCAACATTTATTGTTTGTAGATTTTTGGATGGTGGCCCTTCTGAATGGGGTGAGCTGATACCTCTTTGTAATTTTGATTTGCATTTTTCTAATGACTAGTGATGTTGAGCATTCTTTCATGCGTTTGTTGGCTCTCTGTATATCTTCTTTGGAGTAATGTCTCCTTAGTCTTCCGCCAATTTTTGTATTGGTTCTTTGTTTTTTATTGATATTGAGCTGCCTGAATGTCAACTTTTGAAATTAATCATGTTTCACTTTGCTTCAACTGGAAAGGTCTTCTCCGATTATGTCTAAGTTTTCCATTTTTATTTTCCTTTCCATTTCTCTAGGAGGTGGGTCAAAAAGTTCTTGCTGTGATTTATGTCATAGAGTGTTCTCCCTATGTTTTCCTTTAAGAGTTTTAGAGTGTCTGCCCATAGACTTCAGGCTTTAATCCATTTTGAGTTTATTTTTCTGTATGGTGTCAAGGAGTGTTCTAATTTCATTCTTTTCCATGTAGCTGTCCACTTTTCCCAGCACCACTTACTTAAGAGGCTGTCTTTTCTCCATTGAGTATTCTTGTCTCCTTTACAAAAGATAGGTAATCCTATGTGTGTGGGCTTATCTCTGCCTTTTTATCCTGTTCCATTGATCAACATTTCGGTTTTTTTCACAGTACGATACTGTCTTGACTACTGTAGCTTTGTGATACAGTCTGACATCAGGAAAAGTGATTCCTCCAGCTCCGTTTTGCTTTCTGAAAATTACTTTTGGCTGTTCAGGGTATTTTGTGTTTTCATACAAATTGTGAAAGTTTTTGTTCTAGTTTGGTGAAAAATGCCGTTGGTTGTATGACAAAGATTGCATTGAATCTGTGGATTCCTTTAGGTAGTATAGTCATTTTCACCATTTTCATTCTCCCAAGCCAAGTATATGGTATGTCTCTCCATCTGTTTGTATCGTCTTTATTTTTTTTTTTATCAGTGTCTTATAGTTATCTGCGCACAGGTCCTTTGTCTCCTTAGGTACGTTTATTCCTAAGTATTTTATTCATTTTGTTGCAGTGGTAAATCTCAATGTTTCCTTAAATTCTCTTTTAGATTTTTCTTCGGTAGTGCCTAGGAAAGCAAGAGATTTCTGTGCATTAATTTTTATCCTGCTACTTTACGGGATTCATTGATTAGCTCTAGTCGTTTTATGGTAGCATCTTTAGGAGTCTCGATGTGTAGCATCCTGTCATCTGCAAAACAGTGACAGTTTTATTTCTTCTTTTCTGATTTCGATTCATTTATTTCTTTTTCTTCTCTGACCACTGTGGGTAAAACTTCCAAAACTCTGTGGAATAATAGCGATGAGACTGGGCAACCTTGTCTTGTTCATGACCTTAGGGGAAATATTTTCAGTTTCTCATGATAAACCAAGATGGTGGCTGTGGGTTTGTCATATATGGCCTTTATTATGTGGAGGTTTGTTCCGTCTATGCCTACTTTCTGGAAAGTTTGCAGCATAAATGAGTGTTGACTATTTTTTTAATATAAATTTATGTGTATATTGATGTATTTATTTATTTATGGCCGTGTTCGGTCTTCGTGTCTGTTTGCAGGCTTTCTTTGTTGCTGCGAGCGGGGGCACTCTTCGTTGCAGTGCACGGGCTCTAGGTGCGTGGGATTCATTTCTTGTGGCACGCAGCCTCAGTAGTTGTGTCTCGCAGGCTCTAGAGCGCAGGCTCAGTAGTTGTGGTGCATGGGCTTAGCTGCTCCATGGCATGTGGGATCGTCCCAGACCACGGTTCGAACCCATACCCCTCGCATCGTCAGGCAGACTCTCAAACACTGCGCCACCTGGGAAGCCCTGGGTGTGGACTTTTGGGGAAAGCTTTTTCTGCATCTATTGAGATGATCACATGGTTGGTATCCCTCCATTTATTTATTTATTTTTCGATAGGTGGGCATTATCTACGTTGAAACATAATTGTTGCAAAATGTAATTCTGTATTGATTGTTTTTTTAACTTAATTTAATTTATTTCTTTTAGACAGCAGGTGTTTTTAGTCACCAATTTTATACACATCAGTGTATACTTGTCAATCCCTATCTCCCAATTCATCACAGCAACACCCCAAACCCTCCATCGCTTTCCCCCCTCGGTGTCCACATGTTTGTTCTCTATGTCTGTGTCTCAATTGCTGCCCTGCAAACCGGTTCATCTGTACCACTTTTCTAGGTTCCACATATATGCATTAATAGAGAATATTTGTTCTTCCCTTTCTGGCTTACTTCACTCTATGACAGCCTCTAAATCCATCCGCATCTCAACAAATGACCCGATGGCGTTCTTTTTATGGCTGACTAGTATTCCATTGCATATATGTATCACATCTTCTTTATCCATTCTTCTGTCAATGGGCATTTAGGTTGCTTCCATGACCTGGATATTGTAAATAGTGCTGCAATGAACTTTGGGTGCATGTGTCCTTTTAATGATGGTCTTCTCTGGTTATATGCCCAGTAGTGGGATTGCTGTGTCATATGGCATTTCTCTTTTTAGTTGTTTAAAGAAACTCCGTACTCTTCCTCTTAGCAGCAGTATTAATTTACAGTCCCACCAACAGTGCAAGAGGGTTCCCTATTGGGCACACCCTCTGCAACATTTATTGTTTGTAGATTTTTGGATGGTGGCCCTTCTGAATGGGGTGAGCTGATACCTCTTTGTAATTTTGATTTGCATTTTTCTAATGACTAGTGATGTTGAGCATTCTTTCATGTGTTTGTTGGCTCTCTGTATATCTTCTTTGGAGTAATGTCTCCTTAGTCTTCCGCCAATTTTTGTATTGCTTCTTTGTGTTTTATTGATATTGAGCTGCCTGAATGTCAACTTTTGAAATTAATCATGTTTCACTTTGCTTCAACTGGAAAGGTCTTCTCAGATTATGTCTAAGTTTTCCATTTTTATTTTCCTTTCCATTTCTCTAGGAGGTGGGTCAAAAAGTTCTTGCTGTGATTTCTGTCATAGAGTGTTCTCCCTATGTTTTCCTTTAAGAGTTTTATAGTGTCTGCCCATAGACTTCAGGCTTTAATCCATTTTGAGTTTATTTTTCTGTATGGTGTCAAGGAGTGTTCTAATTTCATTCTTTTCCATGTAGCTGTCCACTTTTCCCAGCACCACTTACTTAAGAGGCTGTCTTTTCTCCATTGAGTATTCTTGTCTCCTTTACAAAAGATAGGTAATCCTATGTGTGTGGGCTTATCTCTGCCTTTTTATCCTGTTCCATTGATCAACATTTCGGTTTTTTTCACAGTACGATACTGTCTTGACTACTGTAGCTTTGTGATACAGTCTGACATCAGGAAAAGTGATTCCTCCAGCTCCGTTTTGCTTTCTGAGAATTACTTTTGGCTGTTCAGGGTATTTTGTGTTTTCATACAAATTGTGAAAGTTTTTGTTCTAGTTTGGTGAAAAATGCCGTTGGTTGTATGACAAAGATTGCATTGAATCTGTGGATTCCTTTAGGTAGTATAGTCATTTTCACCATTTTCATTCTCCCAAGCCAAGTATATGGTATGTCTCTCCATCTGTTTGTATCGTCTTTATTTTTTTTTTTATCAGTGTCTTATAGTTATCTGCGCACAGGTCCTTTGTCTCCTTAGGTACGTTTATTCCTAAGTATTTTATTCATTTTGTTGCAGTGGTAAATCTCAATGTTTCCTTAAATTCTCTTTTAGATTTTTCTTCGGTAGTGCCTAGGAAAGCAAGAGATTTCTGTGCATTAATTTTTATCCTGCTACTTTACGGGATTCATTGATTAGCTCTAGTCGTTTTATGGTAGCATCTTTAGGAGTCTCGATGTGTAGCATCATGTCATCTGCAAAACAGTGACTGTTTTATTTCTTCTTTTCTGATTTCGATTCATTTATTTCTTTTTCTTCTCTGACCACTGTGGGTAAAACTTCCAAAACTCTGTGGAATAATAGCGATGAGACTGGGCAACCTTGTCTTGTTCATGACCTTAGGGGAAATATTTTCAGTTTCTCATGATAAACCAAGATGTTGGCTCTGGGTTTGTCATATATGGCCTTTATTATGTGGAGGTTTGTTCCGTCTATGCCTACTTTCTGGAAAGTTTGCAGCATAAATGAGTGTTGACTATTTTTTTAATATAAATTTATGTGTATATTGATGTATTTATTTATTTATGGCCGTGTTCGGTCTTCGTGTCTGTTTGCAGGCTTTCTTTGTTGCTGCGAGCGGGGGCACTCTTCGTTGCAGTGCACGGGCTCTAGGTGCGTGGGATTCATTTCCTGTGGCACGCAGCCTCAGTAGTTGTGTCTCGCAGGCTCTAGGGCGCAGGCTCAGTAGTTGTGTTGCATGGGCTTAGCTGCTCCATGGCATGTGGGATCGTCCCAGACCACGGTTCGAACCCATACCCCTCGCATCGTCAGGCAGACTCTCAAACACTGCGCCACCTGGGAAGCCCTGGGTGTGGACTTTTGTGGAAAGCTTTTTCTGCATCTATTGAGATGATCACATGGTTGGTATCCCTCCATTTATTTATTTATTTTTCGATAGGTGGGCATTATCTACGTTGAAACATAATTGTTGCAAAATGTAATTCTGTATTGATTGTTTTTTTAACTTAATTTAATTTATTTCTTTTAGACAGCAGGTGTTTTTAGTCACCAATTTTATACACATCAGTGTATACTTGTCAATCCCTATCTCCCAATTCATCACAGCAACACCCCAAACCCTCCATCGCTTTCCCCCCTCGGTGTCCACATGTTTGTTCTCTATGTCTGTGTCTCAATTGCTGCCCTGCAAACCGGTTCATCTGTACCACTTTTCTAGGTTCCACATATATGCATTAATAGAGAATATTTGTTCTTCCCTTTCTGGCTTACTTCACTCTATGACAGCCTCTAAATCCATCCGCATCTCAACAAATGACCCGATGGCGTTCTTTTTATGGCTGACTAGTATTCCATTGCATATATGTATCACATCTTCTTTATCCATTCGTCTGTCAATGGGCATTTAGGTTGCTTCCATGACCTGGATATTGTAAATAGTGCTGCAATGAACACTGGGTGCATGTGTCCTTTTAATGATGGTCTTCTCTGGTTATATGCCCAGTAGTGGGATTGCTGTGTCATATGGCATTTCTCTTTTTAGTTGTTTAAAGAAACTCCGTACTCTTCCTCTTAGCAGCAGTATTAATTTACAGTCCCACCAACAGTGCAAGAGGGTTCCCTATTGGGCACACCCTCTGCAACATTTATTGTTTGTAGATTTTTGGATGGTGGCCCTTCTGAATGGGGTGAGCTGATACCTCTTTGTAATTTTGATTTGCATTTTTCTAATGACTAGTGATGTTGAGCATTCTTTCATGTGTTTGTTGGCTCTCTGTATATCTTCTTTGGAGTAATGTCTCCTTAGTCTTCCGCCAATTTTTGTATTGCTTCTTTGTGTTTTATTGATATTGAGCTGCCTGAATGTCAACTTTTGAAATTAATCATGTTTCACTTTGCTTCAACTGGAAAGGTCTTCTCAGATTATGTCTAAGTTTTCCATTTTTATTTTCCTTTCCATTTCTCTAGGAGGTGGGTCAAAAAGTTCTTGCTGTGATTTATGTCCTAGAGTGTTCTCCCTATGTTTTCCTTTAAGAGTTTTAGAGTGTCTGCCCATAGACTTCAGGCTTTAATCCATTTTGAGTTTATTTTTCTGTATGGTGTCAAGGAGTGTTCTAATTTCATTCTTTTCCATGTAGCTGTCCACTTTTCCCAGCACCACTTACTTAAGAGGCTGTCTTTTCTCCATTGAGTATTCTTGTCTCCTTTACAAAAGATAGGTAATCCTATGTGTGTGGGCTTATCTCTGCCTTTTTATCCTGTTCCATTGATCAACATTTCGGTTTTTTTCACAGTACGATACTGTCTTGACTACTGTAGCTTTGTGATACAGTCTGACATCAGGAAAAGTGATTCCTCCAGCTCCGTTTTGCTTTCTGAGAATTACTTTTGGCTGTTCAGGGTATTTTGTGTTTTCATACAAATTGTGAAAGTTTTTGTTCTAGTTTGGTGAAAAATGCCGTTGGTTGTATGACAAAGATTGCATTGAATCTGTGGATTCCTTTAGGTAGTATAGTCATTTTCACCATTTTCATTCTCCCAAGCCAAGTATATGGTATGTCTCTCCATCTGTTTGTATCGTCTTTATTTTTTTTTTTATCAGTGTCTTATAGTTATCTGCGCACAGGTCCTTTGTCTCCTTAGGTACGTTTATTCCTAAGTATTTTATTCATTTTGTTGCAGTGGTAAATCTCAATGTTTCCTTAAATTCTCTTTTAGATTTTTCTTCGGTAGTGCCTAGGAAAGCAAGAGATTTCTGTGCATTAATTTTTATCCTGCTACTTTACGGGATTCATTGATTAGCTCTAGTCGTTTTATGGTAGCATCTTTAGGAGTCTCGATGTGTAGCATCATGTCATCTGCAAAACAGTGACAGTTTTATTTCTTCTTTTCTGATTTCGATTCATTTATTTCTTTTTCTTCTCTGACCACTGTGGGTAAAACTTCCAAAACTCTGTGGAATAATAGCGATGAGACTGGGCAACCTTGTCTTGTTCATGACCTTAGGGGAAATATTTTCAGTTTCTCATGATAAACCAAGATGTTGGCTCTGGGTTTGTCATATATGGCCTTTATTATGTGGAGGTTTGTTCCGTCTATGCCTACTTTCTGGAAAGTTTGCAGCATAAATGAGTGTTGACTATTTTTTTAATATAAATTTATGTGTATATTGATGTATTTATTTATTTATGGCCGTGTTCGGTCTTCGTGTCTGTTTGCAGGCTTTCTTTGTTGCTGCGAGCGGGGGCACTCTTCGTTGCAGTGCACGGGCTCTAGGTGCGTGGGATTCATTTCTTGTGGCACGCAGCCTCAGTAGTTGTGTCTCGCAGGCTCTAGAGCGCAGGCTCAGTAGTTGTGGTGCATGGGCTTAGCTGCTCCATGGCATGTGGGATCGTCCCAGACCACGGTTCGAACCCATACCCCTCGCATCGTCAGGCAGACTCTCAAACACTGCGCCACCTGGGAAGCCCTGGGTGTGGACTTTTGTGGAAAGCTTTTTCTGCATCTATTGAGATGATCACATGGTTGGTATCCCTCCATTTATTTATTTATTTTTCGATAGGTGGGCATTATCTACGTTGAAACATAATTGTTGCAAAATGTAATTCTGTATTGATTGTTTTTTTAACTTAATTTAATTTATTTCTTTTAGACAGCAGGTGTTTTTAGTCACCAATTTTATACACATCAGTGTATACTTGTCAATCCCTATCTCCCAATTCATCACAGCAACACCCCAAACCCTCCATCGCTTTCCCCCCTCGGTGTCCACATGTTTGTTCTCTATGTCTGTGTCTCAATTGCTGCCCTGCAAACCGGTTCATCTGTACCACTTTTCTAGGTTCCACATATATGCATTAATAGAGAATATTTGTTCTTCCCTTTCTGGCTTACTTCACTCTATGACAGCCTCTAAATCCATCCGCATCTCAACAAATGACCCGATGGCGTTCTTTTTATGGCTGACTAGTATTCCATTGCATATATGTATCACATCTTCTTTATCCATTCTTCTGTCAATGGGCATTTAGGTTGCTTCCATGACCTGGATATTGTAAATAGTGCTGCAATGAACTTTGGGTGCATGTGTCCTTTTAATGATGGTCTTCTCTGGTTATATGCCCAGTAGTGGGATTGCTGTGTCATATGGCATTTCTCTTTTTAGTTGTTTAAAGAAACTCCGTACTCTTCCTCTTAGCAGCAGTATTAATTTACAGTCCCACCAACAGTGCAAGAGGGTTCCCTATTGGGCACACCCTCTGCAACATTTATTGTTTGTAGATTTTTGGATGGTGGCCCTTCTGAATGGGGTGAGCTGATACCTCTTTGTAATTTTGATTTGCATTTTTCTAATGACTAGTGATGTTGAGCATTCTTTCATGTGTTTGTTGGCTCTCTGTATATCTTCTTTGGAGTAATGTCTCCTTAGTCTTCCGCCAATTTTTGTATTGCTTCTTTGTGTTTTATTGATATTGAGCTGCCTGAATGTCAACTTTTGAAATTAATCATGTTTCACTTTGCTTCAACTGGAAAGGTCTTCTCAGATTATGTCTAAGTTTTCCATTTTTATTTTCCTTTCCATTTCTCTAGGAGGTGGGTCAAAAAGTTCTTGCTGTGATTTATGTCCTAGAGTGTTCTCCCTATGTTTTCCTTTAAGAGTTTTAGAGTGTCTGCCCATAGACTTCAGGCTTTAATCCATTTTGAGTTTATTTTTCTGTATGGTGTCAAGGAGTGTTCTAATTTCATTCTTTTCCATGTAGCTGTCCACTTTTCCCAGCACCACTTACTTAAGAGGCTGTCTTTTCTCCATTGAGTATTCTTGTCTCCTTTACAAAAGATAGGTAATCCTAAGTGTGTGGGCTTATCTCTGCCTTTTTATCCTGTTCCATTGATCAACATTTCGGTTTTTTTCACAGTACGATACTGTCTTGACTACTGTAGCTTTGTGATACAGTCTGACATCAGGAAAAGTGATTCCTCCAGCTCCGTTTTGCTTTCTGAGAATTACTTTTGGCTGTTCAGGGTATTTTGTGTTTTCATAAAAATTGTGAAAGTTTTTGTTCTAGTTTGGTGAAAAATGCCGTTGGTTGTATGACAAAGATTGCATTGAATCTGTGGATTCCTTTAGGTAGTATAGTCATTTTCACCATTTTCATTCTCCCAAGCCAAGTATATGGTATGTCTCTCCATCTGTTTGTATCGTCTTTATTTTTTTTTTTATCAGTGTCTTATAGTTATCTGCGCACAGGTCCTTTGTCTCCTTAGGTACGTTTATTCCTAAGTATTTTATTCATTTTGTTGCAGTGGTAAATCTCAATGTTTCCTTAAATTCTCTTTTAGATTTTTCTTCGGTAGTGCCTAGGAAAGCAAGAGATTTCTGTGCATTAATTTTTATCCTGCTACTTTACGGGATTCATTGATTAGCTCTAGTCGTTTTATGGTAGCATCTTTAGGAGTCTCGATGTGTAGCATCATGTCATCTGCAAAACAGTGACAGTTTTATTTCTTCTTTTCTGATTTCGATTCATTTATTTCTTTTTCTTCTCTGACCACTGTGGGTAAAACTTCCAAAACTCTGTGGAATAATAGCGATGAGACTGGGCAACCTTGTCTTGTTCATGACCTTAGGGGAAATATTTTCAGTTTCTCATGATAAACCAAGATGTTGGCTCTGGGTTTGTCATATATGGCCTTTATTATGTGGAGGTTTGTTCCGTCTATGCCTACTTTCTGGAAAGTTTGCAGCATAAATGAGTGTTGACTATTTTTTTAATATAAATTTATGTGTATATTGATGTATTTATTTATTTATGGCCGTGTTCGGTCTTCGTGTCTGTTTGCAGGCTTTCTTTGTTGCTGCGAGCGGGGGCACTCTTCGTTGCAGTGCACGGGCTCTAGGTGCGTGGGATTCATTTCTTGTGGCACGCAGCCTCAGTAGTTGTGTCTCGCAGGCTCTAGATCGCAGGCTCAGTAGTTGTGGTGCATGGGCTTAGCTGCTCCATGGCATGTGGGATCGTCCCAGACCACGGTTCGAACCCATACCCCTCGCATCGTCAGGCAGACTCTCAAACACTGCGCCACCTGGGAAGCCCTGGGTGTGGACTTTTGTGGAAAGCTTTTTCTGCATCTATTGAATGATCATATGGTTGGTATCCCTCCATTTATTTATTTATTTTTCGATAGGTGGGCATTATCTACGTTGAAACATAATTGTTGCAAAATGTAATTCTGTATTGATTGTTTTTTTAACTTAATTTAATTTATTTCTTTTAGACAGCAGGTGTTTTTAGTCACCAATTTTATACACATCAGTGTATACTTGTCAATCCCTATCTCCCAATTCATCACAGCAACACCCCAAACCCTCCATCGCTTTCCCCCCTCGGTGTCCACATGTTTGTTCTCTATGTCTGTGTCTCAATTGCTGCCCTGCAAACCGATTCATCTGTACCACTTTTCTAGGTTCCACATATATGCATTAATAGAGAATATTTGTTCTTCCCTTTCTGGCTTACTTCACTCTATGACAGCCTCTAAATCCATCCGCATCTCAACAAATGACCCGATGGCGTTCTTTTTATGGCTGACTAGTATTCCATTGCATATATGTATCACATCTTCTTTATCCATTCGTCTGTCAATGGGCATTTAGGTTGCTTCCATGACCTGGATATTGTAAATAGTGCTGCAATGAACACTGGGTGCATGTGTCCTTTTAATGATGGTCTTCTCTGGTTATATGCCCAGTAGTGGGATTGCTGTGTCATATGGCATTTCTCTTTTTAGTTGTTTAAAGAAACTCCGTACTCTTCCTCTTAGCAGCAGTATTAATTTACAGTCCCACCAACAGTGCAAGAGGGTTCCCTATTGGGCACACCCTCTGCAACATTTATTGTTTGTAGATTTTTGGATGGTGGCCCTTCTGAATGGGGTGAGCTGATACCTCTTTGTAATTTTGATTTGCATTTTTCTAATGACTAGTGATGTTGAGCATTCTTTCATGTGTTTGTTGGCTCTCTGTATATCTTCTTTGGAGTAATGTCTCCTTAGTCTTCCGCCAATTTTTGTATTGCTTCTTTGTGTTTTATTGATATTGAGCTGCCTGAATGTCAACTTTTGAAATTAATCATGTTTCACTTTGCTTCAACTGGAAAGGTCTTCTCAGATTATGTCTAAGTTTTCCATTTTTATTTTCCTTTCCATTTCTCTAGGAGGTGGGTCAAAAAGTTCTTGCTGTGATTTATGTCATAGAGTGTTCTCCCTATGTTTTCCTTTAAGAGTTTTAGAGTGTCTGCCCATAGACTTCAGGCTTTAATCCATTTTGAGTTTATTTTTCTGTATGGTGTCAAGGAGTGTTCTAATTTCATTCTTTTCCATGGAGCTGTCCACTTTTCCCAGCACCACTTACTTAAGAGGCTGTCTTTTCTCCATTGAGTATTCTTGTCTCCTTTACAAAAGATAGGTAATCCTATGTGTGTGGGCTTATCTCTGCCTTTTTATCCTGTTCCATTGATCAACATTTCGGTTTTTGTCACAGTACGATACTGTCTTGACTACTGTAGCTTTGTGATACAGTCTGACATCAGGAAAAGTGATTCCTCCAGCTCCGTTTTGCTTTCTGAGAATTACTTTTGGCTGTTCAGGGTATTTTGTGTTTTCATACAAATTGTGAAAGTTTTTGTTCTAGTTTGGTGAAAAATGCCATTGGTTGTATGACAAAGATTGCATTGAATCTGTGGATTCCTTTAGGTAGTATAGTCATTTTCACCATTTTCATTCTCCCAAGCCAAGTATATGGTATGTCTCTCCATCTGTTTGTATCGTCTTTATTTTTTTTTTATCAGTGTCTTATAGTTATCTGCGCACAGGTCCTTTGTCTCCTTAGGTACGTTTATTCCTAGGTATTTTATTCATTTTGTTGCAGTGGTAAATCTCAATGTTTCCTTAAATTCTCTTTTAGATTTTTCTTCGGTAGTGCATAGGAAAGCAAGAGATTTCTGTGCATTAATTTTTATCCTGCTACTTTACGGGATTCATTGATTAGCTCTAGTCGTTTTATGGTAGCATCTTTAGGAGTCTCGATGTGTAGCATCATGTCATCTGCAAAACAGTGACAGTTTTATTTCTTCTTTTCTGATTTCGATTCATTTATTTCTTTTTCTTCTCTGACCACTGTGGGTAAAACTTCCAAAACTCTGTGGAATAATAGCGATGAGACTGGGCAACCTTGTCTTGTTCATGACCTTAGGGGAAATATTTTCAGTTTCTCATGGTAAACCAAGATGGTGGCTCTGGGTTTGTCATATATGGCCTTTATTATGTGGAGGTTTGTTCCGTCTATGCCTACTTTCTGGAAAGTTTGCAGCATAAATGAGTGTTGACTATTTTTTTAATATAAATTTATGTGTATATTGATGTATTTATTTATTTATGGCCGTGTTCGGTCTTCGTGTCTGTTTGCAGGCTTTCTTTGTTGCTGCGAGCGGGGGCACTCTTCGTTGCAGTGCACGGGCTCTAGGTGCGTGGGATTCATTTCTTGTGGCACGCAGCCTCAGTAGTTGTGTCTCTCAGGCTCTAGAGCGCAGGCTCAGTAGTTGTGGTGCATGGGATTAGCTGCTCCATGGCATGTGGGATCGTCCCAGACCACGGTTCGAACCCATACCCCTCGCATCGTCAGGCAGACTCTCAAACACTGCGCCACCTGGGAAGCCCTGGGTGTGGACTTTTGTGGAAAGCTTTTTCTGCATCTATTGAGATGATCACATGGTTGGTATCCCTCCATTTATTTATTTATTTTTCGATAGGTGGGCATTATCTACGTTGAAACATCATTGTTGCAAAATGTAATTCTGTATTGATTGTTTTTTTAACTTAATTGAATTTATTTCTTTTAGACAGCAGGTGTTTTTAGTCACCAATTTTATACACATCAGTGTATAGTTGTCAATCCCTATCTCCCAATTCATTACAGCAACACCCCAAACCCTCCATCGCTTTCCCCCCTCGGTGTCCACATGTTTGTTCTCTATGTCTGTGTCTCAATTGCTGCCCTGCAAACCGGTTCATCTGTACCACTTTTCTAGGTTCCACATATATGCATTAATAGAGAATATTTGTTCTTCCCTTTCTGGCTTACTTCACTCTATGACAGCCTCTAAATCCATCCGCATCTCAACAAATGACCCGATGGCGTTCTTTTTATGGCTGACTAGTATTCCATTGCATATATGTATCACATCTTCTTTATCCATTCGTCTGTCAATGGGCATTTAGGTTGCTTCCATGACCTGGATATTGTAAATAGTGCTGCAATGAACATTGGGTGCATGTGTCCTTTTAATGATGGTCTTCTCTGGTTATATGCCCAGTAGTGGGATTGCTGTGTCATATGGCATTTCTCTTTTTAGTTGTTTAAAGAAACTCCGTACTCTTCCTCTTAGCAGCAGTATTAATTTACAGTCCCACCAACAGTGCAAGAGGGTTCCCTATTGGGCACACCCTCTGCAACATTTATTGTTTGTAGATTTTTGGATGGTGGCCCTTCTGAATGGGGTGAGCTGATACCTCTTTGTAATTTTGATTTGCATTTTTCTAATGACTAGTGATGTTGAGCATTCTTTCATGTGTTTGTTAGCTCTCTGTATATCTTCTTTGGAGTAATGTCTCCTTAGTCTTCCGCCAATTTTTGTATTGCTTCTTTGTGTTTTATTGATATTGAGCTGCCTGAATGTCAACTTTTGAAATTAATCATGTTTCACTTGGCTTCAACTGGAAAGGTCTTCTCAGATTATGTCTAAGTTTTCCATTTTTATTTTCCTTTCCATTTCTCTAGGAGGTGGGTCAAAAAGTTCTTGCTGTGATTTATGTCATAGAGTGTTCTCCCTATGTTTTCCTTTAAGAGTTTTAGAGTGTCGGCCCATAGACTTCAGGCTTTAATCCATTTTGAGTTTATTTTTCTGTATGGTGTCAAGGAGTGTTCTAATTTCATTCTTTTCCATGGAGCTGTCCACTTTTCCCAGCACCACTTACTTAAGAGGCTGTCTTTTCTCCATTGAGTATTCTTGTCTCCTTTACAAAAGATAGGTAATCCTATGTGTGTGGGCTTATCTCTGCCTTTTTATCCTGTTCCATTGATCAACAGTTCGGTTTTTTTCACAGTACGATACTGTCTTGACTACTGTAGCTTTGTGATACAGTCTGACATCAGGAAAAGTGATTCCTCCAGCTCCGTTTTGCTTTCTGAGGATTACTTTTGGCTGTTCAGGGTATTTTGTGTTTTCATACAAATTGTGAAAGTTTTTGTTCTAGTTTGGTGAAAAATGCCGTTGGTTGTATGACAAAGATTGCATTGAATCTGTGGATTCCTTTAGGTAGTATAGTCATTTTCACCATTTTCATTCTCCCAAGCCAAGTATATGGTATGTCTCTCCATCTGTTTGTATCGTCTTTATTTTTTTTTTATCAGTGTCTTATAGTTATCTGCGCACAGGTCCTTTGTCTCCTTAGGTACGTTTATTCCTAGGTATTTTATTCATTTTGTTGCAGTGGTAAATCTCAATGTTTCCTTAAATTGTCTTTTAGATTTTTCTTCGGTAGTGCCTAGGAAAGCAAGAGATTTCTGTGCATTAATTTTTATCCCGCTACTTTACGGGATTCATTGATTAGCTCTAGTCGTTTTATGGTAGCATCTTTAGGAGTCTCGATGTGTAGCATCATGTCATCTGCAAAACAGTGACAGTTTTATTTCTTCTTTTCTGATTTCGATTCATTTATTTCTTTTTCTTCTCTGACCACTGTGGGTAAAACTTCCAAAACTCTGTGGAATAATAGCGATGAGACTGGGCAACCTTGTCTTGTTCATGACCTTAGGGGAAATATTTTCAGTTTCTCATGATAAACCAAGATGGTGGCTGTGGGTTTGTCATATATGGCCTTTATTATGTGGAGGTTTGTTCCGTCTATGCCTACTTTCTGGAAAGTTTGCAGCATAAATGAGTGTTGACTATTTTTTTAATATAAATTTATGTGTATATTGATGTATATATTTATTTATGGCCGTGTTCGGTCTTCGTGTCTGTTTGCAGGCTTTCTTTGTTGCTGCGAGCGGGGGCACTCTTCGTTGCAGTGCACGGGCTCTAGGTGCGTGGGATTCATTTCTTGTGGCACGCAGCCTCAGTAGTTGTGTCTCGCAGGCTCTAGAGCGCAGGCTCAGTAGTTGTGGTGCATGGGCTTAGCTGCTCCATGGCATGTGGGATCGTCCCAGACCACGGTTCGAACCCATACCCCTCGCATCGTCAGGCAGACTCTCAAACACTGCGCCACCTGGGAAGCCCTGGGTGTGGACTTTTGTGGAAAGCTTTTTCTGCATCTATTGAGATGATCACATGGTTGGTATCCCTCCATTTATTTATTTAGTTTTCGATAGGTGGGCATTATCTACGTTGAAACATAATTGTTGCAAAATGTAATTCTGTATTGATTGTTTTTTTAACTTAATTTAATTTATTTCTTTTAGACAGCAAGTGTTTTTAGTCACCAATTTTATACACATCAGTGTATACTTGTCAATCCCTATCTCCCAATTCATCACAGCAACACCCCAAACCCTCCATCGCTTTCCCCCCTCGGTGTCCACATGTTTGTTCTCTATGTCTGTGTCTCAATTGCTGCCCTGCAAACCGGTTCATCTGTACCACTTTTCTAGGTTCCACATATATGCATTAATAGAGAATATTTGTTCTTCCCTTTCTGGCTTACTTCACTCTATGACAGCCTCTAAATCCATCCGCATCTCAACAAATGACCCGATGGCGTTCTTTTTATGGCTGACTAGTATTCCATTGCATATATGTATCACATCTTCTTTATCCATTCGTCTGTCAATGGGCATTTAGGTTGCTTCCATGACCTGGATATTGTAAATAGTGCTGCAATGAACATTGGGTGCATGTGTCCTTTTAATGATGGTCTTCTCTGGTTATATGCCCAGTAGTGGGATTGCTGTGTCATATGGCATTTCTCTTTTTAGTTGTTTAAAGAAACTCCGTACTCTTCCTCTTAGCAGCAGTATTAATTTACAGTCCCACCAACAGTGCAAGAGGGTTCCCTATTGGGCACACCCTCTGCAACATTTATTGTTTGTAGATTTTTGGATGGTGGCCCTTCTGAATGGGGTGAGCTGATACCTCTTTGTAATTTTGATTTGCATTTTTCTAATGACTAGTGATGTTGAGCATTCTTTCATGTGTTTGTTGGCTCTCTGTATATCTTCTTTGGAGTAATGTCTCCTTAGTCTTCCGCCAATTTTTGTATTGCTTCTTTGTGTTTTATTGATATTGAGCTGCCTGAATGTCAACTTTTGAAATTAATCATGTTTCACTTGGCTTCAACTGGAAAGGTCTTCTCAGATTATGTCTAAGTTTTCCATTTTTATTTTCCTTTCCATTTCTCTAGGAGGTGGGTCAAAAAGTTCTTGCTGTGATTTATGTCCTAGAGTGTTCTCCCTATGTTTTCCTTTAAGAGTTTTAGAGTGTCTGCCCATAGACTTCAGGCTTTAATCCATTTTGAGTTTATTTTTCTGTATGGTGTCAAGGAGTGTTCTAATTTCATTCTTTTCCATGGAGCTGTCCACTTTTCCCAGCACCACTTACTTAAGAGGCTGTCTTTTCTCCATTGAGTATTCTTGTCTCCTTTACAAAAGATAGGTAATCCTATGTGTGTGGGCTTATCTCTGCCTTTTTATCCTGTTCCATTGATCAACATTTCGGTTTTTGTCACAGTACGATACTGTCTTGACTACTGTAGCTTTGTGATACAGTCTGACATCAGGAAAAGTGATTCCTCCAGCTCCGTTTTGCTTTCTGAGGATTACTTTTGGCTGTTCAGGGTATTTTGTGTTTTCATACAAATTGTGAAAGTTTTTGTTCTAGTTTGGTGAAAAATGCCGTTGGTTGTATGACAAAGATTGCATTGAATCTGTGGATTCCTTTAGGTAGTATAGTCATTTTCACCATTTTCATTCTCCCAAGCCAAGTATATGGTATGTCTCTCCATCTGTTTGTATCGTCTTTATTTTTTTTTTTATCAGTGTCTTATAGTTATCTGCGCACAGGTCCTTTGTCTCCTTAGGTACGTTTATTCCTAGGTATTTTATTCATTTTGTTGCAGTGGTAAGTCTCAATGTTTCCTTAAATTCTCTTTTAGATTTTTCTTCGGTAGTGCCTAGGAAAGCAAGAGATTTCTGTGCATTAATTTTTATCCCGCTACTTTACGGGATTCATTGATTAGCTCTAATCGTTTTATGGTAGCATCTTTAGGAGTCTCGATGTGTAGCATCATGTCATCTGCAAAACAGTGACAGTTTTATTTCTTCTTTTCTGATTTCGATTCATTTATTTCTTTTTCTTCTCTGACCACTGTGGGTAAATCTTCCAAAACTCTGTGGAATAATAGCGATGAGACTGGGCAACCTTGTCTTGTTCATGACCTTAGGGGAAATATTTTCAGTTTCTCATGATAAACCAAGATGGTGGCTGTGGGTTTGTCATATATGGCCTTTATTATGTGGAGGTTTGTTCCGTCTATGCCTACTTTCTGGAAAGTTTGCAGCATAAATGAGTGTTGACTATTTTTTTAATATAAATTTATGTGTATATTGATGTATATATTTATTTATGGCCGTGTTCGGTCTTCGTGTCTGTTTGCAGGCTTTCTTTGTTGCTGCGAGCGGGGGCACTCTTCGTTGCAGTGCACGGGCTCTAGGTGCGTGGGATTCATTTCTTGTGGCACGCAGCCTCAGTAGTTGTGTCTCGCAGGCTCTAGAGCGCAGGCTCAGTAGTTGTGGTGCATGGGCTTAGCTGCTCCATGGCATGTGGGATCGTCCCAGACCACGGTTCGAACCCATACCCCTCGCATCGTCAGGCAGACTCTCAAACACTGCGCCACCTGGGAAGCCCTGGGTGTGGACTTTTGTGGAAAGCTTTTTCAGCATCTATTGAGATGATCACATGGTTGGTATCCCTCCATTTCTTTATTTATTTTTCGATAGGTGGGCATTATCTACGTTGAAACATAATTGTTGCAAAATGTAATTCTGTATTGATTGTTTTTTTAACTTAATTGAATTTATTTCTTTTAGACAGCAGGTGTTTTTAGTCACCAATTTTATACACATCAGTGTATACTTGTCAATCCCTATCTCCCAATTCATCACAGCAACACCCCAAACCCTCCATCGCTTTCCCCCCTCGGTGTCCACATGTTTGTTCTCTATGTCTGTGTCTCAATTGCTGCCCTGCAAACCGGTTCATCTGTACCACTTTTCTAGGTTCCACATATATGCATTAATAGAGAATATTTGTTCTTCCCTTTCTGGCTTACTTCACTCTATGACAGCCTCTAAATCCATCCGCATCTCAACAAATGACCCGATGGCGTTCTTTTTATGGCTGACTAGTATTCCATTGCATATATGTATCACATCTTCTTTATCCATTCGTCTGTCAATGGGCATTTAGGTTGCTTCCATGACCTGGATATTGTAAATAGTGCTGCAATGAACATTGGGTGCATGTGTCCTTTTAATGATGGTCTTCTCTGGTTATATGCCCAGTAGTGGGATTGCTGTGTCATATGGCATTTCTCTTTTTAGTTGTTTAAAGAAACTCCGTACTCTTCCTCTTAGCAGCAGTATTAATTTACAGTCCCACCAACAGTGCAAGAGGGTTCCCTATTGGGCACACCCTCTGCAACATTTATTGTTTGTAGATTTTTGGATGGTGGCCCTTCTGAATGGGGTGAGCTGATACCTCTTTGTAATTTTGATTTGCATTTTTCTAATGACTAGTGATGTTGAGCATTCTTTCATGTGTTTGTTAGCTCTCTGTATATCTTCTTTGGAGTAATGTCTCCTTAGTCTTCCGCCAATTTTTGTATTGCTTCTTTGTGTTTTATTGATATTGAGCTGCCTGAATGTCAACTTTTGAAATTAATCATGTTTCACTTGGCTTCAACTGGAAAGGTCTTCTCAGATTATGTCTAAGTTTTCCATTTTTATTTTCCTTTCCATTTCTCTAGGAGGTGGGTCAAAAAGTTCTTGCTGTGATTTATGTCATAGAGTGTTCTCCCTATGTTTTCCTTTAAGAGTTTTAGAGTGTCGGCCCATAGACTTCAGGCTTTAATCCATTTTGAGTTTATTTTTCTGTATGGTGTCAAGGAGTGTTCTAATTTCATTCTTTTCCATGGAGCTGTCCACTTTTCCCAGCACCACTTACTTAAGAGGCTGTCTTTTCTCCATTGAGTATTCTTGTCTCCTTTACAAAAGATAGGTAATCCTATGTGTGTGGGCTTATCTCTGCCTTTTTATCCTGTTCCATTGATCAACAGTTCGGTTTTTTTCACAGTACGATACTGTCTTGACTACTGTAGCTTTGTGATACAGTCTGACATCAGGAAAAGTGATTCCTCCAGCTCCGTTTTGCTTTCTGAGGATTACTTTTGGCTGTTCAGGGTATTTTGTGTTTTCATACAAATTGTGAAAGTTTTTGTTCTAGTTTGGTGAAAAATGCCGTTGGTTGTATGACAAAGATTGCATTGAATCTGTGGATTCCTTTAGGTAGTATAGTCATTTTCACCATTTTCATTCTCCCAAGCCAAGTATATGGTATGTCTCTCCATCTGTTTGTATCGTCTTTATTTTTTTTTTTATCAGTGTCTTATAGTTATCTGCGCACAGGTCCTTTGTCTCCTTAGGTACGTTTATTCCTAGGTATTTTATTCATTTTGTTGCAGTGGTAAGTCTCAATGTTTCCTTAAATTCTCTTTTAGATTTTTCTTCGGTAGTGCCTAGGAAAGCAAGAGATTTCTGTGCATTAATTTTTATCCCGCTACTTTACGGGATTCATTGATTAGCTCTAATCGTTTTATGGTAGCATCTTTAGGAGTCTCGATGTGTAGCATCATGTCATCTGCAAAACAGTGACAGTTTTATTTCTTCTTTTCTGATTTCGATTCATTTATTTCTTTTTCTTCTCTGACCACTGTGGGTAAATCTTCCAAAACTCTGTGGAATAATAGCGATGAGACTGGGCAACCTTGTCTTGTTCATGACCTTAGGGGAAATATTTTCAGTTTCTCATGATAAACCAAGATGGTGGCTGTGGGTTTGTCATATATGGCCTTTATTATGTGGAGGTTTGTTCCGTCTATGCCTACTTTCTGGAAAGTTTGCAGCATAAATGAGTGTTGACTATTTTTTTAATATAAATTTATGTGTATATTGATGTATATATTTATTTATGGCCGTGTTCGGTCTTCGTGTCTGTTTGCAGGCTTTCTTTGTTGCTGCGAGCGGGGGCACTCTTCGTTGCAGTGCACGGGCTCTAGGTGCGTGGGATTCATTTCTTGTGGCACGCAGCCTCAGTAGTTGTGTCTCGCAGGCTCTAGAGCGCAGGCTCAGTAGTTGTGGTGCATGGGCTTAGCTGCTCCATGGCATGTGGGATCGTCCCAGACCACGGTTCGAACCCATACCCCTCGCATCGTCAGGCAGACTCTCAAACACTGCGCCACCTGGGAAGCCCTGGGTGTGGACTTTTGTGGAAAGCTTTTTCAGCATCTATTGAGATGATCACATGGTTGGTATCCCTCCATTTCTTTATTTATTTTTCGATAGGTGGGCATTATCTACGTTGAAACATAATTGTTGCAAAATGTAATTCTGTATTGATTGTTTTTTTAACTTAATTGAATTTATTTCTTTTAGACAGCAGGTGTTTTTAGTCACCAATTTTATACACATCAGTGTATACTTGTCAATCCCTATCTCCCAATTCATCACAGCAACACCCCAAACCCTCCATCGCTTTCCCCCCTCGGTGTCCACATGTTTGTTCTCTATGTCTGTGTCTCAATTGCTGCCCTGCAAACCGGTTCATCTGTACCACTTTTCTAGGTTCCACATATATGCATTAATAGAGAATATTTGTTCTTCCCTTTCTGGCTTACTTCACTCTATGACAGCCTCTAAATCCATCCGCATCTCAACAAATGACCCGATGGCGTTCTTTTTATGGCTGACTAGTATTCCATTGCATATATGTATCACATCTTCTTTATCCATTCGTCTGTCAATGGGCATTTAGGTTGCTTCCATGACCTGGATATTGTAAATAGTGCTGCAATGAACATTGGGTGCATGTGTCCTTTTAATGATGGTCTTCTCTGGTTATATGCCCAGTAGTGGGATTGCTGTGTCATATGGCATTTCTCTTTTTAGTTGTTTAAAGAAACTCCGTACTCTTCATCTTAGCAGCAGTATTAATTTACAGTCCCACCAACAGTGCAAGAGGGTTCCCTATTGGGCACACCCTCTGCAACATTTATTGTTTGTAGATTTTTGGATGGTGGCCCTTCTGAATGGGGTGAGCTGATACCTCTTTGTAATTTTGATTTGCATTTTTCTAATGACTAGTGATGTTGAGCATTCTTTCATGTGTTTGTTGGCTCTCTGTATATCTTCTTTGGAGTAATGTCTCCTTAGTCTTCAGCCAATTTTTGTATTGCTTCTTTGTGTTTTATTGATATTGAGCTGCCTGAATGTCAACTTTTGAAATTAATCATGTTTCACTTGGCTTCAACTGGAAAGGTCTTCTCAGATTATGTCTAAGTTTTCCATTTTTATTTTCCTTTCCATTTCTCTAGGAGGTGGGTCAAAAAGTTCTTGCTGTGATTTATGTCCTAGAGTGTTCTCCCTATGTTTTCCTTTAAGAGTTTTAGAGTGTCTGCCCATAGACTTCAGGCTTTAATCCATTTTGAGTTTATTTTTCTGTATGGTGTCAAGGAGTGTTCTAATTTCATTCTTTTCCATGGAGCTGTCCACTTTTCCCAGCACCACTTACTTAAGAGGCTGTCTTTTCTCCATTGAGTATTCTTGTCTCCTTTACAAAAGATAGGTAATCCTATGTGTGTGGGCTTATCTCTGCCTTTTTATCCTGTTCCATTGATCAACATTTCGGTTTTTGTCACAGTACGATACTGTCTTGACTACTGTAGCTTTGTGATACAGTCTGACATCAGGAAAAGTGATTCCTCCAGCTCCGTTTTGCTTTCTGAGGATTACTTTTGGCTGTTCAGGGTATTTTGTGTTTTCATACAAATTGTGAAAGTTTTTGTTCTAGTTTGGTGAAAAATGCCGTTGGTTGTATGACAAAGATTGCATTGAATCTGTGGATTCCTTTAGGTAGTATAGTCATTTTCACCATTTTCATTCTCCCAAGCCAAGTATATGGTATGTCTCTCCATCTGTTTGTATCGTCTTTATTTTTTTTTTTATCAGTGTCTTATAGTTATCTGCGCACAGGTCCTTTGTCTCCTTAGGTACGTTTATTCCTAGGTATTTTATTCATTTTGTTGCAGTGGTAAGTCTCAATGTTTCCTTAAATTCTCTTTTAGATTTTTCTTCGGTAGTGCCTAGGAAAGCAAGAGATTTCTGTGCATTAATTTTTATCCCACTACTTTACGGGATTCATTGATTAGCTCTAATCGTTTTATGGTAGCATCTTTAGGAGTCTCGATGTGTAGCATCATGTCATCTGCAAAACAGTGACAGTTTTATTTCTTCTTTTCTGATTTCGATTCATTTATTTCTTTTTCTTCTCTGACCACTGTGGGTAAATCTTCCAAAACTCTGTGGAATAATAGCGATGAGACTGGGCAACCTTGTCTTGTTCATGACCTTAGGGGAAATATTTTCAGTTTCTCATGATAAACCAAGATGGTGGCTGTGGGTTTGTCATATATGGCCTTTATTATGTGGAGGTTTGTTCCGTCTATGCCTACTTTCTGGAAAGTTTGCAGCATAAATGAGTGTTGACTATTTTTTTAATATAAATTTATGTGTATATTGATGTATATATTTATTTATGGCCGTGTTCGGTCTTCGTGTCTGTTTGCAGGCTTTCTTTGTTGCTGCGAGCGGGGGCACTCTTCGTTGCAGTGCACGGGCTCTAGGTGCGTGGGATTCATTTCTTGTGGCACGCAGCCTCAGTAGTTGTGTCTCGCAGGCTCTAGAGCGCAGGCTCAGTAGTTGTGGTGCATGGGCTTAGCTGCTCCATGGCATGTGGGATCGTCCCAGACCACGGTTCGAACCCATACCCCTCGCATCGTCAGGCAGACTCTCAAACACTGCGCCACCTGGGAAGCCCTGGGTGTGGACTTTTGTGGAAAGCTTTTTCAGCATCTATTGAGATGATCACATGGTTGGTATCCCTCCATTTCTTTATTTATTTTTCGATAGGTGGGCATTATCTACGTTGAAACATAATTGTTGCAAAATGTAATTCTGTATTGATTGTTTTTTTAACTTAATTGAATTTATTTCTTTTAGACAGCAGGTGTTTTTAGTCACCAATTTTATACACATCAGTGTATACTTGTCAATCCCTATCTCCCAATTCATCACAGCAACACCCCAAACCCTCCATCGCTTTCCCCCCTCGGTGTCCACATGTTTGTTCTCTATGTCTGTGTCTCAATTGCTGCCCTGCAAACCGGTTCATCTGTACCACTTTTCTAGGTTCCACATATATGCATTAATAGAGAATATTTGTTCTTCCCTTTCTGGCTTACTTCACTCTATGACAGCCTCTAAATCCATCCGCATCTCAACAAATGACCCGATGGCGTTCTTTTTATGGCTGACTAGTATTCCATTGCATATATGTATCACATCTTCTTTATCCATTCGTCTGTCAATGGGCATTTAGGTTGCTTCCATGACCTGGATATTGTAAATAGTGCTGCAATGAACATTGGGTGCATGTGTCCTTTTAATGATGGTCTTCTCTGGTTATATGCCCAGTAGTGGGATTGCTGTGTCATATGGCATTTCTCTTTTTAGTTGTTTAAAGAAACTCCGTACTCTTCCTCTTAGCAGCAGTATTAATTTACAGTCCCACCAACAGTGCAAGAGGGTTCCCTATTGGGCACACCCTCTGCAACATTTATTGTTTGTAGATTTTTGGATGGTGGCCCTTCTGAATGGGGTGAGCTGATACCTCTTTGTAATTTTGATTTGCATTTTTCTAATGACTAGTGATGTTGAGCATTCTTTCATGTGTTTGTTGGCTCTCTGTATATCTTCTTTGGAGTAATGTCTCCTTAGTCTTCCGCCAATTTTTGTATTGCTTCTTTGTGTTTTATTGATATTGAGCTGCCTGAATGTCAACTTTTGAAATTAATCATGTTTCACTTGGCTTCAACTGGAAAGGTCTTCTCAGATTATGTCTAAGTTTTCCATTTTTATTTTCCTTTCCATTTCTCTAGGAGGTGGGTCAAAAAGTTCTTGCTGTGATTTATGTCATAGAGTGTTCTCCCTATGTTTTCCTTTAAGAGTTTTAGAGTGTCTGCCCATAGACTTCAGGCTTTAATCCATTTTGAGTTTATTTTTCTGTATGGTGTCAAGGAGTGTTCTAATTTCATTCTTTTCCATGGAGCTGTCCACTTTTCCCAGCACCACTTACTTAAGAGGCTGTCTTTTCTCCATTGAGTATTCTTGTCTCCTTTAAAAAAGATAGGTAATCCTATGTGTGTGGGCTTATCTCTGCCTTTTTATCCTGTTCCATTGATCAACATTTCGGTTTTTGTCACAGTACGATACTGTCTTGACTACTGTAGCTTTGTGATACAGTCTGACATCAGGAAAAGTGATTCCTCCAGCTCCGTTTTGCTTTCTGAGGATTACTTTTGGCTGTTCAGGGTATTTTGTGTTTTCATACAAATTGTGAAAGTTTTTGTTCTAGTTTGGTGAAAAATGCCGTTGGTTGTATGACAAAGATTGCATTGAATCTGTGGATTCCTTTAAGTAGTATAGTCATTTTCACCATTTTCATTCTCCCAAGCCAAGTATATGGTATGTCTCTCCATCTGTTTGTATCGTCTTTATTTTTTTTTTTTATCAGTGTCTTATAGTTATCTGCGCACAGGTCCTTTGTCTCCTTAGGTACGTTTATTCCTAGGTATTTTATTCATTTTGTTGCAGTGGTAAATCTCAATGTTTCCTTAAATTCTCTTTTAGATTTTTCTTCGGTAGTGCCTAGGAAAGCAATAGATTTCTGTGCATTAATTTTTATCCCGCTACTTTACGGGATTCATTGATTAGCTCTAGTCGTTTTATGGTAGCATCTTTAGGAGTCTCGATGTGTAGCATCATGTCATCTGCAAAACAGTGACAGTTTTATTTCTTCTTTTCTGATTTCGATTCATTTATTTCTTTTTCTTCTCTGACCACTGTGGGTAAATCTTCCAAAACTCTGTGGAATAATAGCGATGAGACTGGGCAACCTTGTCTTGTTCATGACCTTAGGGGAAATATTTTCAGTTTCTCATGACAAACCAAGATGTTGGCTCTGGTTTTGTCATATATGGCCTTTATTATGTGGAGGTTTGTTCCGTCTATGCTTACTTTCTGGAAAGTTTGCAGCATAAATGAGTGTTGACTATTTTTTTAATATAAATTTATGTGTATATTGATGTATTTATTTATTTATGGCCGTGTTCGGTCTTCGTGTCTGTTTGCAGGCTTTCTTTGTTGCTGCGAGCGGGGGCACTCTTCGTTGCAGTGCATGGGCTCTAGGTGCGTGGGATTCATTTCTTGTGGCACGCAGCCTCAGTAGTTGTGTCTCGCAGGCTCTAGAGCGCAGGCTCAGTAGTTGTGGTGCATGGGCTTAGCTGCTCCATGGCATGTGGGATCGTCCCAGACCACGGTTCGAACCCATACCCCTCGCATCGTCAGGCAGACTCTCAAACACTGCGCCACCTGGGAAGCCCTGGGTGTGGACTTTTGTGGAAAGCTTTTTCTGCATCTATTGAGATGATCACATGGTTCTTATCCCTCCATTTATTTATTTATTTTTCGGTAGGTGGGCATTATCTACGTTGAAACATCATTGTTGCAAAATGTAATTCTGTGTTTATTGTTTTTTTAACTTAATTGAATTTATTTCTTTTAGACAGCAGGTGTTTTTAGTCACCAATTTTATACACATCAGTGTATACTTGTCAATCCCTATCTCCCAATTCATCACAGCACCACCCCAAACCCTCCACCGCTTTCCCCCCTCGGTGTCCACATGTTTGTTCTCTATGTCTGTGTCTCAATTGCTGCCCTGCAAACCGGTTCATCTGTACCACTTTTCTAGGTTCCACATATATGCATTAATAGAGAATATTTGTTCTTCCCTTTCTGGCTTACTTCACTCTATGACAGCCTCTAAATCCATCCGCATCTCAACAAATGACCCGATGGCGTTCTTTTTATGGCTGACTAGTATTCCATTGCATATATGTATCACATCTTCTTTATCCATTCGTCTGTCAATGGGCATTTAGGTTACTTCCATGACCTGGATATTGTAAATAGTGCTGCAATGAACATTGGGTGCATGTGTCCTTTTAATGATGGTCTTCTCTGGTTATATGCCCAGTAGTGGGATTGCTGTGTCATATGGCATTTCTCTTTTTAGTTGTTTAAAGAAACTCCGTACTCTTCCTCTTAGCAGCAGTATTAATTTACAGTCCCACCAACAGTGCAAGAGGGTTCCCTATTGGGCACACCCTCTGCAACATTTATTGTTTGTAGATTTTTGGTTGGTGGCCCTTCTGAATGGGGTGAGCTGATACCTCTTTGTAATTTTGATTTGCATTTTTCTAATGACTAGTGATGTTGAGCATTCTTTCATGCGTTTGTTGGCTCTCTGTATATCTTCTTTGGAGTAATGTCTCCTTAGTCTTCCGCCAATTTTTGTATTGGTTCTTTGTTTTTTATTAATATTGAGCTGCCTGAATGTCAACTTTTGAAATTAATCATGTTTCACTTTGCTTCAACTGGAAAGGTCTTCTCAGATTATGTCTAAGTTTTCCATTTTTATTTTCCTTTCCATTTCTCTAGGAGGTGGGTCAAAAAGTTCTTGCTGTGATTTATGTCATAGAGTGTTCTCCCTATGTTTTCCTTTAAGAGTTTTAGAGTGTCTGCCCATAGACTTCAGGCTTTAATCCATTTTGAGTTTATTTTTCTGTATGGTGTCAAGGAGTGTTCTAATTTCATTCTTTTCCATGGAGCTGTCCACTTTTCCCAGCACCACTTACTTAAGAGGCTGTCTTTTCTCCATTGAGTATTCTTGTCTCCTTTAAAAAAGATAGGTAATCCTATGTGTGTGGGCTTATCTCTGCCTTTTTATCCTGTTCCATTGATCAACATTTCGGTTTTTTTCACAGTATGATACTGTCTTGACTACTGTAGCTTTGTCATACAGTCTGGCATCAGGAAAAGTGATTCCTCCAGCTCCGTTTTGCTTTCTGAGGATTACTTTTGGCTGTTCAGGGTATTTTGTGTTTTCATACAAATTGTGAAAGTTTTTGTTCTAGTTTGGTGGAAAATGCCGTTGGTTGTATGACAAAGATTGCATTGAATCTGTGGATTCCTTTGGGTAGTATAGTCATTTTCACCATTTTCATTCTCCCAAGCCAAGTATATGGTATGTCTCTCCATCTGTTTGTATCGTCTTTATTTTTTTTTTTATCAGTGTCTTATAGTTATCTGCGCACAGGTCCTTTGTCTCCTTAGGTACGTTTATTCCTAGGTATTTTATTCATTTTGTTGCAGTGGTAAATCTCAATGTTTCCTTAAATTCTCTTTTAGATTTTTCTTCGGTAGTGCCTAGGAAAGCAAGAGATTTCTGTGCATTAATTTTTATCCTGCTACTTTACGGGATTCATTGATTAGCTCTAGTCGTTTTATGGTAGCATCTTTAGGAGTCTCGATGTGTAGCATCATGTCATCTGCAAAACAGTGACAGTTTTATTTCTGCTTTTCTGATTTCGATTCATTTATTTCTTTTTCTTCTCTGACCACTGTGGGTAAATCTTCCAAAACTCTGTGGAATAATAGCGATGAGACTGGGCAACCTTGTCTTGTTCATGACCTTAGGGGAAATATTTTCAGTTTCTCATGACAAACCAAGATGTTGGCTGTGGGTTTGTCATATATGGCCTTTATGATGTGGAGGTTTGTTCCGTCTATGCCTACTTTCTGGAAAGTTTGCAGCATAAATGAGTGTTGACTATTTTTTTAATATAAATTTATGTGTATATTGATGTATTTATTTATTTATGGCCGTGTTCGGTCTTCGTGTCTGTTTGCAGGCTTTCTTTGTTGCTGCGAGCGGGGGCACTCTTGGTTGCAGTGCACGGGCTCTAGGTGCGTGGGATTCATTTCTTGTGGCACGCAGCCTCAGTAGTTGTGTCTCGCAGGCTCTAGAGCGCAGGCTCAGTAGTTGTGGTGCATGGGCTTAGCTGCTCCATGGCATGTGGGATCGTCCCAGACCACGGTTCGAACCCATACCCCTCGCATCGTCAGGCAGACTCTCAAACACTGCGCCACCTGGGAAGCCCTGGGTGTGGACTTTTGTGGAAAGCTTTTTCTGCATCTATTGAGATGATCACATGGTTGGTATCCCTCCATTTATTTATTTATTTTTCGATAGGTGGGCATTATCTACGTTGAAACATCATTGTTGCAAAATGTAATTCTGTATTGATTGTTTTTTTAACTTAATTGAATTTATTTCTTTTAGACAGCAGGTGTTTTTAGTCACCAATTTTATACACATCAGTGTATACTTGTCAATCCCTATCTCCCAATTCATCACAGCACCACCCCAAACCCTCCATCGCTTTCCCCCCTCGGTGTCCACATGTTTGTTCTCTATGTCTGTGTCTCAATTGCTGCCCTGCAAACCGGTTCATCTGTACCACTTTTCTAGGTTCCACATATATGCATTAATAGAGAATATTTGTTCTTCCCTTTCTGGCTTACTTCACTCTATGACAGCCTCTAAATCCATCCGCATCTCAACAAATGACCCGATGGCGTTCTTTTTATGGCTGACTAGTATTCCATTGCATATATGTATCACATCTTCTTTATCCATTCGTCTGTCAATGGGCATTTAGGTTACTTCCATGACCTGGATATTGTAAATAGTGCTGCAATGAACATTGGGTGCATGTGTCCTTTTAATGATGGTCTTCTCTGGTTATATGCCCAGTAGTGGGATTGCTGTGTCATATGGCATTTCTCTTTTTAGTTGTTTAAAGAAACTCCGTACTCTTCCTCTTAGCAGCAGTATTAATTTACAGTCCCACCAACAGTGCAAGAGGGTTCCCTATTGGGCACACCCTCTGCAACATTTATTGTTTGTAGATTTTTGGATGGTGGCCCTTCTGAATGGGGTGAGCTGATACCTCTTTGTAATTTTGATTTGCATTTTTCTAATGACTAGTGATGTTGAGCATTCTTTCATGCGTTTGGTGGCTCTCTGTATATCTTCTTTGGAGTAATGTCTCCTTAGTCTTCCGCCAATTTTTGTATTGGTTCTTTGTTTTTTATTGATATTGAGCTGCCTGAATGTCAACTTTTGAAATTAATCATGTTTCACTTGGCTTCAACTGGAAAGGTCTTCTCAGATTATGTCTAAGTTTTCCATTTTTATTTTCCTTTCCATTTCTCTAGGAGGTGGGTCAAAAAGTTCTTGCTGTGATTTATGTCCTAGAGTGTTCTCCCTATGTTTTCCTTTAAGAGTTTTAGAGTGTCTGCCCATAGACTTCAGGCTTTAATCCATTTTGAGTTTATTTTTCTGTATGGTGTCAAGGAGTGTTCTAATTTCATTCTTTTCCATGGAGCTGTCCACTTTTCCCAGCACCACTTACTTAAGAGGCTGTCTTTTCTCCATTGAGTATTCTTGTCTCCTTTAAAAAAGATAGGTAATCCTATGTGTGTGGGCTTATCTCTGCCTTTTTATCCTGTTCCATTGATCAACATTTCGGTTTTTGTCACAGTACGATACTGTCTTGACTACTGTAGCTTTGTGATACAGTCTGACATCAGGAAAAGTGATTCCTCCAGCTCCGTTTTGCTTTCTGAGGATTACTTTTGGCTGTTCAGGGTATTTTGTGTTTTCATACAAATTGTGAAAGTTTTTGTTCTAGTTTGGTGAAAAATGCCGTTGGTTGTATGACAAAGATTGCATTGAATCTGTGGATTCCTTTAGGTAGTATAGTCATTTTCACCATTTTCATTCTCCCAAGCCAAGTATATGGTATGTCTCTCCATCTGTTTGTATCGTCTTTATTTTTTTTTTTATCAGTGTCTTATAGTTACCTGCGCACAGGTCCTTTGTCTCCTTAGGTACGTTTATTCCTAGGTATTTTATTCATTTTGTTGCAGTGGTAAATCTCAATGTTTCCTTAAATTCTCTTTTAGATTTTTCTTCGGTAGTGCCTAGGAAAGCAAGAGATTTCTGTGCATTAATTTTTATCCTGCTACTTTACGGGATTCATTGATTAGCTCTAGTCGTTTTATGGTAGCATCTTTAGGAGTCTCGATGTGTAGCATCATGTCATCTGCAAAACAGTGACAGTTTTATTTCTTCTTTTCTGATTTCGATTCATTTATTTCTTTTTCTTCTCTGACCACTGTGGGTAAATCTTCCAAAACTCTGTGGAATAATAGCGATGAGACTGGGCAACCTTGTCTTGTTCATGACCTTAGGGGAAATATTTTCAGTTTCTCATGACAAACCAAGATGTTGGCTCTGGGTTTGTCATATATGGCCTTTATGATGTGGAGGTTTGTTCCGTCTATGCCTACTTTCTGGAAAGTTTGCAGCATAAATGAGTGTTGACTATTTTGTTTAATATAAATTTATGTGTATATTGATGTATTTATTTATTTATGGCCGTGTTCGGTCTTCGTGTCTGTTTGCAGGCATTCTTTGTTGCTGCGAGCGGGGGCACTCTTCGTTGCAGTGCACGGGCTCTAGGTGCGTGGGATTCATTTCTTGTGGCACGCAGCCTCAGTACTTGTGTCTCGCAGGCTGTAGAGTGCAGGCTCAGTAGTTGTGGTGCATGGGCTTAGCTGCTCCATGGCATGTGGGATCGTCCCAGACCACGGTTCGAACCCATACCCCTCGCATCGTCAGGCAGACTCTCAAACACTGCGCAACCTGGGAAGCTCTGGGTGTGGACTTTTGGGGAAAGCTTTTCTGCATCTATTGAGATGATCACATGGTTCTTATCCCTCCATTTATTTATTTATTTTTCGATAGGTGGGCATTATCTACGTTGAAACATCATTGTTGCAAAATGTAATTCTGTGTTTATTGTTTTTTTAACTTAATTTAATTTATTTCTTTTAGACAGCAGGTGTTTTTAGTCACCAATTTTATACACATCAGTGTATACTTGTCAATCCCTATCTCCCAATTCATCACAGCACCACCCCAAACCCTCCACCGCTTTCCCCCCTCGGTGTCCACATGTTTGTTCTCTATGTCTGTGTCTCAATTGCTGCCCTGCAAACCGGTTCATCTGTACCACTTTTCTAGGTTCCACATATATGCATTAATAGAGAATATTTGTTCTTCCCTTTCTGGCTTACTTCACTCTATGACAGCCTCTAAATCCATCCGCATCTCAACAAATGACCCAATGGCGTTCTTTTTATGGCTGACTAGTATTCCATTGCATATATGTATCACATCTTCTTTATCCATTCGTCTGTCAATGGGCATTTAGGTTGCTTCCATGACCTGGATATTGTAAATAGTGCTGCAATGAACACTGGGTGCATGTGTCCTTTTAATGATGGTCTTCTCTGGTTATATGCCCAGTAGTGGGATTGCTGTGTCATATGGCATTTCTCTTTTTAGTTGTTTAAAGAAACTCCGTACTCTTCCTCTTAGCAGCAGTATTAATTTACAGTCCCACCAACAGTGCAAGAGGGTTCCCTATTGGGCACACCCTCTGCAACATTTATTGTTTGTAGATTTTTGGATGGTGGCCCTTCTGAATGGGGTGAGCTGATACCTCTTTGTAATTTTGATTTGCATTTTTCTAATGACTAGTGATGTTGAGCATTCTTTCATGCGTTTGTTGGCTCTCTGTATATCTTCTTTGGAGTAATGTCTCCTTAGTCTTCCGCCAATTTTTGTATTGGTTCTTTGTTTTTTATTAATATTGAGCTGCCTGAATGTCAACTTTTGAAATTAATCATGTTTCACTTGGCTTCAACTGGAAAGGTCTTCT
Source organism: Eubalaena glacialis (assembly GCF_028564815.1). Taxonomy (NCBI): domain Eukaryota; kingdom Metazoa; phylum Chordata; class Mammalia; order Artiodactyla; family Balaenidae; genus Eubalaena; species Eubalaena glacialis. The sequence goes on from NW_026871156.1 coordinate 3,419,578, forward strand.
CAGATTATGTCTAAGTTTTCCATTTTTATTTTCCTTTCCATTTCTCTAGGAGGTGGGTCAAAAAGTTCTTGCTGTGATTTATGTCCTAGAGTGTTCTCCCTATGTTTTCCTTTAAGAGTTTTAGAGTGTCTGCCCATAGACTTCAGGCTTTAATCCATTTTGAGTTTATTTTTCTGTATGGTGTCAAGGAGTGTTCTAATTTCATTCTTTTCCATGGAGCTGTCCACTTTTCCCAGCACCACTTACTTAAGAGGCTGTCTTTTCTCCATTGAGTATTCTTGTCTCCTTTAAAAAAGATAGGTAATCCTATGTGTGTGGGCTTATCTCTGCCTTTTTATCCTGTTCCATTGATCAACATTTCGGTTTTTTTCACAGTATGATACTGTCTTGACTACTGTAGCTTTGTCATACAGTCTGGCATCAGGAAAAGTGATTCCTCCAGCTCCGTTTTGCTTTCTGAGGATTACTTTTGGCTGTTCAGGGTATTTTGTGTTTTCATACAAATTGTGAAAGTTTTTGTTCTAGTTTGGTGGAAAATGCCGTTGGTTGTATGACAAAGATTGCATTGAATCTGTGGATTCCTTTAGGTAGTATAGTCATTTTCACCATTTTCATTCTCCCAAGCCAAGTATATGGTATGTCTCTCCATCTGTTTGTATCGTCTTTATTTTTTTTTTTATCAGTGTCTTATAGTTATCTGCGCACAGGTCCTTTGTCTCCTTAGGTACGTTTATTCCTAGGTATTTTATTCATTTTGTTGCAGTGGTAAATCTCAATGTTTCCTTAAATTCTCTTTTAGAATTTTCTTCGGTAGTGCCTAGGAAAGCAAGAGATTTCTGTGCATTAATTTTTATCCTGCTACTTTACGGGATTCATTGATTAGCTCTAGTCGTTTTATGGTAGCATCTTTAGGAGTCTCGATGTGTAGCATCATGTCATCTGCAAAACAGTGACAGTTTTATTTCTGCTTTTCTGATTTCGATTCATTTATTTCTTTTTCTTCTCTGACCACTGTGGGTAAATCTTACAAAACTCTGTGGAATAATAGCGATGAGACTGGGCAACCTTGTCTTGTTCATGACCTTAGGGGAAATATTTTCAGTTTCTCATGACAAACCAAGATGTTGGCTGTGGGTTTGTCATATATGGCCTTTATTATGTGGAGGTTTGTTCCGTCTATGCCTACTTTCTGGAAAGTTTGCAGCATAAATGAGTGTTGACTATTTTGTTTAATATAAATTTATGTGTATATTGATGTATTTATTTATTTATGGCCGTGTTCGGTCTTCGTGTCTGTTTGCAGGCTTTCTTTGTTGCTGCGAGCGGGGGCACTCTTGGTTGCAGTGCACGGGCTCTAGGTGCGTGGGATTCATTTCTTGTGGCACGCAGCCTCAGTAGTTGTGTCTCGCAGGCTCTAGAGCGCAGGCTCAGTAGTTGTGGTGCATGGGCTTAGCTGCTCCATGGCATGTGGGATCGTCCCAGACCACGGTTCGAACCCATACCCCTCGCATCGTCAGGCAGACTCTCAAACACTGCGCCACCTGGGAAGCCCTGGGTGTGGACTTTTGTGGAAAGCTTTTTCTGCATCTATTGAGATGATCACATGGTTGGTATCCCTCCATTTATTTATTTATTTTTCGATAGGTGGGCATTATCTACGTTGAAACATCATTGTTGCAAAATGTAATTCTGTATTGATTGTTTTTTTAACTTAATTGAATTTATTTCTTTTAGACAGCAGGTGTTTTTAGTCACCAATTTTATACACATCAGTGTATACTTGTCAATCCCTATCTCCCAATTCATCACAGCAACACCCCAAACCCTCCATCGCTTTCCCCCCTCGGTGTCCACATGTTTGTTCTCTATGTCTGTGTCTCAATTGCTGCCCTGCAAACCGATTCATCTGTACCACTTTTCTAGGTTCCACATATATGCATTAATAGAGAATATTTGTTCTTCCCTTTCTGGCTTACTTCACTCTATGACAGCCTCTAAATCCATCCGCATCTCAACAAATGACCCGATGGCGTTCTTTTTATGGCTGACTAGTATTCCATTGCATATATGTATCACATCTTCTTTATCCATTCGTCTGTCAATGGGCATTTAGGTTACTTCCATGACCTGGATATTGTAAATAGTGCTGCAATGAACATTGGGTGCATGTGTCCTTTTAATGATGGTCTTCTCTGGTTATATGCCCAGTAGTGGGATTGCTGTGTCATATGGCATTTCTCTTTTTAGTTGTTTAAAGAAACTCCGTACTCTTCCTCTTAGCAGCAGTATTAATTTACAGTCCCACCAACAGTGCAAGAGGGTTCCCTATTGGGCACACCCTCTGCAACATTTATTGTTTGTAGATTTTTGGATGGTGGCCCTTCTGAATGCGGTGAGCTGATACCTCTTTGTAATTTTGATTTGCATTTTTCTAATGACTAGTGATGTTGAGCATTCTTTCATGCGTTTGGTGGCTCTCTGTATATCTTCTTTGGAGTAATGTCTCCTTAGTCTTCCGCCAATTTTTGTATTGGTTCTTTGTTTTTTATTGATATTGAGCTGCCTGAATGTCAACTTTTGAAATTAATCATGTTTCACTTTGCTTCAACTGGAAAGGTCTTCTCAGATTATGTCTAAGTTTTCCATTTTTATTTTCCTTTCCATTTCTCTAGGAGGTGGGTCAAAAAGTTCTTGCTGTGATTTATGTCCTAGAGTGTTCTCCCTATGTTTTCCTTTAAGAGTTTTAGAGTGTCTGCCCATAGACTTCAGGCTTTAATCCATTTTGAGTTTATTTTTCTGTATGGTGTCAAGGAGTGTTCTAATTTCATTCTTTTCCATGGAGCTGTCCACTTTTCCCAGCACCACTTACTTAAGAGGCTGTCTTTTCTCCATTGAGTATTCTTGTCTCCTTTAAAAAAGATAGGTAATCCTATGTGTGTGGGCTTATCTCTGCCTTTTTATCCTGTTCCATTGATCAACAGTTCGGTTTTTTTCACAGTACGATACTGTCTTGACTACTGTAGCTTTGTGATACAGTCTGACATCAGGAAAAGTGATTCCTCCAGCTCCGTTTTGCTTTCTGAGGATTACTTTTGGCTGTTCAGGGTATTTTGTGTTTTCATACAAATTGTGAAAGTTTTTGTTCTAGTTTGGTGAAAAATGCCGTTGGTTGTATGACAAAGATTGCATTGAATCTGTGGATTCCTTTAGGTAGTATAGTCATTTTCACCATTTTCATTCTCCCAAGCCAAGTATATGGTATGTCTCTCCATCTGTTTGTATCGTCTTTATTTTTTTTTTTTATCAGTGTCTTATAGTTATCTGCGCACAGGTCCTTTGTCTCCTTAGGTACGTTTATTCCTAGGTATTTTATTCATTTTGTTGCAGTGGTAAATCTCAATGTTTCCTTAAATTCTCTTTTAGATTTTTCTTCGGTAGTGCCTAGGAAAGCAAGAGATTTCTGTGCATTAATTTTTATCCTGCTACTTTACGGGATTCATTGATTAGCTCTAGTCGTTTTATGGTAGCATCTTTAGGAGTCTCGATGTGTAGCATCATGTCATCTGCAAAACAGTGACAGTTTTATTTCTGCTTTTCTGATTTCGATTCATTTATTTCTTTTTCTTCTCTGACAACTGTGGGTAAATCTGCCAAAACTCTGTGGAATAATAGCGATGAGACTGGGCAACCTTGTCTTGTTCATGACCTTAGGGGAAATATTTTCAGTTTCTCATGACAAACCAAGATGTTGGCTGTGGGTTTGTCATATATGGCCTTTATTATGTGGAGGTTTGTTCCGTCTATGCCTACTTTCTGGAAAGTTTGCAGCATAAATGAGTGTTGACTATTTTTTTAATATAAATTTATGTGTATATTGATGTATTTATTTATTTATGGCCGTGTTCGGTCTTCGTGTCTGTTTGCAGGCTTTCTTTGTTGCTGCGAGCGTGGGCACTCTTGGTTGCAGTGCACGGGCTCTAGGTGCGTGGGATTCATTTCTTGTGGCACGCAGCCTCAGTAGTTGTGTCTCGCAGGCTCTAGAGCGCAGGCTCAGTAGTTGTGGTGCATGGGCTTAGCTGCTCCATGGCATGTGGGATCGTCCCAGACCACGGTTCGAACCCATACCCCTCGCATCGTCAGGCAGACTCTCAAACACTGCGCCACCTGGGAAGCCCTGGGTGTGGACTTTTGTGGAAAGCTTTTTCTGCATCTATTGAGATGATCACATGGTTGGTATCCCTCCATTTATTTATTTATTTTTCGATAGGTGGGCATTATCTACGTTGAAACATCATTGTTGCAAAATGTAATTCTGTATTGATTGTTTTTTTAACTTAATTGAATTTATTTCTTTTAGACAGCAGGTGTTTTTAGTCACCAATTTTATACACATCAGTGTATACTTGTCAATCCCTATCTCCCAATTCATCACAGCACCACCCCAAACCCTCCATCGCTTTCCCCCCTCGGTGTCCACATGTTTGTTCTCTATGTCTGTGTCTCAATTGCTGCCCTGCAAACCGGTTCATCTGTACCACTTTTCTAGGTTCCACATATATGCATTAATAGAGAATATTTGTTCTTCCCTTTCTGGCTTACTTCACTCTATGACAGCCTCTAAATCCATCCGCATCTCAACAAATGACCTGATGGCGTTCTTTTTATGGCTGACTAGTATTCCATTGCATATATGTATCACATCTTCTTTATCCATTCGTCTGTCAATGGGCATTTAGGTTACTTCCATGACCTGGATATTGTAAATAGTGCTGCAATGAACATTGGGTGCATGTGTCCTTTTAATGATGGTCTTCTCTGGTTATATGCCCAGTAGTGGGATTGCTGTGTCATATGGCATTTCTCTTTTTAGTTGTTTAAAGAAACTCCGTACTCTTCCTCTTAGCAGCAGTATTAATTTACAGTCCCACCAACAGTGCAAGAGGGTTCCCTATTGGGCACACCCTCTGCAACATTTATTGTTTGTAGATTTTTGGATGGTGGCCCTTCTGAATGGGGTGAGCTGATACCTCTTTGTAATTTTGATTTGCATTTTTCTAATAACTATTGATGTTGAGCATTCTTTCATGCGTTTGGTGGCTCTCTGTATATCTTCTTTGGAGTAATGTCTCCTTAGTCTTCCGCCAATTTTTGTATTGGTTCTTTGTTTTTTATTGATATTGAGCTGCCTGAATGTCAACTTTTGACATTAATCATGTTTCACTTTGCTTCAACTGGAAAGGTCTTCTCAGATTATGTCTAAGTTTTCCATTTTTATTTTCCTTTCCATTTCTCTAGGAGGTGGGTCAAAAAGTTCTTGCTGTGATTTATGTCCTAGAGTGTTCTCCCTATGTTTTCCTTTAAGAGTTTTAGAGTGTCTGCCCATAGACTTCAGGCTTTAATCCATTTTGAGTTTATTTTTCTGTATGGTGTCAAGGAGTGTTCTAATTTCATTCTTTTCCATGGAGCTGTCCACTTTTCCCAGCACCACTTACTTAAGAGGCTGTCTTTTCTCCATTGAGTATTCTTGTCTCCTTTAAAAAAGATAGGTAATCCTATGTGTGTGGGCTTATCTCTGCCTTTTTATCCTGTTCCATTGATCAACAGTTCGGTTTTTTTCACAGTACGATACTGTCTTGACTACTGTAGCTTTGTGATACAGTCTGACATCAGGAAAAGTGATTCCTCCAGCTCCGTTTTGCTTTCTGAGGATTACTTTTGGCTGTTCAGGGTATTTTGTGTTTTCATACAAATTGTGAAAGTTTTTGTTCTAGTTTGGTGAAAAATGCCGTTGGTTGTATGACAAAGATTGCATTGAATCTGTGGATTCCTTTAGGTAGTATAGTCATTTTCACCATTTTCATTCTCCCAAGCCAAGTATCTGGTATGTCTCTCCATCTGTTTGTATCGTCTTTATTTTTTTTTTTTATCAGTGTCTTATAGTAACCTGCGCACAGGTCCTTTGTCTCCTTAGGTACGTTTATTCCTAGGTATTTTATTCATTTTGTTGCAGTGGTAAATCTCAATGTTTCCTTAAATTCTCTTTTAGATTTTTCTTCGGTAGTGCCTAGGAAAGCAAGAGATTTCTGTGCATTAATTTTTATCCTGCTACTTTACGGGATTCATTGATTAGCTCTAGTCGTTTTATGGTAGCATCTTTAGGAGTCTCGATGTGTAGCATCATGTCATCTGCAAAACAGTGACAGTTTTATTTCTTCTTTTCTGATTTCGATTCATTTATTTCTTTTTCTTCTCTGACCACTGTGGGTAAATCTTCCAAAACTCTGTGGAATAATAGCGATGAGACTGGGCAACCTTGTCTTGTTCATGACCTTAGGGGAAATATTTTCAGTTTCTCATGACAAACCAAGATGTTGGCTCTGGGTTTGTCATATATGGCCTTTATTATGTGGAGGTTTGTTCCGTCTATGCTTACTTTCTGGAAAGTTTGCAGCATAAATGAGTGTTGACTATTTTTTTAATATAAATTTATATGTATATTGATATATTTATTTATTTATGGCCGTGTTCGGTCTTCGTGTCTGTTTGCAGGCTTTCTTTGTTGCTGCGAGCGGGGGCACTCTTCGTTGCAGTGCATGGGCTCTAGGTGCGTGGGATTCATTTCTTGTGGCACGCAGCCTCAGTACTTGTGTCTCGCAGGCTCTAGAGCACAGGCTCAGTAGTTGTGGTGCATGGGCTTAGCTGCTCCATGGCATGTGGGATCGTCCCAGACCACGGTTCGAACCCATACCCCTCGCATCGTCAGGCAGACTCTCAAACACTGCGCCACCTGGGAAGCCCTGGGTGTGGACTTTTGGGGAAAGCTTTTTCTGCATCTATTGAGATGATCACATGGTTGGTATCCCTCCATTTATTTATTTATTTTTCGATAGGTGGGCATTATCTACGTTGAAACATCATTGTTGCAAAATGTAATTCTGTATTGATTGTTTTTTTAACTTAATTGAATTTATTTCTTTTAGACAGCAGGTGTTTTTAGTCACCAATTTTATACACATCAGTGTATACTTGTCAATCCCTATCTCCCAATTCATCACAGCACCACCCCAAACCCTCCATCGCTTTCCCCCCTCGGTGTCCACATGTTTGTTCTCTATGTCTGTGTCTCAGTTGCTGCCCTGCAAACCGGTTCATCTGTACCACTTTTCTAGGTTCCACATATATGCATTAATAGAGAATATTTGTTCTTCCCTTTCTGGCTTACTTCACTCTATGACAGCCTCTAAATCCATCCGCATCTCAACAAATGACCCGATGGCGTTCTTTTTATGGCTGACTAGTATTCCATTGCATATATGTATCACATCTTCTTTATCCATTCGTCTGTCAATGGGCATTTAGGTTACTTCCATGACCTGGATATTGTAAATAGTGCTGCAATGAACATTGGGTGCATGTGTCCTTTTAATGATGGTCTTCTCTGGTTATATGCCCAGTAGTGGGATTGCTGTGTCATATGGCATTTCTCTTTTTAGTTGTTTAAAGAAACTCCGTACTCTTCCTCTTAGCAGCAGTATTAATTTACAGTCCCACCAACAGTGCAAGAGGGTTCCCTATTGGGCACACCCTCTGCAACATTTATTGTTTGTAGATTTTTGGATGGTGGCCCTTCTGAATGGGGTGAGCTGATACCTCTTTGTAATTTTGATTTGCATTTTTCTAATGACTAGTGATGTTGAGCATTCTTTCATGCGTTTGTTGGCTCTCTGTATATCTTCTTTGGAGTAATGTCTCCTTAGTCTTCCGCCAATTTTGGTATTGGTTCTTTGTGTTTTATTGATATTGAGCTGCCTGAATGTCAACTTTTGAAATTAATCATGTTTCACTTGGCTTCAACTGGAAAGGTCTTCTCAGATTATGTCTAAGTTTTCCATTTTTATTTTCCTTTCCATTTCTCTAGGAGGTGGGTCAAAAAGTTCTTGCTGTGATTTATGTCATAGAGTGTTCTCCCTATGTTTTCCTTTAAGAGTTTTAGAGTGTCTGCCCATAGACTTCAGGCTTTAATCCATTTTGAGTTTATTTTTCTGTATGGTGTCAAGGAGTGTTCTAATTTCATTCTTTTCCATGGAGCTGTCCACTTTTCCCAGCACCACTTACTTAAGAGGCTGTCTTTTCTCCATTGAGTATTCTTGTCTCCTTTACAAAAGATAGGTAATCCTATGTGTGTGGGCTTATCTCTGCCTTTTTATCCTGTTCTATTGATCAACATTTGGGTTTTTTTCACAGTACGATACTGTCTTGACTACTGTAGCTTTGTGATACAGTCTGACATCAGGAAAAGTGATTCCTCCAGCTCCGTTTTGCTTTCTGAGGATTACTTTTGGCTGTTCAGGGTATTTTGTGTTTTCATACAAATTGTGAAAGTTTTTGTTCTAGTTTGGTGAAAAATGCCGTTGGTTGTATGACAAAGATTGCATTGAATCTGTGGATTCCGTTAGGTAGTATAGTCATTTTCACCATTTTCATTCTCCCAAGCCAAGTATATGGTATGTCTCTCCATCTGTTTGTATCGTCTTTATTTTTTTTTATCAGTGTCTTATAGTTATCTGCGCACAGGTCCTTTGTCTCCTTACGTACGTTTATTCCTAGGTATTTTATTCATTTTGTTGCAGGGGTAAATCTCAATGTTTCCTTAAATTCTCTTTTAGATTTTTCTTCAGGAGTGCATAGGAAAGCAAGAGATTTCTGTGCATTAATTTTTATCCTGCTACTTTACGGGATTCATTGATTAGCTCTAGTCGTTTTATGGTAGCATCTTTAGGAGTCTCGATGTGTAGCATCATGTCATCTGCAAAACAGTGACAGTTTTATTTCTTCTTTTCTGATTTCGATTCATTTATTTCTTTTTCTTCTCTGACCACTGTGGGTAAATCTTCCAAAACTCTGTGGAATAATAGCGATGAGACTGGGCAACCTTGTCTTGTTCATGACCTTAGGGGAAATATTTTCAGTTTCTCATGATAAACCAAGATGATGGCTGTGGGTTTGTCATATATGCCCTTTATTATGTGGAGGTTTGTTCCGTCTATGCCTACTTTCTGGAAAGTTTGCAGCATAAATGAGTGTTGACTATTTTGTTTAATATAAATTTATGTGTATATTGATGTATTTATTTATTTATGGCCGTGTTCGGTCTTCGTGTCTGTTTGCAGGCTTTCTTTGTTGCTGCGAGCGGGGGCACTCTTCGTTGCAGTGCACGGGCTCAAGGTACGTGGGATTCATTTCTTGTGGCACGCATCCTCAGTAGTTGTGTCTCGCAGGCTGTAGAGTGCAGGCTCAGTAGTTGTGGTGCATGGGCTTAGCTGCTCCATGGCATGTGGGATCGTCCCAGACCACGGTTCGAACCCATACCCCTCGCATCGTCAGGCAGACTCTCAAACACTGCGCCACCTGGGAAGCCCTGGGTGTGGACTTTTGGGGAAAGCTTTTTCTGCATCTATTGAGATGATCACATGGTTGGTATCCCTCCATTTATTTATTTATTTTTCGATAGGTGGGCATTATCTACGTTGAAACATAATTGTTGCAAAATGTAATTCTGTATTGATTGTTTTTTTAACTTAATTGAATTTATTTCTTTTAGACAGCAGGTGTTTTTAGTCACCAATTTTATACACATCAGTGTATACTTGTCAATCCCTATCTCCCAATTCATCACAGCACCACCCCAAACCCTCCATCGCTTTTCCCCCTCGGTATCCACATGTTTGTTCTCTATGTCTGTGTCTCAATTGCTGCCCTGCAAACCGGTTCATCTGTACCACTTTTCTAGGTTCCACATATATGCATTAATAGAGAATATTTGTTCTTCCCTTTCTGGCTTACTTCACTCTATGACAGCCTCTAAATCCATCCGCATCTCAACAAATGACCCGATGGCGTTCTTTTTATGGCTGACTAGTATTCCATTGCATATATGTATCACATCTTCTTTATCCATTCGTCTGTCAATGGGCATTTAGGTTGCTTCCATGACCTGGATATTGTAAATAGTGCTGCAATGAACATTGGGTGCATGTGTCCTGTTAATGATGGTCTTCTCTGGTTATATGCCCAGTAGTGGGATTGCTGTGTCATATGGCATTTCTCTTTTTAGTTGTTTAAAGAAACTCCGTACTCTTCCTCTTAGCAGCAGTATTAATTTACAGTCCCACCAACAGTGCAAGAGGGTTCCCTATTGGGCACACCCTCTGCAACATTTATTGTTTGTAGATTTTTGGATGGTGGCCCTTCTGAATGGGGTGAGCTGATACCTCTTTGTAATTTTGATTTGCATTTTTCTAATGACTAGTGATGTTGAGCATTCTTTCATGCGTTTGTTGGCTCTCTGTATATCTTCTTTGGAGTAATATCTCCTTAGTCTTCCGCCAATTTTGGTATTGGTTCTTTGTTTTTTATTGATATTGAGCTGCCTGAATGTCAACTTTTGAAATTAATCATGTTTCACTTGGCTTCAACTGGAAAGGTCTTCTCAGATTATGTCTAAGTTTTCCATTTTTATTTTCCTTTCCATTTCTCTAAGAGGTGGGTCAAAAAGTTCTTGCTGTGATTTATGTCCTAGAGTGTTCTCCCTATGTTTTCCTTTAAGAGTTTTAGAGTGTCTGCCCATAGACTTCAGGCTTTAATCCATTTTGAGTTTATTTTTCTGTATGGTGTCAAGGAGTGTTCTAATTTCATTCTTTTCCATGGAGCTGTCCACTTTTCCCAGCACCACTTACTTAAGAGGCTGTCTTTTCTCCATTGAGTATTCTTGTCTCCTTTACAAAAGATAGGTAATCCTATGTTTGTGGGCTTATCTCTGCCTTTTTATCCTGTTCCATTGATCAACAGTTCGGTTTTTTTTCACAGTACGATACTGTGTTGACTACTGTAGCTTTGTGATACAGTCTGACATCAGGAAAAGTGATTCCTCCAGCTCCGTTTTGCTTTCTGAGGATTACTTTTGGCTGTTCAGGGTATTTTGTGTTTTCATACAAGTTGTGAAAGTTTTTGTTCTAGTTTGGTGTAAAATGCCGTTGGTTGTATGACAAAGATTGCATTGAATCTGTGGATTCCTTTAGGTAGTATAGTCATTTTCACCATTTTCATTCTCCCAAGCCAAGTATATGGTATGTCTCTCCATCTGTTTGTATCGTCTTTATTTTTTTTTTTATCAGTGTCTTATAGTTATCTGCGCACCGGTCCTTTGTCTCCTTAGGTACGTTTATTCCTAGGTATTTTATTCATTTTGTTGCAGTGGTAAATCTCAATGTTTCCTTAAATTCTCTTTTAGATTTTTCTTCGGTAGTGCCTAGGAAAGCAAGAGATTTCTGTGCATTAATTTTTATCCTGCTACTTTACGGGATTCATTGATTAGCTCTAGTCGTTTTATGGTAGCATCTTTAGGAGTCTCGATGTGTAGCATCATGTCATCTGCAAAACAGTGACAGTTTTATTTCTGCTTTTCTGATTTCGATTCATTTATTTCTTTTTCTTCTCTGACCACTGTGGGTAAATCTTCCAAAACTCTGTGGAATAATAGCGATGAGACTGGGCAACCTTGTCTTGTTCATGACCTTAGGGGAAATATTTTCAGTTTCTCATGACAAACCAAGATGTTGGCTCTGGGTTTGTCATATATGGCCTTTATTATGTGGAGGTTTGTTCCGTCTATGCCTACTTTCTGGAAAGTTTGCAGCATAAATGAGTGTTGACTATTTTTTTAATATAAATTTATATGTATATTGATATATTTATTTATTTATGGCCGTGTTCGGTCTTCGTGTCTGTTTGCAGGCTTTCTTTGTTGCTGCGAGCGGGGGCACTCTTCGTTGCAGTGCATGGGCTCTAGGTGCGTGGGATTCATTTCTTGTGGCACGCAGCCTCAGTAGTTGTGTCTCGCAGGCTCTAGAGCGCAGGCTCAGTAGTTGTGGTGCATGGGCTTAGCTGCTCCATGGCATGTGGGATCGTCCCAGACCACGGTTCGAACCCATACCCCTCGCATCGTCAGGCAGACTCTCAAACACTGCGCCACCTGGGAAGCCCTGGGTGTGGACTTTTGTGGAAAGCTTTTTCTGCATCTATTGAGATGATCACATGGTTGGTATCCCTCCATTTATTTATTTATTTTTCGATAGGTGGGCATTATCTACGTTGAAACATCATTGTTGCAAAATGTAATTCTGTATTGATTGTTTTTTTAACTTAATTTAATTTATTTCTTTTAGACAGCAGGTGTTTTTAGTCACCAATTTTATACACATCAGTGTATACTTGTCAATCCCTATCTCCCAATTCATCACAGCACCACCCCAAACCCTCCATCGCTTTCCCCCCTCGGTGTCCACATGTTTGTTCTCTATGTCTGTGTCTCAATTGCTGCCCTGCAAACCGGTTCATCTGTACCACTTTCCTAGGTTCCACATATATGCATTAATAGAGAATATTTGTTCTTCCCTTTCTGGCTTACTTCACTCTATGACAGCCTCTAAATCCATCCGCATCTCAACAAATGACCCGATGGCGTTCTTTTTATGGCTGACTAGTATTCCATTGCATTTATGTATCACATCTTCTTTATCCATTCGTCTGTCAATGGGCATTTAGGTTGCTTCCATGACCTGGATATTGTAAATAGTGCTGCAATGAACATTGGGTGCATGTGTCCTTTTAATGATGGTCTTCTCTGGTTATATGCCCAGTAGTGGGATTGCTGTGTCATATGGCATTTCTCTTTTTAGTTGTTTAAAGAAACTCCGTACTCTTCCTCTTAGCAGCAGTATTAATTTACAGTCCCACCAACAGTGCAAGAGGGTTCCCTATTGGGCACACCCTCTGCAACATTTATTGTTTGTAGATTTTTGGATGGTGGCCCTTCTGAATGGGGTGAGCTGATACCTCTTTGTAATTTTGATTTGCATTTTTCTAATGACTAGTGATGTTGAGCATTCTTTCATGCGTTTGTTGGCTCTCTGTATATCTTCTTTGGTGTAATGTCTCCTTAGTCTTCCGCCAATTTTTGTATTGCTTCTTTGTGTTTTATTGATATTGAGCTGCCTGAATGTCAACTTTTGAAATTAATCATGTTTCACTTGGCTTCAACTGGAAAGGTCTTCTCAGATTATGTCTAAGTTTTCCATGTTTATTTTCCTTTCCATTTCTGTAGGAGGTGGGTTAAAAAGTTCTTGCTGTGATTTATGTCCTAGAGTGTTCTCCCTATGTTTTCCTTTAAGAGTTTTAGAGTGTCTGCCCATAGACTTCAGGCTTTAATCCATTTTGAGTTTATTTTTCTGTATGGTGTCAAGGAGTGTTCTAATTTCATTCTTTTCCATGGAGCTGTCCACTTTTCCCAGCACCACTTACTTAAGAGGCTGTCTTTTCTCCATTGAGTATTCTTGTCTCCTTTACAAAAGATAGGTAATCCTATGTTTGTGGGCTTATCTCTGCCTTTTTATCCTGTTCCATTGATCAACAGTTCGGTTTTTTTTCACAGTACGATACTGTGTTGACTACTGTAGCTTTGTGATACAGTCTGACATCAGGAAAAGTGATTCCTCCAGCTCCGTTTTGCTTTCTGAGGATTACTTTTGGCTGTTCAGGGTATTTTGTGTTTTCATACAAGTTGTGAAAGTTTTTGTTCTAGTTTGGTGTAAAATGCCGTTGGTTGTATGACAAAGATTGCATTGAATCTGTGGATTCCTTTAGGTAGTATAGTCATTTTCACCATTTTCATTCTCCCAAGCCAAGTATATGGTATGTCTCTCCATCTGTTTGTATCGTCTTTATTTTTTTTTTTATCAGTGTCTTATAGTTATCTGCGCACCGGTCCTTTGTCTCCTTAGGTACGTTTATTCCTAGGTATTTTATTCATTTTGTTGCAGTGGTAAATCTCAATGTTTCCTTAAATTCTCTTTTAGATTTTTCTTCGGTAGTGCCTAGGAAAGCAAGAGATTTCTGTGCATTAATTTTTATCCTGCTACTTTACGGGATTCATTGATTAGCTCTAGTCGTTTTATGGTAGCATCTTTAGGAGTCTCGATGTGTAGCATCATGTCATCTGCAAAACAGTGACAGTTTTATTTCTGCTTTTCTGATTTCGATTCATTTATTTCTTTTTCTTCTCTGACCACTGTGGGTAAATCTTCCAAAACTCTGTGGAATAATAGCGATGAGACTGGGCAACCTTGTCTTGTTCATGACCTTAGGGGAAATATTTTCAGTTTCTCATGACAAACCAAGATGTTGGCTCTGGGTTTGTCATATATGGCCTTTATTATGTGGAGGTTTGTTCCGTCTATGCCTACTTTCTGGAAAGTTTGCAGCATAAATGAGTGTTGACTATTTTTTTAATATAAATTTATATGTATATTGATATATTTATTTATTTATGGCCGTGTTCGGTCTTCGTGTCTGTTTGCAGGCTTTCTTTGTTGCTGCGAGCGGGGGCACTCTTCGTTGCAGTGCATGGGCTCTAGGTGCGTGGGATTCATTTCTTGTGGCACGCAGCCTCAGTAGTTGTGTCTCGCAGGCTCTAGAGCGCAGGCTCAGTAGTTGTGGTGCATGGGCTTAGCTGCTCCATGGCATGTGGGATCGTCCCAGACCACGGTTCGAACCCATACCCCTCGCATCGTCAGGCAGACTCTCAAACACTGCGCCACCTGGGAAGCCCTGGGTGTGGACTTTTGTGGAAAGCTTTTTCTGCATCTATTGAGATGATCACATGGTTGGTATCCCTCCATTTATTTATTTATTTTTCGATAGGTGGGCATTATCTACGTTGAAACATCATTGTTGCAAAATGTAATTCTGTATTGATTGTTTTTTTAACTTAATTTAATTTATTTCTTTTAGACAGCAGGTGTTTTTAGTCACCAATTTTATACACATCAGTGTATACTTGTCAATCCCTATCTCCCAATTCATCACAGCACCACCCCAAACCCTCCATCGCTTTCCCCCCTCGGTGTCCACATGTTTGTTCTCTATGTCTGTGTCTCAATTGCTGCCCTGCAAACCGGTTCATCTGTACCACTTTCCTAGGTTCCACATATATGCATTAATAGAGAATATTTGTTCTTCCCTTTCTGGCTTACTTCACTCTATGACAGCCTCTAAATCCATCCGCATCTCAACAAATGACCCGATGGCGTTCTTTTTATGGCTGACTAGTATTCCATTGCATTTATGTATCACATCTTCTTTATCCATTCGTCTGTCAATGGGCATTTAGGTTGCTTCCATGACCTGGATATTGTAAATAGTGCTGCAATGAACATTGGGTGCATGTGTCCTTTTAATGATGGTCTTCTCTGGTTATATGCCCAGTAGTGGGATTGCTGTGTCATATGGCATTTCTCTTTTTAGTTGTTTAAAGAAACTCCGTACTCTTCCTCTTAGCAGCAGTATTAATTTACAGTCCCACCAACAGTGCAAGAGGGTTCCCTATTGGGCACACCCTCTGCAACATTTATTGTTTGTAGATTTTTGGATGGTGGCCCTTCTGAATGGGGTGAGCTGATACCTCTTTGTAATTTTGATTTGCATTTTTCTAATGACTAGTGATGTTGAGCATTCTTTCATGCGTTTGTTGGCTCTCTGTATATCTTCTTTGGTGTAATGTCTCCTTAGTCTTCCGCCAATTTTTGTATTGCTTCTTTGTGTTTTATTGATATTGAGCTGCCTGAATGTCAACTTTTGAAATTAATCATGTTTCACTTGGCTTCAACTGGAAAGGTCTTCTCAGATTATGTCTAAGTTTTCCATGTTTATTTTCCTTTCCATTTCTGTAGGAGGTGGGTTAAAAAGTTCTTGCTGTGATTTATGTCCTAGAGTGTTCTCCCTATGTTTTCCTTTAAGAGTTTTAGAGTGTCTGCCCATAGACTTCAGGCTTTAATCCATTTTGAGTTTATTTTTCTGTATGGTGTCAAGGAGTGTTCTAATTTCATTCTTTTCCATGTAGCTGTCCACTTTTCCCAGCACCACTTACTTAAGAGGCTGTCTTTTCTCCATTGAGTATTCTTGTCTCCTTTAAAAAAGATAGGTAATCCTATGTGTGTGGGCTTATCTCTGCCTTTGTATCCTGTTCCATTGATCAACATTTCGGTTTTTTTTCACAGTACGATACTGTCTTGACTACTGTAGCTTTGTGATACAGTCTGACATCAGGAAAAGTGATTCCTCCAGCTCCGTTTTGCTTTCTGAGGATTACTTTTGGCTGTTCAGGGTATTTTGTGTTTTCATACAAATTGTGAAAGTTTTTGTTCTAGTTTGGTGAAAAATGCCGTTGGTTGTATGACAAAGATTGCATTGAATCTGTGGATTCCTTTAGGTAGTATAGTCATTTTCACCATTTTCATTCTCCCAAGCCAAGTATATGGTATGTCTCTCCATCTGTTTGTATCGTCTTTATTTTTTTTTTATCAGTGTCTTATAGTTATCTGCGCACAGGTCCTTTGTCTCCTTAGGTACGTTTATTCCTAGGTATTTTATTCATTTTGTTGCAGTGGTAAATCTCAATGTTTCCTTAAATTCTCTTTTAGATTTTTCTTCGGTAGTGCATAGGAAAGCAAGAGATTTCTGTGCATTAATTTTTATCCTGCTACTTTACGGGATTCATTGATTAGCTCTAGTCGTTTTATGGTAGCATCTTTAGGAGTCTCGATGTGTAGCATCATGTCATCTGCAAAACAGTGACAGTTTTATTTCTTCTTTTCTGATTTCGATTCATTTATTTCTTTTTCTTCTCTGACCACTGTGGGTAAATCTTCCAAAACTCTGTGGAATAATAGCGATGAGACTGGGCAACCTTGTCTTGTTCATGACCTTAGGGGAAATATTTTCAGTTTCTCATGATAAACCAAGATGTTGGCTCTGGGTTTGTCATATATGGCCTTTATGATGTGGAGGTTTGTTCCGTCTATGCCTACTTTCTGGAAAGTTTGCAGCATAAATGAGTGTTGACTATTTTTTTAATATAAATTTATATGTATATTGATATATTTATTTATTTATGGCCGTGTTCGGTCTTCGTGTCTCTTTGCAGGCTTTCTTTGTTGCTGCGAGCGGGGGCACTCTTCGTTGCAGTGCATGGGCTCTAGGTGCGTGGGATTCATTTCTTGTGGCATGCAGCCTCAGTAGTTGTGTCTCGCAGGCTCTAGAGCGCAGGCTCAGTAGTTGTGGTGCATGGGCTTAGCTGCTCCATGGCATGTGGGATCGTCCCAGACCACGGTTCGAACCCATACCCCTCGCATCGTCAGGCAGACTCTCAAACACTGCGCCACCTGGGAAGCCCTGGGTGTGGACTTTTGTGGAAAGCTTTTTCTGCATCTATTGAGATGATCACATGGTTGGTATCCCTCCATTTATTTATTTATTTTTCGATAGGTGGGCATTATCTACGTTGAAACATCATTGTTGCAAAATGTAATTCTGTATTGATTGTTTTTTTAACTTAATTTAATTTATTTCTTTTAGACAGCAGGTGTTTTTAGTCACCAATTTTATACACATCACTGTATACTTGTCAATCCCTATCTCCCAATTCATCACAGCACCACCCCAAACCCTCCATCGCTTTCCCCCCTCGGTATCCACATGTTTGTTCTCTATGTCTGTGTCTCAATTGCTGCCCTGCAAACCGGTTCATCTGTACCACTTTTCTAGGTTCCACATATATGCATTAATAGAGAATATTTGTTCTTCCCTTTCTGGCTTACTTCACTCTATGACAGCCTCTAAATCCATCCGCATCTCAACAAATGACCCGATGGCGTTCTTTTTATGGCTGACTAGTATTCCATTGCATATATGTATCACATCTTCTTTATCCATTCTTCTGTCAATGGGCATTTAGGTTGCTTCCATGACCTGGATATTGTAAATAGTGCTGCAATGAACATTGGGTGCATGTGTCCTTTTAATGATGGTCTTCTCTGGTTATATGCCCAGTAGTGGGATTGCTGTGTCATATGGCATTTCTCTTTTTAGTTGTTTAAAGAAACTCCGTACTCTTCCTCTTAGCAGCAGTATTAATTTACAGTCCCACCAACAGTGCAAGAGGGTTCCCTATTGGGCACACCCTCTGCAACATTTATTGTTTGTAGATTTTTGGATGGTGGCCCTTCTGAATGGGGTGAGCTGATACCTCTTTGTAATTTTGATTTGCATTTTTCTAATGACTAGTGATGTTGAGCATTCTTTCATGCGTTTGTTGGCTCTCTGTATATCTTCTTTGGAGTAACGTCTCCTTAGTCTTCCGCCAATTTTTGTGTTGCTTCTTTGTGTTTTATTGATATTGAGCTGCCTGAATGTAAACTTTTGAAATTAATCATGTTTCACTTTGCTTCAACTGGAAAGGTCTTCTCAGATTATGTCTAAGTTTTCCATTTTTATTTTCCTTTCCATTTCTCTAGGAGGTGGGTCAAAAAGTTCTTGCTGTGATTTATGTCATAGAGTGTTCTCCCTATGTTTTCCTTTAAGAGTTTTAGAGTGTCTGCCCATAGACTTCAGGCTTTAGTCCATTTTGAGTTTATTTTTCTGTATGGTGTCAAGGAGTGTTCTAATTTCATTCTTTTCCATGTAGCTGTCCACTTTTCCCAGCACCACTTACTTAAGAGGCTGTCTTTTCTCCATTGAGTATTCTTGTCTCCTTTACAAAAGATAGGTAATCCTATGTGTGTGGGCTTATCTCTGCCTTTTTATCCTGTTCCATTGATCAACATTTCGGTTTTTTTCACAGTACGATATTGTCTTGACTACTGTAGCTTTGTGATACAGTCTGACATCAGGAAAAGTGATTCCTCCAGCTCCGTTTTGCTTTCTGAGGATTACTTTTGGCTGTTCAGGGTATTTTGTGTTTTCATACAAATTGTGAAAGTTTTTGTTCTAGTTTGGTGAAAAATGCCGTTGGTTGTATGACAAAGATTGCATTGAATCTGTGGATTCCTTTAGGTAGTATAGTCATTTTCACCATTTTCATTCTCCCAAGCCAAGTATATGGTATGTCTCTCCATCTGTTTGTATCGTCTTTATTTTTTTTTTTATCAGTGTCTTATAGTTATCTGCGCACAGGTCCTTTGTCTCCTTAGGTACGTTTATTCCTAGGTATTTTATTCATTTTGTTGCAGTGGTAAATCTCAATGTTTCCTTAAATTCTCTTTTAGATTTTTCTTCGGTAGTGCATAGGAAAGCAAGAGATTTCTGTGCATTAATTTTTATCCTGCTACTTTACGGGATTCATTGATTAGCTCTAGTCGTTTTATGGTAGCATCTTTAGGAGTCTCGATGTGTAGCATCATGTCATTTGCAAAACAGTGACAGTTTTATTTCTTCTTTTCTGATTTCGATTCATTTATTTCTTTTTCTTCTCTGACCACTGTGGGTAAATCTTCCAAAACTCTGTGGAATAATAGCGATGATACTGGGCAACCTTGTCTTGTTCATGACCTTAGGGGAAATATTTTCACTTTCTCATGATAAACCAAGATGTTGGCTCTGGGTTTGTCATATATGGCCTTTATTATGTGGAGGTTTGTTCCGTCTATGCCTACTTTCTGGAAAGTTTGCAGCATAAATGAGTGTTGACTATTTTTTTAATATAAATTTATATGTATATTGATATATTTATTTATTTATGGCCGTGTTCGGTCTTCGTGTCTGTTTGCAGGCTTTCTTTTTTGCTGCGAGCGGGGGCACTCTTCGTTGCAGTGCATGGGCTCTAGGTGCGTGGGATTCATTTCTTGTGGCACGCAGCCTCAGTAGTTGTGTCTCGCAGGCTCTAGAGCGCAGGCTCAGTAGTTGTGGTGCATGGGCTTAGCTGCTCCATGGCATGTGGGATCGTCCCAGACCACGGTTCGAACCCATACCCCTCGCATCGTCAGGCAGACTCTCAAACACTGCGCCACCTGGGAAGCCCTGGGTGTGGACTTTTGTGGAAAGCTTTTTCTGCATCTATTGAGATGATCACATGGTTGGTATCCCTCCATTTATTTATTTATTTTTCGATAGGTGGGCATTATCTACGTTGAAACATAATTGTTGCAAAATGTAATTCTGTATTGATTGTTTTTTTAACTTAATTGAATTTATTTCTTTTAGACAGCAGGTGTTTTTAATCACCAATTTTATACACATCAGTGTATACTTGTCAATCCTTATCTCCCAATTCATCACAGCACCACCCCAAACCCTCCATCGCTTTCCCCCCTCGGTATCCACATGTTTGTTCTCTATGTCTGTGTCTCAATTGCTGCCCTGCAAACCGGTTCATCTGTACCACTTTTCTAGGTTCCACATATATGCATTAATAGAGAATATTTGTTCTTCCCTTTCTGGCTTACTTCACTCTATGACAGCCTCTAAATCCATCCGCATCTCAACAAATGACCCGATGGCGTTCTTTTTATGGCTGACTAGTATTCCATTGCATATATGTATCACATCTTCTTTATCCATTCGTCTGTCAATGGGCATTTAGGTTGCTTCCATGACCTGGATATTGTAAATAGTGCTGCAATGAACATTGTGTGCAAGTGTCCTGTTAATGATGGTCTTCTCTGGTTATATGCCCAGTAGTGGGATTGCTGTGTCATATGGCATTTCTCTTTTTAGTTGTTTAAAGAAACTCCGTACTCTTCCTCTTAGCAGCAGTATTAATTTACAGTCCCACCAACAGTGCAAGAGGGTTCCCTATTGGGCACACCCTCTGCAACATTTATTGTTTGTAGATTTTTGGATGGTGGCCCTTCTGAATGGGGTGAGCTGATACCTCTTTGTAATTTTGATTTGCATTTTTCTAATGACTAGTGATGTTGAGCATTCTTTCATGCATTTGTTGGCTCTCTGTATATCTTCTTTGGAGTAATGTCTCCTTAGTCTTCCGCCAATTTTGGTATTGGTTCTTTGTGTTTTATTGATATTGTGCTGCCTGAATGTAAACTTTTGAAATTAATCATGTGTCACTTTGCTTCAACTGGAAAGGTCTTCTCAGATTATGTCTAAGTTTTCCATTTTTATTTTCCTTTCCATTTCTCTAGGAGGTGGGTCAAAAAGTTCTTGCTGTGATTTATGTCATAGAGTGTTCTCCCTATGTTTTCCTTTAAGAGTTTTAGAGTGTCTGCCCATAGACTTCAGGCTTTAATCCATTTTGAGTTTATTTTTCTGTATGGTGTCAAGGAGTGTTCTAATTTCATTCTTTTCCATGTAGCTGTCCACTTTTCCCAGCACCACTTACTTAAGAGGCTGTCTTTTCTCCATTGAGTATTCTTGTCTCCTTTACAAAAGATAGGTAATCCTATGTGTGTGGGCTTATCTCTGCCTTTTTATCCTGTTCCATTGATCAACATTTCGGTTTTTTTCACAGTACGATACTGTCTTGACTACTGTAGCTTTGTGATACAGTCTGACATCAGGAAAAGTGATTCCTCCAGCTCCGTTTTGCTTTCTGAGGATTACTTTTGGCTGTTCAGGGTATTTTGTGTTTTCATACAAATTGTGAAAGTTTTTGTTCTAGTTTGGTGAAAAATGCCGTTGGTTGTATGACAAAGATTGCATTGAATCTGTGGATTCCTTTAGGTAGTATAGTCATTTTCACCATTTTCATTCTCCCAAGCCAAGTATATGGTATGTCTCTCCATCTGTTTGTATCGTCTTTATTTTTTTTTTTATCAGTGTCTTATAGTTATCTGCGCACAGGTCCTTTGTCTCCTTAGGTACGTTTATTCCTAGGTATTTTATTCATTTTGTTGCAGTGGTAAATCTCAATGTTTCCTTAAATTCTCTTTTAGATTTTTCTTCGGTAGTGCATAGGAAAGCAAGAGATTTCTGTGCATTAATTTTTATCCTGCTACTTTACGGGATTCATTGATTAGCTCTAGTCGTTTTATGGTAGCATCTTTAGGAGTCTCGATGTGTAGCATCATGTCATCTGCAAAACAGTGACAGTTTTATTTCTTCTTTTCTGATTTCGATTCATTTATTTCTTTTTCTTCTCTGACCACTGTGGGTAAATCTTCCAAAACTCTGTGGAATAATAGCGATGAGACTGGGCAACCTTGTCTTGTTCATGACCTTAGGGGAAATATTTTCACTTTCTCATGATAAACCAAGATGTTGGCTCTGGGTTTGTCATATATGGCCTTTATTATGTGGAGGTTTGTTCCGTCTATGCCTACTTTCTGGAAAGTTTGCAGCATAAATGAGTGTTCACTATTTTTTTAATATAAATTTATATGTATATTGATATATTTATTTATTTATGGCCGTGTTCGGTCTTCGTGTCTGTTTGCAGGCTTTCTTTGTTGCTGCGAGCGGGGGCACTCTTCGTTGCAGTGCATGGGCTCTAGGTGCGTGGGATTCATTTCTTGTGGCACGCAGCCTCAGTAGTTGTGTCTCGCAGGCTCTAGAGCGCAGGCTCAGTAGTTGTGGTGCATGGGCTTAGCTGCTCCATGGCATGTGGGATCGTCCCAGACCACGGTTCGAACCCATACCCCTCGCATCGTCAGGCAGACTCTCAAACACTGTGCCACCTGGGAAGCAGTGGGTGTGGACTTTTGTGGAAAGCTTTTTCTGCATCTATTGAGATGATCACATGGTTGGTATTCCTCCATTTATTTATTTATTTTTCGATAGGTGGGCATTATCTACGTTGAAAAATAATTGTTGCAAAGTGTAATTCTGTATTGATTGTTATTTTAACTTAATTTAATTTATTTCTTTTAGACAGCAGGTGTTTTTAGTCACCAATTTTATACACATCAGTGTATACTTGTCAATCCCTATCTCCCAATTCATCACAGCAACACCCCAAACCCTCCATCGCTTTCCCCCCTCGGTGTCCACATTTTTGTTCTCTATGTCTGTGTCTCAATTGCTGCCCTGCAAACCGGTTCATCTGTACCACTTTTCTAGGTTCCACATATATGCATTAATAGAGAATATTTGTTCTTCCCTTTCTGGCTTACTTCACTCTATGACAGCCTCTAAATCCATCCGCATCTCAACAAATGACCCGATGGCGTTCTTTTTATGGCTGACTAGTATTCCATTGCATATATGTATCACATCTTCTTTATCCATTCGTCTGTCAATGGGCATTTAGGTTGCTTCCATGACCTGGATATTGTAAATAGTGCTGCAATGAACATTGGGTGCATGTGTCCTTTTAATGATGGTCTTCTCTGGTTATATGCCCAGTAGTGGGATTGCTGTGTCATATGGCATTTCTCTTTTTAGTTGTTTAAAGAAACTCCGTACTCTTCCTCTTAGCAGCAGTATTAATTTACCGTCCCACCAACAGTGCAAGAGGGTTCCCTATTGGGCACACCCTCTGCAACATTTATTGTTTGTAGATTTTTGGATGGTGGCCCTTCTGAATGGGGTGAGCTGATACCTCTTTGTAATTTTGATTTGCATTTTTCTAATGACTAGTGATGTTGAGCATTCTTTCATGCGTTTGTTGGCTCTCTGTATATCTTCTTTGGAGTAACGTCTCCTTAGTCTTCCGCCAATTTTTGTATTGCTTCTTTGTGTTTTATTGATATTGAGCTGCCTGAATGTCAACTTTTGAAATTAATCATGTTTCACTTGGCTTCAACTGGAAAGGTCTTCTCAGATTATGTCTAAGTTTTCCATTTTTATTTTCCTTTCCATTTCTCTAGGAGGTGGGTCAAAAAGTTCTTGCTGTGATTTATGTCCTAGAGTGTTCTCCCTATGTTTTCCTTTAAGAGTTTTAGAGTGTCTGCCCATAGACTTCAGGCTTTAATCCATTTTGAGTTTATTTTTCTGTATGGTGTCAAGGAGTGTTCTAATTTCATTCTTTTCCATGTAGCTGTCCACTTTTCCCAGCACCACTTACTTAAGAGGCTGTCTTTTCTCCATTGAGTATTCTTGTCTCCTTTACAAAAGATAGGTAATCCTATGTGTGTGGGCTTATCTCTGCCTTTTTATCCTGTTCCATTGATCAACATTTCGGTTTTTTTCACAGTACGATACTGTCTTGACTACTGTAGCTTTGTGATACAGTCTGACATCAGGAAAAGTGATTCCTCCAGCTCCGTTTTGCTTTCTGAGGATTACTTTTGGCTGTTCAGGGTATTTTGTGTTTTCATACAAATTGTGAAAGTTTTTGTTCTAGTTTGGTGAAAAATGCCGTTGGTTGTATGACAAAGATTGCATTGAATCTGTGGATTCCTTTAGGTAGTATAGTCATTTTCACCATTTTCATTCTCCCAAGCCAAGTATATGGTATGTCTCTCCATCTGTTTGTATCGTCTTTATTTTTTTTTTATCAGTGTCTTATAGTTATCTGCGCACAGGTCCTTTGTCTCCTTAGGTACGTTTATTCCTAGGTATTTTATTCATTTTGTTGCAGTGGTAAATCTCAATGTTTCCTTAAATTCTCTTTTAGATTTTTCTTCGGTAGTGCATAGGAAAGCAAGAGATTTCTGTGCATTAATTTTTATCCTGCTACTTTACGGGATTCATTGATTAGCTCTAGTCGTTTTATGGTAGCATCTTTAGGAGTCTCGATGTGTAGCATCATGTCATCTGCAAAACAGTGACAGTTTTATTTCTTCTTTTCTGATTTCGATTCATTTATTTCTTTTTCTTCTCTGACCACTGTGGGTAAAACTTCCAAAACTCTGTGGAATAATAGCGATGAGACTGGGCAACCTTGTCTTGTTCATGACCTTAGGGGAAATATTTTCAGTTTCTCATGATAAACCAAGATGTTGGCTCTGGGTTTGTCATATATGGCCTTTATTATGTGGAGGTTTGTTCCGTCTATGCCTACTTTCTGGAAAGTTTGCAGCATAAATGAGTGTTGACTATTTTTTTAATATAAATTTATATGTATATTGATATATTTATTTATTTATGGCCGTGTTCGGTCTTCGTGTCTGTTTGCAGGCTTTCT
This sequence comes from Eubalaena glacialis, assembly GCF_028564815.1. Classification (NCBI taxonomy): domain Eukaryota; kingdom Metazoa; phylum Chordata; class Mammalia; order Artiodactyla; family Balaenidae; genus Eubalaena; species Eubalaena glacialis. Next base: position 3,444,488 of record NW_026871156.1, read on the forward strand.
TTGTTGCTGCGAGCGGGGGCACTCTTCGTTGCAGTGCATGGGCTCTAGGTGCGTGGGATTCATTTCTTCTGGCACGCAGCCTCAGTAGTTGTGTCTCGCAGGCTCTAGAGCGCAGGCTCAGTAGTTGTGGTGCATGGGCTTAGCTGCTCCATGGCATGTGGGATCGTCCCAGACCACGGTTCGAACCCATACCCCTCGCATCGTCAGGCAGACTCTCAAACACTGTGCCACCTGGGAAGCCCTGGGTGTGGACTTTTGTGGAAAGCTTTTTCTGCATCTATTGAGATGATCACATGGTTGGTATCCCTCCATTTATTTATTTATTTTTCGATAGGTGGGCATTATCTACGTTGAAACATCATTGTTGCAAAATGTAATTCTGTATTGATTGTTTTTTTAACTTAATTTAATTTATTTCTTTTAGACAGCAGGTGTTTTTAGTCACCAATTTTATACACATCAGTGTATACTTGTCAATCCCTATCTCCCAATTCATCACAGCAACACCCCAAACCCTCCATCGCTTTCCCCCCTCGGTGTCCACATTTTTGTTCTCTATGTCTGTGTCTCAATTGCTGCCCTGCAAACCAGTTCATCTGTACCACTTTTCTAGGTTCCACATATATGCATTAATAGAGAATATTTGTTCTTCCCTTTCTGGCTTACTTCACTCTATGACAGCCTCTAAATCCATCCGCATCTCAACAAATGACCCGATGGCGTTCTTTTTATGGCTGACTAGTATTCCATTGCATATATGTATCACATCTTCTTTATCCATTCGTCTGTCAATGGGCATTTAGGTTGCTTCCATGACCTGGATATTGTAAATAGTGCTGCAATGAACATTGGGTGCATGTGTCCTTTTAATGATGGTCTTCTCTGGTTATATGCCCAGTAGTGGGATTGCTGTGTCATATGGCATTTCTCTTTTTAGTTGTTTAAAGAAACTCCGTACTCTTCCTTTTAGCAGCTGTATTAATTTACAGTCCCACCAACAGTGCAAGAGGGTTCCCTATTGGGCACACCCTCTGCAACATTTATTGTTTGTAGATTTTTGGATGGTGGCCCTTCTGAATGGGGTGAGCTGATACCTCTTTGTAATTTTGATTTGCATTTTTCTAATGACTAGTGATGTTGAGCATTCTTTCATGCGTTTGTTGGCTCTCTGTATATCTTCTTTGGAGTAATGTCTCCTTAGTCTTCCGCCAATTTTTGTATTGCTTCTTTGTGTTTTACTGATATTGAGCTGCCTGAATGTCAACTTTTGAAATTAATCATGTTTCACTTTGCTTCAACTGGAAAGGTCTTCTCAGATTATGTCTAAGTTTTCCATTTTTATTTTCCTTTCCATTTCTCTAGGAGGTGGGTCAAAAAGTTCTTGCTGTGATTTATGTCATAGAGTGTTCTCCCTATGTTTTCCTTTAAGAGTTTTAGAGTGTCTGCCCATAGACTTCAGGCTTTAGTCCATTTTGAGTTTATTTTTCTGTATGGTGTCAAGGAGTGTTCTAATTTCTTTCTTTTCCATGTAGCTGTCCACTTTTCCCAGCACCACTTACTTAAGAGGCTGTCTTTTCTCCATTGAGTATTCTTGTCTCCTTTACAAAAGATAGGTAATCCTATGTGTGTGGGCTTATCTCTGCCTTTTTATCCTGTTCCATTGATCAACATTTCGGTTTTTTTCACAGTACGATACTGTCTTGACTACTGTAGCTTTGTGATACAGTCTGACATCAGGAAAAGTGATTCCTCCAGCTCCGTTTTGCTTTCTGAGGATTACTTTTGGCTGTTCAGGGTATTTTGTGTTTTCATACAAATTGTGAAAGTTTTTGTTCTAGTTTGGTGAAAAATGCCGTTGGTTGTATGACAAAGATTGCATTGAATCTGTGGATACCTTTAGGTAGTATAGTCATTTTCACCATTTTCATTCTCCCAAGCCAAGTATATGGTATGTCTCTCCATCTGTTTGTATCGTCTTTATTTTTTTTTTATCAGTGTCTTATAGTTATCTGCGCACAGGTCCTTTGTCTCCTTAGGTACGTTTATTCCTAGGTATTTTATTCATTTTCGTGCAGTGGTAAATCTCAATGTTTCCTTAAATTCTCTTTTAGATTTTTCTTCAGGAGTGCATAGGAAAGCAAGAGATTTCTGTGCATTAATTTTTATCCTGCTACTTTACGGGATTCATTGATTAGCTCTAGTCGTTTTATGGTAGCATCTTTAGGAGTCTCGATGTGTAGCATCATGTCATCTGTAAAACAGTGACAGTTTTATTTCTTCTTTTCTGATTTCGATTCATTTATTTCTTTTTCTTCTCTGACCACTGTGGGTAAATCTTCCAAAACTCTGTGGAATAATAGCGATGAGACTGGGCAACCTTGTCTTGTTCATGACCTTAGGGGAAATATTTTCAGTTTCTCATGATAAACCAAGATGGTGGCTGTGGGTTTGTCATATATGGCCTTTATTATGTGGAGGTTTGTTCCGTCTATGCCTACTTTCTGGAAAGTTTGCAGCATAAATGAGTGTTGACTATTTTGTTTAATATAAATTTATGTGTATATTGATGTATTTATTTATTTATGGCCGTGTTTGGTCTTCGTGTCTGTTTGCAGGCTTTCTTTGTTGCTGCGAGCGGGGGCACTCTTCGTTGCAGTGCACCGGCTCTAGGTGCGTGGGATTCATTTCTTGTGGCACGCAGCCTCAGTAGTTGTGTCTCGCAGGCTCTAGAGCGCAGGCTCAGTAGTTGTGGTGCATGGGCTTAGCTGCTCCATGGCATGTGGGATCGTCCCAGACCACGGTTCGAACCCATACCCCTCGCATCGTCAGGCAGACTCTCAAACACTGCGCCACCTGGGAAGCCCTGGGTGTGGACTTTTGTGGAAAGCTTTTTCTGCATCTATTGAGATGATCACATGGTTGGTATCCCTCCATTTATTTATTTAGTTTTCGATAGGTGGGCATTATCTACGTTGAAACATAATTTTTGCAAAATGTAATTCTGTATTGATTGTTTTTTTAACTTAATTGAATTTATTTCTTTTAGACAGCAGGTGTTTTTAGTCACCAATTTTATACACATCAGTGTATACTTGTCAATCCCTATCTCCCAATTCATCACAGCACCACCCCAAACCCTCCATCGCTTTCCCCCCTCGGTGTCCACATGTTTGTTCTCTATGTCTGTGTCTCAATTGCTGCCCTGCAAACCGGTTCATCTGTACCATTTTTCTAGGTTCCACATATATGCATTAATAGAGAATATTTGTTCTTCCCTTTCTGGCTTACTTCACTCTATGACAGCCTCTAAATCCATCCGCATCTCAACAAATGACCCGATGGCGTTCTTTTTATGGCTGACTAGTATTCCATTGCATATATGTATCACATCTTCTTTATCCATTCGTCTGTCAATGGGCATTTAGGTTTCTCCCATGACCTGGATATTGTAAATAGTGCTGCAATGAACATTGGGTGCATGTGTCCTTTGAATGATGGTCTTCTCTGGTTATATGCCCAGTAGTGGGATTGCTGTGTCATATGGCATTTCTCTTTTTAGTTGTTTAAAGAAACTCCGTACTCTTCATCTTAGCAGCAGTATTAATTTACAGTCCCACCAACAGTGCAAGAGGGTTCCCTATTGGGCACACCCTCTGCAACATTTATTGTTTGTAGATTTTTGGATGGTGGCCCTTCTGAATAGGGTGAGCTGATACCTCTTTGTAATTTTGATTTGCATTTTTCTAATGACTAGTGATGTTGAGCATTCTTTCATGCGTTTGTTGGCTCTCTGTATATCTTCTTTGGAGTAATGTCTCCTTAGTCTTCCGCCAATTTTTGTGTTGGTTCTTTGTTTTTTATTGATATTGAGCTGCCTGAATGTAAACTTTTGAAATTAATCATGTTTCACTTTGCTTCAACTGGAAAGGTCTTCTCAGATTATATCTAAGTTTTCCATTTTTATTTTCCTTTCCATTTCTCTAGGAGGTGGGTCAAAAAGTTCTTGCTGTGATTTATGTCATAGAGTGTTCTCCCTATGTTTTCCTTTAAGAGTTTTAGAGTGTCTGCCCATAGGTTTCAGGCTTTAATCCATTTTGAGTTTATTTTTCTGTATGGTGTCAAGGAGTGTTCTAATTTCATTCTTTTCCATGGAGCTGTCCACTTTTCCCAGCACCACTTACTTAAGAGGCTGTCTTTTCTCCATTGAGTATTCTTGTCTCCTTTAAAAAAGATAGGTAATCCTATGTGTGTGGGCTTATCTCTGCCTTTGTATCCTGTTCCATTGATCAACATTTCGGTTTTTTTCACAGTACGATACTGTCTTGACTACTGTAGCTTTGTGATACAGTCTGACATCAGGAAAAGTGATTCCTCCAGCTCCGTTTTGCTTTCTGAGGATGACTTTTGGCTGTTCAGGGTATTTTGTGTTTTCATACAAATTGTGAAAGTTTTTGTTCTAGTTTGGTGAAAAATGCCGTTGGTTGTATGACAAAGATTGCGTTGAATCTGTGGATTCCTTTAGGTAGTATAGTCATTTTCACCATTTTCATTCTCCCAAGCCAAGTATATGGTATGTCTCTCCATCTGTTTGTATCGTCTTTATTTTTTTTTTTTTTTATCAGTGTCTTATAGTTATCTGCGCACAGGTCCTTTGTCTCCTTAGGTACGTTTATTCCTAGGTACTTTATTCATTTTGTTGCAGTGGTAAATCTCAATGTTTCCTTAAATTCTCTTTTAGATTTCTCTTCGGTAGTGCATAGGAAAGCAAGAGATTTCTGTGCATTAATTTTTATCCTGCTACTTTACGGGATTCATTGATTAGCTCTAGTCGTTTTATGGTAGCATCTTTAGGATTCTCGATGTGTAGCATCATGTCATCTGCAAAACAGTGACAGTTTTATTTCTTCTTTTCTGATTTCGATTCATTTATTTCTTTTTCTTCTCTGACCACTGTGGGTAAAACTTCCAAAACTCTGTGGAATAATAGCGATGAGACTGGGCAACCTTGTCTTGCTCATGACCTTAGGGGAAATATTTTCAGTTTCTCATGATAAACCAAGATGGTGGCTGTGGGTTTGTCATATATGGCCTTTATTATGTGGAGGTTTGTTCCGTCTATGCCTACTTTCTGGAAAGTTTGCAGCATAAATGAGTGTTGACTATTTTGTTTAATATAAATTTATGTGTATATTGATGTATTTATTTATTTATGGCCGTGTTCGGTCTTCGTGTATGTTTGCAGGCTTTCTTTGTTGCTGCGAGCGGGGGCGCTCTTCATTGCAGTGCACGGGCTCTAGGTGCGTGGGATTCATTTCTTGTGGCACGCAGCCTCAGTAGTTGTGTCTCGCAGGCTCTAGAGCGCAGGCTCAGTAGTTGTGGTGCATGGGCTTAGCTGCTCCATGGCATGTGGGATCGTCCCAGACCACGGTTAGAACCCATACCCCTCGCATCGTCAGGCAGACTCTCAAACACTGCGCCACCTGGGAAGCCCTGGGTGTGGACTGTTGTGGAAAGCTTTTTCTGCATCTATTGAGATGATCACATGGTTGGTTTCCCTCCATTTATTTATTTAGTTTTCGATAGGTGGGCATTATCTACGTTGAAACATCATTGTTGCAAAATGTAATTCTGTATTTATTGTTTTTTTAAGTTAATTTAATTTATTTCTTTTAGACAGCAGGTGTTTTTGTCACCAATTTTATACACATCAGTGTATACTTGTCAATCCCTATCTCCCAATTCATCACAGCACCACCCCAAACCCTCCATCGCTTTCCCCCCTCGGTGTCCACATGTTTGTTCTCTATGTCTGTGTCTCAATTGCTGCCCTGCAAACCGCTTCATCTGTACCATTTTTCTAGGTTCCACATATATGCATTAATAGAGAAGATTTGTTCTTCCCTTTCTGGCTTACTTCACTCTATGACAGCCTCTAAATCCATCCGCATCTCAACAAATGACCCGATGGCGTTCTTTTTATGGCTGAATAGTATTCCATTGCATATATGTATCACATCTTCTTTATCCATTCGTCTGTCAATGGGCATTTAGGTTGCTTCCATGACCTGGATATTGTAAATAGTGCTGCAATGAACATTGGGTGCATGTGTCCTTTGAATGATGGTCTTCTCTGGTTATATGCCCAGTAGTGGGATTGCTGTGTCATATGGCATTTCTCTTTTTAGTTGTTTAAAGAAACTCCGTACTCTTCATCTTAGCAGCAGTATTAATTTACAGTCCCACCAACAGTGCAAGAGGGTTCCCTATTGGGCACACCCTCTGCAACATTTATTGTTTGTAGATTTTTGGATGGTGGCCCTTCTGAATGGGGTGAGCTGATACCTCTTTGTAATTTTGATTTGCATTTTTCTAATGACTAGTGATGTTGAGCATTCTTTCATGCGTTTGTTGGCTCTCTGTATATCTTCTTTGGAGTAATGTCTACTTAGTCTTCCGCCAATTTTTGTGTTGGTTCTTTGTTTTTTATTGATATTGAGCTGCCTGAATGTAAACTTTTGAAATTAATCATGTTTCACTTTGCTTCAACTGGAAAGGTCTTCTCAGATTATGTCTAAGTTTTCCATTTTTATTTTCCTTTCCATTTCTCTAGGAGGTGGGTCAAAAAGTTCTTGCTGTGATTTCTGTCATAGAGTGTTCTCCCTATGTTTTCCTTTAAGAGTTTTAGAGTGTCTGCCCATAGACTTCAGGCTTTAATCCATTTTGAGTTTATTTTTCTGTATGGTGTCAAGGAGTGTTCTAATTTCATCCTTTTCCATGGAGCTCTCCACTTTTCCCAGCACCACTTACTTAAGAGGCTGTCTTTTCTCCATTGAGTATTCTTGTCTCCTTTAAAAAAGATAGGTAATCCTATGTGTGTGGGCTTATCTCTGCCTTTGTATCCTGTTCCATTGATCAACATTTCGGTTTTTTTCACAGTACGATACTGTCTTGACTACTGTAGCTTTGTGATACAGTCTGACATCAGGAAAAGTGATTCCTCCAGCTCCGTTTTGCTTTCTGAGGATTACTTTTGGCTGTTCAGGGTATTTTGTGTTTTCATACAAATTGTGAAAGTTTTTGTTCTAGTTTGGTGAAAAATGCCATTGGTTGTATGACAAAGATTGCGTTGAATCTGTGGATTCCTTTAGGTAGTATAGTCATTTTCACCATTTTCATTCTCCCAAGCCAAGTATATGGTATGTCTCTCCATCTGTTTGTATCGTCTTTATTTTTTTTTTTTTATCAGTGTCTTATAGTTATCTGCGCACAGGTCCTTTGTCTCCTTAGGTACGTTTATTCCTAGGTACTTTATTCATTTTGTTGCCGTGGTAAATCTCAATGTTTCCTTAAATTCTCTTTTAGATTTTTCTTCGGTAGTGCATAGGACAGTAAGAGATTTCTGTGCATTAATTGTTACCCTGCTACTTTACGGGATTCATTGATTAGCTCTAGTCGTTTTATGGTAGCATCTTTAGGTTTCTCGATGTGTAGCATCATGTCATCTGCAAAACAGTGACAGTTTTATTTCTTCTTTTCTGATTTCGATTCATTTGTTTCTTTTTCTTCTCTGACCACTGTGGGTAAAACTTCCAAAACTCTGTGGAATAATAGCGATGAGACTGGGCAACCTTGTCTTGTTCATGACCTTAGGGGAAATATTTTCAGTTTCTCATGATAAACCAAGATGGTGGCTGTGGGTTTGTCATATATGGCCTTTATTATGTGGAGGTTTGTTCCGTCTATGCCTACTTTCTGGAAAGTTTGCAGCATAAATGAGTGTTGACTATTTTGTTTAATATAAATTTATGTGTATATTGATGTATTTATTTATTTATGGCCGTGTTCGGTCTTCGCGTCTGTTTGCAGGCTTTCTTTGTTGCTGCGAGCGGGGGCACTCTTCGTTGCAGTGCACGGGCTCTAGGTGCGTGGGATTCATTTCTTGTGGCACGCAGCCTCAGTAGTTGTGTCTCGCAGGCTCTAGAGCGCAGGCTCAGTAGTTGTGGTGCATGGGCTTAGCTGCTCCATGGCATGTGGGATCGTCCCAGACCACGGTTCGAACCCATACCCCTCGCATCGTCAGGCAGACTCTCAAACACTGCGCCACCTGGGAAGCCCTGGGTGTGGACTTTTGTGGAAAGCTTTTTCTGCATCTATTGAGATGATCACATGGTTGGTATCCCTCCATTTATTTATTTAGTTTTCGATAGGTGGGCATTATCTACGTTGAAACATAATTGTTGCCAAATGTAATTCTGTATTGATTGTTTTTTTAACTTAATTGAATTTATTTCTTTTAGACAGCAGGTGTTTTTAGTCACCAGTTTTTTACACATCAGTGTATACTTGTCAATCCCTATCTCCCAATTCATCACAGCACCACCCCAAACCCTCTATCGCTTTCCCCCCTCGGTGTCCACATGTTTGTTCTCTATGTCTGTGTCTCAATTGCTGCCCTGCAAACCGGTTCATCTGTACCATTTTTCTAGGTTCCACATATATGCATTAATAGAGAATATTTGTTCTTCCCTTTCTGGCTTACTTCACTCTATGACAGCCTCTAAATCCATCCGCATCTCAACAAATGACCCGATGGCGTTCTTTTTATGGCTGAATAGTATTCCATTGCATATATGTATCACATCTTTTTTATCCATTCGTCTGACAATGGGCATTTAGGTTGCTTCCATGACCTGGATATTGTAAATAGTGCTGCAATGAACATTGGGTGCATGTGTCCTTTTAATGATGGTCTTCTCTGGTTATATGCCCAGTAGTGGGATTGCTGTGTCATATGGCATTTCTCTTTTTAGTTGTTTAAAGAAACTCCGTACTCTTCATCTTAGCAGCAGTATTAATTTACAGTCCCACCAACAGTGCAAGAGGGTTCCCTATTGGGCACACCCTCTGCAACATTTATTGTTTGTAGATTTTTGGATGGTGGCCCTTCTGAATGGGGTGAGCTGATACCTCTTTGTAATTTTGATTTGCATTTTTCTAATGACTAGTGATGTTGAGCATTCTTTCATGCGTTTGTTGGCTCTCTGTATATCTTCTTTGGAGTAATGTCTACTTAGTCTTCCGCCAATTTTGGTGTTGGTTCTTTGTTTTTTATTGATATTGAACTGCCTGAATGTAAACTTTTGAAATTAATCATGTTTCACTTTGCTTCAACTGGAAAGGTCTTCTCAGATTATGTCTAAGTTTTCCATTTTTATTTTCCTTTCCATTTCTCTAGGAGGTGGGTCAAAAAGTTCTTGCTGTGATTTATGTCATAGACTGTTCTCCCTATGTTTTCCTTTAAGAGTTTTAGAGTGTCTGCCCATAGACTTCAGGCTTTAATCCATTTTGAGTTTATTTTTCTGTATGGTGTCAAGGAGTGTTCTAATTTCATTCTTTTCCATGGAGCTGTCCACTTTTCCCAGCACCACTTACTTAAGAGGCTGTCTTTTCTCCATTGAGTATTCTTGTCTCCTTTAAAAAAGATAGGTAATCCTATGTGTGTGGGCTTATCTCTGCCTTTGTATCCTGTTCCATTGATCAACATTTCGGTTTTTTTCACAGTACGATACTGTCTTGACTACTGTAGCTTTGTGATACAGTCTGACATCAGGAAAAGTGATTCCTCCAGCTCCGTTTTGCTTTCTGAGGATTACTTTTGGCTGTTCAGGGTATTTTGTGTTTTCATACAAATTGTGAAAGTTTTTGTTCTAGTTTGGTGAAAAATGCCGTTGGTTGTATGACAAAGATTGCGTTGAATCTGTGGATTCCTTTAGGTAGTATAGTCATTTTCACCATTTTCATTCTCCCAAGCCAAGTATATGGTATGTCTCTCCATCTGTTTGTATCGTCTTTATTTATTTATTTTTTATCAGTGTGTTATAGTTATCTGTGCACAGGTCCTTTGTCTCCTTAGGTACGTTTATTCCTAGGTACTTTATTCATTTTGTTGCCGTGGTAAATCTCAATGTTTCCTTAAATTCTCTTTTAGATTTTTCTTCGGTAGTGCCTAGGAAAGCAAGAGATTTCTGTGCATTAATTTTTATCCTGCTACTTTACGGGATTCATTGATTAGCTCTAGTCGTTTTATGGTAGCATCTTTAGGATTCTCGATGTGTAGCATCATGTCATCTGCAAAACAGTGACAGTTTTATTTCTTCTTTTCTGATTTCAATTCATTTGTTTCTTTTTCTTCTCTGACCACTGTGGGTAAAACTTCCAAAACTCTGTGGAATAATAGCGATGAGACTGGGCAACCTTGTCTTGTTCATGACCTTAGGGGAAATATTTTCAGTTTCTCATGATAAACCAAGATGTTGGCTCTGGGTTTGTCATATATGGCCTTTATTATGTGGAGGTTTGTTCCGTCTATGCCTACTTTCTGGAAAGTTTGCAGCATAAATGAGTGTTGACTATTTTGTTTAATATAAATTTATGTGTATATTGATGTATTTATTTATTTATGGCCGTGTTCGGTCTTCGCGTCTGTTTGCAGGCTTTCTTTGTTGCTGCGAGCGGGGGCACTCTTCGTTGCAGTGCACGGGCTCTAGGTGCGTGGGATTCATTTCTTGTGGCACGCAGCCTCAGTAGTTGTGTCTCGCAGGCTCTAGAGCGTAGGCTCAGTAGTTGTGGTGCATGGGCTTAGCTGCTCCATGGCATGTGGGATCGTCCCAGACCACGGTTCGAACCCATACCCCTCGCATCGTCAGGCAGACTCTCAAACACTGCGCCACCTGGGAAGCCCTGGGTGTGGACTTTTGTGGAAAGCTTTTTCTGCATCTATTGAGATGATCACATGGTTGGTATCCCTCCATTTATTTATTTATTTTTCGATAGGTGGGCATTATCTACGTTGAAACATAATTGTTGCAAAATGTAATTCTGTGTTTATTGTTTTTTTAACTTAATTTAATTTATTTCTTTTAGACAGCAGGTGTTTTTAGTCACCAGTTTTATACACATCAGTGTATACTTGTCAATCCCTATCTCCCAATTCATCACAGCACCACCCCAAACCCTCTATCGCTTTCCCGCCTCGGTGTCCACATGTTTGTTCTCTATGTCTGTGTCTCAATTGCTGCCCTGCAAACCGGTTCATCTGTACCATTTTTCTAGGTTCCACATATATGCATTAATAGAGAAGATTTGTTCTTCCCTTTCTGGCTTACTTCACTCTATGACAGCCTCTAAATCCATCCGCATCTCAACAAATGACCCGATGGCGTTCTTTTTATGGCTGAATAGTATTCCATTGCATATATGTATCACATCTTCTTTATCCATTCGTCTGTCAATGGGCATTTAGGTTGCTTCCATGACCTGGATATTGTAAATAGTGCTGCAATGAACATTGGGTGCATGTGTCCTTTGAATGATGGTCTTCTCTGGTTATATGCCCAGTAGTGGGATTGCTGTGTCATATGGCATTTCTCTTTTTAGTTGTTTAAAGAAACTCCGTACTCTTCCTCTTAGCAGCAGTATTAATTTACAGTCCCACCAACAGTGCAAGAGGGTTCCCTATTGGGCACACCCTCTGCAACATTTATTGTTTGTAGATTTTTGGATGGTGGCCCTTCTGAATGGGGTGAGCTGATACCTCTTTGTAATTTTGATTTGCATTTTTCTAATGACTAGTGATGTTGAGCATTCTTTCATGCGTTTGTTGGCTCTCTGTATATCTTCTTTGGAGTAATGTCTCCTTAGTCTTCCGCCAATTTTTGTATTGCTTCTTTGTGTTTTATTGATATTGAGCTGCCTGAATGTCAACTTTTGAAATTAATCATGTTTCACTTGGCTTCAACTGGAAAGGTCTTCTCAGATTATGTCTAAGTTTTCCATTTTTATTTTCCTTTCCATTTCTCTAGGAGGTGGGTCAAAAAGTTCTTGCTGTGATTTATGTCCTAGAGTGTTCTCCCTATGTTTTCCTTTAAGAGTTTTAGAGTGTCTGCCCATAGACTTCAGGCTTTAATCCATTTTGAGTTTATTTTTCTGTATGGTGTCAAGGAGTGTTCTAATTTCATTCTTTTCCATGTAGCTGTCCACTTTTCCCAGCACCACTTACTTAAGAGGCTGTCTTTTCTCCATTGAGTATTCTTGTCTCCTTTAAAAAAGATAGGTAATCCTATGTGTGTGGGCTTATCTCTGCCTTTTTATCCTGTTCCATTGATCAACATTTGGGTTTTTTTTCACAGTACGATACTGTCTTGACTACTGTAGCTTTGTGATACAGTCTGACATCAGGAAAAGTGATTCCTCCAGCTCCGTTTTGCTTTCTGAGGATTACTTTTGGCTGTTCAGGGTATTTTGTGTTTTCATACAAATTGTGAAAGTTTTTGTTCTAGTTTGGTGAAAAATGCCGTTGGTTGTATGACAAAGATTGCATTGAATCTGTGGATTCCTTTAGGTAGTATAGTCATTTTCACCATTTTCATTCTCCCAAGCCAAGTATATGGTATGTCTCTCCATCTGTTTGTATCGTCTTTATTTTTTTTTTTATCAGTGTCTTATAGTTATCTGCGCACAGGTCCTTTGTCTCCTTAGGTACGTTTATTCCTAGGTATTTTATTCATTTTGTTGCAGTGGTAAATCTCAATGTTTCCTTAAATTCTCTTTTAGATTTTTCTTCGGTAGTGCATAGGAAAGCAAGAGATTTCTGTGCATTAATTTTTATCCTGCTACTTTACGGGATTCATTGATTAGCTCTAGTCGTTTTATGGTAGCATCTTTAGGAGTCTCGATGTGTAGCATCATGTCATCTGCAAAACAGTGACAGTTTTATTTCTTCTTTTCTGATTTCGATTCATTTATTTCTTTTTCTTCTCTGACCACTGTGGGTAAATCTTCCAAAACTCTGTGGAATAATAGCGATGAGACTGGGCAACCTTGTCTTGTTCATGACCTTAGGGGAAATATTTTCAGTTTCTCATGATAAACCAAGATGTTGGCTCTGGGTTTGTCATATATGGCCTTTATTATGTGGAAGTTTGTTCCGTTTATGCCTACTTTCTGGAAAGTTTGCAGCATAAATGAGTGTTGACTATTTTTTTAATATAAATTTATATGTATATTGATATATTTATTTATTTATGGCCGTGTTCGGTCTTCGTGTCTGTTTGCAGGCTTTCTTTGTTGCTGCGAGCGGGGGCACTCTTCGTTGCAGTGCATGGGCTCTAGGTGCGTGGGATTCATTTCTTGTGGCACGCAGCCTCAGTAGTTGTGTCTCGCAGGCTCTAGAGCGCAGGCTCAGTAGTTGTGGTGCATGGGCTTAGCTGCTCCATGGCATGTGGGATCGTCCCAGACCACGGTTCGAACCCATACCCCTCGCATCGTCAGGCAGACTCTCAAACACTGCGCCACCTGGGAAGCCCTGGGTGTGGACTTTTGGGGAAAGCTTTTTCTGCATCTATTGAGATGATCACATGGTTGGTATCCCTCCATTTATTTATTTATTTTTCGATAGGTGGGCATTATCTACGTTGAAACATCATTGTTGTAAAATGTAATTCTGTATTGATTGTTTTTTTAACTTAATTGAATTTATTTCTTTTAGACAGCAGGTGTTTTTAGTCACCAATTTTATACACATCACTGTATACTTGTCAATCCCTATCTCCCAATTCATCACAGCACCACCCCAAACCCTCCATCGCTTTCCCCCTCAGTATCCACATGTTTGTTCTCTATGTCTGTGTCTCAATTGCTGCCCTGCAAACCGGTTCATCTGTACCACTTTTCTAGGTTCCACATATATGCATTAATAGAGAATATTTGTTCTTCCCTTTCTGGCTTACTTCACTCTATGACAGCCTCTAAATCCATCCGCATCTCAACAAATGACCCGATGGCGTTCTTTTTATGGCTGACTAGTATTCCATTGCATATATGTATCACATCTTCTTTATCCATTCGTCTGTCAATGGGCATTTAGGTTGCTTCCATGACCTGGATATTGTAAATAGTGCTGCAATGAACATTAGGTGCATGTGTCCTGTTAATGATGGTCTTCTCTGGTTATATGCCCAGTAGTGGGATTGCTGTGTCATATGGCATTTCTCTTTTTAGTTGTTTAAAGAAACTCCGTACTCTTCCTCTTAGCAGCAGTATTACTTTACAGTCCCACCAACAGTGCAAGAGGGTTCCCTATTGGGCACACCCTCTGCAACATTTATTGTTTGTGGATTTTTGGATGGTGGCCCTTCTGAATGGGGTGAGCTGATACCTCTTTGTAATTTTGATTTGCATTTTTCTAATGACTAGTGATGTTGAGCATTCTTTCATGCGTTTGTTGGCTCTCTGTATATCTTCTTCGGAGTAATGTCTCCTTAGTCTTCCGCCAATTTTTGTATTGCTTCTTTGTGTTTTATTGATATTGAGCTGCCTGAATGTCAACTTTTGAAATTAATCATGTTTCACTTTGCTTCAATTGGAAAGGTCTTCTCAGATTATGTCTAAGTTTTCCATTTTTATTTTCCTTTCCATTTCTCTAGGAGGTGGGTCAAAAAGTTCTTGCTGTGATTTATGTCATAGAGTGTTCTCCCTATGTTTTCCTTTAAGAGTTTTAGAGTGTCTGCCCATAGACTTCAGGCTTTAATCCATTTTGAGTTTATTTTTCTGTATGGTGTCAAGGAGTGTTCTAATTTCATTCTTTTCCATGTAGCTGTCCACTTTTCCCAGCACCACTTACTTAAGAGGCTGTCTTTTCTCCATTGAGTATTCTTGTCTCCTTTACAAAAGATAGGTAATCCTATGTGTGTGGGCTTATCTCTGCCTTTTTATCCTGTTCCATTGATCAACATTTCGGTTTTTTTCACAGTACGATACTGTCTTGACTACTGTAGCTTTGTGATACAGTCTGACATCAGGAAAAGTGATTCCTCCAGCTCCGTTTTGCTTTCTGAGGATTACTTTTGGCTGTTCAGGGTATTTTGTGTTTTCATACAAATTGTGAAAGTTTTTGTTCTAGTTTGGTGAAAAATGCCGTTGGTTGTATGACAAAGATTGCATTGAATCTGTGGATTCCTTTAGGTAGTATAGTCATTTTCACCATTTTCATTCTCCCAAGACAAGTATATGGTATGTCTCTCCATCTGTTTGTATCGTCTTTATTTTTTTTTTTATCAGTGTCTTATAGTTATCTGCGCACAGGTCCTTTGTCTCCTTAGGTACGTTTATTCCTAGGTATTTTATTCATTTTGGTGCAGTGGTAAATCTCAATGTTTCCTTAAATTCTCTTTTAGATTTTTCTTCAGGAGTGCATAGGAAAGCAAGAGATTTCTGTGCATTAATTTTTATCCTGCTACTTTACGGGATTCATTGATTAGCTCTAGTCGTTTTATGGTAGCATCTTTAGGAGTCTCGATGTGTAGCATCATGTCATCTGTAAAACAGTGACAGTTTTATTTCTTCTTTTCTGATTTCGATTCATTTATTTCTTTTTCTTCTCTGACCACTGTGGGTAAATCTTCCAAAACTCTGTGGAATAATAGCGATGAGACTGGGCAACCTTGTCTTGTTCATGACCTTAGGGGAAATATTTTCAGTTTCTCATGATAAACCAAGATGGTGGCTGTGGGTTTGTCATATATGGCCTTTATTATGTGGAGGTTTGTTCCGTCTATGCCTACTTTCAGGAAAGTTTGCAGCATAAATGAGTGTTGACTATTTTGTTTAATATAAATTTATGTGTATATTGATGTATTTATTTATTTATGGCCGTGTTCGGTCTTCGTGTCTGTTTGCAGGCTTTCTTTGTTGCTGCGAGCGGGGGCACTCTTCGTTGCAGTGCACCGGCTCTAGGTGCGTGGGATTCATTTCTTGTGGCACGCAGCCTCAGTAGTTGTGTCTCGCAGGCTCTAGAGCGCAGGCTCAGTAGTTGTGGTGCATGGGCTTAGCTGCTCCATGGCATGTGGGATCGTCCCAGACCACGGTTCGAACCCATACCCCTCGCATCGTCAGGCAGACTCTCAAACACTGCGCCACCTGGGAAGCCCTGGGTGTGGACTTTTGTGGAAACTTTTTCTGCATCTATTGAGATGATCACATGGTTGGTATCCCTCCATTTATTTATTTATTTTTCGATAGGTGGGCATTATCTACGTTGAAACATAATTGTTGCAAAATGTAATTCTGTATTGATTGTTTTTTTAACTTAATTTAATTTATTTCTTTTAGACAGCAGGTGTTTTTAGTCACCAATTTTATACACATCAGTGTATACTTGTCAATCCCTATCTCCCAATTCATCACAGCAACACCCCAAACCCTCCATCGCTTTCCCCCCTCGGTGTCCACATGTTTGTTCTCTATGTCTGTGTCTCAATTGCTGCCCTGCAAACCGGTTCATCTGTACCACTTTTCTAGGTTCCACATATATGCATTAATAGAGAATATTTGTTCTTCCCTTTCTGGCTTACTTCACTCTATGACAGCCTCTAAATCCATCCGCATCTCAACAAATGACCCGATGGCGTTCTTTTTATGGCTGACTAGTATTCCATTGCATATATGTATCACATCTTCTTTATCCATTCGTCTGTCAATGGGCATTTAGGTTGCTTCCATGACCTGGATATTGTAAATAGTGCTGCAATGAACACTGGGTGCATGTGTCCTTTTAATGATGGTCTTCTCTGGTTATATGCCCAGTAGTGGGATTGCTGTGTCATATGGCATTTCTCTTTTTAGTTGTTTAAAGAAACTCCGTACTCTTCCTCTTAACAGCAGTATTAATTTACAGTCCCACCAACAGTGCAAGAGGGTTCCCTATTGGGCACACCCTCTGCAACATTTATTGTTTGTAGATTTTTGGATGGTGGCCCTTCTGAATGGGGTGAGCTGATACCTCTTTGTAATTTTGATTTGCATTTTTCTAATGACTAGTGATGTTGAGCATTCTTTCATGCGTTTGTTGGCTCTCTGTATATCTTCTTTGGAGTAATGTCTCCTTAGTCTTCCGCCAATTTTGGTATTGGTTCTTTGTGTTTTATTGATATTGTGCTGCCTGAATGTAAACTTTTGAAATTAATCATGTGTCACTTTGCTTCAACTGGAAAGGTCTTCTCAGATTATGTCTAAGTTTTCCATTTTTATTTTCCTTTCCATTTCTCAACGAGGTGGGTCAAAAAGTTCTTGCTGTGATTTATGTCATAGAGTGTTCTCCCTATGTTTTCCTTTAAGAGTTTTAGAGTGTCTGCCCATAGACTTCAGGCTTTAATCCATTTTGAGTTTATTTTTCTGTATGGTGTCAAGGAGTGTTCTAATTTCATTCTTTTCCATGTAGCTGTCCACTTTTCCCAGCACCACTTACTTAAGAGGCTGTCTTTTCTCCATTGAGTATTCTTGTCTCCTTTACAAAAGATAGGTAATCCTATGTGTGTGGGCTTATCTCTGCCTTTTTATCCTGTTCCATTGATCAACATTTCGGTTTTTTTCACAGTACGATACTGTCTTGACTACTGTAGCTTTGTGATACAGTCTGACATCAGGAAAAGTGATTCCACCAGCTCCGTTTTCCTTTCTGAGGATTACTTTTGGCTGTTCAGGGTATTTTGTGTTTTCATACAAATTGTGAAAGTTTTTGTTCTAGTTTGGTGAAAAATGCCGTTGGTTGTATGACAAAGATTGCATTGAATCTGTGGATTCCTTTAGGTAGTATAGTCATTTTCACCATTTTCATTCTCCCAAGCCAAGTATATGGTATGTCTCTCCATCTGTTTGTATCGTCTTTATTTTTTTTTTATCAGTGTCTTATAGTTATCTGCGCACAGGTCCTTTGTCTCCTTAGGTACGTTTATTCCTAGGTATTTTATTCATTTTGGTGCAGTGGTAAATCTCAATGTTTCCTTAAATTCTCTTTTAGATTTTTCTTCAGGAGTGCATAGGAAAGCAAGAGATTTCTGTGCATTAATTTTTATCCTGCTACTTTACGGGATTCATTGATTAGCTCTAATCGTTTTATGGTAGCATCTTTAGGAGTCTCGATGTGTAGCATCATGTCATCTGTAAAACAGTGACAGTTTTATTTCTTCTTTTCTGATTTCGATTCATTTATTTCTTTTTCTTCTCTGACCACTGTGGGTAAATCTTCCAAAACTCTGTGGAATAATAGCGATGAGACTGGGCAACCTTGTCTTGCTCATGACCTTAGGGGAAATATTTTCAGTTTCTCATGATAAACCAAGATGGTGGCTGTGGGTTTGTCATATATGGCCTTTATTATGTGGAGGTTTGTTCCGTCTATGCCTACTTTCTGGAAAGTTTGCAGCATAAATGAGTGTTGACTATTTTGTTTAATATAAATTTATGTGTATATTGATGTATTTATTTATTTATGGCCGTGTTCGGTCTTCGTGTCTGTTTGCAGGCTTTCTTTGTTGCTGCGAGCGGGGGCACTCTTCGTTGCAGTGCACGGGCTCTAGGTGCGTGGGATTCATTTCTTGTGGCACGCAGCCTCAGTAGTTGTGTCTCGCAGGCTCTAGAGCGCAGGCTCAGTAGTTGTGGTGCATGGGCTTAGCTGCTCCATGGCATGTGGGATCGTCCCAGACCACGGTTCGAACCCATACCCCTCGCATCGTCAGGCAGACTCTCAAACACTGCGCCACCTGGGAAGCCCTGGGTGTGGACTTTTGGGGAAAGCTTTTTCTGCATCTATTGAGATGATCACATGGTTGGTATCCCTCCATTTATTTATTTATTTTTCGATAGGTGGGCATTATCTACGTTGAAACATAATTTTTGCAAAATGTAATTCTGTATTGATTGTTTTTTTAACTTAATTTAATTTATTTCTTTTAGACAGCAGGTGTTTTTAGTCACCAATTTTATACACATCAGTGTATACTTGTCAATCCCTATCTCCCAATTCATCACAGCAACACCCCAAACCCTCCATCGCTTTCCCCCCTCGGTGTCCACATTTTTGTTCTCTATGTCTGTGTCTCAATTGCTGCCCTGCAAACCGGTTCATCTGTACCACTTTTCTAGTTTCCACATATATGCATTAATAGAGAATATTTGTTCTTCCCTTTCTGGCTTACTTCACTCTATGACAGCCTCTAAATCCATCCGCATCTCAACAAATGACCCGATGGCGTTCTTTTTATGGCTGACTAGTATTCCATTGCATATATGTATCACATCTTCTTTATCCATTCGTCTGTCAATGGGCATTTAGGTTGCTTCCATGACCTGGATATTGTAAATAGTGCTGCAATGAACATTGGGTGCATGTGTCCTTTTAATGATGGTCTTCTCTGGTTATATGCCCAGTAGTGGGATTGCTGTGTCATATGGCATTTCTCTTTTTAGTTGTTTAAAGAAACTCCGTACTCTTCCTCTTAGCAGCAGTATTAATTTACAGTCCCACCAACAGTGCAAGAGGGTTCCCTATTGGGCACACCCTCTGCAACATTTATTGTTTGTAGATTTTTGGATGGTGGCCCTTCTGAATGGGGTGAGCTGATACCTCTTTGTAATTTTGATTTGCATTTTTCTAATGACTAGTGATGTTGAGCATTCTTTCATGCGTTTGTTGGCTCTCTGTATATCTTCTTTGGAGTAATGTCTCCTTAGTCTTCCGCCAATTTTTGTATTGCTTCTTTGTGTTTTATTGATATTGAGCTGCCTGAATGTCAACTTTTGAAATTAATCATGTTTCACTTGGCTTCAACTGGAAAGGTCTTCTCAGATTATGTCTAAGTTTTCCATTTTTATTTTCCTTTCCATTTCTCTAGGAGGTGGGTCAAAAAGTTCTTGCTGTGATTTATGTCCTAGAGTGTTCTCCCTATGTTTTCCTTTAAGAGTTTTAGAGTGTCTGCCCATAGACTTCAGGCTTTAATCCATTTTGAGTTTATTTTTCTGTATGGTGTCAAGGAGTGTTCTAATTTCATTCTTTTCCATGTAGCTGTCCACTTTTCCCAGCACCACTTACTTAAGAGGCTGTCTTTTCTCCATTGAGTATTCTTGTCTCCTTTAAAAAAGATAGGTAATCCTATGTGTGTGGGCTTATCTCTGCCTTTTTATCCTGTTCCATTGATCAACATTTGGGTTTTTTTTCACAGTACGATACTGTCTTGACTACTGTAGCTTTGTGATACAGTCTGACATCAGGAAAAGTGATTCCTCCAGCTCCGTTTTGCTTTCTGAGGATTACTTTTGGCTGTTCAGGGTATTTTGTGTTTTCATACAAATTGTGAAAGTTTTTGTTCTAGTTTGGTGAAAAATGCCGTTGGTTGTATGACAAAGATTGCATTGAATCTGTGGATTCCTTTAGGTAGTATAGTCATTTTCACCATTTTCATTCTCCCAAGCCAAGTATATGGTATGTCTCTCCATCTGTTTGTATCGTCTTTATTTTTTTTTTTATCAGTGTCTTATAGTTATCTGCGCACAGGTCCTTTGTCTCCTTAGGTACGTTTATTCCTAGGTATTTTATTCATTTTGTTGCAGTGGTAAATCTCAATGTTTCCTTAAATTCTCTTTTAGATTTTTCTTCGGTAGTGCATAGGAAAGCAAGAGATTTCTGTGCATTAATTTTTATCCTGCTACTTTACGGGATTCATTGATTAGCTCTAGTCGTTTTATGGTAGCATCTTTAGGAGTCTCGATGTGTAGCATCATGTCATCTGCAAAACAGTGACAGTTTTATTTCTTCTTTTCTGATTTCGATTCATTTATTTCTTTTTCTTCTCTGACCACTGTGGGTAAATCTTCCAAAACTCTGTGGAATAATAGCGATGAGACTGGGCAACCTTGTCTTGTTCATGACCTTAGGGGAAATATTTTCAGTTTCTCATGATAAACCAAGATGTTGGCTCTGGGTTTGTCATATATGGCCTTTATTATGTGGAGGTTTGTTCCGTTTATGCCTACTTTCTGGAAAGTTTGCAGCATAAATGAGTGTTGACTATTTTTTTAATATAAATTTATATGTATATTGATATATTTATTTATTTATGGCCGTGTTCGGTCTTCGTGTCTGTTTGCAGGCTTTCTTTGTTGCTGCGAGCGGGGGCACTCTTCGTTGCAGTGCATGGGCTCTAGGTGCGTGGGATTCATTTCTTGTGGCACGCAGCCTCAGTAGTTGTGTCTCGCAGGCTCTAGAGCGCAGGCTCAGTAGTTGTGGTGCATGGGCTTAGCTGCTCCATGGCATGTGGGATCGTCCCAGACCACGGTTCGAACCCATACCCCTCGCATCGTCAGGCAGACTCTCAAACACTGCGCCACCTGGGAAGCCCTGGGTGTGGACTTTTGGGGAAAGCTTTTTCTGCATCTATTGAGATGATCACATGGTTGGTATCCCTCCATTTATTTATTTATTTTTCGATAGGTGGGCATTATCTACGTTGAAACATCATTGTTGCAAAATGTAATTCTGTATTGATTGTTTTTTTAACTTAATTGAATTTATTTCTTTTAGACAGCAGGTGTTTTTAGTCACCAATTTTATACACATCACTGTATACTTGTCAATCCCTATCTCCCAATTCATCACAGCACCACCCCAAACCCTCCATCGCTTTCCCCCTCAGTATCCACATGTTTGTTCTCTATGTCTGTGTCTCAATTGCTGCCCTGCAAACCGGTTCATCTGTACCACTTTTCTAGGTTCCACATATATGCATTAATAGAGAATATTTGTTCTTCCCTTTCTGGCTTACTTCACTCTATGACAGCCTCTAAATCCATCCGCATCTCAACAAATGACCCGATGGCGTTCTTTTTATGGCTGACTAGTATTCCATTGCATATATGTATCACATCTTCTTTATCCATTCGTCTGTCAATGGGCATTTAGGTTGCTTCCATGACCTGGATATTGTAAATAGTGCTGCAATGAACATTAGGTGCATGTGTCCTGTTAATGATGGTCTTCTCTGGTTATATGCCCAGTAGTGGGATTGCTGTGTCATATGGCATTTCTCTTTTTAGTTGTTTAAAGAAACTCCGTACTCTTCCTCTTAGCAGCAGTATTACTTTACAGTCCCACCAACAGTGCAAGAGGGTTCCCTATTGGGCACACCCTCTGCAACATTTATTGTTTGTGGATTTTTGGATGGTGGCCCTTCTGAATGGGGTGAGCTGATACCTCTTTGTAATTTTGATTTGCATTTTTCTAATGACTAGTGATGTTGAGCATTCTTTCATGCGTTTGTTGGCTCTCTGTATATCTTCTTCGGAGTAATGTCTCCTTAGTCTTCCGCCAATTTTTGTATTGCTTCTTTGTGTTTTATTGATATTGAGCTGCCTGAATGTCAACTTTTGAAATTAATCATGTTTCACTTTGCTTCAATTGGAAAGGTCTTCTCAGATTATGTCTAAGTTTTCCATTTTTATTTTCCTTTCCATTTCTCTAGGAGGTGGGTCAAAAAGTTCTTGCTGTGATTTATGTCATAGAGTGTTCTCCCTATGTTTTCCTTTAAGAGTTTTAGAGTGTCTGCCCATAGACTTCAGGCTTTAATCCATTTTGAGTTTATTTTTCTGTATGGTGTCAAGGAGTGTTCTAATTTCATTCTTTTCCATGTAGCTGTCCACTTTTCCCAGCACCACTTACTTAAGAGGCTGTCTTTTCTCCATTGAGTATTCTTGTCTCCTTTACAAAAGATAGGTAATCCTATGTGTGTGGGCTTATCTCTGCCTTTTTATCCTGTTCCATTGATCAACATTTCGGTTTTTTTCACAGTACGATACTCTCTTGACTACTGTAGCTTTGTGATACAGTCTGACATCAGGAAAAGTGATTCCTCCAGCTCCGTTTTGCTTTCTGAGGATTACTTTTGGCTGTTCAGGGTATTTTGTGTTTTCATACAAATTGTGAAAGTTTTTGTTCTAGTTTGGTGAAAAATGCCGTTGGTTGTATGACAAAGATTGCATTGAATCTGTGGATTCCTTTAGGTAGTATAGTCATTTTCACCATTTTCATTCTCCCAAGACAAGTATATGGTATGTCTCTCCATCTGTTTGTATCGTCTTTATTTTTTTTTTTATCAGTGTCTTATAGTTATCTGCGCACAGGTCCTTTGTCTCCTTAGGTACGTTTATTCCTAGGTATTTTATTCATTTTGGTGCAGTGGTAAATCTCAATGTTTCCTTAAATTCTCTTTTAGATTTTTCTTCAGGAGTGCATAGGAAAGCAAGAGATTTCTGTGCATTAATTTTTATCCTGCTACTTTACGGGATTCATTGATTAGCTCTAGTCGTTTTATGGTAGCATCTTTAGGAGTCTCGATGTGTAGCATCATGTCATCTGTAAAACAGTGACAGTTTTATTTCTTCTTTTCTGATTTCGATTCATTTATTTCTTTTTCTTCTCTGACCACTGTGGGTAAATCTTCCAAAACTCTGTGGAATAATAGCGATGAGACTGGGCAACCTTGTCTTGTTCATGACCTTAGGGGAAATATTTTCAGTTTCTCATGATAAACCAAGATGGTGGCTGTGGGTTTGTCATATATGGCCTTTATTATGTGGAGGTTTGTTCCGTCTATGCCTACTTTCAGGAAAGTTTGCAGCATAAATGAGTGTTGACTATTTTGTTTAATATAAATTTATGTGTATATTGATGTATTTATTTATTTATGGCCGTGTTCGGTCTTCGTGTCTGTTTGCAGGCTTTCTTTGTTGCTGCGAGCGGGGGCACTCTTCGTTGCAGTGCACCGGCTCTAGGTGCGTGGGATTCATTTCTTGTGGCACGCAGCCTCAGTAGTTGTGTCTCGCAGGCTCTAGAGCGCAGGCTCAGTAGTTGTGGTGCATGGGCTTAGCTGCTCCATGGCATGTGGGATCGTCCCAGACCACGGTTCGAACCCATACCCCTCGCATCGTCAGGCAGACTCTCAAACACTGCGCCACCTGGGAAGCCCTGGGTGTGGACTTTTGTGGAAACTTTTTCTGCATCTATTGAGATGATCACATGGTTGGTATCCCTCCATTTATTTATTTATTTTTCGATAGGTGGGCATTATCTACGTTGAAACATCATTGTTGCAAAATGTAATTCTGTATTGATTGTTTTTTTAACTTAATTGAATTTATTTCTTTTAGACAGCAGGTGTTTTTAGTCACCAATTTTATACACATCAGTGTATACTTGTCAATCCCTATCTCCCAATTCATCACAGCAACACCCCAAACCCTCCATCGCTTTCCCCCCTCGGTGTCCACATGTTTGTTCTCTATGTCTGTGTCTCAATTGCTGCCCTGCAAACCGGTTCATCTGTACCACTTTTCTAGGTTCCACATATATGCATTAATAGAGAATATTTGTTCTTCCCTTTCTGGCTTACTTCACTCTATGACAGCCTCTAAATCCATCCGCATCTCAACAAATGACCCGATGGCGTTCTTTTTATGGCTGACTAGTATTCCATTGCATATATGTATCACATCTTCTTTATCCATTCGTCTGTCAATGGGCATTTAGGTTGCTTCCATGACCTGGATATTGTAAATAGTGCTGCAATGAACACTGGGTGCATGTGTCCTTTTAATGATGGTCTTCTCTGGTTATATGCCCAGTAGTGGGATTGCTGTGTCATATGGCATTTCTCTTTTTAGTTGTTTAAAGAAACTCCGTACTCTTCCTCTTAACAGCAGTATTAATTTACAGTCCCACCAACAGTGCAAGAGGGTTCCCTATTGGGCACACCCTCTGCAACATTTATTGTTTGTAGATTTTTGGATGGTGGCCCTTCTGAATGGGGTGAGCTGATACCTCTTTGTAATTTTGATTTGCATTTTTCTAATGACTAGTGATGTTGAGCATTCTTTCATGCGTTTGTTGGCTCTCTGTATATCTTCTTTGGAGTAATGTCTCCTTAGTCTTCCGCCAATTTTGGTATTGGTTCTTTGTGTTTTATTGATATTGTGCTGCCTGAATGTAAACTTTTGAAATTAATCATGTGTCACTTTGCTTCAACTGGAAAGGTCTTCTCAGATTATGTCTAAGTTTTCCATTTTTATTTTCCTTTCCATTTCTCTACGAGGTGGGTCAAAAAGTTCTTGCTGTGATTTATGTCATAGAGTGTTCTCCCTATGTTTTCCTTTAAGAGTTTTAGAGTGTCTGCCCATAGACTTCAGGCTTTAATCCATTTTGAGTTTATTTTTCTGTATGGTGTCAAGGAGTGTTCTAATTTCATTCTTTTCCATGTAGCTGTCCACTTTTCCCAGCACCACTTACTTAAGAGGCTGTCTTTTCTCCATTGAGTATTCTTGTCTCCTTTACAAAAGATAGGTAATCCTATGTGTGTGGGCTTATCTCTGCCTTTTTATCCTGTTCCATTGATCAACATTTCGGTTTTTTTCACAGTACGATACTGTCTTGACTACTGTAGCTTTGTGATACAGTCTGACATCAGGAAAAGTGATTCCACCAGCTCCGTTTTCCTTTCTGAGGATTACTTTTGGCTGTTCAGGGTATTTTGTGTTTTCATACAAATTGTGAAAGTTTTTGTTCTAGTTTGGTGAAAAATGCCGTTGGTTGTATGACAAAGATTGCATTGAATCTGTGGATTCCTTTAGGTAGTATAGTCATTTTCACCATTTTCATTCTCCCAAGCCAAGTATATGGTATGTCTCTCCATCTGTTTGTATCGTCTTTATTTTTTTTTTATCAGTGTCTTATAGTTATCTGCGCACAGGTCCTTTGTCTCCTTAGGTACGTTTATTCCTAGGTATTTTATTCATTTTGGTGCAGTGGTAAATCTCAATGTTTCCTTAAATTCTCTTTTAGATTTTTCTTCAGGAGTGCATAGGAAAGCAAGAGATTTCTGTGCATTAATTTTTATCCTGCTACTTTACGGGATTCATTGATTAGCTCTAATCGTTTTATGGTAGCATCTTTAGGAGTCTCGATGTGTAGCATCATGTCATCTGTAAAACAGTGACAGTTTTATTTCTTCTTTTCTGATTTCGATTCATTTATTTCTTTTTCTTCTCTGACCACTGTGGGTAAATCTTCCAAAACTCTGTGGAATAATAGCGATGAGACTGGGCAACCTTGTCTTGCTCATGACCTTAGGGGAAATATTTTCAGTTTCTCATGATAAACCAAGATGGTGGCTGTGGGTTTGTCATATATGGCCTTTATTATGTGGAGGTTTGTTCCGTCTATGCCTACTTTCTGGAAAGTTTGCAGCATAAATGAGTGTTGACTATTTTGTTTAATATAAATTTATGTGTATATTGATGTATTTATTTATTTATGGCCGTGTTCGGTCTTCGTGTCTGTTTGCAGGCTTTCTTTGTTGCTGCGAGCGGGGGCACTCTTCGTTGCAGTGCACCGGCTCTAGGTGCGTGGGATTCATTTCTTGTGGCACGCAGCCTCAGTAGTTGTGTCTCGCAGGCTCTAGAGCGCAGGCTCAGTAGTTGTGGTGCATGGGCTTAGCTGCTCCATGGCATGTGGGATCGTCCCAGACCACGGTTCGAACCCATACCCCTCGCATCGTCAGGCAGACTCTCAAACACTGCGCCACCTGGGAAGCCCTGGGTGTGGACTTTTGGGGAAAGCTTTTTCTGCATCTATTGAGATGATCACATGGTTGGTATCCCTCCATTTATTTATTTATTTTTCGATAGGTGGGCATTATCTACGTTGAAACATAATTTTTGCAAAATGTAATTCTGTATTGATTGTTTTTTTAACTTAATTGAATTTATTTCTTTTAGACAGCAGGTGTTTTTAGTCACCAATTTTATACACATCAGTGTATACTTGTCAATCCCTATCTCCCAATTCATCACAGCAACACCCCAAACCCTCCATCGCTTTCCCCCCTCGGTGTCCACATTTTTGTTCTCTATGTCTGTGTCTCAATTGCTGCCCTGCAAACCGGTTCATCTGTACCACTTTTCTAGTTTCCACATATATGCATTAATAGAGAATATTTGTTCTTCCCTTTCTGGCTTACTTCACTCTATGACAGCCTCTAAATCCATCCGCATCTCAACAAATGACCCGATGGCGTTCTTTTTATGGCTGACTAGTATTCCATTGCATATATGTATCACATCTTCTTTATCCATTCGTCTGTCAATG
Organism: Eubalaena glacialis; assembly: GCF_028564815.1. Taxonomy (NCBI): domain Eukaryota; kingdom Metazoa; phylum Chordata; class Mammalia; order Artiodactyla; family Balaenidae; genus Eubalaena; species Eubalaena glacialis. The sequence continues at coordinate 3,471,513 of NW_026871156.1, forward strand.
GGCATTTAGGTTGCTTCCATGACCTGGATATTGTAAATAGTGCTGCAATGAACATTGGGTGCATGTGTCCTTTTAATGATGGTCTTCTCTGGTTATATGCCCAGTAGTGGGATTGCTGTGTCATATGGCATTTCTCTTTTTAGTTGTTTAAAGAAACTCCGTACTCTTCCTCTTAGCAGCAGTATTAATTTACAGTCCCACCAACAGTGCAAGAGGGTTCCCTATTGGGCACACCCTCTGCAACATTTATTGTTTGTAGATTTTTGGATGGTGGCCCTTCTGAATGGGGTGAGCTGATACCTCTTTGTAATTTTGATTTGCATTTTTCTAATGACTAGTGATGTTGAGCATTCTTTCATGCGTTTGTTGGCTCTCTGTATATCTTCTTTGGAGTAATGTCTCCTTAGTCTTCCGCCAATTTTTGTATTGCTTCTTTGTGTTTTATTGATATTGAGCTGCCTGAATGTCAACTTTTGAAATTAATCATGTTTCACTTGGCTTCAACTGGAAAGGTCTTCTCAGATTATGTCTAAGTTTTCCATTTTTATTTTCCTTTCCATTTCTCTAGGAGGTGGGTCAAAAAGTTCTTGCTGTGATTTATGTCCTAGAGTGTTCTCCCTATGTTTTCCTTTAAGAGTTTTAGAGTGTCTGCCCATAGACTTCAGGCTTTAATCCATTTTGAGTTTATTTTTCTGTATGGTGTCAAGGAGTGTTCTAATTTCATTCTTTTCCATGTAGCTGTCCACTTTTCCCAGCACCACTTACTTAAGAGGCTGTCTTTTCTCCATTGAGTATTCTTGTCTCCTTTAAAAAAGATAGGTAATCCTATGTGTGTGGGCTTATCTCTGCCTTTTTATCCTGTTCCATTGATCAACATTTGGGTTTTTTTTCACAGTACGATACTGTCTTGACTACTGTAGCTTTGTGATACAGTCTGACATCAGGAAAAGTGATTCCTCCAGCTCCGTTTTGCTTTCTGAGGATTACTTTTGGCTGTTCAGGGTATTTTGTGTTTTCATACAAATTGTGAAAGTTTTTGTTCTAGTTTGGTGAAAAATGCCGTTGGTTGTATGACAAAGATTGCATTGAATCTGTGGATTCCTTTAGGTAGTATAGTCATTTTCACCATTTTCATTCTCCCAAGCCAAGTATATGGTATGTCTCTCCATCTGTTTGTATCGTCTTTATTTTTTTTTTTATCAGTGTCTTATAGTTATCTGCGCACAGGTCCTTTGTCTCCTTAGGTACGTTTATTCCTAGGTATTTTATTCATTTTGTTGCAGTGGTAAATCTCAATGTTTCCTTAAATTCTCTTTTAGATTTTTCTTCGGTAGTGCATAGGAAAGCAAGAGATTTCTGTGCATTAATTTTTATCCTGCTACTTTACGGGATTCATTGATTAGCTCTAGTCGTTTTATGGTAGCATCTTTAGGAGTCTCGATGTGTAGCATCATGTCATCTGCAAAACAGTGACAGTTTTATTTCTTCTTTTCTGATTTCGATTCATTTATTTCTTTTTCTTCTCTGACCACTGTGGGTAAATCTTCCAAAACTCTGTGGAATAATAGCGATGAGACTGGGCAACCTTGTCTTGTTCATGACCTTAGGGGAAATATTTTCAGTTTCTCATGATAAACCAAGATGTTGGCTCTGGGTTTGTCATATATGGCCTTTATTATGTGGAGGTTTGTTCCGTTTATGCCTACTTTCTGGAAAGTTTGCAGCATAAATGAGTGTTGACTATTTTTTTAATATAAATTTATATGTATATTGATATATTTATTTATTTATGGCCGTGTTCGGTCTTCGTGTCTGTTTGCAGGCTTTCTTTGTTGCTGCGAGCGGGGGCACTCTTCGTTGCAGTGCATGGGCTCTAGGTGCGTGGGATTCATTTCTTGTGGCACGCAGCCTCAGTAGTTGTGTCTCGCAGGCTCTAGAGCGCAGGCTCAGTAGTTGTGGTGCATGGGCTTAGCTGCTCCATGGCATGTGGGATCGTCCCAGACCACGGTTCGAACCCATACCCCTCGCATCGTCAGGCAGACTCTCAAACACTGCGCCACCTGGGAAGCCCTGGGTGTGGACTTTTGGGGAAAGCTTTTTCTGCATCTATTGAGATGATCACATGGTTGGTATCCCTCCATTTATTTATTTATTTTTCGATAGGTGGGCATTATCTACGTTGAAACATCATTGTTGCAAAATGTAATTCTGTATTGATTGTTTTTTTAACTTAATTGAATTTATTTCTTTTAGACAGCAGGTGTTTTTAGTCACCAATTTTATACACATCACTGTATACTTGTCAATCCCTATCTCCCAATTCATCACAGCACCACCCCAAACCCTCCATCGCTTTCCCCCTCAGTATCCACATGTTTGTTCTCTATGTCTGTGTCTCAATTGCTGCCCTGCAAACCGGTTCATCTGTACCACTTTTCTAGGTTCCACATATATGCATTAATAGAGAATATTTGTTCTTCCCTTTCTGGCTTACTTCACTCTATGACAGCCTCTAAATCCATCCGCATCTCAACAAATGACCCGATGGCGTTCTTTTTATGGCTGACTAGTATTCCATTGCATATATGTATCACATCTTCTTTATCCATTCGTCTGTCAATGGGCATTTAGGTTGCTTCCATGACCTGGATATTGTAAATAGTGCTGCAATGAACATTAGGTGCATGTGTCCTGTTAATGATGGTCTTCTCTGGTTATATGCCCAGTAGTGGGATTGCTGTGTCATATGGCATTTCTCTTTTTAGTTGTTTAAAGAAACTCCGTACTCTTCCTCTTAGCAGCAGTATTACTTTACAGTCCCACCAACAGTGCAAGAGGGTTCCCTATTGGGCACACCCTCTGCAACATTTATTGTTTGTGGATTTTTGGATGGTGGCCCTTCTGAATGGGGTGAGCTGATACCTCTTTGTAATTTTGATTTGCATTTTTCTAATGACTAGTGATGTTGAGCATTCTTTCATGCGTTTGTTGGCTCTCTGTATATCTTCTTCGGAGTAATGTCTCCTTAGTCTTCCGCCAATTTTTGTATTGCTTCTTTGTGTTTTATTGATATTGAGCTGCCTGAATGTCAACTTTTGAAATTAATCATGTTTCACTTTGCTTCAATTGGAAAGGTCTTCTCAGATTATGTCTAAGTTTTCCATTTTTATTTTCCTTTCCATTTCTCTAGGAGGTGGGTCAAAAAGTTCTTGCTGTGATTTATGTCATAGAGTGTTCTCCCTATGTTTTCCTTTAAGAGTTTTAGAGTGTCTGCCCATAGACTTCAGGCTTTAATCCATTTTGAGTTTATTTTTCTGTATGGTGTCAAGGAGTGTTCTAATTTCATTCTTTTCCATGTAGCTGTCCACTTTTCCCAGCACCACTTACTTAAGAGGCTGTCTTTTCTCCATTGAGTATTCTTGTCTCCTTTACAAAAGATAGGTAATCCTATGTGTGTGGGCTTATCTCTGCCTTTTTATCCTGTTCCATTGATCAACATTTCGGTTTTTTTCACAGTACGATACTGTCTTGACTACTGTAGCTTTGTGATACAGTCTGACATCAGGAAAAGTGATTCCTCCAGCTCCGTTTTGCTTTCTGAGGATTACTTTTGGCTGTTCAGGGTATTTTGTGTTTTCATACAAATTGTGAAAGTTTTTGTTCTAGTTTGGTGAAAAATGCCGTTGGTTGTATGACAAAGATTGCATTGAATCTGTGGATTCCTTTAGGTAGTATAGTCATTTTCACCATTTTCATTCTCCCAAGCCAAGTATATGGTATGTCTCTCCATCTGTTTGTATCGTCTTTATTTTTTTTTTTATCAGTGTCTTATAGTTATCTGCGCACAGGTCCTTTGTCTCCTTAGGTACGTTTATTCCTAGGTATTTTATTCATTTTGGTGCAGTGGTAAATCTCAATGTTTCCTTAAATTCTCTTTTAGATTTTTCTTCAGGAGTGCATAGGAAAGCAAGAGATTTCTGTGCATTAATTTTTATCCTGCTACTTTACGGGATTCATTGATTAGCTCTAGTCGTTTTATGGTAGCATCTTTAGGAGTCTCGATGTGTAGCATCATGTCATCTGTAAAACAGTGACAGTTTTATTTCTTCTTTTCTGATTTCGATTCATTTATTTCTTTTTCTTCTCTGACCACTGTGGGTAAATCTTCCAAAACTCTGTGGAATAATAGCGATGAGACTGGGCAACCTTGTCTTGTTCATGACCTTAGGGGAAATATTTTCAGTTTCTCATGATAAACCAAGATGGTGGCTGTGGGTTTGTCATATATGGCCTTTATTATGTGGAGGTTTGTTCCGTCTATGCCTACTTTCAGGAAAGTTTGCAGCATAAATGAGTGTTGACTATTTTGTTTAATATAAATTTATGTGTATATTGATGTATTTATTTATTTATGGCCGTGTTCGGTCTTCGTGTCTGTTTGCAGGCTTTCTTTGTTGCTGCGAGCGGGGGCACTCTTCGTTGCAGTGCACCGGCTCTAGGTGCGTGGGATTCATTTCTTGTGGCACGCAGCCTCAGTAGTTGTGTCTCGCAGGCTCTAGAGCGCAGGCTCAGTAGTTGTGGTGCATGGGCTTAGCTGCTCCATGGCATGTGGGATCGTCCCAGACCACGGTTCGAACCCATACCCCTCGCATCGTCAGGCAGACTCTCAAACACTGCGCCACCTGGGAAGCCCTGGGTGTGGACTTTTGTGGAAACTTTTTCTGCATCTATTGAGATGATCACATGGTTGGTATCCCTCCATTTATTTATTTATTTTTCGATAGGTGGGCATTATCTACGTTGAAACATAATTGTTGCAAAATGTAATTCTGTATTGATTGTTTTTTTAACTTAATTTAATTTATTTCTTTTAGACAGCAGGTGTTTTTAGTCACCAATTTTATACACATCAGTGTATACTTGTCAATCCCTATCTCCCAATTCATCACAGCAACACCCCAAACCCTCCATCGCTTTCCCCCCTCGGTGTCCACATGTTTGTTCTCTATGTCTGTGTCTCAATTGCTGCCCTGCAAACCGGTTCATCTGTACCACTTTTCTAGGTTCCACATATATGCATTAATAGAGAATATTTGTTCTTCCCTTTCTGGCTTACTTCACTCTATGACAGCCTCTAAATCCATCCGCATCTCAACAAATGACCCGATGGCGTTCTTTTTATGGCTGACTAGTATTCCATTGCATATATGTATCACATCTTCTTTATCCATTCGTCTGTCAATGGGCATTTAGGTTGCTTCCATGACCTGGATATTGTAAATAGTGCTGCAATGAACACTGGGTGCATGTGTCCTTTTAATGATGGTCTTCTCTGGTTATATGCCCAGTAGTGGGATTGCTGTGTCATATGGCATTTCTCTTTTTAGTTGTTTAAAGAAACTCCGTACTCTTCCTCTTAACAGCAGTATTAATTTACAGTCCCACCAACAGTGCAAGAGGGTTCCCTATTGGGCACACCCTCTGCAACATTTATTGTTTGTAGATTTTTGGATGGTGGCCCTTCTGAATGGGGTGAGCTGATACCTCTTTGTAATTTTGATTTGCATTTTTCTAATGACTAGTGATGTTGAGCATTCTTTCATGCGTTTGTTGGCTCTCTGTATATCTTCTTTGGAGTAATGTCTCCTTAGTCTTCCGCCAATTTTTGTATTGGTTCTTTGTTTTTTATTGATATTGAGCTGCCTGAATGTCAACTTTTGAAATTAATCATGTTTCACTTGGCTTCAACTGGAAAGGTCTTCTCAGATTATGTCTAAGTTTTCCATTGTTATTTTCCTTCCATTTCTCTAGGAGGTGGGTCAAAAAGTTCTTGCTGTGATTTATGTCCTAGAGTGTTCTCCCTATGTTTTCCTTTAAGAATTTTAGAGTGTCTGCCCATAGACTTCAGGTTTTAATCCATTTTGAGTTTATTTTTCTGTATGGTGTCAAGGAGTGTTCTAATTTCATTCTTTTCCATGGAGCTGTCCACTTTTCCCAGCACCACTTACTTAAGAGGCTGTCTTTTCTCCATTGAGTATTCTTGTCTCCTTTAAAAAAGATAGGTAATCCTATGTGTGTGGGCTTATCTCTGCCTTTTTATCCTGTTCCATTGATCAACATTTGTGTTTTTTTCACAGTACGATACTGTCTTGACTACTGTAGCTTTGTGATACAGTCTGACATCAGGAAAAGTGATTCCTCCAGCTCCATTTTGCTTTCTGAGGATTACTTTTGGCTGTTCAGGGTATTTTGTGTTTCCATACAAATTGTGAAAGTTTTTGTTCTAGTTTGGTGAAAAATGCCGTTGGTTGTATGACAAAGATTGCGTTGAATCTGTGGATTCCTTTAGGTAGTATAGTCATTTTCACCATTTTCATTCTCCCAAGACAAGTATATGGTATGTCTCTCCATCTGTTTGTATCGTCTTTATTTTTTTTTTATCAGTGTCTTATAGTTATCTGCGCACAGGTCCTTTGTCTCCTTAGGTACGTTTATTCCTAGGTATTTTATTCATTTTGTTGCAGTGGTAAATCTCAATGTTTCCTTAAATTCTCTTTTAGATTTTTCTTCGGTAGTGCCTAGGAAAGCAAGAGATTTCTGTGCATTAATTTTTATCCTGCTACTTTACGGGATTCATTGATTAGCTCTAGTCGTTTTATGGTAGCATCTTTAGGATTCTCGATGTGTAGCATCATGTCATCTGCAAAACAGTGACAGTTTTATTTCTTCTTTCTGATTTCGATTCATTTATTTGTTTTTCTTCTCTGATCACTGTGGGTAAAACTTCCAAAACTCTGTGGAATAATAGCGATGAGACTGGGCAACCTTGTCTTGTTCATGACCTTAGGGGAAATATTTTCAGTTTCTCATGATAAACCAAGATGGTGGCTGTGGGTTTGTCATATATGGCCTTTCTTATGTGGAGGTTTGTTCCGTCTATGCCTACTTTCTGGAAAGTTTGCAGCATAAATGAGTGTTGACTATTTTGTTTAATATAAATTTATGTGTATATTGATGTATTTATTTATTTATGGCCGTGTTCGGTCTTCGTGTCTGTTTGCAGGCTTTCTTTGTTGCTGCGAGTGGGGGCACTCTTCGTTGCAGTGCACGGGCTCTAGGTGCGTGGGATTCATTTCTTGTGGCACGCAGCCTCAGTACTTGTGTCTCGCAGTCTCTAGAGCGCAGGCTCAGTAGTTGTGGTGCATGGGCTTAGCTGCTCCATGGCATGTGGGATCGTCCCAGACCACGGTTCGAACCCATACCCCTCGCATCGTCAGGCAGACTCTCAAACACTGCGCCACCTGGGAAGCCCTGGGTGTGGACTTTTGGGGAAAGCTTTTTCTGCATCTATTGAGATGATCACATGGTTGGTATCCCTCCATTTATTTATTTATTTTTCGATAGGTGGGCATTATCTACGTTGAAACATAATTGTTGCAAAATGTAATTCTGTATTGATTGTTTTTATAACTTAATTGAATTTATTTCTTTTAGACAGCAGGTGTTTTTAGTCACCAATTTTATACACATCAGTGTATACTTGTCAATCCCTATCTCCCAATTCATCACAGCACCACCCCAAACCCTCCATCGCTTTCCCCCCTCGGTGTCCACATGTTTGTTCTCTATGTCTGTGTCTCAATTGCTGCCCTGCAAACCGGTTCATCTGTACCACTTTTCTAGGTTCCACATATATGCATTAATAGAGAATAGTTCTTCTTCCCTTTCTGGCTTACTTCACTCTATGACAGCCTCTAAATCCATCCGCATCTCAACAAATGACCCGATGGCGTTCTTTTTATGGCTGACTAGTATTCCATTGCATATATGTATCACATCTTCTTTATCCATTCGTCTGTCAATGGGCATTTAGGTTGCTTCCATGACCTGGATATTGTAAATAGTGCTGCAATGAACATTGGGTGCATGTGTCCTTTTAATGATGGTCTTCTCTGGTTATATGCCCAGTAGTGGGATTGCTGTGTCATATGGCATTTCTCTTTTTAGTTGTTTAAAGAAACTCCGTACTCTTCCTCTTAGCAGCAGTATTAATTTACAGTCCCACCAACAGTGCAAGAGGGTTCCCTATTGGGCACACCCTCTGCAACATTTATTGTTTGTAGATTTTTGGATGGTGGCTCTTCTGAATGGGGTGAGCTGATACCTCTTTGTAATTTTGATTTGCATTTTTCTAATGACTAGTGATGTTGAGCATTCTTTCATGCATTTGTTGGCTCTCTGTATATCTTCTTTGGAGTAATGTCTACTTAGTCTTCCGCCAATTTTTGTGTTGGTTCTTTGTTTTTTATTGATATTGAGCTGCCTGAATGTAAACTTTTGAAATTAATCATGTTTCACTTGGCTTCAACTGGAAAGGTCTTCTCAGATTATGTCTAAGTTTTCCATTTTTATTTTCCTTTCCATTTCTCTAGGAGGTGGGTCAAAAAGTTCTTGCTGTGATTTATGTCCTAGAGTGTTCTCCCTATGTTTTCCTTTACGAGTTTTAGTGTGTCTGCCCATAGACTTCAGGCTTTAATCCATTTTGAGTTTATTTTTCTGTATGGTGTCAAGGAGTGTTCTAATTTCATTCTTTTCCATGGAGCTGTCCACTTTTCCCAGCACCACTTACTTAAGAGGCTGTCTTTTCTCCATTGAGTATTCTTGTCTCCTTTACAAAAGATAGGTAATCCTATGTGTGTGGGCTTTTCTCTGCCTTTTTCTCCTGTTCCATTGATCAACATTTCGGTTTTTTTCACAGTACGATACTGTCTTGACTACTGTAGCTTTGTCATACAGTCTGACATCAGGAAAAGTGATTCCTCCAGCTCCGTTTTGCTTTCTGAGGATTACTTTTGGCTGTTCAGGGTATTTTGTGTTTTCATACAAATTGTGAAAGTTTTTGTTCTAGTTTGGTGAAAAATGCCGTTGGTTGTATGACAAAGATTGCATTGAATCTGTGGATTCCTTTAGGTAGTATAGTCATTTTCACCATTTTCATTCTCCCAAGCCAAGTATATGGTATGTCTCTCCATCTGTTTTTATCGTCTTTATTTTTTTTTTATCAGTGTCTTATAGTTATCTGCGCACAGGTCCTTTGTCTCCTTACGTACGTTTATTCCTAGGTATTTTATTCATTATGTTGCAGTGGTAAATCTCAATGTTTCCTTAAATTCTCTTTTAGATTTTTCTTCGGTAGTGCATAGGAAACCAAGAGATTTCTGTGCATTAATTTTTATCCTGCTACTTTACGGGATTCATTGATTAGCTCTAGTCGTTTTACGGTAGCATCTTTAGGATTCTCGATGTGTAGCATCATGTCATCTGCAAAACAGTGACAGTTTTATTTCTTCTTTTCTGATTTCGATTCATTTATTTCTTTTTCTTCTCTGACCACTGTGGGTAAAACTTCCAAAACTCTGTGGAATAATAGCGATGAGACTGGGCAACCTTGTCTTGTTCATGACCTTAGGGGAAATATTTGCAGTTTCTCATGATAAACCAAGATGGTGGCTGTGGGTTTGTCATATATGGCCTTTATTATGTGGAGGTTTGTTCCGTCTATGCCTACTTTCTGGAAAGTTTGCAGCATAAATGAGTGTTGACTATTTTGTTTAATATAAATTTATGTGTATATTGATGTATTTATTTATTTATGGCCGTGTTCGGTCTTCGTGTCTGTTTGCAGGCTTTCTTTGTTGCTGCGAGCGGGGGCACTCTTCGTTGCAGTGCACGGGCTCTAGGTGCGTGGGATTCATTTCTTGTGGCACGCAGCCTCAGTAGTTGTGTCTCGCAGGCTCTAGAGCGCAGGCTCAGTAGTTGTGGTGCATGGGCTTAGCTGCTCCATGGCATGTGGGATCGTCCCAGACCACGGTTCGAACCCATACCCCTCGCATCGTCAGGCAGACTCTCAAACACTGCGCCACCTGGGAAGCCCTGGGTGTGGACTGTTGTGGAAAGCTTTTTCTGGATCTATTGAGATGATCACATGGTTGGTATCCCTCCATTTATTTATTTATTTTTTGATAGGTGGGCATTATCTACGTTGAAACATCATTGTTGCAAAATGTAATTCTCTATTTATTGTTTTTTTAACTTAATTTAATTTATTTCTTTTAGACAGCAGGTGTTTTTAGTCACCAGTTTTATACACATCAGTGTATACTTGTCAATCCCTATCTCCCAATTCATCACACCACCACCCCAAACCCTCCATCGCTTTCCCCCCTCGGTGTCCACATGTTTGTTCTCTATGTCTGTGTCTCAATTGCTGCCCTGCAAACCGGTTCATCTGTACCACTTTTCTAGGTTCCACATATATGCATTAACATAGAATATTTGTTCTTCCCTTTCTGGCTTACTTCACTCTATGACAGCCTCTAAATCCATCCGCATCTCAACAAATGACCCGATGGCGTTCTTTTTATGGCTGACTAGTATTCCATTGCATATATGTATCACATCTTCTTTATCCATTCGTCTGTCAATGGGCATTTAGGTTGCTTCCATGACCTGGATATTGTAAATAGTGCTGCAATGAACATTGGGTGCATGTGTCCTTTTAATGATGGTCTTCTCTGGTTATATGCCCAGTAGTGGGATTGCTGTGTCATATGGCATTTCTCTTTTTAGTTGTTTAAAGAAATTCCGTACTCTTCCTCTTAGCAGCAGTATTAATTTACAGTCCCACCAACAGTGCAAGAGGGTTCCCTATTGGGCACACCCTCTGCACCATTTATTGTTTGTAGATTTTTGGATGGTGGCCCTTCTGAATGGGGTGAGCTGATACCTCTTTGTAATTTTGATTTGCATTTTTCTAATGACTAGTGATGTTGAGCATTCTTTCATGCGTTTGTTGGCTCTCTGTATATCTTCTTTGGAGTAATGTCTCCTTAGTCTTCCGCCAATTTTGGTATTGGTTCTTTGTTTTTTATTGATATTGAGCTGCCTGAATGTCAACTTTTGAAATTAATCATGTTTCACTTGGCTTCAACTGGAAAGGTCTTCTCAGATTATGTCTAAGTTTTCCATTTTTATTTTCCTTTCCATTTCTCTAGGAGGTGGGTCAAAAAGTTCTTGCTGTGATTTATGTCCTGGAGTGGTCTCCCTATGTTTTCCTTTAAGAGTTTTATAGTGTCTGCCCATAGACTTCAGGCTTTAATCCATTTGGAGTTTATTTTTCTGTATGGTGTCAAGGAGTGTTCTAATTTCATTCTTTTCCATGTAGCTGTCCACTTTTCCCAGCACCACTTACTTAAGAGGCTGTCTTTTCTCCATTGAGTATTCTTGTCTCCTTTAAAAAAGATAGGTAATCCTATGTGTGTGGGCTTATCTCTGCCTTTTTATCCTGTTCCATTGATCAACATTTGGGTTTTTTTCACAGTACGATACTGTCTTGACTACTGTAGCTTTGTGATACAGTCTGACATCAGGAAAAGTGATTCCTCCAGCTCCGTTTTGCTTTCTGAGGATTACTTTTGGCTGTTCAGGGTATTTTGTGTTTTCATACAAATTGTGAAAGTTTTTGTTCTAGTTTGGTGAAAAATGCCGTTGGTTGTATGACAAAGATTGCATTGAATCTGTGGATTCCTTTAGGTAGTATAGTCATTTTCACCATTTTCATTCTCCCAAGCCAAGTATATGGTATGTCTCTCCATCTGTTTGTATCGTCTTTATTTTTTTTTTATCAGTGTCTTATAGTTACCTGCGCACAGGTCCTTTGTCTCCTTAGGTACGTTTATTCCTAGGTATTTTATTCATTTTGTTGCAGTGGTAAATCTCAATGTTTTCTTAAATTCTCTTTTAGATTTTTCTTCGGTAGTGCCTAGGAAAGCAAGAGATTTCTGTGCATTAATTTTTATCCTGCTACTTTACGGGATTCATTGATTAGCTCTAGTCGTTTTATGGTAGCAACTTTAGGATTCTCGATGTGTAGCATCATGTCATCTGCAAAACAGTGACAGTTTTATTTCTTCTTTTCTGATTTCGATTCATTTATTTCTTTTTCTTCTCTGACCACTGTGGGTAAAACTTCCAAAACTCTGTGGAATAATAGCGATGAGACTGGGCAACCTTGTCTTCTTCATGACCTTAGGGGAAATATTTGCAGTTTCTCATGATAAACCAAGATGGTGGCTGTGGGTTTGTCATATATGGCCTTTATTATGTGGAGGTTTGTTCCGTCTATGCCTACTTTCTGGAAAGTTTGCAGCATAAATGAGTGTTGACTATTTTGTTTAATATAAATTTATGTGTATATTGATGTATTTATTTATTTATGGCCGTGTTCGGTCTTCGTGTCTGTTTGCAGGCTTTCTTTGTTGCTGCGAGCGGGGGCACTCTTCGTTGCAGTGCACGGGCTCTAGGTGCTTGGGATTCATTTCTTGTGGCACGCGGCCTCAGTACTTGTGTCTCGCAGGCTCTAGAGCACAGGCTCAGTAGTTGTGGTGCATGGGCTTAGCTGCTCCATGGCATGTGGGATCGTCCCAGACCACGGTTCGAATCCATACCCCACGCATCGTCAGGCAGACTCTCAAACACTGCGCCACCTGGGAAGCCCTGGGTGTGGACTTTTGGGGAAAGCTTTTTCTGCATCTATTGACATGATTACATGGTTGGTATCCCTCCATTTATTTATTTATTTTTCGATAGGTGGGCATTATCTACGTTGAAACATAATTGTTGCAAAATGTAATTCTGTATTGATTGTTTTTTTAAATTAATTTAATTTATTTCTTTTAGACAGCAGGTGTTTTTAGTCACCAATTTTATACACATCAGTGTATACTTGTCAATCCCTATCTCCCAATTCATCACAGCACCACCCCAAACCTTCCATCGCTTTCCCCCCTCGGTGTCCACATGTTTGTTCTCTATGTCTGTTTCTCAATTGCTGCCCTGCAAACCGGTTCATCTGTACCACTTTTCTAGGTTCCACATATATGCATTAATAGAGAATATTTGTTCTTCCCTTTCTGGCTTACTTCACTCTATGACAGCCTCTAAATCCATCCGCATCTCAACAAATGACCCGATGGCGTTCTTTTTATGGCTGACTAGTATTCCATTGCATATATGTATCACATCCTCTTTATCCATTCGTCTGTCAATGGGCATTTAGTTTGCTTCCATGACCTGGATATTGTAAATAGTGCTGCAATGAACATGGGGTGCATGTGTCCTTTTAATGATGGTCTTCTCTGGTTATATGCCCAGTAGTGGGATTGCTGTGTCATATGGCATTTCTCTTTTTAGTTGTTTAAAGAAACTCCGTACTCTTCCTCTTAGCAGCAGTATTAATTTACAGTCCCACCAACAGTGCAAGAGGGTTCCCTATTGGGCACACCCTCTGCAACATTTATTGTTTGTAGATTTTTGGATGGTGGCCCTTCTGAATGGGGTGAGCTGATACCTCTTTGTAATTTTGATTTGCATTTTTCTAATGACTAGTGATGTTGAGCATTCTTTCATGCGTTTGTTGGCTCTCTGTATATCTTCTTTGGAGTAATGTCTCCTTAGTATTCCGCCAATTTTTGTATTGGTTCTTTGTTTTTTATTGATATTGAGCTGCCTGAATGTCAACTTTTGAAATTAATCATGTTTCACTTGGCTTCAACTGGAAAGGTCTTCTCAGATTATGTCTAAGTTTTCCATTTTTATTTTCCTTTCCATTTCTCTAGGAGGTGGATCAAAAAGTTCTTGCTGTGATTTATGTCCTAGAGTGTTCTCCCTATGTTTTCCTTTAAGAGTTTTAGAGTGTCTGCCCATAGACTTCAGGCTTTAATCCATTTGGAGTTTATTTTTCTGTATGGTGTCAAGGAGTGTTCTAATTTCATTCTTTTCCATGTAGCTGTCCACTTTTCCCAGCACCACTTACTTAAGAGGCTGTCTTTTCTCCATTGAGTATTCTTGTCTCCTTTAAAAAAGATAGGTAATCCTATGTGTGTGGGCTTATCTCTGCCTTTGTATCCTGTTCCATTGATCAACATTTCGGTTTTTTTCACAGTACGATACTGTCTTGACTACTGTAGCTTTGTCATACAGTCTGACATCAGGAAAAGTGATTCCTCCAGCTCCGTTATGCTTTCTGAGGATTACTTTTGGCTGTTCAGGGTATTTTGTGTTTTCATACAAATTGTGAAAGTTTTTGTTCTAGTTTGGTGAAAAATGACGTTGGTTGTATGACAAAGATTGCATTGAATCTGTGGATTCCTTTAGGTAGTATAGTCATTTTCACCATTTTCATTCTCCCAAGCCAAGTATATGGTATGTCTCTCCATCTGTTTGTATCGTCTTTATTTTTTTTTTATCAGTGTCTTATAGTTACCTGCGCACAGGTCCTTTGTCTCCTTAGGTACGTTTATTCCTAGGTATTTTATTCATTTTGTTGCAGTGGTAAATCTCAATGTTTCCTTAAATTCTCTTTTAGATTTTTCTTCGGTAGTGCCTAGGAAAGCAAGAGATTTCTGTGCATTAATTTTTATCCTGCTACTTTACGGGATTCATTGATTAGCTCTAGTCGTTTTATGGTAGCAACTTTAGGATTCTCGATGTGTAGCATCATGTCATCTGCAAAACAGTGACAGTTTTATTTCTTCTTTTCTGATTTCGATTCATTTATTTCTTTTTCTTCTCTGACCACTGTGGGTAAAACTTCCAAAACTCTGTGGAATAATAGCGATGAGACTGGGCAACCTTGTCTTGTTCATGACCTTAGGGGAAGTATTTGCAGTTTCTCATGATAAACCAAGATGGTGGCTGTGGGTTTGTCATATATGGCCTTTATTATGTGGAGGTTTGTTCCGTCTATGCCTACTTTCTGGAAAGTTTGCAGCATAAATGAGTGTTGACTATTTTGTTTAATATAAATTTATGTGTATATTGATGTATTTATTTATTTATGGCCGTGTTCGGTCTTCGTGTCTGTTTGCAGGCTTTCTTTGTTGCTGCGAGCGGGGGCACTCTTCGTTGCAGTGCACGGGCTCTAGGTGCGTGGGATTCATTTCTTGTGGCACGCGGCCTCAGTACTTGTGTCTCGCAGGCTCTAGAGCGCAGGCTCAGTAGTTGTGGTGCATGGGCTTAGCTGCTCCATGGCATGTGGGATCGTTCCAGACCACGGTTCGAACCCATACCCCTCGCATCGTCAGGCAGACTCTCAAACACTGCGCCACCTGGGAAGCCCTGGGTGTGGACTTTTGGGGAAAGCTTTTTCTGCATCTATTGACATGATCACATGGTTGGTATCCCTCCATTTATTTATTTATTTTTCGATAGGTGGGCATTATCTACGTTGAAACATAATTGTTGCAAAATGTAATTCTGTATTGATTGTTTTTTTAACTTAATTTAATTTATTTCTTTTAGACAGCAGGTGTTTTTAGTCACCAATTTTATACACATCAGTGTATACTTGTCAATCCCTATCTCCCAATTCATCACAGCACCACCCCAAACCTTCCATCGCTTTCCCCCCTCGGTGTCCACATGTTTGTCCTCTATGACTGTGTCTCAATTGCTGCCCTGCAAACCGGTTCATCTGTACCACTTTTCTAGGTTCCACATATATGCATTAATAGAGAATATTTGTTCTTCCCTTTCTGGCTTACTTCACTCTATGACAGCCTCTAAATCCATCCGCATCTCAACAAATGACCCGATGGCGTTCTTTTTATGGCTGACTAGTATTCCATTGCATATATGTATCACATCTTCTTTATCCATTCGTCTGTCAATGGGCATTTAGGTTGCTTCCATGACCTGGATATTGTAAATAGTGCTGCAATGAACATTGGGTGCATGTGTCCTTTTAATGATGGTCTTCTCTGGTTATATGCCCAGTAGTGGGATTGCTGTGTCATATGGCATTTCTCTTTTTAGTTGTTTAAAGAAATTCCGTACTCTTCCTCTTAGCAGCAGTATTAATTTACAGTCCCACCAACAGTGCAAGAGGGTTCCCTATTGGGCACACCCTCTGCACCATTTATTGTTTGTAGATTTTTGGATGGTGGCCCTTCTGAATGGGGTGAGCTGATACCTCTTTGTAATTTTGATTTGCATTTTTCTAATGACTAGTGATGTTGAGCATTCTTTCATGCGTTTGTTGGCTCTCTGTATATCTTCCTTGGAGTAATGTCTCCTTAGTCTTCCGCCAATTTTTGTATTGGTTCTTTGTTTTTTATTGATATTGAGCTGCCTGAATGTCAACTTTTGAAATTAATCATGTTTCACTTGGCTTCAACTGGAAAGGTCTTCTCAGATTATGTCTAAGTTTTCCATTTTTATTTTCCTTTCCATTTCTCTAGGAGGTGGGTCAAAATGTTCTTGCTGTGATTTATGTCCTAGAGTGTTCTCCCTATGTTTTCCTTTAAGAGTTTTAGAGTGTCTGCCCATAGACTTCAGGCTTTAATCCATTTTGAGTTTATTTTTCTGTATGGTGTCAAGGAGTGTTCTAATTTCATTCTTTTCCATGTAGCTGTCCACTTTTCCCAGCACCACTTACTTAAGAGGCTGTCTTTTCTCCATTGAGTATTCTTGTCTCCTTTAAAAAAGATAGGTAATCCTATGTGTGTGGGCTTATCTCTGCCTTTGTATCCTGGTGCATTGATCAACATTTCGGTTTTTTTCACAGTACGATACTGTCTTGACTACTGTAGCTTTGTCATACAGTCTGACATCAGGAAAAGTGATTCCTCCAGCTCCGTTTTGCTTTCTGAGGATTACTTTTGGCTGTTCAGGGTATTTTGTGTTTTCATACAAATTGTGAAAGTTTTTGTTCTAGTTTGGTGAAAAATGCCGTTGCTTGTATGACAAAGATTGCATTGAATCTGTGGATTCCTTTAGGTAGTATAGTCATTTTCACCATTTTCATTCTCCCAAGCCAAGTATATGGTATGTGTCTCCATCTGTTTGTATCGTCTTTATATTTTTTTTATCAGTGCCTTATAGTTATCTGCGCACAGGTCCTTTGTCTCCTTAGGTACGTTTATTCCTAGGTATTTTATTCATTTTGTTGCAGTGGTAAATCTCAATGTTTCCTTCAATTCTCTTTTAGATTTTTCTTCGGTAGTGCCTAGGAAAGCAAGAGATTTCTGTGCATTAATTTTTATCCTGCTACTTTACGGGATTCATTGATTAGCTCTAGTCGTTTTATGGTAGCAACTTTAGGATTCTCGATGTGTAGCATCATGTCATCTGCAAAACAGTGACAGTTTTATTTCTTCTTTTCTGATTTCGATTCATTTATTTCTTTTTCTTCTCTGACCACTGTGGGTAAAACTTCCAAAACTCTGTGGAATAATAGCGATGAGACTGGGCAACCTTGTCTTCTTCATGACCTTAGGGGAAATATTTGCAGTTTCTCATGATAAACCAAGATGGTGGCTGTGGGTTTGTCATATATGGCCTTTATTATGTGGAGGTTTGTTCCGTCTATGCCTACTTTCTGGAAAGTTTGCAGCATAAATGAGTGTTGACTATTTTGTTTAATATAAATTTATGTGTATATTGATGTATTTATTTATTTATGGCCGTGTTCGGTCTTCGTGTCTGTTTGCAGGCTTTCTTTGTTGCTGCGAGCGGGGGCACTCTTCGTTGCAGTGCACGGGCTCTAGGTGCGTGGGATTCATTTCTTGTGGCACGCAGCCTCAGTACTTGTGTCTCGCAGGCTCTAGAGCGCAGGCTCAGTAGTTGTGGTGCATGGGCTTAGCTGCTCCATGGCATGTGGGATCGTCCCAGACCACGGTTCGAACCCATACCCCTCGCATCATCAGGCAGACTCTCAAACACTGCGCCACCTGGGAAGCCCTGGGTGTGGACTTTTGGGGAAAGCTTTTTCTGCATCTATTGAGATGATCACATGGTTGGTATCCCTCCATTTATTTATTTATTTTTCGATAGGTGGGCATTATCTACGTTGAAACATAATTGTTGCAAAATGTAATTCTGTATTGATTGTTTTTTTAACTTAATTTAATTTATTTCTTTTAGACAGCAGGTGTTTTTAGTCACCAATTTTATACACATCAGTGTATACTTGTCAATCCCTATCTCCCAATTCATCACAGCACCACCCCAAACCCTCCATCGCTTTCCCCCCTCGGTGTCCACATGTTTGTTCTCTATGTCTGTGTCTCAATTGCTGCCCTGCAAACCGGTTCATCTGTACCATTTTTCTAGGTTCCACATATATGCATTAATAGAGAATATTTGTTCTTCCCTTTCTGGCTTACTTCACTCTATGACAGCCTCTAAATCCATCCGCATCTCAACAAATGACCCGATGGCGTTCTTTTTATGGCTGACTAGTATTCCATTGCATATATGTATCACATCTTCTTTATCCATTCGTCTGTCAATGGGCATTTAGGTTGCTTCCATGACCTGGATATTGTAAATAGTGCTGCAATGAACATGGGGTGCATGTGTCCTTTTAATGATGGTCTTCTCTGGTTATATGCCCAGTAGTGGGATTGCTGTGTCATATGGCATTTCTCTTTTTAGTTGTTTAAAGAAACTCCGTACTCTTCCTCTTAGCAGCAGTATTAATTTACAGTCCCACCAACAGTGCAAGAGGGTTCCCTATTGGGCACACCCTCTGCACCATTTATTGTTTGTAGATTTTTGGATGGTGGCCCTTCTGAATGGGGTGAGCTGATACCTCTTTGTAATTTTGATTTGCATTTTTCTAATGACTAGTGATGTTGAGCATTCTTTCATGCGTTTGTTGGCTCTCTGTATATCTTCTTTGGAGTAATGTCTCCTTAGTCTTCCGCCAATTTTTGTATTGGTTCTTTGTTTTTTATTGATATTGAGCTGCCTGAATGTCAACTTTTGAAATTAATCATGTTTCACTTGGCTTCAACTGGAAAGGTCTTCTCAGATTATGTCTAAGTTTTCCATTTTTATTTTCCTTTCCATTTCTCTAGGAGGTGGGTCAAAAAGTTCTTGCTGTGATTTATGTCCTAGAGTGTTCTCCCTATGTTTTCCTTTAAGAGTTTTAGAGTGTCTGCCCATAGACTTCAGGCTTTAATCCATTTTGAGTTTATTTTTCTGTATGGTGTCAAGGAGTGTTCTAATTTCATTCTTTTCCATGTAGCTGTCCACTTTTCCCAGCACCACTTACTTAAGAGGCTGTCTTTTCTCCATTGAGTATTCTTGTCTCCTTTAAAAAAGATAGGTAATCCTATGTGTGTGGGCTTATCTCTGCCTTTGTATCCTGTTCCATTGATCAACATTTCGGTTTTTTTCACAGTACGATACTGTCTTGACTACTGTAGCTTTGTGATACAGTCTGACATCAGGAAAAGTGATTCCTCCAGCTCCGTTTTGCTTTCTGAGGATTACTTTTGGCTGTTCAGGGTATTTTGTGTTTTCATACAAATTGTGAAAGTTTTTGTTCTAGTTTGGTGAAAAATGCCGTTGGTTGTATGACAAAGATTGCATTGAATCTGTGGATTCCTTTAGGTAGTATAGTCATTTTCACCATTTTCATTCTCCCAAGCCAAGTATATGGTATGTCTCTCCATCTGTTTGTATCGTCTTTATATTTTTTTTATCAGTGCCTTATAGTTATCTGCGCACAGGTCCTTTGTCTCCTTAGGTACGTTTATTCCTAGGTATTTTATTCATTTTGTTGCAGTGGTAAATCTCAATGTTTCCTTAAATTCTCTTTTAGATTTTTCTTCGGTAGTGCCTAGGAAAGCAAAGATTTCTGTGCATTAATTTTTATCCTGCTACTTTACGGGATTCATTGATTAGCTCTACTCGTTTTATGGTAGCAACTTTAGGATTCTCGATGTGTAGCATCATGTCATCTGCAAAACAGTGACAGTTTTATTTCTTCTTTTCTGATTTCGATTCATTTATTTCTTTTTTTTTTTTCTGACCACTGTGGGTAAAACTTCCAAAACTCTGTGGAATAATAGCGATGAGACTGGGCAACCTTGTCTTCTTCATGACCTTAGGGGAAATATTTGCAGTTTCTCATGATAAACCAAGATGGTGGCTGTGGGTTTGTCATATATGGCCTTTATTATGTGGAGGTTTGTTCCGTCTATGCCTACTTTCTGGAAAGTTTGCAGCATAAATGAGTGTTGACTATTTTTTTTAATATAAATTTATGTGTATATTGATGTATTTATTTATTTATGGCCGTGTTCGGTCTTCGTGTCTGTTTGCAGGCTTTCTTTGTTGCTGCGAGCGGGGGCACTCTTCGTTGCAGTGCACGGGCTCTAGGTGCGTGGGATTCATTTCTTGTGGCACGCAGCCTCAGTACTTGTGTCTCGCAGGCTCTAGAGCGCAGGCTCAGTAGTTGTGGTGCATGGGCTTAGCTGCTCCATGGCATGTGGGATCGTCCCAGACCACGGTTCGAACCCATACCCCTCGCATCATCAGGCAGACTCTCAAACACTGCGCCACCTGGGAAGCCCTGGGTGTGGACTTTTGGGGAAAGCTTTTTCTGCATCTATTGAGATGATCACATGGTTGGTATCCCTCCATTTATTTATTTATTTTTCGATAGGTGGGCATTATCTACGTTGAAACATAATTGTTGCAAAATGTAATTCTGTATTGATTGTTTTTTTAACTTAATTTAATTTATTTCTTTTAGACAGCAGGTGTTTTTAGTCACCAATTTTATACACATCAGTGTATACTTGTCAATCCCTATCTCCCAATTCATCACAGCACCACCCCAAACCCTCCATCGCTTTCCCCCCTCGGTGTCCACATGTTTGTTCTCTATGTCTGTGTCTCAATTGCTGCCCTGCAAACCGGTTCATCTGTACCATTTTTCTAGGTTCCACATATATGCATTAATAGAGAATATTTGTTCTTCCCTTTCTGGCTTACTTCACTCTATGACAGCCTCTAAAGCCATCCGCATCTCAACAAATGACCCGATGGCGTTCTTTTTATGGCTGACTAGTATTCCATTGCATATATGTATCACATCTTCTTTATCCATTCGTCTGTCAATGGGCATTTAGGTTGCTTCCATGACCTGGATATTGTAAATAGTGCTGCAATGAACATGGGGTGCATGTGTCCTTTTAATGATGGTCTTCTCTGGTTATATGCCCAGTAGTGGGATTGCTGTGTCATATGGCATTTCTCTTTTTAGTTGTTTAAAGAAACTCCGTACTCTTCCTCTTAGCAGCAGTATTAATTTACAGTCCCACCAACAGTGCAAGAGGGTTCCCTATTGGGCACACCCTCTGCACCATTTATTGTTTGTAGATTTTTGGATGGTGGCCCTTCTGAATGGGGTGAGCTGATACCTCTTTGTAATTTTGATTTGCATTTTTCTAATGACTAGTGATGTTGAGCATTCTTTCATGCGTTTGTTGGCTCTCTGTATATCTTCTTTGGAGTAATGTCTCCTTAGTCTTCCGCCAATTTTTGTATTGGTTCTTTGTTTTTTATTGATATTGAGCTGCCTGAATGTCAACTTTTGAAATTAATCATGTTTCACTTGGCTTCAACTGGAAAGGTCTTCTCAGATTATGTCTAAGTTTTCCATTTTTATTTTCCTTTCCATTTCTCTAGGAGGTGGGTCAAAAAGTTCTTGCTGTGATTTATGTCCTAGAGTAATCTCCCTATGTTTTCCTTTAAGAGTTTTAGAGTGTCTGCCCATAGACTTCAGGCTTTAATCCATTTTGAGTTTATTTTTCTGTATGGTGTCAAGGAGTGTTCTAATTTCATTCTTTTCCATGTAGCTGTCCACTTTTCCCAGCACCACTTACTTAAGAGGCTGTCTTTTCTCCATTGAGTATTCTTGTCTCCTTTAAAAAAGATAGGTAATCCTATGTGTGTGGGCTTATCTCTGCCTTTGTATCCTGTTCCATTGATCAACATTTCGGTTTTTTTCACAGTACGATACTGTCTTGACTACTGTAGCTTTGTGATACAGTCTGACATCAGGAAAAGTGATTCCTCCAGCTCCGTTTTGCTTTCTGAGGATTACTTTTGGCTGTTCAGGGTATTTTGTGTTTTCATACAAATTGTGAAAGTTTTTGTTCTAGTTTGGTGAAAAATGCCGTTGGTTGTATGACAAAGATTGCATTGAATCTGTGGATTCCTTTAGGTAGTATAGTCATTTTCACCATTTTCATTCTCCCAAGCCAAGTATATGGTATGTCTCTCCATCTGTTTGTATCGTCTTTATATTTTTTTTATCAGTGCCTTATAGTTATCTGCGCACAGGTCCTTTGTCTCCTTAGGTACGTTTATTCCTAGGTATTTTATTCATTTTGTTGCAGTGGTAAATCTCAATGTTTCCTTAAATTCTCTTTTAGATTTTTCTTCGGTAGTGCCTAGGAAAGCAAAGATTTCTGTGCATTAATTTTTATCCTGCTACTTTACGGGATTCATTGATTAGCTCTACTCGTTTTATGGTAGCAACTTTAGGATTCTCGATGTGTAGCATCATGTCATCTGCAAAACAGTGACAGTTTTATTTCTTCTTTTCTGATTTCGATTCATTTATTTCTTTTTTTTCTCTGACCACTGTGGGTAAAACTTCCAAAACTCTGTGGAATAATAGCGATGAGACTGGGCAACCTTGTCTTCTTCATGACCTTAGGGGAAATATTTGCAGTTTCTCATGATAAACCAAGATGGTGGCTGTGGGTTTGTCATATATGGCCTTTATTATGTGGAGGTTTGTTCCGTCTATGCCTACTTTCTGGAAAGTTTGCAGCATAAATGAGTGTTGACTATTTTGTTTAATATAAATTTATGTGTATATTGATGTATTTATTTATTTATGGCCGTGTTCGGTCTTCGTGTCTGTTTGCAGGCTTTCTTTGTTGCTGCGAGCGGGGGCACTCTTCGTTGCAGTGCACGGGCTCTAGGTGCGTGGGATTCATTTCTTGTGGCACGCGGCCTCAGTACTTGTGTCTCGCAGGCTCTAGAGCGCAGGCTCAGTAGTTGTGGTGCATGGGCTTAGCTGCTCCATGGCATGTGGGATCGTCCCAGACCACGGTTCGAACCCATACCCCTCGCATCGTCAGGCAGACTCTCAAAAACTGCGCCACCTGGGAAGCCCTGGGTGTGGACTTTTGGGGAAAGCTTTTTCTGCATCTATTGAGATGATCACATGGTTGGTATCCCTCCATTTATTTATTTATTTTTCGATAGGTGGGCATTATCTACGTTGAAACATAATTGTTGCAAAATGTAATTCTGTATTGATTGTTTTTTTAACTTAATTTAATTTATTTCTTTTAGACAGCAGGTGTTTTTAGTCACCAATTTTATACACATCAGTGTATACTTGTCAATCCCTATCTCCCAATTCATCACAGCACCACCCCAAACCCTCCATCGCTTTCCCCCCTCGGTGTCCACATGTTTGTTCTCTATGTCTGTGTCTCAATTGCTGCCCTGCAAACCGGTTCATCTGTACCACTTTTCTAGGTTCCACATATATGCATTAATAGAGAATATTTGTTCTTCCCTTTCTGGCTTACTTCACTCTATGACAGCCTCTAAATCCATCCGCATCTCAACAAATGACCCGATGGCGTTCTTTTTATGGCTGACTAGTATTCCATTGCATATATGTATCACATCTTCTTTATCCATTCGTCTGTCAATGGGCATTTAGGTTGCTTCCATGACCTGGATATTGTAAATAGTGCTGCAATGAACATTGGGTGCATGTGTCCTTTTAATGATGGTCTTCTCTGGTTATATGCCCAGTAGTGGGATTGCTGTGTCATATGGCATTTCTCTTTTTAGTTGTTTAAAGAAACTCCGTACTCTTCCTCTTAGCAGCAGTATTAATTTACAGTCCCACCAACAGTGCAAGAGGGTTCCCTATTGGGCACACCCTCTGCACCATTTATTGTTTGTAGATTTTTGGATGGTGGCCCTTCTGAATGGGGTGAGCTGATACCTCTTTGTAATTTTGATTTGCATTTTTCTAATGACTAGTGATGGTGAGCATTCTTTCATGCGTTTGTTGGCTCTCTGTATATCTTCTTTGGAGTAATGTCTCCTTAGTCTTCCGCCAATTTTTGTATTGGTTCTTTGTTTTTTATTGATATTGAGCTGCCTGAATGTCAACTTTTGAAATTAATCATGTTTCACTTTGCTTCAACTGGAAAGGTCTTCTCAGATTATGTCTAAGTTTTCCATTTTTATTTTCCTTTCCTTTTCTCTAGGAGGTGGGTCAAAAAGTTCTTGCTGTGATTTATGTCCTAGAGTGTTCTCCCTATGTTTTCCTTTAAGAGTTTTAGAGTGTCGGCCCATAGACTTCAGGCTTTAATCCATTTTGAGTTTATTTTTCTGTATGGTGTCAAGGAGTGTTCTAATTTCATTCTTTTCCATGTAGCTGTCCACTTTTCCCAGCACCACTTACTTAAGAGGCTGTCTTTTCTCCATTGAGTATTCTTGTCTCCTTTTAAAAAGATAGGTAATCCTATGTGTGTGGGCTTATCTCTGCCTTTGTATCCTGTTCCATTGATCAACATTTCGGTTTTTTTCACAGTACGATACTGTCTTGACTACTGTAGCTTTGTCATACAGTCTGACATCAGGAAAAGTGATTCCTCCAGCTCCGTTTTGCTTTCTGAGGATTACTTTTGGCTGTTCAGGGTATTTTGTGTTTTCATACAAATTGTGAAAGTTTTTGTTCTAGTTTGGTGAAAAATGCCGTTGGTTGTATGACAAAGATTGCATTGAATCTGTGGATTCCTTTAGGTAGTATAGTCATTTTCACCATTTTCATTCTCCCAAGCCAAGTATATGGTATGTCTCTCCATCTGTTTGTATCGTCTTTATATTTTTTTTATCAGTGCCTTATAGTTATCTGCGCACAGGTCCTTTGTCTCCTTAGGTACGTTTATTCCTAGGTATTTTATTCATTTTGTTGCAGTGGTAAATCTCAATGTTTCCTTAAATTCTCTTTTAGATTTTTCTTCGGTAGTGCCTAGGAAAGCAAGAGATTTCTGTGCATTAATTTTTATCCTGCTACTTTACGGGATTCATTGATTAGCTCTAGTCGTTTTATGGTAGCAACTTTAGGATTCTCGATGTGTAGCATCATGTCATCTGCAAAACAGTGACAGTTTTATTTCTTCTTTTCTGATTTCGATTCATTTATTTCTTTTTCTTCTCTGACCACTGTGGGTAAAACTTCCAAAACTCTGTGGAATAATAGCGATGAGACTGGGCAACCTTGTCTTGTTCATGACCTTAGGGGAAATATTTGCAGTTTCTCATGATAAACCAAGATGGTGGCTGTGGGTTTGTCATATATGGCCTTTATTATGTGGAGGTTTGTTCCGTCTATGCCTACTTTCTGGAAAGTTTGCAGCATAAATGAGTGTTGACTATTTTTTTTAATATAAATTTATGTGTATATTGATGTATTTATTTATTTATGGCCGTGTTCGGTCTTCGTGTCTGTTTGCAGGCTTTCTTTGTTGCTGCGAGCGGGGGCACTCTTCGTTGCAGTGCACGGGCTCTAGGTGCGTGGGATTCATTTCTTGTGGCACGCGGCCTCAGTACTTGTGTCTCGCAGGCTCTAGACCGCAGGCTCAGTAGTTGTGGTGCATATTCTTATCTGCTCCATGGCATGTGGGATCGTCCCAGACCACGGTTCGAACCCATACCCCTCGCATCGTCAGGCAGACTCTCAAACACTGCGCCACCTGGGAAGCCCTGGGTGTGGACTTTTGTTGAAAGCTTTTTCTGCATCTATTGAGATGATCACATGGTTGGTATCCCTCCATTTATTTATTTATTTTTCGATAGGTGAGCATTATGTACGTTGAAACATAATTGTTGCAAAATATAATTCTGTATTGATTGTTTTTTTAATTTAATTTAATTTATTTCTTTTAGACAGCAGGTGTTTTTAGTCACCAATTTTATACACATCAGTGTATACTTGTCAATCCCTATCTCCCAATTCATCACAGCACCACCCCAAACCCTCCATCGCTTTCCCCCCTCGGTGTCCACATGTTTGTTCTCTATGTCTGTGTCTCAATTGCTGCCCTGCAAACCGGTTCATCTGTACCATTTTTCTAGCTTCCACATATATGCATTAATAGAGAATATTTGTTCTTCCCTTTCTGGCTTACTTCACTCTATGACAGCCTCTAAATCCATCCGCATCTCAACAAATGACCCGATGGCGTTCTTTTTATGGCTGACTAGTATTCCATTGCATATATGTATCACATCTTCTTTATCCATTCGTCTGTCAATGGGCATTTAGGTTGCTTCCATGACCTGGATATTGTAAATAGTGCTGCAATGAACATGGGGTGCATGTGTCCTTTTAATGATGGTCTTCTCTGGTTATATGCCCAGTAGTGGGATTGCTGTGTCATATGGCATTTCTCTTTTTAGTTGTTTAAAGAAACTCCGTACTCTTCCTCTTAGCAGCTGTATTAATTTACAGTCCCACCAACAGTGCAAGAGGGTTCCCTATTGGGCACACCCTCTGCAACATTTATTGTTTGTAGATTTTTGGATGGTGGCCCTTCTGAATGGGGTGAGCTGATACCTCTTTGTAATTTTGATTTGCATTTTTCTAATGACTAGTGATGTTGAGCATTCTTTCATGCGTTTGTTGGCTCTCTGTATATCTTCTTTGGAGTAATGTCTCCTTAGTCTTCCGCCAATTTTTGTATTGGTTCTTTGTTTTTTATTGATATTGAGCTGCCTGAATGTCAACTTTTGAAATTAATCATGTTTCACTTTGCTTCAACTGGAAAGGTCTTCTCAGATTATGTCTAAGTTTTCCATTTTTATTTTCCTTTCCTTTTCTCTAGGAGGTGGGTCAAAAAGTTCTTGCTGTGATTTATGTCCTAGAGTGTTCTCCCTATGTTTTCCTTTAAGAGTTTTAGAGTGTCTGCCCATAGACTTCAGGCTTTAATCCATTTTGAGTTTATTTTTCTGTATGGTGTCAAGGAGTGTTCTAATTTCATTCTTTTCCATGTAGCTGTCCACTTTTCCCAGCACCACTTACTTAAGAGGCTGTCTTTTCTCCATTGAGTATTCTTGTCTCCTTTAAAAAAGATAGGTAATCCTATGTGTGTGGGCTTATCTCTGCCTTTGTATCCTGTTCCATTGATCAACATTTCGGTTTTTTTCACAGTACGATACTGTCTTGACTACTGTAGCTTTGTCATACAGTCTGACATCAGGAAAAGTGATTCCTCCAGCTCCGTTTTGCTTTCTGAGGATTACTTTTGGCTGTTCAGGGTATTTTGTGTTTTCATACAAATTGTGAAAGTTTTTGTTCTAGTTTGGTGAAAAATGCCGTTGGTTGTATGACAAAGATTGCATTGAATCTGTGGATTCCTTTAGGTAGTATAGTCATTTTCACCATTTTCATTCTCCCAAGCCAAGTATATGGTATGTGTCTCCATCTGTTTGTATCGTCTTTATATTTTTTTTATCAGTGCCTTATAGTTATCTGCGCACAGGTCCTTTGTCTCCTTAGGTACGTTTATTCCTAGGTATTTTATTCATTTTGTTGCAGTGGTAAATCTCAATGTTTCCTTAAATTCTCTTTTAGATTTTTCTTCGGTAGTGCCTAGGAAAGCAAGAGATTTCTGTGCATTAATTTTTATCCTGCTACTTTACGGGATTCATTGATTAGCTCTAGTCGTTTTATGGTAGCAACTTTAGGATTCTCGATGTGTAGCATCATGTCATCTGCAAAACAGTGACAGTTTTATTTCTTCTTTTCTGATTTCGATTCATTTATTTCTTTTTCTTCTCTGACCACTGTGGGTAAAACTTCCAAAACTCTGTGGAATAATAGCGATGAGACTGGGCAACCTTGTCTTCTTCATGACCTTAGGGGAAATATTTGCAGTTTCTCATGATAAACCAAGATGGTGGCTGTGGGTTTGTCATATATGGCCTTTATTATGTGGAGGTTTGTTCCGTCTATGCCTACTTTCTGGAAAGTTTGCAGCATAAATGAGTGTTGACTATTTTGTTTAATATAAATTTATGTGTATATTGATGTATTTATTTATTTATGGCCGTGTTCGGTCTTCGTGTCTGTTTGCAGGCTTTCTTTGTTGCTGCGAGCGGGGGCACTCTTCGTTGCAGTGCACGGGCTCTAGGTGCGTGGGATTCATTTCTTGTGGCACGCAGCCTCAGTACTTGTGTCTCGCAGGCTCTAGAGCGCAGGCTCAGTAGTTGTGGTGCATGGGCTTAGCTGCTCCATGGCATGTGGGATCGTCCCAGACCACGGTTCGAACCCATACCCCTCGCATCTTCAGGCAGACTCTCAAACACTGCGCCACCTGGGAAGCCCTGGGTGTGGACTTTTGGGGAAACCTTTTTCTGCATCTATTGAGATGATCACATGGTTGGTATCCCTCCATTTATTTATTTATTTTTCGATAGGTGGGCATTATCTACGTTGAAACATAATTGTTGCAAAATGTAATTCTGTATTGATTGTTTTTTTAACTTAATTTAATTTATTTCTTTTAGACAGCAGGTGTTTTTAGTCACCAATTTTATACACATCAGTGTATACTTGTCAATCCCTATCTCCCAATTCATCACAGCACCACCCCAAACCCTCCATCGCTTTCCCCCCTCGGTGTCCACATGTTTGTTCTCTATGTCTGTGTCTCAATTGCTGCCCTGCAAACCGGTTCATCTGTACCATTTTTCTAGCTTCCACATATATGCATTAATAGAGAATATTTGTTCTTCCCTTTCTGGCTTACTTCACTCTATGACAGCCTCTAAATCCATCCGCATCTCAACAAATGACCCGATGGCGTTCTTTTTATGGCTGACTAGTATTCCATTGCATATATGTATCACATCTTCTTTATCCATTCGTCTGTCAATGGGCATTTAGGTTGCTTCCATGACCTGGATATTGTAAATAGTGCTGCAATGAACATGGGGTGCATGTGTCCTTTTAATGATGGTCTTCTCTGGTTATATGCCCAGTAGTGGGATTGCTGTGTCATATGGCATTTCTCTTTTTAGTTGTTTAAAGAAACTCCGTACTCTTCCTCTTAGCAGCAGTATTAATTTACAGTCCCACCAACAGTGCAAGAGGGTTCCCTATTGGGCACACCCTCTGCACCATTTATTGTTTGTAGATTTTTGGATGGTGGCCCTTCTGAATGGGGTGAGCTGATACCTCTTTGTAATTTTGATTTGCATTTTTCTAATGACTAGTGATGTTGAGCATTCTTTCATGCGTTTGTTGGCTCTCTGTATATCTTCTTTGGAGTAATGTCTCCTTAGTCTTCCGCCAATTTTTGTATTGGTTCTTTGTTTTTTATTGATATTGAGCTGCCTGAATGTCAACTTTTGAAATTAATCATGTTTCACTTTGCTTCAACTGGAAAGGTCTTCTCAGATTATGTCTAAGTTTTCCATTTTTATTTTCCTTTCCATTTCTCTAGGAGGTGGGTCAAAAAGTTCTTGCTGTGATTTATGTCCTAGAGTGTTCTCCCTATGTTTTCCTTTAAGAGTTTTAGAGTGTCTGCCCATAGACTTCAGGCTTTAATCCATTTGGAGTTTATTTTTCTGTATGGTGTCAAGGAGTGTTCTAATTTCATTCTTTTCCATGGAGCTGTCCACTTTTCCCAGCACCACTTACTTAAGAGGCTGTCTTTTCTCCATTGAGTATTCTTGTCTCCTTTAAAAAAGATAGGTAATCCTATGTGTGTGGGCTTATCTCTGCCTTTGTATCCTGTTCCATTGATCAACATTTCGGTTTTTTTCACAGTACGATACTGTCTTGACTACTGTAGCTTTGTCATACAGTCTGACATCAGGAAAAGTGATTCCTCCAGCTCCGTTTTGCTTTCTGAGGATTACTTTTGGCTGTTCAGGGTATTTTGTGTTTTCATACAAATTGTGAAAGTTTTTGTTCTAGTTTGGTGAAAAATGCCGTTGGTTGTATGACAAAGATTGCATTGAATCTGTGGATTCCTTTAGGTAGTATAGTCATTTTCACCATTTTCATTCTCCCAATCCAAGTATATGGTATGTCTCTCCATCTGTTTGTATCGTCTTTATATTTTTTTTATCAGTGCCTTATAGTTATCTGCGCACAGGTCCTTTGTCTCCTTAGGTACGTTTATTCCTAGTTATTTTATTCATTTTGTTGCAGTGGTAAATCTCAATGTTTCCTTAAATTCTCTTTTAGATTTTTCTTCGGTAGTGCCTAGGAAAGCAAGAGATTTCTGTGCATTAATTTTTATCCTGCTACTTTACGGGATTCATTGATTAGCTCTAGTCGTTTTATGGCAGCATCTTTAAGAGTCTCGATGTGTAGCATCATGTCATCTGCAAAACAGTGACAGTTTTATTTCTTCTTTTCTGATTTCGATTCATTTACTTCTTTTTCTTCTCTGACCACTGTGGGTAAAACTTCCAAAACTCTGTGGAATAATAGCGATGAGACTGGGCAACCTTGTCTTGTTCATGACCTTAGGGGAAATATTTGCAGTTTCTCATGATAAACCAAGATGGTGGCTGTGGGTTTGTCATATATGGCCTTTATTATGTGGAGGTTTGTTCCGTCTATGCCTACTTTCAGGAAAGTTTGCAGCATAAATGAGTGTTGACTATTTTGTTTAATATAAATTTATGCGTATATTGATGTATTTATTTATTTATGGCCGTGTTCGGTCTTCGTGTCTGTTTGCAGGCTTTCTTTGTTGCTGCGAGCGGGGGCACTCTTCGTTACAGTGCACGGGCTCTAGGTGCGTGGGATTCATTTCTTGTGGCACGCAGCCTCAGTAGTTGTGTCTCGCAGGCTCTAGAGCGCAGGCTCAGTAGTTGTGGTGCATGGGCTTAGCTGCTCCATGGCATGTGGGATCGTCCCAGACCACGGTTCGAACCCATACCCCTCGCATCGTCAGGCAGACTCTCAAACACTGCGCCACCTGGGAAGCCCTGGGTGTGGACTTTTGGGGAAACCTTTTTCTGCATCTATTGAGATGATCACATGGTTGGTATCCCTCCATTTATTTATTTATTTTTCGATAGGTGGGCATTATCTACGTTGAAACATAATTGTTGCAAAATGTAATTCTGTATTGATTGTTTTTTTAACTTAATTTAATTTATTTCTTTTAGACAGCAGGTGTTTTTAGTCACCAATTTTATACACATCAGTGTATACTTGTCAATCCCTATCTCCCAATTCATCACAGCACCACCCCAAACCCTCCATCGCTTTCCCCCCTCGGTGTCCACATGTTTGTTCTCTATGTCTGTGTCTCAATTGCTGCCCTGCAAACCGGTTCATCTGTACCATTTTTCTAGGTTCCACATATATGCATTAATAGAGAATATTTGTTCTTCCCTTTCTGGCTTACTTCACTCTATGACAGCCTCTAAATCCATCCGCATCTCAACAAATGACCCGATGGCGTTCTTTTTATGGCTGACTAGTATTCCATTGCATATATGTATCACATCTTCTTTATCCATTCGTCTGTCAATGGGCATTTAGGTTGCTTCCATGACCTGGATATTGTAAATAGTGCTGCAATGAACATGGGGTGCATGTGTCCTTTTAATGATGGTCTTCTCTGGTTATATGCCCAGTAGTGGGATTGCTGTGTCATATGGCATTTCTCTTTTTAGTTGTTTAAAGAAACTCCGTACTCTTCCTCTTAGCAGCAGTATTAATTTACAGTCCCACCAACAGTGCAAGAGGGTTCCCTATTGGGCACACCCTCTGCACCATTTATTGTTTGTAGATTTTTGGATGGTGGCCCTTCTGAATGGGGTGAGCTGATACCTCTTTGTAATTTTGATTTGCATTTTTCTAATGACTAGTGATGTTGAGCATTCTTTCATGCGTTTGTTGGCTCTCTGTATATCTTCTTTGGAGTAATGTCTCCTTAGTCTTCCGCCAATTTTTGTATTGGTTCTTTGTTTTTTATTGATATTGAGCTGCCTGAAAGTCAACTTTTGAAATTAATCATGTTTCACTTTGCTTCAACTGGAAAGGTCTTCTCAGATTATGTCTAAGTTTTCCATTTTTATTTTCCTTTCCATTTCTCTAGGAGGTGGGTCAAAAAGTTCTTGCTGTGATTTATGTCCTAGAGTGTTCTCCCTATGTTTTCCTTTAAGAGTTTTAGAGTGTCTGCCCATAGACTTCAGGCTTTAATCCATTTTGAGTTTATTTTTCTGTATGGTGTCAAGGAGTGTTCTAATTTCATTCTTTTCCATGTAGCTGTCCACTTTTCCCAGCACCACTTACTTAAGAGGCTGTCTTTTCTCCATTGAGTATTCTTGTCTCCTTTAAAAAAGATAGGTAATCCTATGTGTGTGGGCTTATCTCTGCCTTTGTATCCTGTTCCATTGATCAACATTTCGGTTTTTTTCACAGTACGATACTGTCTTGACTACTGTAGCTTTGTCATACAGTCTGACATCAGGAAAAGTGATTCCTCCAGCTCCGTTTTGCTTTCTGAGGATTACTTTTGGCTGTTCAGGGTATTTTGTGTTTTCATACAAATTGTGAAAGTTTTTGTTCTAGTTTGGTGAAAAATGCCGTTGGTTGTATGACAAAGATTGCATTGAATCTGTGGATTCCTTTAGGTAGTATAGTCATTTTCACCATTTTCATTCTCCCAAGCCAAGTATATGGTATGTCTCTCCATCTGTTTGTATCGTCTTTATATTTTTTTTATCAGTGCCTTATAGTTATCTGCGCACAGGTCCTTTGTCTCCTTAGGTACGTTTATTCCTAGTTATTTTATTCATTTTGTTGCAGTGGTAAATCTCAATGTTTCCTTAAATTCTCTTTTAGATTTTTCTTCGGTAGTGCCTAGGAAAGCAAGAGATTTCTGTGCATTAATTTTTATCCTGCTACTTTACGGGATTCATTGATTAGCTCTAGTCGTTTTATGGCAGCATCTTTAAGAGTCTCGATGTGTAGCATCATGTCATCTGCAAAACAGTGACAGTTTTATTTCTTCTTTTCTGATTTCGATTCATTTACTTCTTTTTCTTCTCTGACCACTGTGGGTAAAACTTCCAAAACTCTGTGGAATAATAGCGATGAGACTGGGCAACCTTGTCTTGTTCATGACCTTAGGGGAAATATTTGCAGTTTCTCATGATAAACCAAGATGGTGGCTGTGGGTTTGTCATATATGGCCTTTATTATGTGGAGGTTTGTTCCGTCTATGCCTACTTTCAGGAAAGTTTGCAGCATAAATGAGTGTTGACTATTTTGTTTAATATAAATTTATGCGTATATTGATGTATTTATTTATTTATGGCCGTGTTCGGTCTTCGTGTCTGTTTGCAGGCTTTCTTTGTTGCTGCGAGCGGGGGCACTCTTCGTTACAGTGCACGGGCTCTAGGTGCGTGGGATTCATTTCTTGTGGCACGCAGCCTCAGTAGTTGTGTCTCGCAGGCTCTAGAGCGCAGGCTCAGTAGTTGTGGTGCATGGGCTTAGCTGCTCCATGGCATGTGGGATCGTCCCAGACCACGGTTCGAACCCATACCCCTCACATCGTCAGGCAGACTCTCAAACACTGCGCCACCTGGGAAGCCCTGGGTGTGGACTTTTGGGGAAACCTTTTTCTGCATCTATTGAGATGATCACATGGTTGGTATCCCTCCATTTATTTATTTATTTTTCGATAGGTGGGCATTATCTACGTTGAAACATAATTGTTGCAAAATGTAATTCTGTATTGATTGTTTTTTTAACTTAATTTAATTTATTTCTTTTAGACAGCAGGTGTTTTTAGTCACCAATTTTATACACATCAGTGTATACTTGTCAATCCCTATCTCCCAATTCATCACAGCACCACCCCAAACCCTCCATCGCTTTCCCCCCTCGGTGTCCACATGTTTGTTCTCTATGTCTGTGTCTCAATTGCTGCCCTGCAAACCGGTTCATCTGTACCATTTTTCTAGGTTCCACATATATGCATTAATAGAGAATATTTGTTCTTCCCTTTCTGGCTTACTTCACTCTATGACAGCCTCTAAATCCATCCGCATCTCAACAAATGACCCGATGGCGTTCTTTTTATGGCTGACTAGTATTCCATTGCATATATGTATCACATCTTCTTTATCCATTCGTCTGTCAATGGGCATTTAGGTTGCTTCCATGACCTGGATATTGTAAATAGTGCTGCAATGAACATGGGGTGCATGTGTCCTTTTAATGATGGTCTTCTCTGGTTATATGCCCAGTAGTGGGATTGCTGTGTCATATGGCATTTCTCTTTTTAGTTGTTTAAAGAAACTCCGTACTCTTCCTCTTAGCAGCAGTATTAATTTACAGTCCCACCAACAGTGCAAGAGGGTTCCCTATTGGGCACACCCTCTGCACCATTTATTGTTTGTAGATTTTTGGATGGTGGCCCTTCTGAATGGGGTGAGCTGATACCTCTTTGTAATTTTGATTTGCATTTTTCTAATGACTAGTGATGTTGAGCATTCTTTCATGCGTTTGTTGGCTCTCTGTATATCTTCTTTGGAGTAATGTCTCCTTAGTCTTCCGCCAATTTTTGTATTGGTTCTTTGTTTTTTATTGATATTGAGCTGCCTGAAAGTCAACTTTTGAAATTAATCATGTTTCACTTTGCTTCAACTGGAAAGGTCTTCTCAGATTATGTCTAAGTTTTCCATTTTTATTTTCCTTTCCATTTCTCTAGGAGGTGGGTCAAAAAGTTCTTGCTGTGATTTATGTCCTAGAGTGTTCTCCCTATGTTTTCCTTTAAGAGTTTTAGAGTGTCTGCCCATAGACTTCAGGCTTTAATCCATTTTGAGTTTATTTTTCTGTATGGTGTCAAGGAGTGTTCTAATTTCATTCTTTTCCATGTAGCTGTCCACTTTTCCCAGCACCACTTACTTAAGAGGCTGTCTTTTCTCCATTGAGTATTCTTGTCTCCTTTTAAAAAGATAGGTAATCCTATGTGTGTGGGCTTATCTCTGCCTTTGTATCCTGTTCCATTGATCAACATTTCGGTTTTTTTCACAGTACGATACTGTCTTGACTACTGTAGCTTTGTCATACAGTCTGACATCAGGAAAAGTGATTCCTCCAGCTCCGTTTTGCTTTCTGAGGATTACTTTTGGCTGTTCAGGGTATTTTGTGTTTTCATACAAATTGTGAAAGTTTTTGTTCTAGTTTGGTGAAAAATGCCGTTGGTTGTATGACAAAGATTGCATTGAATCTGTGGATTCCTTTAGGTAGTATAGTCATTTTCACCATTTTCATTCTCCCAAGCCAAGTATATGGTATGTCTCTCCATCTGTTTGTATCGTCTTTATATTTTTTTTATCAGTGCCTTATAGTTATCTGCGCACAGGTCCTTTGTCTCCTTAGGTACGTTTATTCCTAGGTATTTTATTCATTTTGTTGCAGTGGTAAATCTCAATGTTTCCTTAAATTCTCTTTTAGATTTTTCTTCGGTAGTGCCTAGGAAAGCAAGAGATTTCTGTGCATTAATTTTTATCCTGCTACTTTACGGGATTCATTGATTAGCTCTAGTCGTTTTATGGTAGCAACTTTAGGATTCTCGATGTGTAGCATCATGTCATCTGCAAAACAGTGACAGTTTTATTTCTTCTTTTCTGATTTCGATTCATTTATTTCTTTTTCTTCTCTGACCACTGTGGGTAAAACTTCCAAAACTCTGTGGAATAATAGCGATGAGACTGGGCAACCTTGTCTTGTTCATGACCTTAGGGGAAATATTTGCAGTTTCTCATGATAAACCAAGATGGTGGCTGTGGGTTTGTCATATATGGCCTTTATTATGTGGAGGTTTGTTCCGTCTATGCCTACTTTCTGGAAAGTTTGCAGCATAAATGAGTGTTGACTATTTTTTTTAATATAAATTTATGTGTATATTGATGTATTTATTTATTTATGGCCGTGTTCGGTCTTCGTGTCTGTTTGCAGGCTTTCTTTGTTGCTGCGAGCGGGGGCACTCTTCGTTGCAGTGCACGGGCTCTAGGTGCGTGGGATTCATTTCTTGTGGCACGCGGCCTCAGTACTTGTGTCTCGCAGGCTCTAGAGCGCAGGCTCAGTAGTTGTGGTGCATATTCTTATCTGCTCCATGGCATGTGGGATCGTCCCAGACCACGGTTCGAACCCATACCCCTCGCATCGTCAGGCAGACTCTCAAACACTGCGCCACCTGGGAAGCCCTGGGTGTGGACTTTTGGGGAAACCTTTTTCTGCATCTATTGAGATGATCACATGGTTGGTATCCCTCCATTTATTTATTTATTTTTCGATAGGTGAGCATTATGTACGTTGAAACATAATTGTTGCAAAATATAATTCTGTATTGATTGTTTTTTTAATTTAATTTAATTTATTTCTTTTAGACAGCAGGTGTTTTTAGTCACCAATTTTATACACATCAGTGTATACTTGTCAATCCCTATCTCCCAATTCATCACAGCACCACCCCAAACCCTCCATCGCTTTCCCCCCTCGGTGTCCACATGTTTGTTCTCTATGTCTGTGTCTCAATTGCTGCCCTGCAAACCGGTTCATCTGTACCATTTTTCTAGCTTCCACATATATGCATTAATAGAGAATATTTGTTCTTCCCTTTCTGGCTTACTTCACTCTATGACAGCCTCTAAATCCATCCGCATCTCAACAAATGACCCGATGGCGTTCTTTTTATGGCTGACTAGTATTCCATTGCATATATGTATCACATCTTCTTTATCCATTCGTCTGTCAATGGGCATTTAGGTTGCTTCCATGACCTGGATATTGTAAATAGTGCTGCAATGAACATGGGGTGCATGTGTCCTTTTAATGATGGTCTTCTCTGGTTATATGCCCAGTAGTGGGATTGCTGTGTCATATGGCATTTCTCTTTTTAGTTGTTTAAAGAAACTCCGTACTCTTCCTCTTAGCAGCTGTATTAATTTACAGTCCCACCAACAGTGCAAGAGGGTTCCCTATTGGGCACACCCTCTGCAACATTTATTGTTTGTAGATTTTTGGATGGTGGCCCTTCTGAATGGGGTGAGCTGATACCTCTTTGTAATTTTGATTTGCATTTTTCTAATGACTAGTGATGTTGAGCATTCTTTCATGCGTTTGTTGGCTCTCTGTATATCTTCTTTGGAGTAATGTCTCCTTAGTCTTCCGCCAATTTTTGTATTGGTTCTTTGTTTTTTATTGATATTGAGCTGCCTGAATGTCAACTTTTGAAATTAATCATGTTTCACTTTGCTTCAACTGGAAAGGTCTTCTCAGATTATGTCTAAGTTTTCCATTTTTATTTTCCTTTCCTTTTCTCTAGGAGGTGGGTCAAAAAGTTCTTGCTGTGATTTATGTCCTAGAGTGTTCTCCCTATGTTTTCCTTTAAGAGTTTTAGAGTGTCTGCCCATAGACTTCAGGCTTTAATCCATTTTGAGTTTATTTTTCTGTATGGTGTCAAGGAGTGTTCTAATTTCATTCTTTTCCATGTAGCTGTCCACTTTTCCCAGCACCACTTACTTAAGAGGCTGTCTTTTCTCCATTGAGTATTCTTGTCTCCTTTAAAAAAGATAGGTAATCCTATGTGTGTGGGCTTATCTCTGCCTTTGTATCCTGTTCCATTGATCAACATTTCGGTTTTTTTCACAGTACGATACTGTCTTGACTACTGTAGCTTTGTCATACAGTCTGACATCAGGAAAAGTGATTCCTCCAGCTCCGTTTTGCTTTCTGAGGATTACTTTTGGCTGTTCAGGGTATTTTGTGTTTTCATACAAATTGTGAAAGTTTTTGTTCTAGTTTGGTGAAAAATGCCGTTGGTTGTATGACAAAGATTGCATTGAATCTGTGGATTCCTTTAGGTAGTATAGTCATTTTCACCATTTTCATTCTCCCAAGCCAAGTATATGGTATGTGTCTCCATCTGTTTGTATCGTCTTTATATTTTTTTTATCAGTGCCTTATAGTTATCTGCGCACAGGTCCTTTGTCTCCTTAGGTACGTTTATTCCTAGGTATTTTATTCATTTTGTTGCAGTGGTAAATCTCAATGTTTCCTTAAATTCTCTTTTAGATTTTTCTTCGGTAGTGCCTAGGAAAGCAAGAGATTTCTGTGCATTAATTTTTATCCTGCTACTTTACGGGATTCATTGATTAGCTCTAGTCGTTTTATGGTAGCAACTTTAGGATTCTCGATGTGTAGCATCATGTCATCTGCAAAACAGTGACAGTTTTATTTCTTCTTTTCTGATTTCGATTCATTTATTTCTTTTTCTTCTCTGACCACTGTGGGTAAAACTTCCAAAACTCTGTGGAATAATAGCGATGAGACTGGGCAACCTTGTCTTCTTCATGACCTTAGGGGAAATATTTGCAGTTTCTCATGATAAACCAAGATGGTGGCTGTGGGTTTGTCATATATGGCCTTTATTATGTGGAGGTTTGTTCCGTCTATGCCTACTTTCTGGAAAGTTTGCAGCATAAATGAGTGTTGACTATTTTGTTTAATATAAATTTATGTGTATATTGATGTATTTATTTATTTATGGCCGTGTTCGGTCTTCGTGTCTGTTTGCAGGCTTTCTTTGTTGCTGCGAGCGGGGGCACTCTTCGTTGCAGTGCACGGGCTCTAGGTGCGTGGGATTCATTTCTTGTGGCACGCAGCCTCAGTACTTGTGTCTCGCAGGCTCTAGAGCGCAGGCTCAGTAGTTGTGGTGCATGGGCTTAGCTGCTCCATGGCATGTGGGATCGTCCCAGACCACGGTTCGAACCCATACCCCTCGCATCTTCAGGCAGACTCTCAAACACTGCGCCACCTGGGAAGCCCTGGGTGTGGACTTTTGGGGAAACCTTTTTCTGCATCTATTGAGATGATCACATGGTTGGTATCCCTCCATTTATTTATTTATTTTTCGATAGGTGGGCATTATCTACGTTGAAACATAATTGTTGCAAAATGTAATTCTGTATTGATTGTTTTTTTAACTTAATTTAATTTATTTCTTTTAGACAGCAGGTGTTTTTAGTCACCAATTTTATACACATCAGTGTATACTTGTCAATCCCTATCTCCCAATTCATCACAGCACCACCCCAAACCCTCCATCGCTTTCCCCCCTCGGTGTCCACATGTTTGTTCTCTATGTCTGTGTCTCAATTGCTGCCCTGCAAACCGGTTCATCTGTACCATTTTTCTAGCTTCCACATATATGCATTAATAGAGAATATTTGTTCTTCCCTTTCTGGCTTACTTCACTCTATGACAGCCTCTAAATCCATCCGCATCTCAACAAATGACCCGATGGCGTTCTTTTTATGGCTGACTAGTATTCCATTGCATATATGTATCACATCTTCTTTATCCATTCGTCTGTCAATGGGCATTTAGGTTGCTTCCATGACCTGGATATTGTAAATAGTGCTGCAATGAACATGGGGTGCATGTGTCCTTTTAATGATGGTCTTCTCTGGTTATATGCCCAGTAGTGGGATTGCTGTGTCATATGGCATTTCTCTTTTTAGTTGTTTAAAGAAACTCCGTACTCTTCCTCTTAGCAGCAGTATTAATTTACAGTCCCACCAACAGTGCAAGAGGGTTCCCTATTGGGCACACCCTCTGCACCATTTATTGTTTGTAGATTTTTGGATGGTGGCCCTTCTGAATGGGGTGAGCTGATACCTCTTTGTAATTTTGATTTGCATTTTTCTAATGACTAGTGATGTTGAGCATTCTTTCATGCGTTTGTTGGCTCTCTGTATATCTTCTTTGGAGTAATGTCTCCTTAGTCTTCCGCCAATTTTTGTATTGGTTCTTTGTTTTTTATTGATATTGAGCTGCCTGAATGTCAACTTTTGAAATTAATCATGTTTCACTTTGCTTCAACTGGAAAGGTCTTCTCAGATTATGTCTAAGTTTTCCATTTTTATTTTCCTTTCCATTTCTCTAGGAGGTGGGTCAAAAAGTTCTTGCTGTGATTTATGTCCTAGAGTGTTCTCCCTATGTTTTCCTTTAAGAGTTTTAGAGTGTCTGCCCATAGACTTCAGGCTTTAATCCATTTGGAGTTTATTTTTCTGTATGGTGTCAAGGAGTGTTCTAATTTCATTCTTTTCCATGTAGCTGTCCACTTTTCCCAGCACCACTTACTTAAGAGGCTGTCTTTTCTCCATTGAGTATTCTTGTCTCCTTTAAAAAAGATAGGTAATCCTATGTGTGTGGGCTTATCTCTGCCTTTGTATCCTGTTCCATTGATCAACATTTCGGTTTTTTTCACAGTACGATACTGTCTTGACTACTGTAGCTTTGTCATACAGTCTGACATCAGGAAAAGTGATTCCTCCAGCTCCGTTTTGCTTTCTGAGGATTACTTTTGGCTGTTCAGGGTATTTTGTGTTTTCATACAAATTGTGAAAGTTTTTGTTCTAGTTTGGTGAAAAATGCCGTTGGTTGTATGACAAAGATTGCATTGAATCTGTGGATTCCTTTAGGTAGTATAGTCATTTTCACCATTTTCATTCTCCCAATCCAAGTATATGGTATGTCTCTCCATCTGTTTGTATCGTCTTTATATTTTTTTTATCAGTGCCTTATAGTTATCTGCGCACAGGTCCTTTGTCTCCTTAGGTACGTTTATTCCTAGTTATTTTATTCATTTTGTTGCAGTGGTAAATCTCAATGTTTCCTTAAATTCTCTTTTAGATTTTTCTTCGGTAGTGCCTAGGAAAGCAAGAGATTTCTGTGCATTAATTTTTATCCTGCTACTTTACGGGATTCATTGATTAGCTCTAGTCGTTTTATGGCAGCATCTTTAAGAGTCTCGATGTGTAGCATCATGTCATCTGCAAAACAGTGACAGTTTTATTTCTTCTTTTCTGATTTCGATTCATTTACTTCTTTTTCTTCTCTGACCACTGTGGGTAAAACTTCCAAAACTCTGTGGAATAATAGCGATGAGACTGGGCAACCTTGTCTTGTTCATGACCTTAGGGGAAATATTTGCAGTTTCTCATGATAAACCAAGATGGTGGCTGTGGGTTTGTCATATATGGCCTTTATTATGTGGAGGTTTGTTCCGTCTATGCCTACTTTCAGGAAAGTTTGCAGCATAAATGAGTGTTGACTATTTTGTTTAATATAAATTTATGCGTATATTGATGTATTTATTTATTTATGGCCGTGTTCGGTCTTCGTGTCTGTTTGCAGGCTTTCTTTGTTGCTGCGAGCGGGGGCACTCTTCGTTACAGTGCACGGGCTCTAGGTGCGTGGGATTCATTTCTTGTGGCACGCAGCCTCAGTAGTTGTGTCTCGCAGGCTCTAGAGCGCAGGCTCAGTAGTTGTGGTGCATGGGCTTAGCTGCTCCATGGCATGTGGGATCGTCCCAGACCACGGTTCGAACCCATACCCCTCGCATCGTCAGGCAGACTCTCAAACACTGCGCCACCTGGGAAGCCCTGGGTGTGGACTTTTGGGGAAACCTTTTTCTGCATCTATTGAGATGATCACATGGTTGGTATCCCTCCATTTATTTATTTATTTTTCGATAGGTGGGCATTATCTACGTTGAAACATAATTGTTGCAAAATGTAATTCTGTATTGATTGTTTTTTTAACTTAATTTAATTTATTTCTTTTAGACAGCAGGTGTTTTTAGTCACCAATTTTATACACATCAGTGTATACTTGTCAATCCCTATCTCCCAATTCATCACAGCACCACCCCAAACCCTCCATCGCTTTCCCCCCTCGGTGTCCACATGTTTGTTCTCTATGTCTGTGTCTCAATTGCTGCCCTGCAAACCGGTTCATCTGTACCATTTTTCTAGGTTCCACATATATGCATTAATAGAGAATATTTGTTCTTCCCTTTCTGGCTTACTTCACTCTATGACAGCCTCTAAATCCATCCGCATCTCAACAAATGACCCGATGGCGTTCTTTTTATGGCTGACTAGTATTCCATTGCATATATGTATCACATCTTCTTTATCCATTCGTCTGTCAATGGGCATTTAGGTTGCTTCCATGACCTGGATATTGTAAATAGTGCTGCAATGAACATGGGGTGCATGTGTCCTTTTAATGATGGTCTTCTCTGGTTATATGCCCAGTAGTGGGATTGCTGTGTCATATGGCATTTCTCTTTTTAGTTGTTTAAAGAAACTCCGTACTCTTCCTCTTAGCAGCAGTATTAATTTACAGTCCCACCAACAGTGCAAGAGGGTTCCCTATTGGGCACACCCTCTGCACCATTTATTGTTTGTAGATTTTTGGATGGTGGCCCTTCTGAATGGGGTGAGCTGATACCTCTTTGTAATTTTGATTTGCATTTTTCTAATGACTAGTGATGTTGAGCATTCTTTCATGCGTTTGTTGGCTCTCTGTATATCTTCTTTGGAGTAATGTCTCCTTAGTCTTCCGCCAATTTTTGTATTGGTTCTTTGTTTTTTATTGATATTGAGCTGCCTGAAAGTCAACTTTTGAAATTAATCATGTTTCACTTTGCTTCAACTGGAAAGGTCTTCTCAGATTATGTCTAAGTTTTCCATTTTTATTTTCCTTTCCATTTCTCTAGGAGGTGGGTCAAAAAGTTCTTGCTGTGATTTATGTCCTAGAGTGTTCTCCCTATGTTTTCCTTTAAGAGTTTTAGAGTGTCTGCCCATAGACTTCAGGCTTTAATCCATTTTGAGTTTATTTTTCTGTATGGTGTCAAGGAGTGTTCTAATTTCATTCTTTTCCATGTAGCTGTCCACTTTTCCCAGCACCACTTACTTAAGAGGCTGTCTTTTCTCCATTGAGTATTCTTGTCTCCTTTAAAAAAGATAGGTAATCCTATGTGTGTGGGCTTATCTCTGCCTTTGTATCCTGTTCCATTGATCAACATTTCGGTTTTTTTCACAGTACGATACTGTCTTGACTACTGTAGCTTTGTCATACAGTCTGACATCAGGAAAAGTGATTCCTCCAGCTCCGTTTTGCTTTCTGAGGATTACTTTTGGCTGTTCAGGGTATTTTGTGTTTTCATACAAATTGTGAAAGTTTTTGTTCTAGTTTGGTGAAAAATGCCGTTGGTTGTATGACAAAGATTGCATTGAATCTGTGGATTCCTTTAGGTAGTATAGTCATTTTCACCATTTTCATTCTCCCAAGCCAAGTATATGGTATGTCTCTCCATCTGTTTGTATCGTCTTTATATTTTTTTTATCAGTGCCTTATAGTTATCTGCGCACAGGTCCTTTGTCTCCTTAGGTACGTTTATTCCTAGTTATTTTATTCATTTTGTTGCAGTGGTAAATCTCAATGTTTCCTTAAATTCTCTTTTAGATTTTTCTTCGGTAGTGCCTAGGAAAGCAAGAGATTTCTGTGCATTAATTTTTATCCTGCTACTTTACGGGATTCATTGATTAGCTCTAGTCGTTTTATGGCAGCATCTTTAAGAGTCTCGATGTGTAGCATCATGTCATCTGCAAAACAGTGACAGTTTTATTTCTTCTTTTCTGATTTCGATTCATTTACTTCTTTTTCTTCTCTGACCACTGTGGGTAAAACTTCCAAAACTCTGTGGAATAATAGCGATGAGACTGGGCAACCTTGTCTTGTTCATGACCTTAGGGGAAATATTTGCAGTTTCTCATGATAAACCAAGATGGTGGCTGTGGGTTTGTCATATATGGCCTTTATTATGTGGAGGTTTGTTCCGTCTATGCCTACTTTCAGGAAAGTTTGCAGCATAAATGAGTGTTGACTATTTTGTTTAATATAAATTTATGCGTATATTGATGTATTTATTTATTTATGGCCGTGTTCGGTCTTCGTGTCTGTTTGCAGGCTTTCTTTGTTGCTGCGAGCGGGGGCACTCTTCGTTACAGTGCACGGGCTCTAGGTGCGTGGGATTCATTTCTTGTGGCACGCAGCCTCAGTAGTTGTGTCTCGCAGGCTCTAGAGCGCAGGCTCAGTAGTTGTGGTGCATGGGCTTAGCTGCTCCATGGCATGTGGGATCGTCCCAGACCACGGTTCGAACCCATACCCCTCGCATCGTCAGGCAGACTCTCAAACACTGCGCCACCTGGGAAGCCCTGGGTGTGGACTTTTGGGGAAACCTTTTTCTGCATCTATTGAGATGATCACATGGTTGGTATCCCTCCATTTATTTATTTATTTTTCGATAGGTGGGCATTATCTACGTTGAAACATAATTGTTGCAAAATGTAATTCTGTATTGATTGTTTTTTTAACTTAATTTAATTTATTTCTTTTAGACAGCAGGTGTTTTTAGTCACCAATTTTATACACATCAGTGTATACTTGTCAATCCCTATCTCCCAATTCATCACAGCACCACCCCAAACCCTCCATCGCTTTCCCCCCTCGGTGTCCACATGTTTGTTCTCTATGTCTGTGTCTCAATTGCTGCCCTGCAAACCGGTTCATCTGTACCATTTTTCTAGGTTCCACATATATGCATTAATAGAGAATATTTGTTCTTCCCTTTCTGGCTTACTTCACTCTATGACAGCCTCTAAATCCATCCGCATCTCAACAAATGACCCGATGGCGTTCTTTTTATGGCTGACTAGTATTCCATTGCATATATGTATCACATCTTCTTTATCCATTCGTCTGTCAATGGGCATTTAGGTTGCTTCCATGACCTGGATATTGTAAATAGTGCTGCAATGAACATGGGGTGCATGTGTCCTTTTAATGATGGTCTTCTCTGGTTATATGCCCAGTAGTGGGATTGCTGTGTCATATGGCATTTCTCTTTTTAGTTGTTTAAAGAAACTCCGTACTCTTCCTCTTAGCAGCAGTATTAATTTACAGTCCCACCAACAGTGCAAGAGGGTTCCCTATTGGGCACACCCTCTGCACCATTTATTGTTTGTAGATTTTTGGATGGTGGCCCTTCTGAATGGGGTGAGCTGATACCTCTTTGTAATTTTGATTTGCATTTTTCTAATGACTAGTGATGTTGAGCATTCTTTCAT
This sequence comes from Eubalaena glacialis, assembly GCF_028564815.1. Taxonomy (NCBI): domain Eukaryota; kingdom Metazoa; phylum Chordata; class Mammalia; order Artiodactyla; family Balaenidae; genus Eubalaena; species Eubalaena glacialis. The sequence continues at coordinate 3,516,444 of NW_026871156.1, forward strand.
GCGTTTGTTGGCTCTCTGTATATCTTCTTTGGAGTAATGTCTCCTTAGTCTTCCGCCAATTTTTGTATTGGTTCTTTGTTTTTTATTGATATTGAGCTGCCTGAAAGTCAACTTTTGAAATTAATCATGTTTCACTTTGCTTCAACTGGAAAGGTCTTCTCAGATTATGTCTAAGTTTTCCATTTTTATTTTCCTTTCCATTTCTCTAGGAGGTGGGTCAAAAAGTTCTTGCTGTGATTTATGTCCTAGAGTGTTCTCCCTATGTTTTCCTTTAAGAGTTTTAGAGTGTCTGCCCATAGACTTCAGGCTTTAATCCATTTTGAGTTTATTTTTCTGTATGGTGTCAAGGAGTGTTCTAATTTCATTCTTTTCCATGTAGCTGTCCACTTTTCCCAGCACCACTTACTTAAGAGGCTGTCTTTTCTCCATTGAGTATTCTTGTCTCCTTTAAAAAAGATAGGTAATCCTATGTGTGTGGGCTTATCTCTGCCTTTGTATCCTGTTCCATTGATCAACATTTCGGTTTTTTTCACAGTACGATACTGTCTTGACTACTGTAGCTTTGTCATACAGTCTGACATCAGGAAAAGTGATTCCTCCAGCTCCGTTTTGCTTTCTGAGGATTACTTTTGGCTGTTCAGGGTATTTTGTGTTTTCATACAAATTGTGAAAGTTTTTGTTCTAGTTTGGTGAAAAATGCCGTTGGTTGTATGACAAAGATTGCATTGAATCTGTGGATTCCTTTAGGTAGTATAGTCATTTTCACCATTTTCATTCTCCCAAGCCAAGTATATGGTATGTCTCTTCATCTGTTTGTATCGTCTTTATATTTTTTTTATCAGTGCCTTATAGTTATCTGCGCACAGGTCCTTTGTCTCCTTAGGTACGTTTATTCCTAGTTATTTTATTCATTTTGTTGCAGTGGTAAATCTCAATGTTTCCTTAAATTCTCTTTTAGATTTTTCTTCGGTAGTGCCTAGGAAAGCAAGAGATTTCTGTGCATTAATTTTTATCCTGCTACTTTACGGGATTCATTGATTAGCTCTAGTCGTTTTATGGTAGCAACTTTAGGATTCTCGATGTGTAGCATCATGTCATCTGCAAAACAGTGACAGTTTTATTTCTTCTTTTCTGATTTCGATTCATTTATTTCTTTTTCTTCTCTGACCACTGTGGGTAAAACTTCCAAAACTCTGTGGAATAATAGCGATGAGACTGGGCAACCTTGTCTTGTTCATGACCTTAGGGGAAATATTTGCAGTTTCTCATGATAAACCAAGATGGTGGCTGTGGGTTTGTCATATATGGCCTTTATTATGTGGAGGTTTGTTCCGTCTATGCCTACTTTCTGGAAAGTTTGCAGCATAAATGAGTGTTGACTATTTTTTTTAATATAAATTTATGTGTATATTGATGTATTTATTTATTTATGGCCGTGTTCGGTCTTCGTGTCTGTTTGCAGGCTTTCTTTGTTGCTGCGAGCGGGGGCACTCTTCGTTGCAGTGCACGGGCTGTAGGTGCGTGGGATTCATTTCTTGTGGCACGCAGCCTCAGTACTTGTGTCTCGCAGGCTCTAGAGCGCAGGCTCAGTAGTTGTGGTGCATGGGCTTAGCTGCTCCATGGCATGTGGGATCGTCCCAGACCACGGTTCGAACCCATACCCCTCGCATCGTCAGGCAGACTCTCAAACACTGCGCCACCTGGGAAGCCCTGGGTGTGGACTTTTGGGGAAAGCTTTTTCTGCATCTATTGAGATGATCACATGGTTGGTATCCCTCCATTTATTTATTTATTTTTCGATAGGTGGGCATTATCTACGTTGAAACATAATTGTTGCAAAATGTAATTATGTATTGATTGTTTTTTTAACTTAATTTAATTTATTTCTTTTAGACAGCAGGTGTTTTTAGTCACCAATTTTATACACATCAGTGTATACTTGTCAATCCCTATCTCCCAATTCATCACAGCACCACCCCAAACTCTCCATCGCTTTCCCCCCTCGGTGTCCACATGTTTGTTCTCTATGTCTGTGTCTCAATTGCTGCCCTGCAAACCGGTTCATCTGTACCATTTTTCTAGGTTCCACATATATGCATTAATAGAGAATATTTGTTCTTCCCTTTCTGGCTTACTTCACTCTATGACAGCCTCTAAATCCATCCGCATCTCAACAAATGACCCGATGGCGTTCTTTTTATGGCTGACTAGTATTCCATTGCATATATGTATCACATCTTCTTTATCCATTCGTCTGTCAATGGGCATTTAGGTTGCTTCCATGACCTGGATATTGTAAATAGTGCTGCAATGAACATGGGGTGCATGTGTCCTTTTAATGATGGTCTTCTCTGGTTATATGCCCAGTAGTGGGATTGCTGTGTCATATGGCATTTCTCTTTTTAGTTGTTTAAAGAAACTCCGTACTCTTCCTCTTAGCAGCAGTATTAATTTACAGTCCCACCAACAGTGCAAGAGGGTTCCCTATTGGGCACACCCTCTGCACCATTTATTGTTTGTAGATTTTTGGATGGTGGCCCTTCTGAATGGGGTGAGCTGATACCTCTTTGTAATTTTGATTTGCATTTTTCTAATGACTAGTGATGTTGAGCATTCTTTCATGCGTTTGTTGGCTCTCTGTATATCTTCTTTGGAGTAATGTCTCCTTAGTCTTCCGCCAATTTTTGTATTGGTTCTTTGTGTTTTATTGATATTGAGCTGCCTGAAAATCAACTTTTGAAATTAATCATGTTTCACTTTGCTTCAACTGGAAAGGTCTTCTCAGATTATGTCTAAGTTTTCCATTTTTATTTTCCTTTCCATTTCTCTAGGAGGTGGGTCAAAAAGTTCTTGCTGTGATTTATGTCCTAGAGTGTTCTCCCTATGTTTTCCTTTAAGAGTTTTAGAGTGTCTGCCCATAGACTTCAGGCTTTAATCCATTTTGAGTTTATTTTTCTGTATGGTGTCAAGGAGTGTTCTAATTTCATTCTTTTCCATGGAGCTGTCCACTTTTCCCAGCACCACTTACTTAAGAGGCTGTCTTTTCTCCATTGAGTATTCTTGTCTCCTTTACAAAAGATAGGTAATCCTATGTGTGTGGGCTTATCTCTGCCTTTTTATCCTGTTCTATTGATCAACATTTCGGTTTTTTTCACAGTACGATACTGTCTTGACTACTGTAGCTTTGTGATACAGTCTGACATCAGGAAAAGTGATTCCTCCAGCTCCGTTTTGCTTTCTGAGGATTACTTTTGGCTGTTCAGGGTATTTCGTGTTTTCATACAAATTTTGAAAGTTTTTGTTCTAGTTTGGTGAAAAATGCCGTTGGTTGTATGACAAAGATTGCGTTGAATCTGTGGATTCCTTTAGGTAGTATAGTCATTTTCACCATTTTCATTCTCCCAAGCCAAGTATATGGTATGTCTCTCCATCTGTTTGTATCGTCTTTATTTTTTTTTTTATCAGTGTCTTATAGTTATCTGCGCACAGGTCCTTTGTCTCCTTAGGTACGTTTATTCCTAGGTACTTTATTCATTTTGTTGCAGTGGTAAATCTCAATGTTTCCTTAAATTCTCTTTTAGATTTTTCTTCAGGAGTGCATAGGAAAGCAAGAGATTTCGGTGCATTAATTTTTATCCTGCTACTTTACGGGATTCATTGATTAGCTCTAGTCGTTTTATGGTAGCATCTTTAGGATTCTCGATGTGTAGCATCATGTCATCTGCAAAACAGTGACAGTTTTATTTCTTCTTTTCTGATTTCGATTCATTTATTTCTTTTTCTTCTCTGACCACTGTGGGTAAAACTTCCAAAACTCTGTGGAATAATAGCGATGAGACTGGGCAACCTTGTCTTGTTCATGACCTTAGGGGAAATATTTGCAGTTTCTCATGATAAACCAAGATGGTGGCTGTGGGTTTGTCATATATGGCCTTTATTATGTGGAGGTTTGTTCCGTCTATGCCTACTTTCTGGAAAGTTTGCAGCATAAATGAGTGTTGACTATTTTTTTTAATATAAATTTATGTGTATATTGATGTATTTATTTATTTATGGCCGTGTTCGGTCTTCGTGTCTGTTTGCAGGCTTTCCTTGTTGCTGCGAGCGGGGGCACTCTTCGTTGCAGTGCACGGGCTCTAGGTGCATGGGATTCATTTCTTGTGGCACGCAGCCTCTGTACTTGTGTCTCTCAGGCTCTAGAGCGCAGGCTCAGTAGTTGTGGTGCATGGGCTTACCTGCTCCATGGCATGTGGGATCGTCCCAGACCACGGTTCGAACCCATACCCCTCGCATCGTCAGGCAGACTCTCAAACACTGCGCCACCTGGGAAGCCCTGGGTGTGGACTGTTGTGGAAAGCTTTTTCTGCATCTATTGAGATGATCACATGGTTGGTATCCCTCCATTTATTTATTTATTTTTCGATAGGTGGGCATTATCTACGTTGAAACATAATTGTTGCAAAATGTAATTCTGTATTGATTGTTTTTTTAACTTAATTTAATTTATTTCTTTTAGACAGCAGGTGTTTTTAGTCACCAATTTTATACACATCAGTGTATACTTGTCAATCCCTATCTCCCAATTCATCACAGCACCACCCCAAACCCTCCATCGCTTTCCCCCCTCGGTGTCCACATGTTTGTTCTCTATGTCTGTGTCTCAATTGCTGCCCTGCAAACCGGTTCATCTGTACCATTTTTCTAGGTTCCACATATATGAATTAATAGAGAATATTTGTTCTTCCCTTTCTGGCTTACTTCACTCTATGACAGCCTCTAAATCCATCCGCATCTCAACAAATGACCCGATGGCGTTCTTTTTATGGCTGAATAGTATTCCATTGCATATATGTAGCACATCTTCTTTATCCATTCGTCTGTCAATGGGCATTTAGGTTGCTTGCATGACCTGGATATTGTAAATAGTGCTGCAATGAACATTGGGTGCATGTGTCCTTTTAATGATGGTCTTCTCTGGTTATATGCCCAGTAGTGGGATTGCTGTGTCATATGGCATTTCTCTTTTTAGTTGTTTAAAGAAACTCCGTACTCTTCATCTTAGCAGCAGTATTAATTTACAGTCCCACCAACAGTGCAAGAGGGTTCCCTATTGGGCACACCCTCTGCAACATTTATTGTTTGTAGATTTTTGGATGGTGGCCCTTCTGAATGGGGTGAGCTGATACCTCTTTGTAATTTTGATTTGCATTTTTCTAATGACTAGTGATGTTGAGCATTCTTTCATGCGTTTGTTGGCTCTCTGTATATCTTCTTTGGAGTAATGTCTCCTTAGTCTTCCACCAATTTTTGTATTGGTTCTTTGTTTTTTATTGATATTGAGCTGCCTGAATGTCAACTTTTGAAATTAATCATGTTTCACTTGGCTTCAACTGGAAAGGTCTTCTCAGATTATGTCTAAGTTTTCCATTTTTACTTTCCTTTCCATTTCTCTAGGAGGTGGATCAAAAAGTTCTTGCTGTGATTTATGTCCTAGAGTGTTCTCCCTATGTTTTCCTTTAAGAGTTTTAGAGTGTCTGCCCATAGACTTCAGGCTTTAATCCATTTTGAGTTTATTTTTCTGTATGGTGTCAAGGAGTGTTCTAATTTCATTCTTTTCCATGTAGCTGTCCACTTTTCCCAGCACCACTTACTTAAGAGGCTGTCTTTTCTCCATTGAGTATTCTTGTCTCCTTTAAAAAAGATAGGTAATCCTATGTGTGTGGGCTTATCTCTGCCTTTGTATCCTGTTCCATTGATCAACATTTCGGTTTTTTTCACAGTACGATACTGTCTTGACTACTGTAGCTTTGTCATACAGTCTGACATCAGGAAAAGTGATTCCTCCAGCTCCGTTTTGCTTTCTGAGGATTACTTTTGGCTGTTCAGGGTATTTTGTGTTTTCATACAAATTGTGAAAGTTTTTGTTCTAGTTTGGTGAAAAATGCCGTTGGTTGTATGACAAAGATTGCATTGAATCTGTGGATTCCTTTAGGTAGTATAGTCATTTTCACCATTTTCATTCTCCCAAGCCAAGTATATGGTATGTCTCTCCATCTGTTTGTATCGTCTTTATATTTTTTTTATCAGTGCCTTATAGTTATCTGCGCACAGGTCCTTTGTCTCCTTAGGTACGTTTATTCCTAGGTATTTTATTCATTTTGTTGCAGTGGTAAATCTCAATGTTTCCTTAAATTCTCTTTTAGATTTTTCTTCGGTAGTGCCTAGGAAAGCAAGAGATTTCTGTGCATTAATTTTTATCCTGCTACTTTACGGGATTCATTGATTAGCTCTAGTCGTTTTATGGTAGCAACTTTAGGATTCTCGATGTGTAGCATCATGTCATCTGCAAAACAGTGACAGTTTTATTTCTTCTTTTCTGATTTCGATTCATTTATTTCTTTTTCTTCTCTGACCACTGTGGGTAAAACTTCCAAAACTCTGTGGAATAATAGCGATGAGACTGGGCAACCTTGTCTTGTTCATGACCTTAGGGGAAATATTTTCAGTTTCTCATGATAAACCAAGATGGTGGCTGTGGGTTTGTCATATATGGCCTTTATTATGTGGAGGTTTGTTCCGTCTATGCCTACTTTCAGGAAAGTTTGCAGCATAAATGAGTGTTGACTATTTTGTTTAATATAAATTTATGTGTATATTGATGTATTTATTTATTTATGGCCGTGTTCGGTCTTCGTGTCTGTTTGCAGGCTTTCTTTGTTGCTGCGAGCGGGGGCACTCTTCGTTGCAGTGCACGGGCTCTAGGTGCGTGGGATTCATTTCTTGTGGCACGCAGCCTCAGTACTTGTGTCTGGCAGGCTCTAGAGCGCAGGCTCAGTAGTTGTGGTGCATGGGCTTAGCTGCTCCATGGCATGTGGGATCGTCCCAGACCACGGTTCGAACCCATACCCCTCGCATCGTCAGGCAGACTCTCAAACACTGCGCCACCAGGGAAGCCCTGGGTGTGGACTTTTGGGGAAAGCTTTTTCTGCATCTATTGAGATGATCACATGGTTGGTATCCCTCCATTTATTTATTTAGTTTTCGATAGGTGGGCATTATCTACGTTGAAACATAATTGTTGCAAAATGTAATTCTGTATTGATTGTTTTTTTAACTTAATTGAATTTATTTCTTTTAGACAGCAGGTGTTTTTAGTCACCAATTTTATACACATCAGTGTATACTTGTCAATCCCTATCTCCCAATTCATCACAGCACCACCCCAAACCCTCCATCGCTTTCCCCCCTCGGTGTCCACATGTTTGTTCTCTATGTCTGTGTCTCAATTGCTGCCCTGCAAACCGGTTCATCTGTACCATTTTTCTAGGTTCCACATATATGCATTAATAGAGAATATTTGTTCTTCCCTTTCTGGCTTACTTCACTCTATGACAGCCTCTAAATCCATCCGCATCTCAACAAATGACCCGATGGCGTTCTTTTTATGGCTGACTAGTATTCCATTGCATATATGTATCACATCTTCTTTATCCATTCGTCTGTCAATGGGCATTTAGGTTGCTTCCATGACCTGGATATTGTAAATAGTGCTGCAATGAACATGGGGTGCATGTGTCCTTTTAATGATGGTCTTCTCTGGTTATATGCCCAGTAGTGGGATTGCTGTGTCATATGGCATTTCTCTTTTTAGTTGTTTAAAGAAACTCCGTACTCTTCCTCTTAGCAGCAGTATTAATTTACAGTCCCACCAACAGTGCAAGAGGGTTCCCTATTGGGCACACCCTCTGCACCATTTATTGTTTATAGATTTTTGGATGGTGGCCCTTCTGAATGGGGTGAGCTGATACCTCTTTGTAATTTTGATTTGCATTTTTCTAATGACTAGTGATGTTGAGCATTCTTTCATGCGTTTGTTGGCTCTCTGTATATCTTCTTTGGAGTAATGTCTCCTTAGTCTTCCGCCAATTTTTGTATTGGTTCTTTGTTTTTTATTGATATTGAGCTGCCTGAATGTCAACTTTTGAAATTAATCATGTTTCACTTTGCTTCAACTGGAAAGGTCTTCTCAGATTATGTCTAAGTTTTCCATTTTTATTTTCTTTCCTTTTCTCTAGGAGGTGGGTCAAAAAGTTCTTGCTGTGATTTATGTCCTAGAGTGTTCTCCCTATGTTTTCCTTTAAGAGTTTTATAGTGTATGCCCATAGACTTCAGGCTTTAATCCATTTTGAGTTTATTTTTCTGTATGGTGTCAAGGAGTGTTCTAATTTCATTCTTTTCCATGGAGCTGTCCACTTTTCCCAGCACCACTTACTTAAGAGGCTGTCTTTTTCCATTGAGTATTCTTGTCTCCTTTAAAAAAGATAGGTAATCCTATGTGTGTGGGCTTATCTCTGCCTTTGTATCCTGTTCCATTGATCAACATTTCGGTTTTTTTCACAGTACGATACTGTCTTGACTACTGTAGCTTTGTGATACAGTCTGACATCAGGAAAAGTGATTCCTCCAGCTCCGTTTTGCTTTCTGAGGATTACTTTTGGCTGTTCAGGGTATTTTGTGTTTTCATACAAATTGTGAAAGTTTTTGTTCTAGTTTGGTGAAAAATGCCGTTGGTTGTATGACAAAGATTGCATTGAATCTGTGGATTCCTTTAGGTAGTATAGTCATTTTCACCATTTTCATTCTCCCAAGCCAAGTATATGGTATGTCTCTCCATCTGTTTGTATCGTCTTTATTTTTTTTTTATCAGTGCCTTATAGTTATCTGCGCACAGGTCCTTTGTCTCCTTAGGTACGTTTATTCCTAGGTATTTTATTCATTTTGTTGCAGTGGTAAATCTCAATGTTTCCTTAAATTCTCTTTTAGATTTTTCTTCGGTAGTGCCTAGGAAAGCAAGATATTTCTGTGCATTAATTTTTATCCTGCTACTTTACGGGATTCATTGATTAGCTCTAGTCGTTTTATGGTAGCATCTTTAAGAGTCTCGATGTGTAGCATCATGTCATCTGCAAAACAGTGACAGTTTTATTTCTTCTTTTCTGATTTCGATTCATTTATTTCTGTTTCTTCTCTGACCACTGTGGGTAAAACTTCCAAAACTCTGTGGAATAATAGCGATGAGACTGGGTAACCTTGTCTTGTTTATGACCTTAGGGGAAATATTTGCAGTTTCTCATGATAAACCAAGATGGTGGCTGTGGGTTTGTCATATATGGCCTTTATTATGTGGAGGTTTGTTCCGTCTATGCCTACTTTCAGGAAAGTTTGCAGCATAAATGAGTGTTGACTATTTTGTTTAATATAAATTTATGTGTATATTGATGTATTTATTTATTTATGGCCGTGTTCGGTCTTCGTGTCTGTTTGCAGGCTTTCTTTGTTGCTGCGAGCGGGGGCACTCTTCGTTGCAGTGCACGGGCTCTAGGTGCGTGGGATTCATTTCTTGTGGCACGCAGCCTCAGTACTTGTGTCTCGCAGGCTCTAGAGCGCAGGCTCAGTAGTTGTGGTGCATGGGCTTAGCTGCTCCATGGCATGTGGGATCGTCCCAGACCACGGTTCGAACCCATACCCCTCGCATCGTCAGGCAGACTCTCAAACACTGCGCCACCTGGGAAGCCCTGGGTGTGGACTTTTGGGGAAAGCTTTTTCTGCATCTATTGAGATGATCACATGGTTGGTATCCCTCCATTTATTTATTTATTTTTCGATAGGTGGGCATTATCTACGTTGAAACATAATTGTTGCAAAACGTAATTCTGTATTGATTGTTTTTTTAACTTAATTTAATTTATTTCTTTTAGACAGCAGGTGTTTTTAGTCACCAATTTTATACACATCAGTGTATACTTGTCAATCCCTATCTCCCAATTCATCACAGCACCACCCCAAACCCTCCATCGCTTTGCCCCCTCGGTGTCCACATGTTTGTTCTCTATGTCTGTGTCTCAATTGCTGCCCTGCAAACCGGTTCATCTGTACCACTTTTCTAGGTTCCACATATATGCATTAATAGAGAATATTTGTTCTTCCCTTTCTGGCTTACTTCACTCTATGACAGCCTCTAAATCCATCCGCATCTCAACAAATGACCCGATGGCGTTCTTTTTATGGCTGACTAGTATTCCATTGCATATATGTATCACATCTTCTTTATCCATTCGTCTGTCAATGGGCATTTAGGTTGCTTCCATGACCTGGATATTGTAAATAGTGCTGCAATGAACATGGGGTGCATGTGTCCTTTTAATGATGGTCTTCTCTGGTTATATGCCCAGTAGTGGGAATGCTGTGTCATATGGCATTTCTCTTTTTAGTTGTTTAACGAAACTCCGTACTCTTCCTCTTAGCAGCAGTATTAATTTACAGTCCCACCAACAGTGCAAGAGGGTTCCCTATTGGGCACACCCTCTGCAACATTTATTGTTTGTAGATTTTTGGATGGTGGCCCTTCTGAATGGTGTGAGCTGATACCTCTTTGTAATTTTGATTTGCATTTTTCTAATGACTAGTGATGTTGAGCATTCTTTCATGCGTTTGTTGGCTCTCTGTATATCTTCTTTGGAGTAATGTCTACTTAGTCTTCCGCCAATTTTGGTGTTGGTTCTTTGTTTTTTATTGATATTGAGCTGCCTGAATGTAAACTTTTGAAATTAATCATGTTTCACTTGGCTTCAACTGGAAAGGTCTTCTCAGATTATGTCTAAGTTTTCCATTTTTACTTTCCTTTCCATTTCTCTAGGAGGTGGGTCAAAAAGTTCTTGCTGTGATTTATGTCTTAGAGTGTTCTCCCTATGTTTTCCTTTAAGAGTTTTAGAGTGTCTGCCCCTAGACTTCAGGCTTTAATCCATTTTGAGTTTATTTTTCTGTATGGTGTCAAGGAGTGTTCTAATTTCATTCTTTTCCATGTAGCTGTCCACTTTTCCCAGCACCACTTACTTAAGAGGCTGTCTTTTCTCCATTGAGTATTCTTGTCTCCTTTAAAAAAGATAGGTAATCCTATGTGTGTGGGCTTATCTCTGCCTTTGTATCCTGTTCCATTGATCAACATTTCGGTTTTTTTCACAGTACGATACTGTCTTGACTACTGTAGCTTTGTGATACAGTCTGACATCAGGAAAAGTGATTCCTCCAGCTCCGTTTTGCTTTCTGAGGATTACTTTTGGCTGTTCAGGGTATTTTGTGTTTTCATACAAATTGTGAAAGTTTTTGTTCTAGTTTGGTGAAAAATGCCGTTGGTTGTATGACAAAGATTGCAATGAATCTGTGGATTCCTTTAGGTAGTATAGTCATTTTCACCATTTTCATTCTCCCAAGCCAAGTATATGGTGTGTCTCTCCATCTGTTTGTATCGTCGTTATTTTTTTTTTATCAGTGTCTTATAGTTATCTGCGCACAAGTCCTTTGTCTCCTGAGGTACGTTTATTCCTAGGTATTTTATTCATTTTGTTGCAGTGGTAAATCTCAATGTTTCCTTAAATTCTCTTTTAGATTTTTCTTCGGTAGTGCATAGGAAAGCAAGAGATTTCTGTGCATTAATTTTTATCCTGCTACTTTACGGGATTCATTGATTAGCTCTAGTCCTTTTATGGTAGCATCTTTAGGATTCTCGATGTGTAGCATCATGTCATCTGCAAAACAGTGACAGTTTTATTTCTTCTTTTCTGATTTCGATTCATTTATTTCTTTTTCTTCTCTGACCACTGTGGGTAAAACTTCCAAAACTCTGTGGAATAATAGCGATGAGACTGGGCAACCTTGTCTTGTTCATGACCTTAGGGGAAATATTTTCAGTTTCTCATGATAAACCAAGATGATGGCTGTGGGTTTGTCATATATGGCCTTTATTATGTGGAGGTTTGTTCCGTCTATGCCTACTTTCAGGAAAGTTTGCAGCGTAAATGAGTGTTGACTATTTTGTTTAATATAAATTTATGTGTATATTGATGTATTTATTTATTTATGGCCGTGTTCGGTCTTCGTGTTTGTTTGCAGGCTTTCTTTGTTGCTGCGAGCGGGGGCACTCTTCGTTGCAGTGCACGGGCTCTAGGTGCGTGGGATTCATTTCTTGTGGCACGCGGCCTCAGTACTTGTGTCTCGCAGGCTCTAGAGCGCAGGCTCAGTAGTTGTGGTGCATGGGCTTAGCTGCTCCATGGCATGTGGGATCGTCCCAGACCACGGTTCGAACCCATACCCCTCGCATCGTCAGGCAGACTCTCAAACACTGCGCCACCTGGGAAGCCCTGGGTGTGGACTTTTGGGGAAAGCTTTTTCTGCATCTATTGAGATGATCACATGGTTGGTATCCCTCCATTTATTTATTTATTTTTCGATAGGTGGGCATTATCTACGTTGAAACATAATTGTTGCAAAACGTAATTCTGTATTGATTTTTTTTTAACTTAATTTAATTTATTTCTTTTAGACAGCAGGTGTTTTTAGTCACCAATTTTATACACATCAGTGTATACTTGTCAATCCCTATCTCCCAATTCATCACAGCACCACCCCAAACCCTCCATCGCTTTGCCCCCTCGGTGTCCACATGTTTGTTCTCTATGTCTGTGTCTCAATTGCTGCCCTGCAAACCGGTTCATCTGTACCATTTTTCTAGGTTCCACATATATGCATTAATAGAGAATATTTGTTCTTCCCTTTCTGGCTTACTTCACTCTATGACAGCCTCTAAATCCATCCGCATCTCAACAAATGACCCGATGGCCTTCTTTTTATGGCTGACTAGTATTCCATTGCATATATGTATCACATCTTCTTTATCCATTCGTCTGTCAATGGGCATTTAGGTTGCTTCCATGACCTGGATATTGTAAATAGTGCTGCAATGAACATTAGGTGCATGTGTCCTGTTAATGATGGTCTTCTCTGGTTATATGCCCAGTAGTGGGATTGCTGTGTCATATGGCATTTCTCTTTTTAGTTGTTTAAAGAAACTCCGTACTCTTCCTCTTAGCAGCAGTATTAATTTACAGTCCCACCAACAGTGCAAGAGGGTTCCCTATTGGGCACACCCTCTGCACCATTTATTGTTTGTAGATTTTTGGATGGTGGCCCTTCTGAATGGTGTGAGCTGATACCTCTTTGTAATTTTGATTTGCATTTTTCTAATGACTAGTGATGTTGAGCATTCTTTCATGCGTTTGTTGGCTCTCTGTATATCTTCTTTGGAGTAATGTCTAGTTAGTCTTCCGCCAATTTTGGTGTTGGTTCTTTGTTTTTTATTGATATTGAGCTGCCTGAATGTAAACTTTTGAAATTAATCATGTTTCACTTGGCTTCAACTGGAAAGGTCTTCTCAGATTATGTCTAAGTTTTCCATTTTTACTTTCCTTTCCATTTCTCTAGGAGGTGGGTCAAAAAGTTCTTGCTGTGATTTATGTCTTAGAGTGTTCTCCCTATGTTTTCCTTTAAGAGTTTTAGAGTGTCTGCCCATAGACTTCAGGCTTTAATCCATTTTGAGTTTATTTTTCTGTATGGTGTCAAGGAGTGTTCTAATTTCATTCTTTTCCATGTAGCTGTCCACTTTTCCCAGCACCACTTACTTAAGAGGCTGTCTTTTCTCCATTGAGTATTCTTGTCTCCTTTAAAAAAGATAGGTAATCCTATGTGTGTGGGCTTATCTCTGCCTTTGTATCCTGTTCCATTGATCAACATTTCGGTTTTTTTCACAGTACGATACTGTCTTGACTACTGTAGCTTTGTGATACAGTCTGACATCAGGAAAAGTGATTCCTCCAGCTCCGTTTTGCTTTCTGAGGATTACTTTTGGCTGTTCAGGGTATTTTGTGTTTTCATACAAATTGTGAAAGTTTTTGTTCTAGTTTGGTGAAAAATGCCGTTGGTTGTATGACAAAGATTGCAATGAATCTGTGGATTCCTTTAGGTAGTATAGTCATTTTCACCATTTTCATTCTCCCAAGCCAAGTATATGGTGTGTCTCTCCATCTGTTTGTATCGTCGTTATTTTTTTTTTATCAGTGTCTTATAGTTATCTGCGCACAAGTCCTTTGTCTCCTGAGGTACGTTTATTCCTAGGTATTTTATTCATTTTGTTGCAGTGGTAAATCTCAATGTTTCCTTAAATTCTCTTTTAGATTTTTCTTCGGTAGTGCATAGGAAAGCAAGAGATTTCTGTGCATTAATTTTTATCCTGCTACTTTACGGGATTCATTGATTAGCTCTAGTCCTTTTATGGTAGCATCTTTAGGATTCTCGATGTGTAGCATCATGTCATCTGCAAAACAGTGACAGTTTTATTTCTTCTTTTCTGATTTCGATTCATTTATTTCTGTTTCTTCTCTGACCACTGTGGGTAAAACTTCCAAAACTCTGTGGAATAATAGCGATGAGACTGGGCAACCTTGTCTTGTTCATGACCTTAGGGGAAATATTTTCAGTTTCTCATGATAAACCAAGATGGTGGCTGTGGGTTTGTCATATATGGCCTTTATTATGTGGAGGTTTGTTCCGTCTATGCCTACTTTCAGGAAAGTTTGCAGCGTAAATGAGTGTTGACTATTTTGTTTAATATAAATTTATGTGTATATTGATGTATTTATTTATTTATGGCCGTGTTCGGTCTTCGTGTTTGTTTGCAGGCTTTCTTTGTTGCTGCGAGCGGGGGCACTCTTCGTTGCAGTGCACGGGCTCTAGGTGCGTGGGATTCATTTCTTGTGGCACGCGGCCTCAGTACTTGTGTCTCGCAGGCTCTAGAGCGCAGGCTCAGTAGTTGTGGTGCATGGGCTTAGCTGCTCCATGGCATGTGGGATCGTCCCAGACCACGGTTCGAACCCATACCCCTCGCATCGTCAGGCAGACTCTCAAACACTGCGCCACCTGGGAAGCCCTGGGTGAGGACTTTTGGGGAAAGCTTTTTCTGCATCTATTGAGATGATCACATGGTTGGTATCCCTCCATTTATTTATTTATTTTTCGATAGGTGGGCATTATCTACGTTGAAACATAATTGTTGCAAAATGTAATTCTGTATTTATTGTTTTTTTAACTTGATTTAATTTATTTCTTTTAGACAGCAGGTGTTTTTAGTCACCAGTTTTATACACATCAGTGTATACTTGTCAATCCCTATCTCCCAATTCATCACAGCACCACCCCAAACCCTCCATCGCTTTCCCCCCTCGGTGTCCACATGTTTGTTCTCTATGTCTGTGTCTCAATTGCTGCCCTGCAAACCGGTTCATCTGTACCACTTTTCTAGGTTCCACATATATGCATTAATAGAGAATATTTGTTCTTCCCTTTCTGGCTTACTTCACTCTATGACAGCCTCTAAATCCATCCGCATCTCAACAAATGACCCGATGGCGTTCTTTTTATGGCTGACTAGTATTCCATTGCATATATGTATCACATCTTCTTTATCCATTCGTCTGTCAATGGGCATTTAGGTTGCTTCCATGACCTGGATATTGTAAATAGTGCTGCAATGAACATTGGGTGCATGTGTCCTTTTAATGATGGTCTTCTCTGGTTATATGCCCAGTAGTGGGATTGCTGTGTCATATGGCATTTCTCTTTTTAGTTGTTTAACGAAACTCCGTACTCTTCCTCTTAGCAGCAGTATTAATTTACAGTCCCACCAACAGTGCAAGAGGGTTCCCTATTGGGCACACCCTCTGCAACATTTATTGTTTGTAGATTTTTGGATGGTGGCCCTTCTGAATGGTGTGAGCTGATACCTCTTTGTAATTTTGATTTGCATTTTTCTAATGACTAGTGATGTTGAGCATTCTTTCATGCGTTTGTTGGCTCTCTGTATATCTTCTTTGGAGTAATGTCTACTTAGTCTTCCGCCAATTTTGGTGTTGGTTCTTTATTTTTTATTGATATTGAGCTGCCTGAATGTCAACTTTTGAAATTAATCATGTTTCACTTGGCTTCAACTGGAAAGGTCTTCTCAGATTATGTCTAAGTTTTCCATTTTTACTTTCCTTTCCATTTCTCTAGGAGGTGGGTCAAAAAGTTCTTGCTGTGATTTATGTCCTAGAGTGTTCTCCCTATGTTTTCCTTTAAGAGTTTTAGAGTGTCTGCCCATAGACTTCAGGCTTTAATCCATTTTGAGTTTATTTTTCTGTATGGTGTCAAGGAGTGTTCTAATTTCATTCTTTTCCATGTAGCTGTCCACTTTTCCCAGCACCACTTACTTAAGAGGCTGTCTTTTCTCCATTGAGTATTCTTGTCTCCTTTAAAAAAGATAGGTAATCCTATGTGTGTGGGCTTATCTCTGCCTTTGTATCCTGTTCCATTGATCAACATTTCGGTTTTTTTCACAGTACGATACTGTCTTGACTACTGTAGCTTTGTGATACAGTCTGACATCAGGAAAAGTGATTCCTCCAGCTCCGTTTTGCTTTCTGAGGATTACTTTTGGCTGTTCAGGGTATTTTGTGTTTTCATACAAATTGTGAAAGTTTTTGTTCTAGTTTGGTGAAAAATGCCGTTGGTTGTATGACAAAGATTGCAATGAATCTGTGGATTCCTTTAGGTAGTATAGTCATTTTCACCATTTTCATTCTCCCAAGCCAAGTATATGGTGTGTCTCTCCATCTGTTTGTATCGTCTTTATTTTTTTTTTTATCAGTGTCTTATAGTTATCTGCGCACAAGTCCTTTGTCTCCTGAGGTACGTTTATTCCTAGGTATTTTATTCATTTTGTTGCAGTGGTAAATCTCAATGTTTCCTTAAATTCTCTTTTAGATTTTTCTTCGGTAGTGCGTAGGAAAGCAAGAGATTTCTGTGCATTAATTTTTATCCTGCTACTTTACGGGATTCATTGATTAGCTCTAGTCCTTTTATGGTAGCATCTTTAGGATTCTCGATGTGTAGCATCATGTCATCTGCAAAACAGTGACAGTTTTATTTCTTCTTTTCTGATTTCGATTCATTTATTTCTTTTTCTTCTCTGACCACTGTGGGTAAAACTTCCAAAACTCTGTGGAATAATAGCGATGAGACTGGGCAACCTTGTCTTGTTCATGACCTTAGGGGAAATATTTTCAGTTTCTCATGATAAACCAAGATGGTGGCTGTGGGTTTGTCATATATGGCCTTTATTATGTGGAGGTTTGTTCCGTCTATGCCTACTTTCTGGAAAGTTTGCAGCGTAAATGAGTGTTGACTATTTTGTTTAATATAAATTTATGTGTATATTGATGTATTTATTTATTTATGGCCGTGTTCGGTCTTCGTGTCTGTTTGCAGGCTTTCTTTGTTGCTGCGAGCGGGGGCACTCTTCGTTGCAGTGCACGGGCTCTAGGTGCGTGGGATTCATTTCTTGTGGCACGCGGCCTCAGTACTTGTGTCTCGCAGGCTCTAGAGCGCAGGCTCAGTAGTTGTGGTGCATGGGCTTAGCTGCTCCATGGCATGTGGGATCGTCCCAGACCACGGTTCGAACCCATACCCCTCGCATCGTCAGGCAGACTCTGAAACACTGCGCCACCTGGGAAGCCCTGGGTGAGGACTTTTGGGGAAAGCTTTTTCTGCATCTATTGAGATGATCACATGGTTGGTATCCCTCCATTTATTTATTTATTTTTCGATAGGTGGGCATTACCTACGTTGAAACATAATTGTTGCAAAATGTAATTCTGTATTTATTGTTTTTTTAACTTGATTTAATTTATTTCTTTTAGACAGCAGGTGTTTTTAGTCACCAGTTTTATACACATCAGTGTATACTTGTCAATCCCTATCTCCCAATTCATCACAGCACCACCCCAAACCCTCCATCGCTTTCCCCCCTCGGTGTCCACATGTTTGTTCTCTATGTCTGTGTCTCAATTGCTGCCCTGCAAACCGGTTCATCTGTACCACTTTTCTAGGTTCCACATATATGCATTAATAGAGAATATTTGTTCTTCCCTTTCTGGCTTACTTCACTCTATGACAGCCTCTAAATCCATCCGCATCTCAACAAATGACCCGATGGCGTTCTTTTTATGGCTGACTAGTATTCCATTGCATATATGTATCACATCTTCTTTATCCATTCGTCTGTCAATGGGCATTTAGGTTGCTTCCATGACCTGGATATTGTAAATAGTGCTGCAATGAACATTGGGTGCATGTGTCCTTTTAATGATGGTCTTCTCTGGTTATATGCCCAGTAGTGGGATTGCTGTGTCATATGGCATTTCTCTTTTTAGTTGTTTAAAGAAACTCCGTACTCTTCCTCTTAGCAGCAGTATTAATTTACAGTCCCACCAACAGTGCAAGAGGGTTCCCTATTGGGCACACCCTCTGCAACATTTATTGTTTGTAGATTTTTGGATGGTGGCCCTTCTGAATGGGGTGAGCTGATACCTCTTTGTAATTTTGATTTGCATTTTTCTAATGACTAGTGATGTTGAGCATTCTTTCATGCGTTTGTTGGCTCTCTGTATATCTTCTTTGGAGTAATGTCTCCTTAGTCTTCCGCCAATTTTTGTATTGGTTCTTTGTTTTTTATTGATATTGAGCTGCCTGAATGTCAACTTTTGAAATTAATCATGTTTCACTTGGCTTCAACTGGAAAGGTCTTCTCAGATTATGTCTAAGTTTTCCATTTTTACTTTCCTTTCCATTTCTCTAGGAGGTGGGTCAAAAAGTTCTTGCTGTGATTTATGTCCTAGAGTGTTCTCCCTATGTTTTCCTTTAAGAGTTTTAGAGTGTCTGCCCATAGACTTCAGGCTTTAATCCATTTTGAGTTTATTTTTCTGTATGGTGTCAAGGAGTGTTCTAATTTCATTCTTTTCCATGGAGCTGTCCACTTTTCCCAGCACCACTTACTTAAGAGGCTGTCTTTTCTCCATTGAGTATTCTTGTCTCCTTTAAAAAAGATAGGTAATCCTATGTGTGTGGGCTTATCTCTGCCTTTGTATCCTGTTCCATTGATCAACATTTCGGTTTTTTTCACAGTACGATACTGTCTTGACTACTGTAGCTTTGTGATACAGTCTGACATCAGGAAAAGTGATTCCTCCAGCTCCGTTTTGCTTTCTGAGTATTACTTTTGGCTGTTCAGGGTATCTTGTGTTTTCATACAAATTGTGAAAGTTTTTGTTCTAGTTTGGTGAAAAATGCCGTTGGTTGTATGACAAAGATTGCAATGAATCTGTGGATTCCTTTAGGTAGTATAGTCATTTTCACCATTTTCATTCTCCCAAGCCAAGTATATGGTGTGTCTCTCCATCTGTTTGTATCGTCTTTATTTTTTTTTTATCAGTGTCTTATAGTTATCTGCGCACAAGTCCTTTGTCTCCTTAGGTACGTTTATTCCTAGGTATTTTATTCATTTTGTTGCAGTGGTAAATCTCAATGTTTCCTTAAATTCTCTTTTAGATTTTTCTTCGGTAGTGCGTAGGAAAGCAAGAGATTTCTGTGCATTAATTTTTATCCTGCTACTTTACGGGATTCATTGATTAGCTCTAGTCGTTTTATGGTAGCATCTTTAGGAGTCTCGATGTGTAGCATCATGTCATCTGCAAAACAGTGACAGTTTTATTTCTTCTTTTCTGATTTCGATTCATTTATTTCTTTTTCTTCTCTGACCACTGTGGGTAAAACTTCCAAAACTCTGTGGAATAATAGCGATGAGACTGGGCAACCTTGTCTTGTTCATGACCTTAGGGGAAATATTTTCAGTTTCTCATGATAAACCAAGATGGTGGCTGTGGGTTTGTCATATATGGCCTTTATTATGTGGAGGTTTGTTCCGTCTATGCCTACTTTCTGGAAAGTTTGCAGCATAAATGAGTGTTGACTACTTTGTTTAATATAAATTTATGTGTATATTGATGTATTTATATATTTATGGCCGTGTTCGGTCTTCGTGTCTGTTTGCAGGCTTTCTTTGTTGCTGCGAGCGGGGGCACTCTTCGTTGCAGTGCACGGGCTCTAGGTGCGTGGGATTCATTTCTTGTGGCACGCGGCCTCAGTACTTGTGTCTCGCAGGCTCTAGAGCGCAGGCTCAGTAGTTGTGGTGCATGGGCTTAGCTGCTCCATGGCATGTGGGATCGTCCCAGACCACGGTTCGAACCCATACCCCTCGCATCGTCAGGCAGACTCTCAAACACTGCGCCACCTGGGAAGCCCTGGGTGAGGACTTTTGGGGAAAGCTTTTTCTGCATCTATTGAGATGATCACATGGTTGGTATCCCTCCATTTATTTATTTATTTTTCGATAGGTGGGCATTATCTACGTTGAAACATAATTGTTGCAAAATGTAATTCTGTATTCATTGTTTTTTTAACTTGATTTAATTTATTTCTTTTAGACAGCAGGTGTTTTTAGTCACCAGTTTTATACACATCAGTGTATACTTGTCAATCCCTATCTCCCAATTCATCACAGCACCACCCCAAACCCTCCATCGCTTTCCCCCCTCGGTGTCCACATGTTTGTTCTCTATGTCTGTGTCTCAATTGCTGCCCTGCAAACCGGTTCATCTGTACCACTTTTCTAGGTTCCACATATATGCATTAATAGAGAATATTTGTTCTTCCCTTTCTGGCTTACTTCACTCTATGACAGCCTCTAAATCCATCCGCATCTCAACAAATGACCCGATGGCGTTCTTTTTATGGCTGACTAGTATTCCATTGCATATATGTATCACATCTTCTTTATCCATTCGTCTGTCAATGGGCATTTAGGTTGCTTCCATGACCTGGATATTGTAAATAGTGCTGCAATGAACATTGGGTGCATGTGTCCTTTTAATGATGGTCTTCTCTGGTTATATGCCCAGTAGTGGGATTGCTGTGTCATATGGCATTTCTCTTTTTAGTTGTTTAAAGAAACTCCGTACTCTTCCTCTTAGCAGCAGTATTAATTTACAGTCCCACCAACAGTGCAAGAGGGTTCCCTATTGGGCACACCCTCTGCACCATTTATTGTTTGTAGATTTTTGGATGGTGTCCCTTCTGAATGGGGTGAGCTGATGCCTCTTTGTAATTTTAATTTGCATTTTTCTAATGACTAGTGATGTTGAGCATTCTTTCATGCATTTGTTGGCTCTCTGTATATCTTCTTTGGAGTAATGTCTCCTTAGTCTTCCGCCAATTTTTGTATTGGTTCTTTGTTTTTTATTGATATTGAGCTGCCTGAATGTAAACTTTTGAAATTAATCATGTTTCACTTGGCTTCAACTGGATAGGTCTTCTCAGATTATGTCTAAGTTTTCCACTTTTACTTTCCTTTCCATTTCTCTAGGAGGTGGGTCAAAAAGTTCTTGCTGTGATTTATGTCCTAGAGTGTTCTCCCTATGTTTTCCTTTAAGAGTTTTAGAGTGTCTGCCCATAGACTTCAGGCTTTAATCCATTTTGAGTTTATTTTTCTGTATGGTGTCAAGGAGTGTTCTAATTTCATTCTTTTCCATGGAGCTGTCCACTTTTCCCAGCACCACTTACTTAAGAGGCTGTCTTTTCTCCATTGAGTATTCTTGTCTCCTTTAAAAAAGATAGGTAATCCTATGTGTGTGGGCTTATCTCTGCCTTTGTATCCTGTTCCATTGATCAACATTTCGGTTTTTTTCACAGTACGATACTGTCTTGACTACTGTAGCTTTGTCATACAGTCTGACATCAGGAAAAGTGATTCCTCCAGCTCCGTTTTGCTTTCTGAGGATTACTTTTGGCTGTTCAGGGTATCTTGTGTTTTCATACAAATTGTGAAAGTTTTTGTTCTAGTTTGGTGAAAAATGCCGTTGGTTGTATGACAAAGATTGCAATGAATCTGTGGATTCCTTTAGGTAGTATAGTCATTTTCACCATTTTCATTCTCCCAAGCCAAGTATATGGTGTGTCTCTCCATCTGTTTGTATCGTCTTTATTTTTTTTTTATCAGTGTCTTATAGTTATCTGCGCACAAGTCCTTTGTCTCCTTAGGTACGTTTATTCCTAGGTATTTTATTCATTTTGTTGCAGTGGTAAATCTCAATGTTTCCTTAAATTCTCTTTTAGATTTTTCTTCGGTAGTGCGTAGGAAAGCAAGAGATTTCTGTGCATTAATTTTTATCCTGCTACTTTACGGGATTCATTGATTAGCTCTAGTCGTTTTATGGTAGCATCTTTAGGAGTCTCGATGTGTAGCATCATGTCATCTGCAAAACAGTGACAGTTTTATTTCTTCTTTTCTGATTTCGATTCATTTATTTCTTTTTCTTCTCTGACCACTGTGGGTAAAACTTCCAAAACTCTGTGGAATAATAGCGATGAGACTGGGCAACCTTGTCTTGTTCATGACCTTAGGGGAAATATTTTCAGTTTCTCATGATAAACCAAGATGGTGGCTGTGGGTTTGTCATATATGGCCTTTATTATGTGGAGGTTTGTTCCGTCTATGCCTACTTTCTGGAAAGTTTGCAGCATAAATGAGTGTTGACTATTTTGTTGAATATAAATTTATGTGTATATTGATGTATTTATATATTTATGGCCGTGTTCGGTCTTCGTGTCTGTTTGCAGGCTTTCTTTGTTGCTGCGAGCGGGGGCACTCTTCGTTGCAGTGCACGGGCTCTAGGTGCGTGGGATTCATTTCTTGTGGCACGCGGCCTCAGTACTTGTGTCTCGCAGGCTCTAGAGCGCAGGCTCAGTAGTTGTGGTGCATGGGCTTAGCTGCTCCATGGCATGTGGGATCGTCCCAGACCACGGTTCGAACCCATACCCCTCGCATCGTCAGGCAGACTCTCAAACACTGCGCCACCTGGGAAGCCCTGGGTGAGGACTTTTGGGGAAAGCTTTTTCTGCATCTATTGAGATGATCACATGGTTGGTATCCCTCCATTTATTTATTTATTTTTCGATAGGTGGGCATTATCTACGTTGAAACATAATTGTTGCAAAATGTAATTCTGTATTCATTGTTTTTTTAACTTGATTTAATTTATTTCTTTTAGACAGCAGGTGTTTTTAGTCACCAGTTTTATACACATCAGTGTATACTTGTCAATCCCTATCTCCCAATTCATCACAGCACCACCCCAAACCCTCCATCGCTTTCCCCCCTCGGTGTCCACATGTTTGTTCTCTATGTCTGTGTCTCAATTGCTGCCCTGCAAACCGGTTCATCTGTACCACTTTTCTAGGTTCCACATATATGCATTAATAGAGAATATTTGTTCTTCCCTTTCTGGCTTACTTCACTCTATGATAGCCTCTAAATCCATCCGCATCTCAACAAATGACCCGATGGCGTTCTTTTTATGGCTGACTAGTATTCCATTGCATATATGTATCACATCTTCTTTATCCATTCGTCTGTCAATGGGCATTTAGGTTGCTTCCATGACCTGGATATTGTAAATAGTGCTGCAATGAACATTGGGTGCATGTGTCCTTTTAATGATGGTCTTCTCTGGTTATATGCCCAGTAGTGGGATTGCTGTGTCATATGGCATTTCTCTTTTTAGTTGTTTAAAGAAACTCCGTACTCTTCCTCTTAGCAGCAGTATTAATTTACAGTCCCACCAACAGTGCAAGAGGGTTCCCTATTGGGCACACCCTCTGCAACATTTATTGTTTGTAGATTTTTGGATGGTGTCCCTTCTGAATGGGGTGAGCTGATGCCTCTTTGTAATTTTAATTTGCATTTTTCTAATGAGTAGTGATGTTGAGCATTCTTTCATGCATTTGTTGGCTCTCTGTATATCTTCTTTGGAGTAATGTCTCCTTAGTCTTCCGCCAATTTTTGTATTGGTTCTTTGTTTTTTATTGATATTGAGCTGCCTGAATGTAAAATTTTGAAATTAATCATGTTTCACTTGGCTTCAACTGGATAGGTCTTCTCAGATTATGTCTAAGTTTTCCACTTTTACTTTCCTTTCCATTTCTCTAGGAGGTGGGTCAAAAAGTTCTTGCTGTGATTTATGTCCTAGAGTGTTCTCCCTATGTTTTCCTTTAAGAGTTTTAGAGTGTCTGCCCATAGACTTCAGGCTTTAATCCATTTTGAGTTTATTTTTCTGTATGGTGTCAAGGAGTGTTCTAATTTCATTCTTTTCCATGTAGCTGTCCACTTTTCCCAGCACCACTTACTTAAGAGGCTGTCTTTTCTCCATTGAGTATTCTTGTCTCCTTTAAAAAAGATAGGTAATCCTATGTGTGTGGGCTTATCTCTGCCTTTGTATCCTGTTCCATTGATCAACATTTCGGTTTTTTTCACAGTACGATACTGTCTTGACTACTGTAGCTTTGTCATACAGTCTGACATCAGGAAAAGTGATTCCTCCAGCTCCGTTTTGCTTTCTGAGGATTACTTTTGGCTGTTCAGGGTATTTTGTGTTTTCATACAAATTGTGAAAGTTTTTGTTCTAGTTTGGTGAAAAATGCCGTTGGTTGTATGACAAAGATTGCAGTGAATCTGTGGATTCCTTTAGGTAGTATAGTCATTTTCACCATTTTCATTCTCCCAAGCCAAGTATATGGTGTGTCTCTCCATCTGTTTGTATCGTCTTTATTTTTTTTTTATCAGTGTCTTATAGTTATCTGCGCACAGGTCCTTTGTCTCCTTAGGTACGTTTATTCCTAGGTATTTTATTCATTTTGTTGCAGTGGTAAATCTCAATGTTTCCTTAAATTCTCTTTTAGATTTTTCTTCGGTAGTGCCTAAGAAAGCAAGAGATTTCTGTGCATTAATTTTTATCCTGCTACTTTACGGGATTCATTGATTAGCTCTAGTCGTTTTATGGTAGCATCTTTAGGATTCTCGATGTGTAGCATCATGTCATCTGCAAAACAGTGACAGTTTTATTTGTTCTGTTCTGATTTCGATTCATTTATTTCTTTTTCTTCTCTGACCACTGTGGGTAAAACTTCCAAAACTCTGTGGAATAATAGCGATGAGACTGGGCAACCTTGTCTTGTTCATGACCTTAGGGGAAATATTTTCAGTTTCTCATGATAAACCAAGATGGTGGCTGTGGGTTTGTCATATATGGCCTTTATTATGTGGAGGTTTGTTCCGTCTATGCCTACTTTCTGGAAAGTTTGCAGCATAAATGAGTGTTGACTATTTTGTTTAATATAAATTTATGTGTATATTGATGTATTTATATATTTATGGCCGTGTTCGGTCTTCGTGTCTGTTTGCAGGCTTTCTTTGTTGCTGCGAGCGGGGGCACTCTTCGTTGCAGTGCACGGGCTCTAGGTGCGTGGGATTCATTTCTTGTGGCACGCGGCCTCAGTACTTGTGTCTCGCAGGCTCTAGAGTGCAGGCTCAGTAGTTGTGGTGCATGGGCTTAGCTGCTCCATGGCATGTGGGATCGTCCCAGACCACGGTTCGAACCCATACCCCTCGCATCGTCAGGCAGACTCTGAAACACTGCGCCACCTGGGAAGCCCTGGGTGAGGACTTTTGGGGAAAGCTTTTTCTGCATCTATTGAGATGATCACATGGTTGGTATCCCTCCATTTATTTATTTATTTTTCGATAGGTGGGCATTATCTACGTTGAAACATAATTGTTGCAAAATGTAATTCTGTATTCATTGTTTTTTTAACTTGATTTAATTTATTTCTTTTAGACAGCAGGTGTTTTTAGTCACCAGTTTTATACACATCAGTGTATACTTGTCAATCCCTATCTCCCAATTCATCACAGCACCACCCCAAACCCTCCATCGCTTTCCCCCCTCGGTGTCCACATGTTTGTTCTCTATGTCTGTGTCTCAATTGCTGCCCTGCAAACCGGTTCATCTGTACCACTTTTCTAGGTTCCACATATATGCATTAATAGAGAATATTTGTTCTTCCCTTTCTGGCTTACTTCACTCTATGACAGCCTCTAAATCCATCCGCATCTCAACAAATGACCCGATGGCGTTCTTTTTATGGCTGACTAGTATTCCATTGCATATATGTATCACATCTTCTTTATCCATTCGTCTGTCAATGGGCATTTAGGTTGCTTCCATGACCTGGATATTGTAAATAGTGCTGCAATGAACATTGGGTGCATGTGTCCTTTTAATGATGGTCTTCTCTGGTTATATGCCCAGTAGTGGGATTGCTGTGTCATATGGCATTTCTCTTTTTAGTTGTTTAAAGAAACTCCGTACTCTTCCTCTTAGCAGCAGTATTAATTTACAGTCCCACCAACAGTGCAAGAGGGTTCCCTATTGGGCACACCCTCTGCAACATTTATTGTTTGTAGATTTTTGGATGGTGTCCCTTCTGAATGGGGTGAGCTGATGCCTCTTTGTAATTTTAATTTGCATTTTTCTAATGAGTAGTGATGTTGAGCATTCTTTCATGCATTTGTTGGCTCTCTGTATATCTTCTTTGGAGTAATGTCTCCTTAGTCTTCCGCCAATTTTTGTATTGGTTCTTTGTTTTTTATTGATATTGAGCTGCCTGAATGTAAAATTTTGAAATTAATCATGTTTCACTTGGCTTCAACTGGATAGGTCTTCTCAGATTATGTCTAAGTTTTCCACTTTTACTTTCCTTTCCATTTCTCTAGGAGGTGGGTCAAAAAGTTCTTGCTGTGATTTATGTCCTAGAGTGTTCTCCCTATGTTTTCCTTTAAGAGTTTTAGAGTGTCTGCCCATAGACTTCAGGCTTTAATCCATTTTGAGTTTATTTTTCTGTATGGTGTCAAGGAGTGTTCTAATTTCATTCTTTTCCATGTAGCTGTCCACTTTTCCCAGCACCACTTACTTAAGAGGCTGTCTTTTCTCCATTGAGTATTCTTGTCTCCTTTAAAAAAGATAGGTAATCCTATGTGTGTGGGCTTATCTCTGCCTTTGTATCCTGTTCCATTGATCAACATTTCGGTTTTTTTCACAGTACGATACTGTCTTGACTACTGTAGCTTTGTCATACAGTCTGACATCAGGAAAAGTGATTCCTCCAGCTCCGTTTTGCTTTCTGAGGATTACTTTTGGCTGTTCAGGGTATTTTGTGTTTTCATACAAATTGTGAAAGTTTTTGTTCTAGTTTGGTGAAAAATGCCGTTGGTTGTATGACAAAGATTGCAGTGAATCTGTGGATTCCTTTAGGTAGTATAGTCATTTTCACCATTTTCATTCTCCCAAGCCAAGTATATGGTGTGTCTCTCCATCTGTTTGTATCGTCTTTATTTTTTTTTTATCAGTGTCTTATAGTTATCTGCGCACAGGTCCTTTGTCTCCTTAGGTACGTTTATTCCTAGGTATTTTATTCATTTTGTTGCAGTGGTACATCTCAATGTTTCCTTAAATTCTCTTTTAGATTTTTCTTCGGTAGTGCCTAAGAAAGCAAGAGATTTCTGTGCATTAATTTTTATCCTGCTACTTTACGGGATTCATTGATTAGCTCTAGTCGTTTTATGGTAGCATCTTTAGGATTCTCGATGTGTAGCATCATGTCATCTGCAAAACAGTGACAGTTTTATTTGTTCTGTTCTGATTTCGATTCATTTATTTCTTTTTCTTCTCTGACCACTGTGGGTAAAACTTCCAAAACTCTGTGGAATAATAGCGATGAGACTGGGCAACCTTGTCTTGTTCATGACCTTAGGGGAAATATTTTCAGTTTCTCATGATAAACCAAGATGGTGGCTGTGGGTTTGTCATATATGGCCTTTATTATGTGGAGGTTTGTTCCGTCTATGCCTACTTTCTGGAAAGTTTGCAGCATAAATGAGTGTTGACTATTTTGTTTAATATAAATTTATGTGTATATTGATGTATTTATTTATTTATGGCCGTGTTCGGTCTTCGTGTCTGTTTGCAGGCTTTCTTTGTTGCTGCGAGCGGGGGCACTCTTCGTTGCAGCGCACGGGCTCTAGGTGCGTGGGATTCATTTCTTGTGGCACGCGGCCTCAGTACTTGTGTCTCGCAGGCTCTAGAGCGCAGGCTCAGTAGTTGTGGTGCATGGGCTTAGCTGCTCCATGCCATGTGGGATCGTCCCAGACCACGGTTCGAACCCATACCCCTCGCATCGTCAGGCAGACTCTCAAACACTGCGCCACCTGGGAAGCCCTGGGTGTGGACTTTTGGGGAAAGCTTTTTCTGCATCTATTGAGATGATCACATGGTTGGTATCCCTCCATTTATTTATTTATTTTTCGATAGGTGGGCATTATCTACGTTGAAACATAATTGTTGCAAAATGTAATTCTGTATTGATTGTTTTTTTAACTTAATTTAATTCATTTCTTTTAGACAGCAGGTGTTTTTAGTCACCAATTTTATACACATCAGTGTATACTTGTCAATCCCTATCTCCCAATTCATCACAGCACCACCCCAAACCCTCCATCGCTTTCCCCCCTCGGTGTCCACATGTTTGTTCTCTATGTCTGTGTCTCAATTGCTGCCCTGCAAACCGGTTCATCTGTACCACTTTTCTATGTTCCACATATATGCATTAATAGAGAATATTTGTTCTTCCCTTTCTGGCTTACTTCACTCTATGACAGCCTCTAAATCCATCCGCATCTCAACAAATGACCCGATGGCGTTCTTTTTATGGCTGACTAGTATTCCATTGCATATATGTATCACATCTTCTTTATCCATTCGTCTGTCAATGGGCATTTAGGTTGCTTCCATGACCTGGATATTGTAAATAGTGCTGCAATGAACATGGGGTGCATGTGTCCTTTTAATGATGGTCTTCTCTGGTTATATGCCCAGTAGTGGGATTGCTGTGTCATATGGCATTTCTCTTTTTAGTTGTTTAAAGAAACTCTGTACTCTTCCTCTTAGCAGCAGTATTAATTTACAGTCCCACCAACAGTGCAAGAGGGTTCCCTATTGGGCACACCCTCTGCACCATTTATTGTTTGTAGATTTTTGGATGGTGGCCCTTCTGAATGGGGTGAGCTGATACCTCTTTGTAATTTTGATTTGCATTTTTCTAATGACTAGTGATGTTGAGCATTCTTTCATGCGTTTGTTGGCTCTCTGTATATCTTCTTTGGAGTAATGTCTACTTAGTCTTCCGCCAATTTTTGTATTGGTTCTTTGTTTTTTATTGATATTGAGCTGCCTGAATGTCAACTTTTGAAATTAATCATGTTTCACTTGGCTTCAACTGGAAAGGTCTTCTCAGATTATGTCTAAGTTTTCCATTTATATTTTCCTTTCCATTTCTCTAGGAGGTGGGTCCAAAAGTTCTTGCTGTGATTTATGTCATGGAGTGTTCTCCCTATGTTTTCCTTTAAGAGTTTTAGAGTGTCTGCCCATAGACTTCAGGCTTTCAACCATTTTGAGTTTATTTTTCTGTATGGTGTCAAGGAGTGTTCTAATTTCATTCTTTTCCATGTAGCTGTCCACTTTTCCCAGCACCACTTACTTAAGAGGCTGTCTTTTCTCCATTGAGTATTCTTGTCTCCTTTAAAAAAGATAGGTAATCCTATGTGTGTGGGCTTATCTCTGCCTTTGTATCCTGTTCCATTGATCAACATTTCAGTTTTTTTCACGGTACGATACTGTCTTGACTACTGTAGCTTTGTGATACAGTCTGACATCAGGAAAAGTGATTCCTCCAGCTCCGTTTTGCTTTCTGAGGATTACTTTTGGCTGTTCAGGGTATTTTGTGTTTTCATACAAATTGTGAAAGTTTTTGTTCTAGTTTGGTGAAAAATGCCGTTGGTTGTATGACAAAGATTGCACTGAATCTGTGGATTCCTTTAGGTAGTATAGTCATTTTCACCATTTTCATTCTCCCAAGCCAAGTATATGGTATGTCTCTCCATCTGTTTGTATCGTCTTTATTTTTTTTTTATCAGTGTCTTATAGTTATCTGTGCACAGGTCCTTTGTCTCCTTAGGTACGTTTATTCCTAGGTATTTTATTCATTTTGTTGCAGTGGTAAATCTCAATGTTTCCTTAAATTCTCTTTTAAATTTTTCTTCGGTAGTGCCTAGGAAAGCAAGAGATTTCTGTGCATTAATTTTTATCCTGCTACTTTACGGGATTCATTGATTAGCTCTAGTCGTTTTATGGTAGCATCTTTAGGAGTCTCGATGTGTAGCATCATGTCATCTGCAAAACAGTGACAGTTTTATTTCTTCTTTTCTGATTTCGATTCATTTACTTCTTTTTCTTCTCTGACCACTGTGGGTAAAACTTCCAAAACTCTGTGGAATAATAGCGATGAGACTGGGCAACCTTGTCTTGTTCATGACCTTAGGGGAAATATTTTCAGTTTCTCATGATAAACCAAGATGGTGGCTGTGGGTTTGTCATATATGGCCTTTATTATGTGGAGGTTTGTTCCGTCTATGCCTACTTTCTGGAAAGTTTGCAGCATAAATGAGTGTTGACTATTTTGTTTAATATAAATTTATGTGTATATTGATGTATTTATTTATTTATGGCCGAGTTCGGTCTTCGTGTCTGTTTGCAGGCTTTCTTTGTTGCTGCGAGCGGGGGCGCTCTTCGTTGCAGTGCACGGGCTCTAGGTGCGTGGGATTCATTTCTTGTGGCACGCAGCCTCAGTAGTTGTGTCTCGCAGGCTCTAGAGCGCAGGCTCAGTAGTTGTGGTGCATGGGCTTAGCTGCTCCATGGCATGTGGGATCGTCCCAGACCACGGTTCGAACCGATACCCCTCGCATCGTCAGGCAGACTCTCAAACACTGCGCCACCTGGGAAGCCCTGGGTGTGGACTTTTGGGGAAAGCTTTTTTTCTGCATCTATTGAGATGATCACATGGTTGGTATCCCTCCATTTATTTATTTATTTTTCGATAGGTGGGCATTATCTACGATGAAACATAATTGTTGCAAAATGTAATTCTGTATTGATTGTTTTTTTAACTTAATTTAATTTATTTCTTTTAGATAGCAGGTGTTTTTAGTCACCAATTTTATACAAATCAGTGTATACTTGTCAATCCCTATCTCCCAATTCATCACAGCACCACCCCAAACCCTCCATCGCTTTCCCCCCCTCGGTGTCCACATGTTTGTTCTCTATGTCTGTGTCTCAATTGCTGCCCTGCAAACCGGTTCATCTGTACCACTTTTCTAGGTTCCACATATATGCATTAATAGAGAATATTTGTTCTTCCCTTTCTGGCTTACTTCACTCTATGACAGCCTCTAAATCCATCCGCATCTCAACAAATGACCCGATGGCGTTCTTTTTATGGCTGACTAGTATTCCATTGCATATATGTATCACATCTTCTTTATCCATTCGTCTGTCACTGGGCATTTAGGTTGCTTCCATGACCTGGATATTGTAAATAGTGCTGCAATGAACATTGGGTGCATGTGTCCTTTTAATGATGGTCTTCTCTGGTTATATGCCCAGTAGTGGGATTGCTGTGTCATATGGCATTTCTCTTTTTAGTTGTTTAAAGAAACTCCGTACTCTTCATCTTAGCAGCAGTATTAACTTACAGTCCCACCAACAGTGCAAGAGGGTTACCTATTGGGCACACCCCCTGCAACATTTATTGTTTGTAGATTTTTGGATGGTGGCCCTTCTGAATGGGGTGAGCTGATACCTCTTTGTAATTTTGATTTGCATTTTTCTAATGACTAGTGATGTTGAGCATTCTTTCATGCGTTTGTTGGCTTTCTGTATATCTTCTTTGGAGTAATGTCTACTTAGTCTTCCACCAATTTTTGTGTTGGTTCTTTGTTTTTTATTGATATTGAGCTGCCTGAATGTAAACTTTTGAAATTAATCATGTTTCACTTTGCTTCAACTGGAAAGGTCTTCTCAGATTACGTCTAAGTTTTCCATTTTTATTTTTCTTTCCATTTCTCTAGGAGGTGGTTCAAAAAGTTCTTGCTGTGATTTATGTCATAGAGTGTTCTCCCTATGTTTTCCTTTAAGAGTTTTAGAGTGTCTGCCCATAGACTTCCGGCTTTAATCCATTTTGAGTTTATTTTTCTGTATGCTGTCAAGGAGTGTTCTAATTTCATTCTTTTCCATGTAGCTGTCCACTTTTCCCAGCACCACTTACTTAAGAGGCTGTCTTTTCTCCATTGAGTATTCTTGTCTCCTTTACAAAAGATAGGTAATCCTATGTGTGTGGGCTTATCTCTGCCTTTTTATCCTGTTCCATTGATCAACATTTCGGTTTTTTTCACAGTACGATACTGTCTTGACTACTGTAGCTTTGTGATACAGTCTGACATCAGGAAAAGTGATTCCTCCAGCTCCGTTTTGCTTTCTGAGGATTACTTTTGGCTGTTCAGGGTATTTTGTGTTTTCATACAAATTGTGAAATTTTTTGTTCTAGTTTGGTGAAAAATGCCGTTGGTTGTATGACAAAGATTGCATTGAATCTGTGGATTCCTTTAGGTAGTATAGTCATTTTCACCGTTTTCATTCTCCCAAGCCAAGTATATGGTATGTCTCTCCATCTGTTTGTATCTTCTTTATTTTTTTTCTATCAGTGTCTTATAGTTATCTGCGCACAGGTCCTTTGTCTCCTTAGGTACGTTTATTCCTAGGTATTTTATTCATTTTGTTGCAGTGGTAAATCTCAATGTTTCCTTAAATTCTCTTTTAGATTTTTCTTCGGTAGTGCGTAGGAAAGCAAGAGATTTCTGTGCATTAATTTTTATCCTGCTACTTTACGGGATTCATTGATTAGCTCTAGTCGTTTTATGGTAGCATCTTTAGGAGTCTCGATGTGTAGCATCATGTCATCTGCAAAAGAGTGACAGTTTTATTTCTTCTTTTCTGATTTCGAATCATTTATTTCTTTTTCTTCTCTGACCACTGTGGGTAAAACTTCCAAAACTCTGTGGAATAATAGCGATGAGACTGGGCAACCTTGTCTTGCTCATGACCTTAGGGGAAATATTTTCAGTTTCTCATGATAAACCAAGATGGTGGCTGTGGGTTTGTCATATATGGCCTTTATTATGTGGAGGTTTGTTCCGTCTATGCCTACTTTCTGGAAAGTTTGCAGCATAAATGAGTGTTGACTATTTTGTTTAATATAAATTTATGTGTATATTGATGTATTTATTTATTTATGGCCGTGTTCAGTCTTCGTGTCTGTTTGCAGGCTTTCTTTGTTGCTGCGAGCGGGGGCACTCTTCGTTGTAGTGCACGGGCTCTAGGTGCGTGGGATTCATTTCTTGTGGCATGCAGCCTCAGTACTTGTGTCTCGCAGGCTCTAGAGCGCAGGCTCAGTAGTTGTGGTGCATGGGCTTAGCTGCTCCATGGCATGTGGGATCGTCCCAGACCACGGTTCGAACCCATACCCCTCGCATCGTCAGGCAGACTCTCAAACACTGCGCCACCTGGGAAGCCGTGGGTGTGGACTTTTGGGGAAAGCTTTTTCTGCATCTATTGAGATGATCACATGGTTGGTATCCCTCCATTTATTTATTTAGTTTTCGATAGGTGGGCATTATCTACGTTGAAACATAATTGTTGCAAAATGTAATTCTGTATTGATTGTTTTTTTAACTTAATTTAATTTATTTCTTTTAGACAGCAGGTGTTTTTAGTCACCAATTTTATACACATCAGTGTATACTTGTCAATCCCTATCTCCCAATTCATCACAGCACCACCCCAAACCCTCCATCGCTTTCCCCCCTCGGTGTCCACATGTTTGTTCTCTATGTCTGTGTCTCAATTGCCTCCCTGCAAACCGGTTCATCTGTACCATTTTTCTAGGTTCCACATATATGCATTAATAGAGAATAATTGTTCTTCCCTTTCTGGCTTACTTCACTCTATGACAGCCTCTAAATCCATCCGCATCTCAACAAATGACCCGATGGCGTTCTTTTTATGGCTGACTAGTATTCCATTGCATATATGTATCACATCTTCTTTATCCATTCGTCTGTCAATGGGCATTTAGGTTGCTTCCATGACCTGGATATTGTAAATAGTGCTGCAATGAACATTGGGTGCATGTGTCCTTTTAATGATGGTCTTCTCTGGTTATATGCCCAGTAGTGGGATTGCTGTGTCATATGGCATTTCTCTTTTTAGTTGTTTAAAGAAACTCCGTACTCTTCATCTTAGCAGCAGTATTAACTTACAGTCCCACCAACAGTGCAAGAGGGTTCCCTATTGGGCACACCCCCTGCAACATTTATTGTTTGTAGATTTTTGGATGGTGGCCCTTCTGAATGGGGTGAGCTGATACCTCTTTGTAATTTTGATTTGCATTTTTCTAATGACTAGTGATGTTGAGCATTCTTTCATGCGTTTGTTGGCTCTCTGTATATCTTCTTTGGAGTAATGTCTACTTAGTCTTCCACCAATTTTTGTTTTGGTTCTTTGTTTTTTATTGATATTGAGCTGCCTGAATGTAAACTTCTGAAATTAATCATGTTTCACTTTGCTTCAACTGGAAAGGTCTTCTCAGATTATGTCTAAGTTTTCCATTTTTATTTTCCTTTCCGTTTCTCTAGGAGGTGGGTCAAAAAGTTCTTGCTGTGATTTATGTCATAGAGTGTTCTCCCTATGTTTTCCTTTAAGAGTTTTAGAGTGTCTGCCCATAGACTTCAGGCTTTAATCCATTTTGAGTTTATTTTTGTGTATGGTGTCAACAAGTGTTCTAATTTCATTGTTTTCCAAGTAGCTGTCCACTTTTCCCAGCACCACTTACTTAAGAGGCTGTCTTTTCTCCATTGAGTATTCTTGTCTCCTTTAAAAAAGATAGGTAATCCTATGTGTGTGGGCTTATCTCTGCCTTTTTATCCTGTTCCATTGATCAACATTTCGGTTTTTTTCACAGTACGATATTGTCTTGACTACTGTAGCTTTGTGATACAGTCTGACATCAGGAAAAGTGATACCTCCAGCTCCGTTTTGCTTTCTGAGGATTACTTTTGGCTGTTCAGGGTATTTTGTGTTTTCATACAAATTGTGAAAGTTTTTGTTCTAGTTTGGTGAAAAATGCCGTTGGTTGTATGACAAAGATTGCAATGAATCTGTGGATTCCTTTAGGTAGTATAGTCATTTTCACCATTTTCATTCTCCCAAGCCAAGTATATGGTATGTCTCTCCATCTGTTTGTATCTTCTTTATTTTTTTTTTATCAGTGTCTTATAGTTATCTGCGCACAGGTCCTTTGTCTCCTTAGGTACGTTTATTCCTAGGTATTTTATTCATTTTGTTGCAGTGGTAAATCTCAATGTTTCCTTAAATTCTCTTTTAGATTTTTCTTCGGTAGTGCCTAGGAAAGCAAGAGATTTCTGTGCATTAATTTTTATCCTGCTACTTTACAGGATTCATTGATTAGCTCTAGTCGTTTTATGGTAGCATCTTTAGGAGTCTCGATGTGTAGCATCATGTCATCTGCAAAACAGTGACAGTTTTATTTCTTCTTTTCTGATTTCGAATCATTTATTTCTTTTTCTTCTCTGACCACTGTGGGTAAAACTTCCAAAACTCTGTGGAATAATAGCGATGAGACTGGGCAACCTTGTCTTGCTCATGACCTTAGGGGAAATATTTTCAGTTTCTCATGATAAACCAAGATGGTGGCTGTGGGTTTGTCATATATGGCCTTATTATGTGGAGGTTTGTTCCGTCTATGCCTACTTTCTGGAAAGTTTGCAGCATAAATGAGTGTTGACTATTTTCTTTAATATAAATTTATGTGTATATTGATGTATTTATTTATTTATGGCCGTGTTCAGTCTTCGTGTCTGTTTGCAGGCTTTCTTTGTTGCTGCGAGCGGGGGCACTCTTCGTTGTAGTGCACGGGCTCTAGGGGCGTGGGATTCATTTCTTGTGGCACGCAGCCTCAGTAGTTGTGTCTCGCAGGCTCTAGAGCGCAGGCTCAGTAGTTGTGGTGCATGGGCTTAGCTGCTCCATGGCATGTGGGATCATCCCAGACCACGGTTCGAACCCATACCCCTCGCATCGTCAGGCAGACTCTCACACACTGCGCCACCTGGGAAGCCCTGGGTGTGGACTTTTGGGGAAAGCTTTTTCTGCATCTATTGAGATGATCACATGGTTGGTATCCCTCCATTTATTTATTTAGTTTTCGATAGGTGGGCATTATCTACGTTGAAACATAATTGTTGCAAAATGTAATTCTGTATTGATTGTTTTTTTAACTTAATTGAATTTATTTCTTTTAGACAGCAGGTGTTTTTAGTCACCAATTTTATACACATCAGTGTATACTTGTCAATCCCTATCTCCCAATTCATCACAGCACCACCCCAAACCCTCCATCGCTTTCCCCCCTCGGTGTCCACATGTTTGTTCTCTATGTCTGTGTCTCAATTGCTGCCCTGCAAACCGGTTCATCTGTACCACTTTTCTAGGTTCCACATATATGCATTAATAGAGAATATTTGTTCTTCCCTTTCTGGCTTACTTCACTCTATGACAGCCTCTAAATCCATCCGCATCTCAACAAATGACCCGATGGCGTTCTTTTTATGGCTGACTAGTATTCCATTGCATATATGTATCACATCTTCTTTATCCATTCGTCTGTCAATGGGCATTTAGGTTGCTTCCATGACCTGGATATTGTAAATAGTGCTGCAATGAACATTGGGTGCATGTGTCCTTTTAATGATGGTCTTCTCTGGTTATATGCCCAGTAGTGGGATTGCTGTGTCATATGGCATTTCTCTTTTTAGTTGTTTAAAGAAACTCCGTACTCTTCATCTTAGCAGCAGTATTAACTTACAGTCCCACCAACAGTGCAAGAGGGTTCCCTATTGGGCACACCCCCTGCAACATTTATTGTTTGTAGATTTTTGGATGGTGGCCCTTCTGAATGGGGTGAGCTGATACCTCTTTGTAATTTTGATTTGCATTTTTCTAATGACTAGTGATGTTGAGCATTCTTTCATGCGTTTGTTGGCTCTCTGTATATCTTCTTTGGAGTAATGTCTACTTAGTCTTCCACCAATTTTTGTTTTGGTTCTTTGTTTTTTATTGATATTGAGCTGCCTGAATGTAAACTTTTGAAATTAATCATGTTTCACTTTGCTTCAACTGGAAAGGTCTTCTCAGGTTATGTCTAAGTTTTCCATTTTTATTTTCCTTTCCATTTCTCTAGGAGGTGGGTCAAAAAGTTCTTGCTGTGATTTATGTCCTAGAGTGTTCTCCCTATGTTTTCCTTTAAGAGTTTTAGAGTGTCTGCCCATAGACTTCAGGCTTTAATCCATTTTGAGTTTATTTTTCTGTATGGTGTCAAGGAGTGTTCTAATTTCATTCTTTTCCATGTAGCTGTCCACTTTTCCCAGCACCACTTACTTAAGAGGCTGTCTTTTCTCCATTGAGTATTCTTGTCTCCTTTACAAAAGATAGGTAGTCCTATGTGTGTGGGCTTATCTCTGCCTTTTTATCCTGTTCCATTGATCAACATTTCGGTGTTTTTCACAGTACGATACTGTCTTGACTACTGTAGCTTTGTGATACAGTCTGACATCAGGAAAAGTGATTCCTCCAGCTCCGTTTTGCTTTCTGAGGATTACTTTTGGCTGTTCAGGGTATTTTGTGTTTTCATACAAATTGTGAAAGTTTTTGTTCTAGTTTGGTGAAAAATGCCGTTGGTTGTATGACAAAGATTGCATTGAATCTGTGGATTCCTTTAGGTAGTATAGTGATTTTCACCATTTTCATTCTCCCAAGCCAAGTATATGGTATGTCTCTCCATCTGTTTGTATCGTCTTTATTTTTTTTTTATCAGTGTCTTATAGTTATCTGCGCACAGGTCCTTTGTCTCCTTAGGTACGTTTATTCCTAGGTATTTTATTCATTTTGTTGCAGTGGTAAATCTCAATGTTTCCTTAAATTCTCTTTTAGATTTTTCTTCGGTAGTGCCTAGGAAAGCAAGATATTTCTGTGCATTAATTTTTATCCTGCTACTTTACGGGATTCATTGATTAGCTCTAGTCGTTTTATGGTAGCATCTTTAGGAGTCTCGATGTGTAGCATCATGTCATCTGCAAAACAGTGACAGTTTTATTTCTTCATTTCTGATTTCGATTCATTTATTTCTTTTTCTTCTCTGACCACTGTGGGTAAAACTTCCAAAACTCTGTGGAATAATAGCGATGAGACTGGGCAACCTTGTCTTGTTCATGACCTTAGGGGAAATATTTTCAGTTTCTCATGATAAACCAAGATGGTGGCTGTGGGTTTGTCATATATGGCCTTTATTATGTGGAGGTTTGTTCCGTCTATGCCTACTTTCTGGAAAGTTTGCAGCATAAATGAGTGTTGACTATTTTGTTTAATATAAATTTATGTGTATATTGATGTATTTATTTATTTATGGCCGTGTTCGGTCTTCGTGTCTGTTTGCAGGCTTTCTTTGTTGCTGCGAGCGGGGGCACTCTTCGTTGCAGTGCACGGGCTCTAGGTGCGTGGGATTCATTTCTTGTGGCACGCGGCCTCAGTAGTTGTGTCTCGCAGGCTCTAGAGCGCAGGCTCAGTAGTTGTGGTGCATGGGCTTAGCTGCTCCATGGCATGTGGGATCGTCCCAGACCACGGTTCGAACCCATACCCCTCGCATCGTCAGGCAGACTCTCAAACACTGCGCCACCTGGGAAGCCCTGGGTGTGGACTTTTGGGGAAAGCTTTTTCTGCATCTATTGAGATGATCACATGGTTGGTATCCCTCCATTTATTTATTTAGTTTTCGATAGGTGGGCATTATCTACGTTGAAACATAATTGTTGCAAAATGTAATTCTGTATTGATTGTTTTTTTAACTTAATTGAATTTATTTCTTTTAGACAGCAGGTGTTTTTAGTCACCAATTTTATACACATCAGTGTATACTTGTCAATCCCTATCTCCCAATTCATCACAGCACCACCCCAAACCCTCCATCGCTTTCCCCCCTCGGTGTCCACATGTTTGTTCTCTATGTCTGTGTCTCAATTGCTGCCCTGCAAACCGGTTCATCTGTACCACTTTTCTAGGTTCCACATATATGCATTAACATAGAATATGTGTTCTTCCCTTTCTGGCTTACTTCACTCTATGACAGCCTCTAAATCCATCCGCATCTCAACAAATGACCCGATGGCGTTCTTTTTATGGCTGAATAGTATTCCATTGCATATATGTATCACATCTTCTTTATCCATTCGTCTGTCAATGGGCATTTAGGTTGCTTCCATGACCTGGATATTGTAAATAGTGCTGCAATGAACATTGGGTGCATGTGTCCTTTTAATGATGGTCTTCTCTGGTTATATGCCCAGTAGTGGGATTGCTGTGTCATATGGCATTTCTCTTTTTAGTTGTTTAAAGAAACTCCGTACTCTTCCTCTTAGCAGCAGTATTAATTTACAGTCCCACCAACAGTGCAAGAGGGTTCCCTATAGGGCACACCCTCTGCAACATTTATTGTTTGTAGATTTTTGGATGGTGGCCCTTCTGAATGGGGTGAGCTGATACCTCTTTGTAATTTTGATTTGCATTTTTCTAATGACTAGTGATGTTGAGCATTCTTTCATGCGTTTGTTGGCTCTCTGTATATCTTCTTTGGAGTAATGTCTCCTTAGTCTTCCGCCAATTTTTGTATTGGTTCTTTGTTTTTTATTGATATTGAGCTGCCTGAATGTCAACTTCTGAAATTAATCATGTTTCACTTTGCTTCAACTGGAAAGGTCTTCTCAGATTATGTCTAAGTTTTCCATTTTTATTTTCCTTTCCGTTTCTCTAGGAGGTGGGTCAAAAAGTTCTTGCTGTGATCTATGTCATAGAGTGTTCTCCCTATGTTTTCCTTTAAGAGTTTTAGAGTGTCTGCCCATAGACTTCAGGCTTTAATCCATTTTGAGTTTATTTTTCTGTATGGTGTCAAGAAGTGTTCTAATTTCATTGTTTTCCAAGTAGCTGTCCACTTTTCCCAGCACCACTTACTTAAGAGGCTCTCTTTTCTCCATTGAGTATTCTTGTCTCCTTTAAAAAAGATAGGTAATCCTATGTGTGTGGGCTTATCTCTGCCTTTTTATCCTGTTCCATTGATCAACATTTCGGTTTTTTTCACAGTACGATATTGTCTTGACTACTGTAGCTTTGTGATACAGTCTGACATCAGGAAAAGTGATTCCTCCAGCTCCGTTTTGCTTTCTGAGGATTACTTTTGGCTGTTCAGGGTATTTTGTGTTTTCATACAAATTGTGAAAGTTTTTGTTCTAGTTTGGTGAAAAATGCCGTTGGTTGTATGACAAAGATTGCAATGAATCTGTGGATTCCTTTAGGTAGTATAGTCATTTTCACCATTTTCATTCTCCCAAGCCCAGTATATGGTATGTCTCTCCATCTGTTTGTATCGTCTTTATTTTTTTTTTATCAGTGTCTTATAGTTATCTGCGCACAGGTCCTTTGTCTCCTTAGGTACGTTTATTCCTAGGTATTTTATTCATTTTGTTGCAGTGGTAAATCTCAATGTTTCCTTAAATTCTCTTTTAGATTTTTCTTCGGTAGTGCCTAGGAAAGCAAGATATTTCTGTGCATTAATTTTTATCCTGCTACTTTACGGGATTCATTGATTAGCTCTAGTCGTTTTATGGTAGCATCTTTAGGAGTCTCGATGTGTAGCATCATGTCATCTGCAAAACAGTGACAGTTTTATTTCTTCTTTTCTGATTTCGATTCATTTATTTCTTTTTCTTCTCTGACCACTGTGGGTAAAACTTCCAAAACTCTGTGGAATAATAGCGATGAGACTGGGCAACCTTGTCTTGTTCATGACCTTAGGGGAAATATTTGCAGTTTCTCATGATAAACCAAGATGGTTGCTGTGGGTTTGTCTTATATGGCCTTTATTATGTGGAGGTTTGTTCCGTCTATGCCTACTTTCTGGAAAGTTTGCAGCATAAATGATTGTTGACTATTTTGTTTAATATAAATTTATGTGTATATTGATGTATTTATTTATTTATGGCCGTGTTCGGTCTTCGTGTCTGTTTGCAGGCTTTCTTTGTTGCTGAAAGCGGGGGCACACTTCGTTGCAGTGCACGGGCTCTAGGTGCGTGGGATTCATTTCTTGTGGCACGCAGCCTCAGTAGTTGTGTCTCGCAGGCTCTAGAGCGCAGGCTCAGTAGTTGTGGTGCATGGGCTTAGCTGCTCCATGGCATGTGGGATCGTCCCAGACCACGGTTCGAACCCATACCCCTCGCATCGTCAGGCAGACTCTCAAACACTGCGCCACCTGGGAAGCCCTGGGTGTGGACTTTTGTGGAAAGCTTTTTCTGCATCTATTGAGATGATCACATGGTTGGTATCCCTCCATTTATTTATTTATTTTTCGATAGGTGGGCATTATCTACGTTGAAACATAATTGTTGCAAAATGTAATTCTGTATTGATTGTTTTTTTAACTTAATTTAATTTATTTCTTTTAGACAGCAGGTGTTTTTAGTCACCAATTTTATACACATCAGTGTATACTTGTCAATCCCTATCTCCCAATTCATCACAGCAACACCCCAAACCCTCCATCGCTTTCCCCCCTCGGTGTCCACATGTTTGTTCTCTATGTCTGTGTCTCAATTGCTGCCCTGCAAACCGGTTCATCTGTACCACTTTTCTAGGTTCCACATATATGCATTAATAGAGAATATTTGTTCTTCCCTTTCTGGCTTACTTCACTCTATGACAGCCTCTAAATCCATCCGCATCTCAACAAATGACCCGATGGCGTTCTTTTTATGGCTGACTAGTATTCCATTGCATATATGTATCACATCTTCTTTATCCATTCGTCTGTCAATGGGCATTTAGGTTGCTTCCATGACCTGGATATTGTAAATAGTGCTGCAATGAACATTGGGTGCATGTGTCCTTTTAATGATGGTCTTCTCTGGTTATATGCCCAGTAGTGGGATTGCTGTGTCATATGGCATTTCTCTTTTTAGTTGTTTAAAGAAACTCCGTACTCTTCCTCTTAGCAGCAGTATTAATTTACAGTCCCACCAACAGTGCAAGAGGGTTCCCTATTGGGCACACCCTCTGCAACATTTATTGTTTGTAGATTTTTGGATGGTGGCCCTTCTGAATGGGGTGAGCTGATACCTCTTTGTAATTTTGATTTGCATTTTTCTAATGACTAGTGATGTTGAGCATTCTTTCATGCGTTTGTTGGCTCTCTGTATATCTTCTTTGGAGTAATGTCTCCTTAGTCTTCCGCCAATTTTTGTATTGGTTCTTTGTTTTTTATTGATATTGAGCTGCCTGAATGTCAACTTTTGAAATTAATCATGTTTCACTTTGCTTCAACTGGAAAGGTCTTCTCAGATTATGTCTAAGTTTTCCATTTTTATTTTCCTTTCCATTTCTCTAGGAGGTGGGTCAAAAAGTTCTTGCTGTGATTTATGTCATAGAGTGTTCTCCCTATGTTTTCCTTTAAGAGTTTTAGAGTGTCTGCCCATAGACTTCAGGCTTTAATCCATTTTGAGTTTATTTTTCTGTATGGTGTCAAGGAGTGTTCTAATTTCATTCTTTTCCATGTAGCTGTCCACTTTTCCCAGCACCACTTACTTAAGAGGCTGTCTTTTCTCCATTGAGTATTCTTGTCTCCTTTAAAAAAGATAGGTAATCCTATGTGTGTGGGCTTATCTCTGCCTTTGTATCCTGTTCCATTGATCAACATTTCGGTTTTTTTCACAGTACGATACTGTGTTGACTACTGTAGCTTTGTGATACAGTCTGACATCAGGAAAAGTGATTCCTCCAGCTCCGTTTTGCTTTCTGAGGATTACTTTTGGCTGTTCAGGGTATTTTGTGTTTTCATACAAATTGTGAAAGTTTTTGTTCTAGTTTGGTGAAAAATGCCGTTGGTTGTATGACAAAGATTGCAGTGAATCTGTGGATTCCTTTAGGTAGTATAGTCATTTTCACCATTTTCATTCTCCCAAGCCAAGTATATGGTATGTCTCTCCATCTGTTTGTATCGTCTTTATTTTTTTTTTATCAGTGTCTTATAGTTATCTCTGCACAGGTCCTTTGTCTCCTTAGGTACGTTTATTCCTAGGTATTTTATTCATTTTGTTGCAGTGGTAAATCTCAATGTTTCCTTAAATTCTCTTTTAGATTTTTCTTCGGTAGTGCCTAGGAAAGCAAGAGATTTCTGTGCATTAATTTTTATCCTGCTACATTACGGGATTCATTGATTAGCTCTAGTCGTTTTATGGCAGCATCTTTAAGAGTCTCGATGTGTAGCATCATGTCATCTGCAAAACAGTGACAGTTTTATTTCTTCTTTTCTGATTTCGATTCATTTATTTCTTTTTCTTCTCTGACCACTGTGAGTAAAACTTCCAAAACTCTGTGGAATAATAGCGATGAGACTGGGCAACCTTGTCTTGTTCATGACCTTAGGGGAAATATTTTCAGTTTCTCATGATAAACCAAGATGGTGGCTGTGGGTTTGTCATATATGGCCTTTATTATGTGGAGGTTTGTTCCGTCTATGCCTACTTTCTGGAAAGTTTGCAGCATAAATGAGTGTTGACTATTTTGTTTAATATAAATTTATGTGTATATTGATGTATTTATTTATTTATGGCCGTGTTCGGTCTTCGTGTCTGTTTGCAGGCTTTCTTTGTTGCTGCGAGCGGGGGCACTCTTCGTTGCAGTGCACGGGCTCTAGGTGCGTGGGATTCATTTCTTGTGGCACGCGGCCTCAGTAGTTGTGTCTCGCAGGCTCTAGAGCGCAGGCTCAGTAGTTGTGGTGCATGGGCTTAGCTGCTCCATGGCATGTGGGATCGTCCCAGACCACGGTTCGAACCCATACCCCTCGCATCGTCAGGCAGACTCTCAAACACTGCGCCACCTGGGAAGCCCTGGGTGTGGA
This sequence comes from Eubalaena glacialis, assembly GCF_028564815.1. Classification (NCBI taxonomy): domain Eukaryota; kingdom Metazoa; phylum Chordata; class Mammalia; order Artiodactyla; family Balaenidae; genus Eubalaena; species Eubalaena glacialis. The sequence continues at coordinate 3,560,118 of NW_026871156.1, forward strand.
CTTTTGGGGAAAGCTTTTTCTGCATCTATTGAGATGATCACATGGTTGGTATCCCTCCATTTATTTATTTAGTTTTCGATAGGTGGGCATTATCTACGTTGAAACATAATTGTTGCAAAATGTAATTCTGTATTGATTGTTTTTTTAACTTAATTGAATTTATTTCTTTTAGACAGCAGGTGTTTTTAGTCACCAATTTTATACACATCAGTGTATACTTGTCAATCCCTATCTCCCAATTCATCACAGCACCACCCCAAACCCTCCATCGCTTTCCCCCCTCGGTGTCCACATGTTTGTTCTCTATGTCTGTGTCTCAATTGCTGCCCTGCAAACCGGTTCATCTGTACCACTTTTCTAGGTTCCACATATATGCATTAACATAGAATATTTGTTCTTCCCTTTCTGGCTTACTTCACTCTATGACAGCCTCTAAATCCATCCGCATCTCAACAAATGACCCGATGGCGTTCTTTTTATGGCTGAATAGTATTCCATTGCATATATGTATCACATCTTCTTTATCCATTCGTCTGTCAATGGGCATTTAGGTTGCTTCCATGACCTGGATATTGGAAATAGTGCTGCAATGAACATTGGGTGCATGTGTCCTTTTAATGATGGTCTTCTCTGGTTATATGCCCAGTAGTGGGATTGCTGTGTCATATGGCATTTCTCTTTTTAGTTGTTTAAAGAAACTCCGTACTCTTCCTCTTAGCAGCAGTATTAATTTACAGTCCCACCAACAGTGCAAGAGGGTTCCCTATAGGGCACACCCTCTGCAACATTTATTGTTTGTAGATTTTTGGATGGTGGCCCTTCTGAATGGGGTGAGCTGATACCTCTTTGTAATTTTGATTTGCATTTTTCTAATGACTAGTGATGTTGAGCATTCTTTCATGCGTTTGTTGGCTCTCTGTATATCTTCTTTGGAGTAATGTCTCCTTAGTCTTCTGCCAATTTTTGTATTGGTTCTTTGTTTTTTATTGATATTGAGCTGCCTGAATGTCAACTTCTGAAATTAATCATGTTTCACTTTGCTTCAACTGGAAAGGTCTTCTCAGATTATGTCTAAGTTTTCCATTTTTATTTTCCTTTCCGTTTCTCTAGGAGGTGGGTCAAAAAGTTCTTGCTGTGATCTATGTCATAGAGTGTTCTCCCTATGTTTTCCTTTAAGAGTTTTAGAGTGTCTGCCCATAGACTTCAGGCTTTAATCCATTTTGAGTTTATTTTTCTGTATGGTGTCAACAAGTGTTCTAATTTCATTGTTTTCCAAGTAGCTGTCCACTTTTCCCAGCACCACTTACTTAAGAGGCTCTCTTTTCTCCATTGACTATTCTTGTCTCCTTTAAAAAAGATAGGTAATCCTATGTGTGTGGGCTTATCTCTGCCTTTTTATCCTGTTCCATTGATCAACATTTCGGTTTTTTTCACAGTACGATACTGTCTTGACTACTGTAGCTTTGTGATACAGTCTGACATCAGGAAAAGTGATTCCTCCAGCTCCGTTTTGCTTTCTGAGGATTACTTTTGGCTGTTCAGGGTATTTTGTGTTTTCATACAAATTGTGAAAGTTTTTGTTCTAGTTTGGTGAAAAATGCCGTTGGTTGTATGACAAAGATTGCACTGAATCTGTGGATTCCTTTAGGTAGTATAGTCATTTTCACCATTTTCATTCTCCCAAGCCCAGTATATGGTATGTCTCTCCATCTGTTTGTATCGTCTTTATTTTTTTTTTATCAGTGCCTTATAGTTATCTGCGCACAGGTCCTTTGTCTCCTTAGGTACGTTTATTCCTAGGTATTTTATTCATTTTGTTGCAGTGGTAAATCTCAATGTTTCCTTAAATTCTCTTTTAGATTTTTCTTCGGTAGTGCCTAGGAAAGCAAGAGATTTCTGTGCATTAATTTTTATCCTGCTACTTTACGGGATTCATTGATTAGCTCTAGTCGTTTTATGGTAGCATCTTTAGGAGTCTCGATGTGTAGCATCATGTCATCTGCAAAACAGTGACAGTTTTATTTCTTCTTTTCTGATTTCGATTCATTTATTTCTTTTTCTTCTCTGACCACTGTGGGTAAAACTTCCAAAACTCTGTGGAATAATAGCGATGAGACTGGGCAACCTTGTCTTGTTCATGACCTTAGGGGAAATATTTGCAGTTTCTCATGATAAACCAAGATGGTGGCTGTGGGTTTGTCATATATGGCCTTTATTATGTGGAGGTTTGTTCCGTCTATGCCTACTTTCTGGAAAGTTTGCAGCATAAATGATTGTTGACTATTTTGTTTAATATAAATTTATGTGTATATTGATGTATTTATTTATTTATGGCCGTGTTCGGTCTTCGTGTCTGTTTGCAGGCTTTCTTTGTTGCTGAAAGCGGGGGCACACTTCGTTGCAGTGCACGGGCTCTAGGTGCGTGGGATTCATTTCTTGTGGCACGCAGCCTCAGTACTTGTGTCTCGCAGGCTCTAGAGCGCAGACTCAGTAGTTGTGGTGCATGGGCTTAGCTGCTCCATGGCATGTGGGATCGTCCCAGACCACGGTTCGAACCCATACCCCTCGCATCGTCAGGCAGACTCTCAAACACTGCGCCACCTGGGAAGCCCTGGGTGTGGACTTTTGTGGAAAGCTTTTTCTGCATCTATTGAGATGATCACATGGTTGGTATCCCTCCATTTATTTATTTATTTTTCGATAGGTGGGCATTATCTACGTTGAAACATAATTGTTCCAAAATGTAATTCTGTATTGATTGTTTTTTTAACTTAATTTAATTTATTTCTTTTAGACAGCAGGTGTTTTTAGTCACCAATTTTATACACATCAGTGTATACTTGTCAATCCCTATCTCCCAATTCATCACAGCAACACCCCAAACCCTCCATCGCTTTCCCCCCTCGGTGTCCACATGTTTGTTCTCTATGTCTGTGTCTCAATTGCTGCCCTGCAAACCGGTTCATCTGTACCACTTTTCTAGGTTCCACATATATGCATTAATAGAGAATATTTGTTCTTCCCTTTCTGGCTTACTTCACTCTATGACAGCCTCTAAATCCATCCGCATCTCAACAAATGACCCGATGGCGTTCTTTTTATGGCTGACTAGTATTCCATTGCATATATGTATCACATCTTCTTTATCCATTCGTCTGTCAATGGGCATTTAGGTTGCTTCCATGACCTGGATATTGGAAATAGTGCTGCAATGAACATTGGGTGCATGTGTCCTTTTAATGATGGTCTTCTCTGGTTATATGCCCAGTAGTGGGATTGCTGTGTCATATGGCATTTCTCTTTTTAGTTGTTTAAAGAAACTCCGTACTCTTCCTCTTAGCAGCAGTATTAATTTACAGTCCCACCAACAGTGCAAGAGGGTTCCCTATTGGGCACACCCTCTGCAACATTTATTGTTTGTAGATTTTTGGATGGTGGCCCTTCTGAATGGGGTGAGCTGATACCTCTTTGTAATTTTGATTTGCATTTTTCTAATGACTAGTGATGTTGAGCATTCTTTCATGCGTTTGTTGGCTCTCTGTATATCTTCTTTGGAGTAATGTCTCCTTAGTCTTCCGCCAATTTTTGTATTGGTTCTTTGTTTTTTATTGATATTGAGCTGCCTGAATGTCAACTTTTGAAATTAATCATGTTTCACTTTGCTTCAACTGGAAAGGTCTTCTCAGATTATGTCTAAGTTTTCCATTTTTATTTTCCTTTCCATTTCTCTAGGAGGTGGGTCAAAAAGTTCTTGCTGTGATTTATGTCATAGAGTGTTCTCCCTATGTTTTCCTTTAAGAGTTTTAGAGTGTCTGCCCATAGACTTCAGGCTTTAATCCATTTTGAGTTTATTTTTCTGTATGGTGTCAAGGAGTGTTCTAATTTCATTCTTTTCCATGTAGCTGTCCACTTTTCCCAGCACCACTTACTTAAGAGGCTGTCTTTTCTCCATTGAGTATTCTTGTCTCCTTTAAAAAAGATAGGTAATCCTATGTGTGTGGGCTTATCTCTGCCTTTGTATCCTGTTCCATTGATCAACATTTCGGTTTTTTTCACAGTACGATACTGTGTTGACTACTGTAGCTTTGTGATACAGTCTGACATCAGGAAAAGTGATTCCTCCAGCTCCGTTTTGCTTTCTGAGGATTACTTTTGGCTGTTCAGGGTATTTTGTGTTTTCATACAAATTGTGAAAGTTTTTGTTCTAGTTTGGTGAAAAATGCCGTTGGTTGTATGACAAAGATTGCAGTGAATCTGTGGATTCCTTTAGGTAGTATAGTCATTTTCACCATTTTCATTCTCCCAAGCCAAGTATATGGTATGTCTCTCCATCTGTTTGTATCGTCTTTATTTTTTTTTTATCAGTGTCTTATAGTTATCTGTGCACAGGTCCTTTGTCTCCTTAGGTACGTTTATTCCTAGGTATTTTATTCATTTTGTTGCAGTGGTAAATCTCAATGTTTCCTTAAATTCTCTTTTAGATTTTTCTTCGGTAGTGCCTAGGAAAGCAAGAGATTTCTGTGCATTAATTTTTATCCTGCTACTTTACGGGATTCATTGATTAGCTCTAGTCGTTTTATGGTAGCATCTTTAGGAGTCTCGATGTGTAGCATCATGTCATCTGCAAAACAGTGACAGTTTTATTTCTTCTTTTCTGATTTCGATTCATTTATTTCTTTTTCTTCTCTGACCACTGTGGGTAAAACTTCCATAACTCTGTGGAATAATAGCGATGAGACTGGGCAACCTTGTCTTGTTCATGACCTTAGGGGAAATATTTGCAGTTTCTCATGATAAACCAAGATGGTGGCTGTGGGTTTGTCATATATGGCCTTTATTATGTGGAGGTTTGTTCCGTCTATGCCTACTTTCTGGAAAGTTTGCAGCATAAATGATTGTTGACTATTTTGTTTAATATAAATTTATGTGTATATTGATGTATTTATTTATTTATGGCCGTGTTCGGTCTTCGTGTCTGTTTGCAGGCTTTCTTTGTTGCTGAAAGCGGGGGCACACTTCGTTGCAGTGCACGGGCTCTAGGTGCGTGGGATTCATTTCTTGTGGCACGCAGCCTCAGTAGTTGTGTCTCGCAGGCTCTAGAGCGCAGGCTCAGTAGTTGTGGTGCATGGGCTTAGCTGCTCCATGGCATGTGGGATCGTCCCAGACCACGGTTCGAACCCATACCCCTCGCATCGTCAGGCAGACTCTCAAACACTGCGCCACCTGGGAAGCCCTGGGTGTGGACTTTTGTGGAAAGCTTTTTCTGCATCTATTGAGATGATCACATGGTTGGTATCCCTCCATTTATTTATTTATTTTTCGATAGGTGGGCATTATCTACGTTGAAACATAATTGTTGCAAAATGTAATTCTGTATTGATTGTTTTTTTAACTTAATTTAATTTATTTCTTTTAGACAGCAGGTGTTTTTAGTCACCAATTTTATACACATCAGTGTATACTTGTCAATCCCTATCTCCCAATTCATCACAGCAACACCCCAAACCCTCCATCGCTTTCCCCCCTCGGTGTCCACATGTTTGTTCTCTATGTCTGTGTCTCAATTGCTGCCCTGCAAACCGGTTCATCTGTACCACTTTTCTAGGTTCCACATATATGCATTAACATAGAATATTTGTTCTTCCCTTTCTGGCTTACTTCACTCTATGACAGCCTCTAAATCCATCCGCATCTCAACAAATGACCCGATGGCGTTCTTTTTATGGCTGACTAGTATTCCATTGCATATATGTATCACATCTTCTTTATCCATTCGTCTGTCAATGGGCATTTAGGTTGCTTCCATGACCTGGATATTGTAAATAGTGCTGCAATGAACATTGGGTGCATGTGTCCTTTTAATGATGGTCTTCTCTGGTTATATGCCCAGTAGTGGGATTGCTGTGTCATATGGCATTTCTCTTTTTAGTTGTTTAAAGAAACTCCGTACTCTTCCTCTTAGCAGCAGTATTAATTTACAGTCCCACCAACAGTGCAAGAGGGTTCCCTATTGGGCACACCCTCTGCAACATTTATTGTTTGTAGATTTTTGGATGGTGGCCCTTCTGAATGGGGTGAGCTGATACCTCTTTGTAATTTTGATTTGCATTTTTCTAATGACTAGTGATGTTGAGCATTCTTTCATGCGTTTGTTGGCTCTCTGTATATCTTCTTTGGAGTAATGTCTCCTTAGTCTTCCGCCAATTTTTGTATTGGTTCTTTGTTTTTTATTGATATTGAGCTGCCTGAATGTCAACTTTTGAAATTAATCATGTTTCACTTTGCTTCAACTGGAAAGGTCTTCTCAGATTATGTCTAAGTTTTCCATTTTTATTTTCCTTTCCATTTCTCTAGGAGGTGGGTCAAAAAGTTCTTGCTGTGATTTATGTCATAGAGTGTTCTCCCTATGTTTTCCTTTAAGAGTTTTAGAGTGTCTGCCCATAGACTTCAGGCTTTAATCCATTTTGAGTTTATTTTTCTGTATGGTGTCAAGGAGTGTTCTAATTTCATTCTTTTCCATGTAGCTGTCCACTTTTCCCAGCACCACTTACTTAAGAGGCTGTCTTTTCTCCATTGAGTATTCTTGTCTCCTTTAAAAAAGATAGGTAATCCTATGTGTGTGGGCTTATCTCTGCCTTTGTATCCTGTTCCATTGATCAACATTTCGGTTTTTTTCACAGTACGATACTGTGTTGACTACTGTAGCTTTGTGATACAGTCTGACATCAGGAAAAGTGATTCCTCCAGCTCCGTTTTGCTTTCTGAGGATGACTTTTGGCTGTTCAGGGTATTTTGTGTTTTCATACAAATTGTGAAAGTTTTTGTTCTAGTTTGGTGAAAAATGCCGTTGGTTGTATGACAAAGATTGCAGTGAATCTGTGGATTCCTTTAGGTAGTATAGTCATTTTCACCATTTTCATTCTCCCAAGCCAAGTATATGGTATGTCTCTCCATCTGTTTGTATCGTCTTTATTTTTTTTTTATCAGTGTCTTATAGTTATCTGTGCACAGGTCCTTTGTCTCCTTAGGTACGTTTATTCCTAGGTATTTTATTCATTTTGTTGCAGTGGTAAATCTCAATGTTTCCTTCAATTCTCTTTTAGATTTTTCTTCGGTAGTGCCTAGGAAAGCAAGAGATTTCTGTGCATTAATTTTTATCCTGCTACTTTACGGGATTCATTGATTAGCTCTAGTCGTTTTATGGCAGCATCTTTAAGAGTCTCGATGTGTAGCATCATGTCATCTGCAAAACAGTGACAGTTTTATTTCTTCTTTTCTGATTTCGATTCATTTATTTCTTTTTCTTCTCTGACCACTGTGAGTAAAACTTCCAAAACTCTGTGGAATAATAGCGATGAGACTGGGCAACCTTGTCTTGTTCATGACCTTAGGGGAAATATTTTCAGTTTCTCATGATAAACCAAGATGGTGGCTGTGGGTTTGTCATATATGGCCTTTATTATGTGGAGGTTTGTTCCGTCTATGCCTACTTTCTGGAAAGTTTGCAGCATAAATGAGTGTTGACTATTTTGTTTAATATAAATTTATGTGTATATTGATGTATTTATTTATTTATGGCCGTGTTCGGTCTTCGTGTCTGTTTGCAGGCTTTCTTTGTTGCTGCGAGCGGGGGCACTCTTCGTTGCAGTGCACGGGCTCTAGGTGCGTGGGATTCATTTCTTGTGGCACGCGGCCTCAGTAGTTGTGTCTCGCAGGCTCTAGAGCGCAGGCTCAGTAGTTGTGGTGCATGGGCTTAGCTGCTCCATGGCATGTGGGATCGTCCCAGACCACGGTTCGAACCCATACCCCTCGCATCGTCAGGCAGACTCTCAAACACTGCGCCACCTGGGAAGCCCTGGGTGTGGACTTTTGGGGAAAGCTTTTTCTGCATCTATTGAGATGATCACATGGTTGGTATCCCTCCATTTATTTATTTAGTTTTCGATAGGTGGGCATTATCTACGTTGAAACATAATTGTTGCAAAATGTAATTCTGTATTGATTGTTTTTTTAACTTAATTGAATTTATTTCTTTTAGACAGCAGGTGTTTTTAGTCACCAATTTTATACACATCAGTGTATACTTGTCAATCCCTATCTCCCAATTCATCACAGCACCACCCCAAACCCTCCATCGCTTTCCCTCCTCGGTGTCCACATGTTTGTTCTCTATGTCTGTGTCTCAATTGCTGCCCTGCAAACCGGTTCATCTGTACCACTTTTCTAGGTTCCACATATATGCATTAACATAGAATATTTGTTCTTCCCTTTCTGGCTTACTTCACTCTATGACAGCCTCTAAATCCATCCGCCTCTCAACAAATGACCCCATGGCGTTCTTTTTATGGCTGAATAGTATTCCATTGCATATATGTATCACATCTTCTTTATCCATTCGTCTGTCAATGGGCATTTAGGTTGCTTCCATGACCTGGATATTGTAAATAGTGCTGCAATGAACATTGGGTGCATGTGTCCTTTTAATGATGGTCTTCTCTGGTTATATGCCCAGTAGTGGGATTGCTGTGTCATATGGCATTTCTCTTTTTAGTTGTTTAAAGAAACTCCGTACTCTTCCTCTTAGCAGCAGTATTAATTTACAGTCCCACCAACAGTGCAAGAGGGTTCCCTATAGGGCACACCCTCTGCAACATTTATTGTTTGTAGATTTTTGGATGGTGGCCCTTCTGAATGGGGTGAGCTTATACCTCTTTGTAATTTTGATTTGCATTTTTCTAATGACTAGTGATGTTGAGCATTCTTTCATGCGTTTGTTGGCTCTCTGTATATCTTCTTTGGAGTAATGTCTCCTTAGTCTTCCGCCAATTTTTGTATTGGTTCTTTGTTTTTTATTGATATTGAGCTGCCTGAATGTCAACTTCTGAAATTAATCATGTTTCACTTTGCTTCAACTGGAAAGGTCTTCTCAGATTATGTCTAAGTTTTCCATTTTTATTTTCCTTTCCGTTTCTCTAGGAGGTGGGTCAAAAAGTTCTTGCTGTGATCTATGTCATAGAGTGTTCTCCCTATGTTTTCCTTTAAGAGTTTTAGAGTGTCTGCCCATAGACTTCAGGCTTTAATCCATTTTGAGTTTATTTTTCTGTATGGTGTCAACAAGTGTTCTAATTTCATTGTTTTCCAAGTAGCTGTCCACTTTTCCCAGCACCACTTAGTTAAGAGGCTCTCTTTTCTCCATTGAGTATTCTTGTCTCCTTTAAAAAAGATAGGTAATCCTATGTGTGTGGGCTTATCTCTGCCTTTTTATCCTGTTCCATTGATCAACATTTCGGTTTTTTTCACAGTACGATATTGTCTTGACTACTGTAGCTTTGTGATACAGTCTGACATCAGGAAAAGTGATTCCTCCAGCTCCGTTTTGCTTTCTGAGGATGACTTTTGGCTGTTCAGGGTATTTTGTGTTTTCATACAAATTGTGAAAGTTTTTGTTCTAGTTTGGTGAAAAATGCCGTTGGTTGTATGACAAAGATTGCAGTGAATCTGTGGATTCCTTTAGGTAGTATAGTCATTTTCACCATTTTCATTCTCCCAAGCCAAGTATATGGTATGTCTCTCCATCTGTTTGTATCGTCTTTATTTTTTTTTTATCAGTGTCTTATAGTTATCTGTGCACAGGTCCTTTGTCTCCTTAGGTACGTTTATTCCTAGGTATTTTATTCATTTTGTTGCAGTGGTAAATCTCAATGTTTCCTTCAATTCTCTTTTAGATTTTTCTTCGGTAGTGCCTAGGAAAGCAAGAGATTTCTGTGCATTAATTTTTATCCTGCTACTTTACGGGATTCATTGATTAGCTCTAGTCGTTTTATGGCAGCATCTTTAAGAGTCTCGATGTGTAGCATCATGTCATCTGCAAAACAGTGACAGTTTTATTTCTTCTTTTCTGATTTCGATTCATTTATTTCTTTTTCTTCTCTGACCACTGTGAGTAAAACTTCCAAAACTCTGTGGAATAATAGCGATGAGACTGGGCAACCTTGTCTTGTTCATGACCTTAGGGGAAATATTTTCAGTTTCTCATGATAAACCAAGATGGTGGCTGTGGGTTTGTCATATATGGCCTTTATTATGTGGAGGTTTGTTCCGTCTATGCCTACTTTCTGGAAAGTTTGCAGCATAAATGAGTGTTGACTATTTTGTTTAATATAAATTTATGTGTATATTGATGTATTTATTTATTTATGGCCGTGTTCGGTCTTCGTGTCTGTTTGCAGGCTTTCTTTGTTGCTGCGAGCGGGGGCACTCTTCGTTGCAGTGCACGGGCTCTAGGTGCGTGGGATTCATTTCTTGTGGCACGCGGCCTCAGTAGTTGTGTCTCGCAGGCTCTAGAGCGCAGGCTCAGTAGTTGTGGTGCATGGGCTTAGCTGCTCCATGGCATGTGGGATCGTCCCAGACCACGGTTCGAACCCATACCCCTCGCATCGTCAGGCAGACTCTCAAACACTGCGCCACCTGGGAAGCCCTGGGTGTGGACTTTTGGGGAAAGCTTTTTCTGCATCTATTGAGATGATCACATGGTTGGTATCCCTCCATTTATTTATTTAGTTTTCGATAGGTGGGCATTATCTACGTTGAAACATAATTGTTGCAAAATGTAATTCTGTATTGATTGTTTTTTTAACTTAATTGAATTTATTTCTTTTAGACAGCAGGTGTTTTTAGTCACCAATTTTATACACATCAGTGTATACTTGTCAATCCCTATCTCCCAATTCATCACAGCACCACCCCAAACCCTCCATCGCTTTCCCTCCTCGGTGTCCACATGTTTGTTCTCTATGTCTGTGTCTCAATTGCTGCCCTGCAAACCGGTTCATCTGTACCACTTTTCTAGGTTCCACATATATGCATTAACATAGAATATTTGTTCTTCCCTTTCTGGCTTACTTCACTCTATGACAGCCTCTAAATCCATCCGCCTCTCAACAAATGACCCCATGGCGTTCTTTTTATGGCTGAATAGTATTCCATTGCATATATGTATCACATCTTCTTTATCCATTCGTCTGTCAATGGGCATTTAGGTTGCTTCCATGACCTGGATATTGTAAATAGTGCTGCAATGAACATTGGGTGCATGTGTCCTTTTAATGATGGTCTTCTCTGGTTATATGCCCAGTAGTGGGATTGCTGTGTCATATGGCATTTCTCTTTTTAGTTGTTTAAAGAAACTCCGTACTCTTCCTCTTAGCAGCAGTATTAATTTACAGTCCCACCAACAGTGCAAGAGGGTTCCCTATAGGGCACACCCTCTGCAACATTTATTGTTTGTAGATTTTTGGATGGTGGCCCTTCTGAATGGGGTGAGCTTATACCTCTTTGTAATTTTGATTTGCATTTTTCTAATGACTAGTGATGTTGAGCATTCTTTCATGCGTTTGTTGGCTCTCTGTATATCTTCTTTGGAGTAATGTCTCCTTAGTCTTCCGCCAATTTTTGTATTGGTTCTTTGTTTTTTATTGATATTGAGCTGCCTGAATGTCAACTTCTGAAATTAATCATGTTTCACTTTGCTTCAACTGGAAAGGTCTTCTCAGATTATGTCTAAGTTTTCCATTTTTATTTTCCTTTCCGTTTCTCTAGGAGGTGGGTCAAAAAGTTCTTGCTGTGATCTATGTCATAGAGTGTTCTCCCTATGTTTTCCTTTAAGAGTTTTAGAGTGTCTGCCCATAGACTTCAGGCTTTAATCCATTTTGAGTTTATTTTTCTGTATGGTGTCAACAAGTGTTCTAATTTCATTGTTTTCCAAGTAGCTGTCCACTTTTCCCAGCACCACTTAGTTAAGAGGCTCTCTTTTCTCCATTGAGTATTCTTGTCTCCTTTAAAAAAGATAGGTAATCCTATGTGTGTGGGCTTATCTCTGCCTTTTTATCCTGTTCCATTGATCAACATTTCGGTTTTTTTCACAGTACGATATTGTCTTGACTACTGTAGCTTTGTGATACAGTCTGACATCAGGAAAAGTGATTCCTCCAGCTCCGTTTTGCTTTCTGAGGATTACTTTTGGCTGTTCAGGGTATTTTGTGTTTTCATACAAATTGTGAAAGTTTTTGTTCTAGTTTGGTGAAAAATGCCGTTGGTTGTATGACAAAGATTGCAATGAACATGTGGATTCCTTTAGGTAGTATAGTCATTTTCACCATTTTCATTCTCCCAAGCCAAGTATATGGTATGTCTCTCCATCTGTTTGTATCGTCTTTATTTTTTTTTTATCAGTGTCTTATAGTTATCTGCGCACAGGTCCTTTGTCTCCTTAGGTACGTTTATTCCGAGGTATTTTATTCATTTTGTTGCAGTGGTAAATCTCAATGTTTCCTTCAATTCTCTTTTAGATTTTTCTTCGGTAGTGCCTAGGAAAGCAAGAGATTTCTGTGCATTAATTTTTGTCCTGCTACTTTATGGGATTCATTGATTAGCTCTAGTCGTTTTATGGTAGCATCTTTAGGAGTCTCGATGTGTAGCATCATGTCATCTGCAAAACAGTGACAGTTTTATTTCTTCTTTTCTGATTTCGATTCATTTATTTCTTTTTCTTCTCTGACCACTGTGGGTAAAACTTCCAAAACTCTGTGGAATAATAGCGATGAGACTGGGCAACCTTGTCTTGATCATGACCTTAGGGGAAATATTTTCAGTTTCTCATGATAAACCAAGATGGTGGCTGTGGGTTTGTCATATATGGCCTTTATTATGTGGAGGTTTGTTCCGTCTATGCCTACTTTCTGGAAAGTTTGCAGCATAAATGAGTGTTGACTATTTTGTTTAATATAAATTTATGTGTATATTGATGTATTTATTTATTTATGGCCGTGTTCGGTCTTCGTGTCTGTTTGCAGGCTTTCTTTGTTGCTGCGAGCGGGGGCACTCTTCGTTGCAGTGCACGGGCTCTAGGTGCGTGGGATTCATTTCTTGTGGCACGCGGCCTCAGTAGTTGTGTCTCGCAGGCTCTAGAGCGCAGGCTCAGTAGTTGTGGTGCATGGGCTTAGCTGCTCCATGGCATGTGGGATCGTCCCAGACCACGGTTCGAACCCATACCCCTCGCATCGTCAGGCAGACTCTCAAACACTGCGCCACCTGGGAAGCCCTGGGTGTGGACTTTTGGGGAAAGCTTTTTCTGCATCTATTGAGATGATCACATGGTTGGTATCCCTCCATTTATTTATTTAGTTTTCGATAGGTGGGCATTATCTACGTTGAAACATAATTGTTGCAAAATGTAATTCTGTATTGATTGTTTTTTTAACTTAATTGAATTTATTTCTTTTAGACAGCAGGTGTTTTTAGTCACCAATTTTATACACATCAGTGTATACTTGTCAGTCCCTATCTCCCAATTCATCACAGCACCACCCCAAACCCTCCATCGCTTTCCCTCCTCGGTGTCCACATGTTTGTTCTCTATGTCTGTGTCTCAATTGCTGCCCTGCAAACCGGTTCATCTGTACCACTTTTCTAGGTTCCACATATATGCATTAACATAGAATATTTGTTCTTCCCTTTCTGGCTTACTTCACTCTATGACAGACTCTAAATCCATCCGCCTCTCAACAAATGACCCGATGGCGTTCTTTTTATGGCTGAATAGTATTCCATTGCATATATGTATCACATCTTCTTTATCCATTCGTCTGTCAATGGGCATTTAGGTTGCTTCCATGACCTGGATATTGTAAATAGTGCTGCAATGAACATTGGGTGCATGTGTCCTTTTAATGATGGTCTTCTCTGGTTATATGCCCAGTAGTGGGATTGCTGTGTCATATGGCATTTCTCTTTTTAGTTGTTTAAAGAAACTCCGTACTCTTCCTCTTAGCAGCAGTATTAATTTACAGTCCCACCAACAGTGCAAGAGGGTTCCCTATAGGGCACACCCTCTGCAACATTTATTGTTTGTAGATTTTTGGATGGTGGCCCTTCTGAATGGGGTGAGCTTATACCTCTTTGTAATTTTGATTTGCATTTTTCTAATGACTAGTGATGTTGAGCATTCTTTCATGCGTTTGTTGGCTCTCTGTATATCTTCTTTGGAGTAATGTCTCCTTAGTCTTCCGCCAATTTTTGTATTGGTTCTTTGTTTTTTATTGATATTGAGCTGCCTGAATGTCAACTTCTGAAATTAATCATGTTTCACTTTGCTTCAACTGGAAAGGTCTTCTCAGATTATGTCTAAGTTTTCCATTTTTATTTTCCTTTCCGTTTCTCTAGGAGGTGGGTCAAAAAGTTCTTGCTGTGATCTATGTCATAGAGTGTTCTCCCTATGTTTTCCTTTAAGAGTTTTAGAGTGTCTGCCCATAGACTTCAGGCTTTAATCCATTTTGAGTTTATTTTTCTGTATGGTGTCAACAAGTGTTCTAATTTCATTGTTTTCCAAGTAGCTGTCCACTTTTCCCAGCACCACTTAGTTAAGAGGCTCTCTTTTCTCCATTGAGTATTCTTGTCTCCTTTAAAAAAGATAGGTAATCCTATGTGTGTGGGCTTATCTCTGCCTTTTTATCCTGTTCCATTGATCAACATTTCGGTTTTTTTCACAGTACGATATTGTCTTGACTACTGTAGCTTTGTGATACAGTCTGACATCAGGAAAAGTGATTCCTCCAGCTCCGTTTTGCTTTCTGAGGATTACTTTTGGCTGTTCAGGGTATTTTGTGTTTTCATACAAATTGTGAAAGTTTTTGTTCTAGTTTGGTGAAAAATGCCGTTGGTTGTATGACAAAGATTGCAATGAACATGTGGATTCCTTTAGGTAGTATAGTCATTTTCACCATTTTCATTCTCCCAAGCCAAGTATATGGTATGTCTCTCCATCTGTTTGTATCGTCTTTATTTTTTTTTTATCAGTGTCTTATAGTTATCTGCGCACAGGTCCTTTGTCTCCTTAGGTACGTTTATTCCTAGGTATTTTATTCATTTTGTTGCAGTGGTAAATCTCAATGTTTCCTTAAATTCTCTTTTAGATTTTTCTTCGGTAGTGCCTAGGAAAGCAAGAGATTTCTGTGCATTAATTTTTGTCCTGCTACTTTATGGGATTCATTGATTAGCTCTAGTCGTTTTATGGTAGCATCTTTAGGAGTCTCGATGTGTAGCATCATGTCATCTGCAAAACAGTGACAGTTTTATTTCTTCTTTTCTGATTTCGATTCATTTATTTCTTTTTCTTCTCTGACCACTGTGGGTAAAACTTCCAAAACTCTGTGGAATAATAGCGATGAGACTGGGCAACCTTGTCTTGATCATGACCTTAGGGGAAATATTTTCAGTTTCTCATGATAAACCAAGATGGTGGCTGTGGGTTTGTCATATATGGCCTTTATTATGTGGAGGTTTGTTCCGTCTATGCCTACTTTCTGGAAAGTTTGCAGCATAAATGAGTGTTGACTATTTTGTTTAATATAAATTTATGTGTATATTGATGTATTTATTTATTTATGGCCGTGTTCGGTCTTCGTGTCTGTTTGCAGGCTTTTTTGTTGCTGCGAGCGGGGGCACTCTTCGTTGCAGTGCACGGGCTCTAGGTGCGTGGGATTCATTTCTTGTGGCACGCAGCCTCAGTACTTGTGTCTCGCAGGCTCTAGAGCGCAGGCTCAGTAGTTGTGGTGCATGGGCTTAGCTGCTCCATGGCATGTGGGATCGTCCCAGACCACGGTTCGAACCCATACCCCTCGCATCGTCAGGCAGACTCTCAAACACTGCGCCACCTGGGAAGCCCTGGGTGTGGACTTTTGGGGAAAGCTTTTTCTGCATCTATCGAGATGATCACATGGTTGGTATCCCTCCATTTATTTATTTAGTTTTCGATAGGTGGGCATTATCTACGTTGAAACATAATTGTTGCAAAATGTAATTCTGTATTGATTGTTTTTTTAACTTAATTGAATTTATTTCTTTTAGACAGCAGGTGTTTTTAGTCACCAATTTTATACACATCAGTGTATACTTGTCAATCCCTATCTCCCAATTCATCACAGCACCACCCCAAACCCTCCATCGCTTTCCCCCCTCGGTGTCCACATGTTTGTTCTCTATGTCTGTGTCTCAATTGCTGCCCTGCAAACCGGTTCATCTGTACCACTTTTCTAGGTTCCACATATATGCATTAACATAGAATATTTGTTCTTCCCTTTCTGGCTTACTTCACTCTATGACAGCCTCTAAATCCATCCGCATCTCAACAAATGACCCGATGGCGTTCTTTTTATGGCTGACTAGTATTCCATTGCATATATGTATCACATCTTCTTTATCCATTCGTCTGTCAATCGGCATTTAGGTTGCTTCCATGACCTGGATATTGTAAATAGTGCTGCAATGAACATTGGGTGCATGTGTCCTTTTAATGATGGTCTTCTCTGGTTATATGCCCAGTAGTGGGATTGCTGTGTCATATGGCATTTCTCTTTTTAGTTGTTTAAAGAAACTCCGTACTCTTCCTCTTAGCAGCAGTATTAATTTACAGTCCCACCAACAGTGCAAGAGGGTTCCCTATAGGGCACACCCTCTGCAACATTTATTGTTTGTAGATTTTTGGATGGTGGCCCTTCTGAATGGGGTGAGCTGATACCTCTTTGTAATTTTGATTTGCATTTTTCTAATGACTAGTGATGTTGAGCATTCTTTCATGCGTTTGTTGGCTCTCTGTATATCTTCTTTGGAGTAATGTCTCCTTAGTCTTCCGCCAATTTTTGTATTGGTTCTTTGTTTTTTATTGATATTGAGCTGCCTGAATGTCAACTTCTGAAATTAATCATGTTTCACTTTGCTTCAACTGGAAAGGTCTTCTCAGATTATGTCTAAGTTTTCCATTTTTATTTTCCTTTCCGTTTCTCTAGGAGGTGGGTCAAAAAGTTCTTGCTGTGATTTATGTCATAGAGTGTTCTCCCTATGTTTTCCTTTAAGAGTTTTAGAGTGTCTGCCCATAGACTTCAGGCTTTAATCCATTTTGAGTTTATTTTTCTGTATGGTGTCAACAAGTGTTCTAATTTCATTGTTTTCCAAGTAGCTGTCCACTTTTCCCAGCACCACTTAGTTAAGAGGCTCTCTTTTCTCCATTGAGTATTCTTGTCTCCTTTAAAAAAGATAGGTAATCCTATGTGTGTGGGCTTATCTCTGCCTTTTTATCCTGTTCCATTGATCAACATTTCGGTTTTTTTCACAGTACGATATTGTCTTGACTACTGTAGCTTTGTGATACAGTCTGACATCAGGAAAAGTGATTCCTCCAGCTCCGTTTTGCTTTCTGAGGATTACTTTTGGCTGTTCAGGGTATTTTGTGTTTTCATACAAATTGTGAAAGTTTTTGTTCTAGTTTGGTGAAAAATGCCGTTGGTTGTATGACAAAGATTGCAATGAACATGTGGATTCCTTTAGGTAGTATAGTCATTTTCACCATTTTCATTCTCCCAAGCCAAGTATATGGTATGTCTCTCCATCTGTTTGTATCGTCTTTATTTTTTTTTTATCAGTGTCTTATAGTTATCTGCGCACAGGTCCTTTGTCTCCTTAGGTACGTTTATTCCTAGGTATTTTATTCATTTTGTTGCAGTGGTAAATCTCAATGTTTCCTTAAATTCTCTTTTAGATTTTTCTTCGGTAGTGCCTAGGAAAGCAAGAGATTTCTGTGCATTAATTTTTGTCCTGCTACTTTATGGGATTCATTGATTAGCTCTAGTCGTTTTATGGTAGCATCTTTAGGAGTCTCGATGTGTAGCATCATGTCATCTGCAAAACAGTGACAGTTTTATTTCTTCTTTTCTGATTTCGATTCATTTATTTCTTTTTCTTCTCTGACCACTGTGGGTAAAACTTCCAAAACTCTGTGGAATAATAGCGATGAGACTGGGCAACCTTGTCTTGATCATGACCTTAGGGGAAATATTTTCAGTTTCTCATGATAAACCAAGATGGTGGCTGTGGGTTTGTCATATATGGCCTTTATTATGTGGAGGTTTGTTCCGTCTATGCCTACTTTCTGGAAAGTTTGCAGCATAAATGAGTGTTGACTATTTTGTTTAATATAAATTTATGTGTATATTGATGTATTTATTTATTTATGGCCGTGTTCGGTCTTCGTGTCTGTTTGCAGGCTTTTTTGTTGCTGCGAGCGGGGGCACTCTTCGTTGCAGTGCACGGGCTCTAGGTGCGTGGGATTCATTTCTTGTGGCACGCAGCCTCAGTACTTGTGTCTCGCAGGCTCTAGAGCGCAGGCTCAGTAGTTGTGGTGCATGGGCTTAGCTGCTCCATGGCATGTGGGATCGTCCCAGACCACGGTTCGAACCCATACCCCTCGCATCGTCAGGCAGACTCTCAAACACTGCGCCACCTGGGAAGCCCTGGGTGTGGACTTTTGGGGAAAGCTTTTTCTGCATCTATCGAGATGATCACATGGTTGGTATCCCTCCATTTATTTATTTAGTTTTCGATAGGTGGGCATTATCTACGTTGAAACATAATTGTTGCAAAATGTAATTCTGTATTGATTGTTTTTTTAACTTAATTGAATTTATTTCTTTTAGACAGCAGGTGTTTTTAGTCACCAATTTTATACACATCAGTGTATACTTGTCAATCCCTATCTCCCAATTCATCACAGCACCACCCCAAACCCTCCATCGCTTTCCCCCCTCGGTGTCCACATGTTTGTTCTCTATGTCTGTGTCTCAATTGCTGCCCTGCAAACCGGTTCATCTGTACCACTTTTCTAGGTTCCACATATATGCATTAACATAGAATATTTGTTCTTCCCTTTCTGGCTTACTTCACTCTATGACAGCCTCTAAATCCATCCGCATCTCAACAAATGACCCGATGGCGTTCTTTTTATGGCTGACTAGTATTCCATTGCATATATGTATCACATCTTCTTTATCCATTCGTCTGTCAATCGGCATTTAGGTTGCTTCCATGACCTGGATATTGTAAATAGTGCTGCAATGAACATTGGGTGCATGTGTCCTTTTAATGATGGTCTTCTCTGGTTATATGCCCAGTAGTGGGATTGCTGTGTCATATGGCATTTCTCTTTTTAGTTGTTTAAAGAAACTCCGTACTCTTCCTCTTAGCAGCAGTATTAATTTAGAGTCCCACCAACAGTGCAAGAGGGTTCCCTATAGGGCACACCCTCTGCAACATTTATTGTTTGTAGATTTTTGGATGGTGGCCCTTCTGAATGGGGTGAGCTGATACCTCTTTGTAATTTTGATTTGCATTTTTCTAATGACTAGTGATGTTGAGCATTCTTTCATGCGTTTGTTGGCTCTCTGTATATCTTCTTTGGAGTAATGTCTCCTTAGTCTTCCGCCAATTTTTGTATTGGTTCTTTGTTTTTTATTGATATTGAGCTGCCTGAATGTCAACTTCTGAAATTAATCATGTTTCACTTTGCTTCAACTGGAAAGGTCTTCTCAGATTATGTCTAAGTTTTCCATTTTTATTTTCCTTTCCGTTTCTCTAGGAGGTGGGTCAAAAAGTTCTTGCTGTGATTTATGTCATAGAGTGTTCTCCCTATGTTTTCCTTTAAGAGTTTTAGAGTGTCTGCCCATAGACTTCAGGCTTTAATCCATTTTGAGTTTATTTTTCTGTATGGTGTCAACAAGTGTTCTAATTTCATTGTTTTCCAAGTAGCTGTCCACTTTTCCCAGCACCACTTAGTTAAGAGGCTCTCTTTTCTCCATTGAGTATTCTTGTCTCCTTTAAAAAAGATAGGTAATCCTATGTGTGTGGGCTTATCTCTGCCTTTTTATCCTGTTCCATTGATCAACATTTCGGTTTTTTTCACAGTACGATATTGTCTTGACTACTGTAGCTTTGTGATACAGTCTGACATCAGGAAAAGTGATTCCTCCAGCTCCGTTTTGCTTTCTGAGGATTACTTTTGGCTGTTCAGGGTATTTTGTGTTTTCATACAAATTGTGAAAGTTTTTGTTCTAGTTTGGTGAAAAATGCCGTTGGTTGTATGACAAAGATTGCAATGAATCTGTGGATTCCTTTAGGTAGTATAGTCATTTTCACCATTTTCATTCTCCCAAGCCAAGTATATGGTATGTCTCTCCATCTGTTTGTATCGTCTTTATTTTTTTTTATCAGTGTCTTATAGTTATCTGCGCACAGGTCCTTTGTCTCCTTAGGTACGTTTATTCCTAGGTATTTTATTCATTTTGTTGCAGTGGTAAATCTCAATGTTTCCTTAAATTCTCTTTTAGATTTTTCTTCGGTAGTGCCTAGGAAAGCAAGAGATTTCTGTGCATTAATTTTTGTCCTGCTACTTTATGGGACTCATTGATTAGCTCTAGTCGTTTTATGGTAGCATCTTTAGGAGTCTCGATGTGTAGCATCATGTCATCTGCAAAACAGTGACAGTTTTATTTCTTCTTTTCTGATTTCGATTCATTTATTTCTTTTTCTTCTCTGACCACTGTGGGTAAAACTTCCAAAACTCTGTGGAATAATAGCGATGAGACTGGGCAACCTTGTCTTGATCATGACCTTAGGGGAAATATTTTCAGTTTCTCATGATAAACCAAGATGGTGGCTGTGGGTTTGTCATATATGGCCTTTATTATGTGGAGGTTTGTTCCGTCTATGCCTACTTTCTGGAAAGTTTGCAGCATAAATGAGTGTTGACTATTTTGTTTAATATAAATTTATGTGTATATTGATGTATTTATTTATTTATGGCCGTGTTCGGTCTTCGTGTCTGTTTGCAGGCTTTCTTTGTTGCTGCGAGCGGGGGCACTCTTCGTTGCAGTGCACGGGCTCTAGGTGCGTGGGATTCATTTCTTGTGGCACGCAGCCTCAGTACTTGTGTCTCGCAGGCTCTAGAGCGCAGGCTCAGTAGTTGTGGTGCATGGGCTTAGCTGCTCCATGGCATGTGGGATCGTCCCAGACCACGGTTCGAACCCATACCCCTCGCATCATCAGGCAGACTCTCAAACACTGCGCCACCTGGGAAGCCCTGGGTGTGGACTTTTGGGGAAAGCTTTTTCTGCATCTATTGAGATGATCACATGGTTGGTATCCCTCCATTTATTTATTTAGTTTTCGATAGGTGGGCATTATCTACGTTGAAACATAATTGTTGCAAAATGTAATTCTGTATTGATTGTTTTTTTAACTTAATTGAATTTATTTCTTTTAGACAGCAGGTGTTTTTAGTCACCAATTTTATACACATCAGTGTATACTTGTCAATCCCTATCTCCCAATTCATCACAGCACCACCCCAAACCCTCCATCGCTTTCCCCCCTCGGTGTCCACATGTTTGTTCTCTATGTCTGTGTCTCAATTGCTGCCCTGCAAACCGGTTCATCTGTACCACTTTTCTAGGTTCCACATATATGCATTAACATAGAATATTTGTTCTTCCCTTTCTGGCTTACTTCACTCTATGACAGCCTCTAAATCCATCCGCATCTCAACAAATGACCCGATGGCGTTCTTTTTATGGCTGAATAGTATTCCATTGCATATATGTATCACATCTTCTTTATCCATTCGTCTGTCAATGGGCATTTAGGTTGCTTCCATGACCTGGATATTGTAAATAGTGCTGCAATGAACATTGGGTGCATGTGTCCTTTTAATGATGGTCTTCTCTGGTTATATGCCCAGTAAGTAGTGGGATTGCTGTGTCATATGGCATTTCTCTTTTTAGTTGTTTAAAGAAACTCCGTACTCTTCCTCTTAGCAGCAGTATTAATTTACAGTCCCACCAACAGTGCAAGAGGGTTCCCTATAGGGCACACCCTCTGCAACATTTATTGTTTGTAGATTTTTGGATGGTGGCCCTTCTGAATGGGGTGAGCTGATACCTCTTTGTAATTTTGATTTGCATTTTTCTAATGACTAGTGATGTTGAGCATTCTTTCATGCGTTTGTTGGCTCTCTGTATATCTTCTTTGGAGTAATGTCTCCTTAGTCTTCCGCCAATTTTTGTATTGGTTCTTTGTTTTTTATTGATATTGAGCTGCCTGAATGTCAACTTCTGAAATTAATCATGTTTCACTTTGCTTCAACTGGAAAGGTCTTCTCAGATTATGTCTAAGTTTTCCATTTTTATTTTCCTTTCCGTTTCTCTAGGAGGTGGGTCAAAAAGTTCTTGCTGTGATCTATGTCATAGAGTGTTCTCCCTATGTTTTCCTTTAAGAGTTTTAGAGTGTCTGCCCATAGACTTCAGGCTTTAATCCATTTTGAGTTTATTTTTGTGTATGGTGTCAACAAGTGTTCTAATTTCATTGTTTTCCAAGTAGCTGTCCACTTTTCCCAGCACCACTTACTTAAGAGGCTGTCTTTTCTCCATTGAGTATTCTTGTCTCCTTTAAAAAAGATAGGTAATCCTATGTGTGTGGGCTTATCTCTGCCTTTTTATCCTGTTCCATTGATCAACATTTCGGTTTTTTTCACAGTACGATATTGTCTTGACTACTGTAGCTTTGTGATACAGTCTGACATCAGGAAAAGTGATTCCTCCAGCTCCGTTTTGCTTTCTGAGGATTACTTTTGGCTGTTCAGGGTATTTTGTGTTTTCATACAAATTGTGAAAGTTTTTGTTCTAGTTTGGTGAAAAATGCCGTTGGTTGTATGACAAAGATTGCAATGAATCTGTGGATTCCTTTAGGTAGTATAGTCATTTTCACCATTTTCATTCTCCCAAGCCAAGTATATGGTATGTCTCTCCATCTCTTTGTATCGTCTTTATTTTTTTTTTATCAGTGTCTTATAGTTATCTGCGCACAGGTCCTTTGTCTCCTTAGGTACGTTTATTCCTAGGTATTTTATTCATTTTGTTGCAGTGGTAAATCTCAATGTTTCCTTAAATTCTCTTTTAGATTTTTCTTCGGTAGTGCCTAGGAAAGCAAGAGATTTCTGTGCATTAATTTTTATCCTGCTACTTTACGGGATTCATTGATTAGCTCTAGTCATTTTATGGTAGCATCTTTAGGATTCTCGATGTGTAGCATCATGTCATCTGCAAAACAGTGACAGTTTTATTTCTTCTTTTCTGATTTCGATTCATTTATTTCTTTTTCTTCTCTGACCACTGTGGGTAAAACTTCCAAAACTCTGTGGAATAATAGCGATGAGACTGGGCAACCTTGTCTTGCTCATGACCTTAGGGGAAATATTTTCAGTTTCTCATGATAAACCAAGATGGTGGCTGTGGGTTTGTCATATATGGCCTTTATTATGTGGAGGTTTGTTCCGTCTATGCCTACTTTCTGGAAAGTTTGCAGCATAAATGAGTGTTGACTATTTTGTTTAATATAAATTAATGTGTATATTGATGTATTTATTTATTTATGGCCGTGCTCGGTCTTCGTGTCTGTTTGCAGGCTTTCTTTGTTGCTGCGAGCGGGGGCACTCTTCGTTGCAGCGCACGGGCTCTAGGTGCGTGGGATTCATTTCTTGTGGCACGCAGCCTCAGTACTTGTGTCTCGCAGGCTCTAGAGCGCAGGCTCAGTAGTTGTGGTGCATGGGCTTAGCTTCTCCATGGCATGTGGGATCGTCCCAGACCACGGTTCGAACCCATACCCCTCGCATCGTCAGGCAGACTCTCAAACACTGCGCCACCTGGGAAGCCCTGGGTGTGGACTTTTGGGGAAAGCTTTTTCTGCATCTATTGAGATGATCACATGGTTGGTATCCCTCCATTTATTTATTTATTTTTCGATAGGTGGGCATTATCTACGTTGAAACATAATTGTTGCATAATGTAATTCTGTATTGATTGTTTTTTTAACTTAATTTAATTTATTTCTTTTACACAGCAGGTGTTTTTAGTCACCAATTTTATACACATCAGTGTATACTTGTCAATCCCTATCTCCCAATTCATCACAGCACCACCCCAAACCCTCCATCGCTTTCCCCCCTCGGTGTCCACATGTTTGTTCTCTATGTCTGTGTCTCAATTGCTGCCCTGCAAACCGGTTCATCTGTACCATTTTTCTAGGTTCCACATATATGCATTAATAGAGAATATTTGTTCTTCCCTTTCTGGCTTACTTCACTCTATGACAGCCTCTAAATCCATCCGCATCACAACAAATGACCCGATGGCGTTCTTTTTATGGCTGACTAGTATTCCATTGCATATATGTATCACATCTTCTTTATCCATTCGTCTGTCAATGGGCATTTAGGTTGCTTCCATGACCTGGATATTGTAAATAGTGCTGCAATGAACATTGGGTGCATGTGTCCTTTTAATGATGGTCTTCTCTGGTTATATGCCCAGTAGTGGGATTGCTGTGTCATATGGCATTTCTCTTTTTAGTTGTTTAAAGAAACTCCGTACTCTTCATCTTAGCAGCAGTATTAACTTACAGTCCCACCAACAGTGCAAGAGGGTTCCCTATTGGGCACACCCCCTGCAACATTTATTGTTTGTAGATTTTTGGATGGTGGCCCTTCTGAATGGGGTGAGCTGATACCTCTTTGTAATTTTGATTTGCATTTTTCTAATGACTAGTGATGTTGAGCATTCTTTCATGCGTTTGTTGGCTTTCTGTATATCTTCTTTGGAGTAATGTCTACTTAGTCTTCCGCCAATTTTTGTGTTGGTTCTTTGTTTTTTATTGATATTGAGCTGCCTGAATGTAAACTTTTGAAATTAATCATGTTTCACTTTGCTTCAACTGCAAAGGTCTTCTCAGATTACGTCTAAGTTTTCCATTTTTATTTTTCTTTCCATTTCTCTAGGAGGTGGTTCAAAAAGTTCTTGCTGTGATTTATGTCATAGAGTGTTCTCCCTATGTTTTCCTTTAAGAGTTTTAGAGTGTCTGCCCATAGACTTCAGGCTTTAATCCATTTTTAGTTTATTTTTCTGTATGGTGTCAAGGAGTGTTCTAATTTCATTCTTTTCCATGTAGCTGTCCACTTTTCCCAGCACCACTTACTTAAGAGGCTGTCTTTTCTCCATTGAGTATTCTTGTCTCCTTTAAAAAAGATAGGTAATCCTATGTGTGTGGGCTTATCTCTGCCTTTTTATCCTGTTCCATTGATCAACATTTCGGTTTTTTTCACAGTACGATACTGTCTTGACTACTGTAGCTTTGTCATACAGTCTGACATTAGGAAAAGTGATTCCTCCAGCTCCGTTTTGCTTTCTGAGGATTACTTTTGGCTGTTCAGGGTATTTTGTGTTTTCATACAAATTGTGAAAGTTTTTGTTCTAGTTTGGTGAAAAATGCCGTTGGTTGTATGACAAAGATTGCATTGAATCTGTGGATTCCTTTAGGTAGTATAGTGATTTTCACCGTTTTCATTCTCCCAAGCCAAGTATATGGTATGTCTCTCCATCTGTTTGTATCGTCTTTATTTTTTTTTTATCAGTGTCTTATAGTTATCTGCGCACAGGTCCTTTGTCTCCTTAGGTACGTTTATTCCTAGGTATTTTGTTCATTTTGTTGCAGTGGTAAATCTCAATGTTTCCTTAAATTCTCTTTTAGATTTTTCTTCAGTAGTGCATAGGAAAGCAAGAGATTTCTGTGCATTAATTTTTATCCTGCTACTTTACAGGATTCATTGATTAGCTCTAGTCGTTTTATGGTAGCATCTTTAGGAGTCTCGATGTGTAGCATCATGTCATCTGCAAAACAGTGACTGTTTTATTTCTTCTTTTCTGATTTCGAATCATTTATTTCTTTTTCTTCTATGACCACTGTGGGTAAAACTTCCAAAACTCTGTGGAATAATAGCGATGAGACTGGGCAACCTTGTCTTGTTCATGACCTTAGGGGAAATATTTGCAGTTTCTCATGATAAACCAAGATGGTGGCTGTGGGTTTGTCATATATGGCCTTTATTATGTGGAGGTTTGTTCCGTCTATGCCTACTTTCTGGAAAGTTTGCAGCATAAATGAGTGTTGACTATTTTGTTTAATATAAATTTATGTGTATATTGATGTATTTATTTATTTATGGCCGTGTTCGGTCTTCGTGTCTGTTTGCAGGCTTTCTTTGTTGCTGCGAGCGGGGGCACTCTTCGTTGCAGCGCACGGGCTCTAGGTGCGTGGGATTCATTTCTTGTGGCACGCAGCCTCAGTACTTGTGTCTCGCAGGCTCTAGAGCGCAGGCTCAGTAGTTGTGGTGCATGGGCTTAGCTGCTCCATGGCATGTGGGATCGTCCCAGACCACGGTTCGAACCCATACCCCTCGCATCGTCAGGCAGACTCTCAAACACTGCGCCACCTGGGAAGCCCTGGGTGTGGACTTTTGGGGAAAGCTTTTTCTGCATCTATTGAGATGATCACATGGTTGGTATCCCTCCATTTATTTATTTATTTTTCGATAGGTGGGCATTATCTACGTTGAAACATAATTGTTGCAAAATGTAATTCTGTATTGATTGTTTTTTTAAGTTAATTTAATTTATTTCTTTTAGACAGCAGGTGTTTTTGTCACCAATTTTATACACATCAGTGTATACTTCTCAATCCCTATCTCCCAATTCATCACAGCACCACCACAAACCCTCCATCGCTTTCCCCCTCGGTGTCCACATGTTTGTTCTCTATGTCTGTGTCTCAATTGCTGCCCTGCAAACCGGTTCATCTGTACCATTTTTCTAGGTTCCACATATATGCATTAACATAGAATATTTGTTCTTCCCTTTCTGGCTTACTTCACTCTATGACAGCCTCTAAATCCATCCGCATCTCAACAAATGACCCGATGGCGTTCTTTTTATGGCTGACTAGTATTCCATTGCATATATGTATCACATCTTCTTTATCCATTCGTCTGTCAATGGGCATTTAGGTTGCTTCCATGACCTGGATATTGTAAATAGTGCTGCAATGAACATTGGGTGCATGTGTCCTTTTAATGATGGTCTTCTCTGGTTATATGCCCAGTAGTGGGATTGCTGTGTCATATGGCATTTCTCTTTTTAGTTGTTTAAAGAAACTCCGTACTCTTCATCTTAGCAGCAGTATTAATTTACAGTCCCACCAACAGTGCAAGAGGGTTCCCTATTGGGCACACCCTCTGCAACATTTATTGTTTGTAGATTTTTGGATGGTGGCCCTTCTGAATGGGGTGAGCTGATACCTCTTTGTAATTTTGATTTGCATTTTTCTAATGACTAGTGATGTTGAGCATTCTTTCATGCGTTTGTTGGCTCTCTGTATATCTTCTTGGGAGTAATGTCTCCTTAGTCTTCCGCCAATTTTTGTATTGGTTCTTTGTTTTTTATTGATATTGAGCTGCCTGAATGTAAACTTCTGAAATTAATCATGTTTCACTTTGCTTCAACTGGAAAGGTCTTCACAGATTATGTCTAAGTTTTCCATTTTTATTTTCCTTTCCGTTTCTCTAGGAGGTGGGTCAAAAAGTTCTTGCTGTGATTTATGTCCTAGAGTGTTCTCCCTATGTTTTCCTTTAAGAGTTTTAGAGTGTCTGCCCATAGACTTCAGGCTTTAATCCATTTTGAGTTTATTTTTCTGTATGGTGTCAAGGAGTGTTCTAATTTCATTCTTTTCCATGTAGCTGTCCACTTTTCCCAGCACCACTTACTTAAGAGGCTGTCTTTTCTCCATTGAGTATTCTTGTCTCCTTTAAAAAAGATAGGTAATCCTATGTGTGTGGGCTTATCTCTGCCTTTGTATCCTGTTCCATTGATCAACATTTCGGTTTTTTTCACAGTACGATACTGTGTTGACTACTGTAGCTTTGTGATACAGTCTGACATCAGGAAAAGTGATTCCTCCAGCTCCGTTTTGCTTTCTGAGGATTACTTTTGGCTGTTCAGGGTATTTTGTGTTTTCATACAAATTGTGAAAGTTTTTGTTCTAGTTTGGTGAAAAATGCCGTTGGTTGTATGACAAAGATTGCAGTGAATCTGTGGATTCCTTTAGGTAGTATCGTCATTTTCACCATTTTCATTCTCCCAAGCCAAGTATATGGTATGTCTCTCCATCTGTTTGTATCGTCTTTATTTTTTTTTTATCAGTGTCTTATAGTTATCTGTGCACAGTTCCTTTGTCTCCTTAGGTACGTTTATTCCTAGGTATTTTATTCATTTTGTTGCAGTGGTAAATCTCAATGTTTCCTTCAATTCTCTTTTAGATTTTTCTTCGGTAGTGCCTAGGAAAGCAAGAGATTTCTGTGCATTAATTTTTATCCTGCTACTTTACGGGATTCATTGATTAGCTCTAGTCGTTTTATGGTAGCTCTTTAGGGTTCTCGATGTGTAGCATCATGTCATCTGCAAAACAGTGACAGTTTTATTTCTTCTTTTCTGATTTCGATTCATTTATTTCTTTTTCTTCTCTGACCACTGTGAGTAAAACTTCCAAAACTCTGTGGAATAATAGCGATGAGACTGGGCAACCTTGTCTTGTTCATGACCTTAGGGGAAATATTTTCAGTTTCTCATGATAAACCAAGATGGTGGCTGTGGGTTTGTCATATATGGCCTTTATTATGTGGAGGTTTGTTCCGTCTATGCCTACTTTCTGGAAAGTTTGCAGCATAAATGAGTGTTGACTATTTTGTTTAATATAAATTTATGTGTATATTGATGTATTTATTTATTTATGGCCGTGTTCGGTCTTCGTGTCTGTTTGCAGGCTTTCTTTGTTGCTGCGAGCGGGGGCACTCTTCGTTGCAGTGCACGGGCTCTAGGTGCGTGGGATTCATTTCTTGTGGCACGCGGCCTCAGTAGTTGTGTCTCGCAGGCTCTAGAGCGCAGGCTCAGTAGTTGTGGTGCATGGGCTTAGCTGCTCCATGGCATGTGGGATCGTCCCAGACCACGGTTCGAACCCATACCCCTCGCATCGTCAGGCAGACTCTCAAACACTGCGCCACCTGGGAAGCCCTGGGTGTGGACTTTTGGGGAAAGCTTTTTCTGCATCTATTGAGATGATCACATGGTTGGTATCCCTCCATTTATTTATTTAGTTTTCGATAGGTGGGCATTATCTACGTTGAAACATAATTGTTGCAAAATGTAATTCTGTATTGATTGTTTTTTTAACTTAATTGAATTTATTTCTTTTAGACAGCAGGTGTTTTTAGTCACCAATTTTATACACATCAGTGTATACTTGTCAATCCCTATCTCCCAATTCATCACAGCACCACCCCAAACCCTCCATCGCTTTCCCCCCTCGGTGTCCACATGTTTGTTCTCTATGTCTGTGTCTCAATTGCTGCCCTGCAAACCGGTTCATCTGTACCACTTTTCTAGGTTCCACATATATGCATTAACATAGAATATTTGTTCTTCCCTTTCTGGCTTACTTCACTCTATGACAGCCTCTAAATCCATCCGCCTCTCAACAAATGACCCGATGGCGTTCTTTTTATGGCTGAATAGTATTCAATTGCATATATGTATCACATCTTCTTTATCCATTCGTCTGTCAATGGGCATTTAGGTTGCTTCCATGACCTGGATATTGTAAATAGTGCTGCAATGAACATTGGGTGCATGTGTCCTTTTAATGATGGTCTTCTCTGGTTATATGCACAGTAGTGGGATTGCTGTGTCATATGGCATTTCTCTTTTTAGTTGTTTAAAGAAACTCCGTACTCTTCATCTTAGCAGCAGTATTAATTTACAGTCCCACCAACAGTGCAAGAGGGTTCCCTATAGGGAACACCCTCTGCAACATTTATTGTTTGTAGATTTTTGGATGGTGGCCCTTCTGAATGGGGTGAGCTGATACCTCTTTGTAATTTTGATTTGCATTTTTCTAATGACTAGTGATGTTGAGCATTCTTTCATGCGTTTGTTGGCTCTCTGTATATCTTCTTTGGAGTAATGTCTCCTTAGTCTTCCGCCAATTTTTGTATTGGTTCTTTGTTTTTTATTGATATTGAGCTGCCTGAATGTCAACTTCTGAAATTAATCATGTTTCACTTTGCTTCAACTGGAAAGGTCTTCTCAGATTATGTCTAAGTTTTCCATTTTTATTTTCCTTTCCGTTTCTCTAGGAGGTGGGTCAAAAAGTTCTTGCTGTGATCTATGTCATAGAGTGTTCTCCCTATGTTTTCCTTTAAGAGTATTAGAGTGTCTGCCCATAGACTTCAGGCTTTAATCCATTTTGAGTTTATTTTTCTGTATGGTGTCAACAAGTGTTCTAATTTCATTGTTTTCCAAGTAGCTGTCCACTTTTCCCAGCACCACTTAGTTAAGAGGCTCTCTTTTCTCCATTGAGTATTCTTGTCTCCTTTAAAAAAGATAGGTAATCCTATGTGTGTGGGCTTATCTCTGCCTTTTTATCCTGTTCCATTGATCAACATTTCGGTTTTTTTCACAGTACGATATTGTCTTGACTACTGTAGCTTTGTGATACAGTCTGACATCAGGAAAAGTGATTCCTCCAGCTCCGTTTTGCTTTCTGAGGATTACTTTTGGCTGTTCAGGGTATTTTGTGTTTTCATACAAATTGTGAAAGTTTTTGTTCTAGTTTGGTGAAAAATGCCGTTGGTTGTATGACAAAGATTGCAATGAATCTGTGGATTCCTTTAGGTAGTATAGTCATTTTCACCATTTTCATTCTCCCAAGCCAAGTATATGGTATGTCTCTCCATCTCTTTGTATCGTCTTTATTTTTTTTTTATCAGTGTCTTATAGTTATCTGCGCACAGGTCCTTTGTCTCCTTAGGTACGTTTATTCCTAGGTATTTTATTCATTTTGTTGCAGTGGTAAATCTCAATGTTTCCTTAAATTCTCTTTTAGATTTTTCTTCGGTAGTGCCTAGGAAAGCAAGAGATTTCTGTGCATTAATTTCTGTCCTGCTACATTATGGGATTCATTGATTAGCTCTAGTCGTTTTATGGTAGCATCTTTAGGAGTCTCGATGTGTAGCATCATGTCATCTGCAAAACAGTGACAGTTTTATTTCTTCTTTTCTGATTTCGATTCATTTATTTCTTTTTCTTCTCTGACCACTGTGGGTAAAACTTCCAAAACTCTGTGGAATAATAGCGATGAGACTGGGCTACCTTGTCTTGCTCATGACCTTAGGGGAAATATTTTCAGTTTCTCATGATAAACCAAGATGGTGGCTGTGGGTTTGTCATATATGGCCTTTATTATGTGGAGGTTTGTTCCGTCTATGCCTACTTTCTGGAAAGTTTGCAGCATAAATGAGTGTTGACTATTTTGTTTAATATAAATTTATGTGTATATTGATGTATTTATTTATTTATGGCCGTGTTCGGTCTTCGTGTCTGTTTGCAGGCTTTCTTTGTTGCTGCGAGCGGGGGCACTCTTCGTTGCAGTGCACGGGCTCTAGGTGCGTGGGATTCATTTCTTGTGGCACGCAGCCTCAGTACTTGTGTCTCGCAGGCTCTAGAGCGCAGGCTCAGTAGTTGTGGTGCATGGGCTTAGCTGCTCCATGGCATGTGGGATCGTCCCAGACCACGGTTCGAACCCATACCCCTCGCATCGTCAGGCAGACTCTCAAACACTGCGCCACCTGGGAAGCCCTGGGTGTGGACTTTTGGGGAAAGCTTTTTCTGCATCTATTGAGATGATCACATGGTTGGTATCCCTCCATTTATTTATTTAGTTTTCGATAGGTGGGCATTATCTACGTTGAAACATAATTGTTGCAAAATGTAATTCTGTATTGATTGTTTTTTTAACTTAATTTAATTTATTTCTTTTACACAGCAGGTGTTTTTAGTCACCAATTTTATACACATCAGTGTATACTTGTCAATCCCTATCTCCCAATTCATCACAGCACCACCCCAAACCCTCCATCGCTTTCCCCCCTCGGTGTCCACATGTTTGTTCTCTATGTCTGTGTCTCAATTGCTGCCCTGCAAACCGGTTCATCTGTACCACTTTTCTAGGTTCCACATATATGCATTAACATAGACTATTTGTTCTTCCCTTTCTGGCTTACTTCACTCTATGACAGCCTCTAAATCCATCCGCATCTCAACAAATGACCCGATGGCGTTCTTTTTATGGCTGAATAGTATTCCATTGCATATATGTATCACATCTTCTTTATCCATTCGTCTGTCAATGGGCATTTAGGTTGCTTCCATGACCTGGATATTGTAAATAGTGCTGCAATGAACATTGGGTGCATGTGTCCTTTTAATGATGGTCTTCTCTGGTTATATGCCCAGTAGTGGGATTGCTGTGTCATATGGCATTTCTCTTTTTAGTTGTTTAAAGAAACTCCGTACTCTTCCTCTTAGCAGCAGTATTAATTTAGAGTCCCACCAACAGTGCAAGAGGGTTCCCTATAGGGCACACCCTCTGCAACATTTATTGTTTGTAGATTTTTGGATGGTGGCCCTTCTGAATGGGGTGAGCTGATACCTCTTTGTAATTTTGATTTGCATTTTTCTAATGACTAGTGATGTTGAGCATTCTTTCATGCGTTTGTTGGCTCTCTGTATATCTTCTTTGGAGTAATGTCTCCTTAGTCTTCCGCCAATTTTTGTATTGGTTCTTTGTTTTTTATTGATATTGAGCTGCCTGAATGTCAACTTCTGAAATTAATCATGTTTCACTTTGCTTCAACTGGAAAGGTCTTCTCAGATTATGTCTAAGTTTTCCATTTTTATTTTCCTTTCCGTTTCTCTAGGAGGTGGGTCAAAAAGTTCTTGCTGTGATCTATGTCATAGAGTGTTCTCCCTATGTTTTCCTTTAAGAGTTTTAGAGTGTCTGCCCATAGACTTCAGGCTTTAATCCATTTTGAGTTTATTTTTGTGTATGGTGTCAAGAAGTGTTCTAATTTCATTGTTTTCCAAGTAGCTGTCCACTTTTCCCAGCACCACTTACTTAAGAGGCTGTCTTTTCTCCATTGAGTATTCTTGTCTCCTTTAAAAAAGATAGGTAATCCTATGTGTGTGGGCTTATCTCTGCCTTTTTATCCTGTTCCATTGATCAACATTTCGGTTTTTTTCACAGTACGATATTGTCTTGACTACTGTAGCTTTGTGATACAGTCTGACATCAGGAAAAGTGATTCCTCCAGCTCCGTTTTGCTTTCTGAGGATTACTTTTGGCTGTTCAGGGTATTTTGTGTTTTCATACAAATTGTGAAAGTTTTTGTTCTAGTTTGGTGAAAAATGCCGTTGGTTGTATGACAAAGATTGCAATGAATCTGTGGATTCCTTTAGGTAGTATAGTCATTTTCACCATTTTCATTCTCCCAAGCCAAGTATATGGTATGTCTCTCCATCTCTTTGTATCGTCTTTATTTTTTTTTTATCAGTGTCTTATAGTTATCTGCGCACAGGTCCTTTGTCTCCTTAGGTACGTTTATTCCTAGGTATTTTATTCATTTTGTTGCAGTGGTAAATCTCAATGTTTCCTTAAATTCTCTTTTAGATTTTTCTTCGGTAGTGCCTAGGAAAGCAAGAGATTTCTGTGCATTAATTTTTATCCTGCTACTTTACGGGATTCATTGATTAGCTCTAGTCGTTTTATGGTAGCATCTTTAGGAGTCTCGATGTGTAGCATCATGTCATCTGCAAAACAGTGACAGTTTTATTTCTTCTTTTCTGATTTCGAATCATTTATTTCTTTTTCTTCTCTGACCACTGTGGGTAAAACTTCCAAAACTCTGTGGAATAATAGCGATGAGACTGGGCAACCTTGTCTTGCTCATGACCTTAGGGGAAATATTTTCAGTTTCTCATGATAAACCAAGATGGTGGCTGTGGGTTTGTCATATATGGCCTTTATTATGTGGAGGTTTGTTCCGTCTATGCCTACTTTCTGGAAAGTTTGCAGCATAAATGAGTGTTGACTATTTTGTTTAATATAAATTTATGTGTATATTGATGTATTTATTTATTTATGGCCGTGTTCGCTCTTCGTGTCTGTTTGCAGGCTTTCTTTGTTGCTGCGAGCGGGGGCACTCTTCGTTGCAGTGCACGGGCTCTAGGTGCGTGGGATTCATTTCTTGTGGCACGCAGCCTCAGTACTTGTGTCTCGCAGGCTCTAGAGCGCAGGCTCAGTAGTTGTGGTGCATGGGCTTAGCTGCTCCATGGCATGTGGGATCGTCCCAGACCACGGTTCGAACCCATACCCCTCGCATCGTCAGGCAGACTCTCAAACACTGCGCCACCTGGGAAGCCCTGGGTGTGGACTTTTGGGGAAAGCTTTTTCTGCATCTATTGAGATGATCACATGGTTGATATCCCTCCATTTATTTATTTAGTTTTCGATAGGTGGGCATTATCTACGTTGAAACATAATTGTTGCAAAATGTAATTCTGTATTGATTGTTTTTTTAACTTAATTTAATTTATTTCTTTTACACAGCAGGTGTTTTTAGTCACCAATTTTATACACATCAGTGTATACTTGTCAATCCCTATCTCCCAATTCATCACAGCACCACCCCAAACCCTCCATCGCTTTCCCCCCTCGGTGTCCACATGTTTGTTCTCTATGTCTGTGTCTCAATTGCTGCCCTGCAAACCGGTTCATCTGTACCATTTTTCTAGGTTCCACATATAAGCATTAATAGAGAATAATTGTTCTTCCCTTTCTGGCTTACTTCACTCTATGACAGCCTCTAAATCCATCCGCATCTCAACAAATGACCCGATGGCGTTCTTTTTATGGCTGACTAGTATTCCATTGCATATATGTATCACATCTTCTTTATCCATTCGTCTGTCAATGGGCATTTAGGTTGCTTCCATGACCTGGATATTGTAAATAGTGCTGCAATGAACATTGGGTGCATGTGTCCTTTTAATGATGGTCTTCTCTGGTTATATGCCCAGTAGTGGGATTGCTGTGTCATATGGCATTTCTCTTTTTAGTTGTTTAAAGAAACTCCGTATTCTTCATCTTAGCAGCAGTATTAACTTACAGTCCCACCAACAGTGCAAGAGGGTTCCCTATTGGGCACACTCCCTGCAACATTTATTGTTTGTAGATTTTTGGATGGTGGCCCTTCTGAATGGGGTGAGCTGATACCTCTTTGTAATTTTGATTTGCATTTTTCTAATGACTAGTGATGTTGAGCATTCTTTCATGCGTTTGTTGGCTCTCTGTATATCTTCTTTGGAGTAATGTCTACTTAGTCTTCCACCAATTTTTGTTTTGCTTCTTTGTTTTTTATTGATATTGAGCTGCCTGAATGTAAACTTTTGAAATTAATCATGTTTCACTTTGCTTCAACTGGAAAGGTCTTCTCAGATTATGTCTAAGTTTTCCATTTTTATTTTCCTTTCCGTTTCTCTAGGAGGTGGGTGAAAAAGTTCTTGCTGTGATTTATGTCCTAGAGTGTTCTCCCTATGTTTTCCTTTAAGAGTTTTAGAGTGTCTGCCCATAGACTTCAGGCTTTAATCCATTTTGAGTTTATTTTTCTGTATGGTGTCAAGGAGTGTTCTAATTTCATTCTTTTCCATGTAGCTGTCCACTTTTCCCAGCACCACTTACTTAAGAGGCTGTCTTTTCTCCATTGAGTATTCTTGTCTCCTTTAAAAAAGATAGGTAATCCTATGTGTGTGGGCTTATCTCTGCCTTTGTATCCTGTTCCATTGATCAACATTTCGGTTTTTTTCACAGTACGATACTCTCTTGACTACTGTAGCTTTGTGATACAGTCTGACATCAGGAAAAGTGATTCCTCCAGCTCCGTTTTGCTTTCTGAGGATTACTTTTGGCTGTTCAGGGTATTTTGTGTTTTCATACAAATTGTGAAAGTTTTTGTTCTAGTTTGGTGAAAAATGCCGTTGGTTGTATGACAAAGATTGCATTGAATCTGTGGATTCCTTTAGGTAGTATAGTGATTTTCACCATTTTCATTCTCCCAAGCCAAGTATATGGTATGTCTCTCCATCTGTTTGTATCGTCTTTATTTTTTTTTTCTCAGTGTCTTATAGTTATCTGCGCACAGGTCCTTTGTCTCCTTAGGTACGTTTATTCCTAGGTATTTTATTCATTTTGTTGCAGTGGTAAATCTCAATGTTTCCTTAAATTCTCTTTTAGATTTTTCTTCGGTAGTGCCTAGGAAAGCAAGAGATTTCTGTGCATTAATTTTTATCCTGCTACTTTACGGGATTCATTGATTAGCTCTAGTCATTTTATGGTAGCATCTTTAGGATTCTCGATGTGTAGCATCATGTCATCTGCAAAACAGTGACAGTTTTATTTCTTCTTTTCTGATTTCGATTCATTTATTTCTTTTTCTTCTCTGACCACTGTGGGTAAAACTTCCAAAACTCTGTGGAATAATAGCGATGAGACTGGGCAACCTTGTCTTGCTCATGACCTTAGGGGAAATATTTTCAGTTTCTCATGATAAACCAAGATGGTGGCTGTGGGTTTGTCATATATGGCCTTTATTATGTGGAGGTTTGTTCCGTCTATGCCTACTTTCTGGAAAGTTTGCAGCATAAATGAGTGTTGACTATTTTGTTTAATATAAATTTATGTGTATATTGATGTATTTATTTATTTATGGCCGTGCTCGGTCTTCGTGTCTGTTTGCAGGCTTTCTTTGTTGCTGCGAGCGGGGGCACTCTTCGTTGCAGCGCACGGGCTCTAGGTGCGTGGGATTCATTTCTTGTGGCACGCAGCCTCAGTACTTGTGTCTCGCAGGCTCTAGAGCGCAGGCTCAGTAGTTGTGGTGCATGGGCTTAGCTGCTCCATGGCATGTGGGATCGTCCCAGACCACGGTTCGAACCCATACCCCTCGCATCGTCAGGCAGACTCTCAAACACTGCGCCACCTGGGAAGCCCTGGGTGTGGACTTTTGGGGAAAGCTTTTTCTGCATCTATTGAGATGATCACATGGTTGGTATCCCTCCATTTATTTATTTATTTTTCGATAGGTGGGCATTATCTACGTTGAAACATAATTGTTGCATAATGTAATTCTGTATTGATTGTTTTTTTAACTTAATTTAATTTATTTCTTTTACACAGCAGGTGTTTTTAGTCACCAATTTTATACACATCAGTGTATACTTGTCAATCCCTATCTCCCAATTCATCACAGCACCACCCCAAACCCTCCATCGCTTTCCCCCCTCGGTGTCCACATGTTTGTTCTCTATGTCTGTGTCTCAATTGCTGCCCTGCAAACCGGTTCATCTGTACCATTTTTCTAGGTTCCACATATATGCATTAATAGAGAATATTTGTTCTTCCCTTTCTGGCTTACTTCACTCTATGACAGCCTCTAAATCCATCCGCATCACAACAAATGACCCGATGGCGTTCTTTTTATGGCTGACTAGTATTCCATTGCATATATGTATCACATCTTCTTTATCCATTCGTCTGTCAATGGGCATTTAGGTTGCTTCCATGACCTGGATATTGTAAATAGTGCTGCAATGAACATTGGGTGCATGTGTCCTTTTAATGATGGTCTTCTCTGGTTATATGCCCAGTAGTGGGATTGCTGTGTCATATGGCATTTCTCTTTTTAGTTGTTTAAAGAAACTCCGTACTCTTCATCTTAGCAGCAGTATTAACTTACAGTCCCACCAACAGTGCAAGAGGGTTCCCTATTGGGCACACCCTCTGCAACATTTATTGTTTGTAGATTTTTGGATGGTGGCCCTTCTGAATGGGGTGAGCTGATACCTCTTTGTAATTTTGATTTGCATTTTTCTAATGACTAGTGATGTTGAGCATTCTTTCATGCGTTTGTTGGCTCTCTGTATATCTTCTTGGGAGTAATGTCTCCTTAGTCTTCCGCCAATTTTTGTATTGGTTCTTTGTTTTTTATTGATATTGAGCTGCCTGAATGTAAACTTCTGAAATTAATCATGTTTCACTTTGCTTCAACTGGAAAGGTCTTCTCAGATTATGTCTAAGTTTTCCATTTTTATTTTCCTTTCCGTTTCTCTAGGAGGTGCGTCAAAAAGTTCTTGCTGTGATTTATGTCATAGAGTGTTCTCCCTATGTTTTCCTTTAAGAGTTTTAGAGTGTCTGCCCATAGACTTCAGGCTTTAATCCATTTTGAGTTTATTTTTCTGTATGGTGTCAACAAGTGTTCTAATTTCATTGTTTTCCAAGTAGCTGTCCACTTTTCCCAGCACCACTTACTTAAGAGGCTGTCTTTTCTCCATTGAGTATTCTTGTCTCCTTTAAAAAAGATAGGTAATCCTATGTGTGTGGGCTTATCTCTGCCTTTTTATCCTGTTCCATTGATCAACATTTCGGTTTTTTTCACAGTACGATATTGTCTTGACTACTTTAGCTTTGTGATACAGTCTGACATCAGGAATAGTGATTCCTTCAGCTCCGTTTTGCTTTCTGAGGATTACTTTTGGCTGTTCAGGGTATTTTGTGTTTTCATACAAATTGTGAAAGTTTTTGTTCTAGTTTGGTGAAAAATGCCGTTGGTTGTATGACAAAGATTGCAATGAATCTGTGGATTCCTTTAGGTAGTATCGTCATTTTCACCATTTTCATTCTCCCAAGCCAAGTATATGGTATGTCTCTCCATCTGTTTGTATCGTCTTTATTTTTTTTTTATCAGTGTCTTATAGTTATCTGCGCACAGGTCCTTTGTCTGCTTAGGTACGTTTATTCCTAGGTATTTTATTCATTTTGTTGCAGTGGTAAATCTCAATGTTTCCTTAAATTCTCTTTTAGATTTTTCTTCGGTAGTGCCTAGGAAAGCAACAGATTTATGTGCATTAATTTTTATCCTGCTACTTTATGGGATTCATTGATTAGCTCTAGTCGTTTTATGGTAGCATCTTTAGGAGTCTCGATGTGTAGCATCATGTCATCTGCAAAACAGTGACAGTTTTATTTCTTCTTTTCTGATTTCGAATCATTTATTTCTTTTTCTTCTCTGACCACTGTGGGTAAAACTTCCAAAACTCTGTGGAATAATAGCGATGAGACTGGGCAACCTTGTCTTGTTCATGACCTTAGGGGAAATATTTGCAGTTTCTCATGATAAACCAAGATGGTGGCTGTGGGTTTGTCATATATGGCCTTTATTATGTGGAGGTTTGTTCCGTCTATGCCTACTTTCTGGAAAGTTTGCAGCATAAATGAGTGTTGACTATTTTGTTTAATATAAATTTATGTGTATATTGATGTATTTATTTATTTATGGCCGTGTTCGGTCTTCGTGTCTGTTTGCAGGCTTTCTTTGTTGCTGCGAGCGGGGGCACTCTTCGTTGCAGCGCACGGGCTCTAGGTGCGTGGGATTCATTTCTTGTGGCACGCAGCCTCAGTACTTGTGTCTCGCAGGCTCTAGAGCGCAGGCTCAGTAGTTGTGGTGCATGGGCTTAGCTGCTCCATGGCATGTGGGATCGTCCCAGACCACGGTTCGAACCCATACCCCTCGCATCGTCAGGCAGACTCTCAAACACTGCGCCACCTGGGAAGCCCTGGGTGTGGACTTTTGGGGAAAGCTTTTTCTGCATCTATTGAGATGATCACATGGTTGGTATCCCTCCATTTATTTATTTATTTTTCGATAGGTGGGCATTATCTACGTTGAAACATAATTGTTGCAAAATGTAATTCTGTATTGATTGTTTTTTTAAGTTAATTTAATTTATTTCTTTTAGACAGCAGGTGTTTTTAGTCACCAATTTTATACACATCAGTGTATACTTGTCAATCCCTATCTCCCAATTCATCACAGCACCACCCCAAACCCTCCATCGCTTTCCCCCCTCGGTGTCCACATGTTTGTTCTCTATGTCTGTGTCTCAATTGCTGCCCTGCAAACCGGTTCATCTGTACCACTTTTCTAGGTTCCACATATATGCATTAATAGAGAATATTTGTTCTTCCCTTTCTGGCTTACTTCACTCTATGACAGCCTCTAAATCCATCCGCATCTCAACAAATGACCCGATGGCGTTCTTTTTATGGCTGACTAGTATTCCATTGCATATATGTATCACATCTTCTTTATCCATTCGTCTGTCAATGGGCATTTAGGTTGCTTCCATGACCTGGATATTGTAAATAGTGCTGCAATGAACATTGGGTGCATGTGTCCTTTTAATGATGGTCTTCTCTGGTTATATGCCCAGTAGTGGGATTGCTGTGTCATATGGCATTTCTCTTTTTAGTTGTTTAAAGAAACTCCGTACTCTTCATCTTAGCAGCAGTATTAACTTACAGTCCCACCAACAGTGCAAGAGGGTTCCCTATTGGGCACACCCCCTGCAACATTTATTGTTTGTAGATTTTTGGATGGTGGCCCTTCTGAATGGGGTGAGCTGATACCTCTTTGTAATTTTGATTTGCATTTTTGTAATGACTAGTGATGTTGAGCATTCTTTCATGCGTTTGTTGGCTCTCTGTATATCTTCTTTGGAGTAATGTCTACTTAGTCTTCTGCCAATTTTTGTGTTGGTTTTTTGTTTTTTATTGATATTGAGCTGCCTGAATGTAAACTTTTGAAATTAATCATGTTTCACTTTGCTTCAACTGGAAAGGTCTTCTCAGATTATGTCTAAGTTTTCCATTTTTATTTTCCTTTCCGTTTCTCTAGGAGGTGGGTCAAAAAGTTCTTGCTGTGATTTATGTCCTAGAGTGTTCTCCCTATGTTTTCCTTTAAGAGTTTTAGAGTGTCTGCCCATAGACTTCAGGCTTTAATCCATTTTGAGTTTATTTTTCTGTATGGTGTCAAGGAGTGTTCTAATTTCATTCTTTTCCATGTAGCTGTCCACTTTTCCCAGCACCACTTACTTAAGAGGCTGTCTTTTCTCCATTGAGTATTCTTGTCTCCTTTAAAAAAGATAGGTAATCCTATGTGTGTGGGCTTATCTCTGCCTTTTTATCCTGTTCCATTGATCAACATTTCGGTTTTTTTCACAGTACGATACTGTCTTGACTACTGTAGCTTTGTGATACAGTCTGACATCAGGAAAAGTGATTCCTCCAGCTCCGTTTTGCTTTCTGAGGATTACTTTTGGCTGTTCAGGGTATTTTGTGTTTTCATACAAATTGTGAAAGTTTTTGTTCTAGTTTGGTGAAAAATGCCGTTGGTTGTATGACAAAGATTGCATTGAATCTGTGGATTCCTTTAGGTAGTATAGTCATTTTCACCGTTTTCATTCTCCCAAGCCAAGTATATGGTATGTCTCTCCATCTGTTTGTATCGTCTTTATTTTTTTTTTATCAGTGTCTTATAGTTATCTGCGCACAGGTCCTTTGTCTCCTTAGGTACGTTTATTCCTAGGTATTTTATTCATTTTGTTGCAGTGGTAAATCTCAATGTTTCCTTAAATTCTCTTTTAGATTTTTCTTCGGTAGTGCCTAGGAAAGC
Organism: Eubalaena glacialis; assembly: GCF_028564815.1. Classification (NCBI taxonomy): domain Eukaryota; kingdom Metazoa; phylum Chordata; class Mammalia; order Artiodactyla; family Balaenidae; genus Eubalaena; species Eubalaena glacialis. The sequence continues at coordinate 3,601,333 of NW_026871156.1, forward strand.
AAGAGATTTCTGTGCATTAATTTTTACCCTGCTACTTTACGGGATTCATTGATTAGCTCTAGTCGTTTTATGGTAGCATCTTTAGGATTCTCGATGTGTAGCATCATGTCATCTGCAAAACAGTGACAGTTTTATTTCTTCTTTTCTGATTTCGATTCATTTATTTCTTTTTCTTCTCTGACCACTGTGGGTAAAACTTCCAAAACTCTGTGGAATAATAGCGATGAGACTGGGCAACCTTGTCTTGCTCATGACCTTAGGGGAAATATTTTCAGTTTCTCATGATAAACCAAGATGGTGGCTGTGGGTTTGTCATATATGGCCTTTATTATGTGGAGGTTTGTTCCGTCTATGCCTACTTTCTGGAAAGTTTGCAGCATAACTGAGTGTTGACTATTTTTTTTAATATAAATTTATGTGTATATTGATGTATTTATTTATTTATGGCCGTGTTCGGTCTTCGTGTCTGTTTGCAGGCTTTCTTTGTTGCTGCGAGCGGGGGCACTCTTCGTTGCAGCGCACGGGCTCTAGGTGCGTGGGATTCATTTCTTGTGGCACGCAGCCTCAGTAGTTGTGTCTCGCAGGCTCTAGAGCGCAGGCTCAGTAGTTGTGGTGCATGGGCTTAGCTGCTCCATGGCATGTGGGATCGTCCCAGACCACGGTTCGAACCCATACCCCTCGCATCGTCAGGCAGACTCTCAAACACTGCGCCACCTGGGAAACGCTGGGTGTGGACTTTTGGGGAAAGCTTTTTCTGCATCTATTGAGATGATCACATGGTTGGTATCCCTCCATTTATTTATTTATTTTTCGATAGGTGGGCATTATCTACGTTGAAACATCATTGTTGCAAAATGTAATTCTGTATTGATTGTTTTTTTAACTTAATTTAATTTATTTCTTTTAGACAGCAGGTGTTTTTAGTCACCAATTTTATACACATCAGTGTATACTTGTCAATCCCTATCTCCCAATTCATCACAGCACCACCCCAAACCCTCCATCGCTTTCCCCCCTCGGTGTCCACATGTTTGTTCTCTATGTCTGTGTCTCAATTGCTGCCCTGCAAACCCCTTCATCTGTACCATTTTTCTAGGTTCCACATATATGCATTAATAGAGAATATTTGTTCCTCCCTTTCTGGCTTACTTCACTCTATGACAGCCTCTAAATCCATCCGCATCTCAACAAATGACCCGATGGCGTTCTTTTTATGGCTGACTAGTATTCCATTGCATATATGTATCACATCTTCTTTATCCATTCGTCTGTCAATGGGCATTTAGGTTGCTTCCATGACCTGGATATTGTAAATAGTGCTGCAATGAACATTGGGTGCATGTGTCCTTTTAATGATGGTCTTCTCTGGTTATATGCCCAGTAGTGGGATTGCTGTGTCATATGGCATTTCTCTTTTTAGTTGTTTAAAGAAACTCCGTACTCTTCATCTTAGCAGCAGTATTAACTTACAGTCCCACCAACAGTGCAAGAGGGTTCCCTATTGGGCACACCCCCTGAAACATTTATTGTTTGTAGATTTTTGGATGGTGGCCCTTCTGAATGGGGTGAGCTGATACCTCTTTGTAATTTTGATTTGCATTTTTCTAATGACTAGTGATGTTGAGCATTCTTTCATGCGTTTGTTGGCTCTCTGTATATCTTCTTTGGAGTAATGTCTACTTACTCTTCTGCCAATTTTTGTGTTGGTTTTTTGTTTTTTATTGATATTGAGCTGCCTGAATGTAAACTTTTGAAATTAATCATGTTTCACTTTGCTTCAACTGGAAAGGTCTTCTCAGATTATGTCTAAGTTTTCCATTTTTATTTTCCTTTCCATTTCTCTAGGAGGTGGGTCAAAAAGTTCTTGCTGTGATTTATGTCATAGAGTGTTCTCCCTATGTTTTCCTTTAAGAGTTTTAGAGTGTCTGCCCATAGACTTCAGGCTTTAATCCACTTTGAGTTTATTTTTCTGTATGGTGTCAAGGAGTGTTCTAATTTCATTCTTTTCCATGTAGCTGTCCACTTTTCCCAGCACCACTTACTTAAGAGGCTGTCTTTTCTCCATTGAGTATTCTTGTCTCCTTTAAAAAAGATAGGTAATCCTATGTGTGTGGGCTTATCTCTGCCTTTTTATCCTGTTCCATTGATCAACATTTCGGTTTTTTTCACAGTACGATACTGTCTTGACTACTGTAGCTTTGTGATACAGTCTGACATCAGGAAAAGTGATTCCTCCAGCTCCGTTTTGCTTTCTGAGGATTACTTTTGGCTGTTCAGGGTATTTTGTGTTTTCATACAAATTGTGAAAGTTTTTGTTCTAGTTTGGTGAAAAATGCCGTTGGTTGTATGACAAAGATTGCATTGAATCTGTGGATTCCTTTAGGTAGTATAGTGATTTTCACCGTTTTCATTCTCCCAAGCCAAGTATATGGTATGTCTCTCCATCTGTTTGTATCGTCTTTATTTATTTTTTTATCAGTGTCTTATAGTTATCTGCACACAGGTCCTTTGTCTCCTTAGGTACGTTTATTCCTAGGTATTTTATTCATTTTGTTGCAGTGGTAAATCTCAATGTTTCCTTAAATTCTCTTTTAGATTTTTCTTCGGTAGTGCCTAGGAAAGCAAGAGATTTCTGTGCATTAATTTTTATCCTGCTATTTTACGGGATTCATTGATTAGCTCTAGTCGTTTTATGGTAGCATCTTTAGGATTCTCGATGTGTAGCATCATGTCATCTGCAAAACAGTGACAGTTTTATTTCTTCTTTTCTGATTTCGATTCATTTATTTCTTTTTCTTCTCTGACCACTGTGGGTAAAACTTCCAAAACTCTGTGGAATAATAGCGATGAGACTGGGCAACCTTGTCTTGCTCATGACCTTAGGGGAAATATTTTCAGTTTCTCATGATAAACCAAGATGGTGGCTGTGGGTTTGTCATATATGGCCTTTATTATGTGGAGGTTTGTTCCGTCTATGCCTACTTTCTGGAAAGTTTGCAGCATAAATGAGTGTTGACTATTTTGTTTAATATAAATTTATGTGTATATTGATGTATTTATTTATTTATGGCCGTGTTCGGTCTTCGTGTCTGTTTGCAGGCTTTCTTTGTTGCTGCGAGCGGGGGCACTCTTCGTTGCAGTGCACGGGCTCTAGGTGCGTGGGATTCATTTCTTCTGGCACGCAGCCTCAGTACTTGTGTCTCGCAGGCTCTAGAGCGCAGGCTCAGTAGTTGTGGTGCATGGGCTTAGCTGCTCCATGGCATGTGGGATCGTCCCAGACCACGGTTCGAACCCATACCCCTCGCATCGTCAGGCAGACTCTCAAACACTGCGCCACCTGGGAAGCCCTGGGTGTGGACTGTTGTGGAAAGCTTTTTCTGCATCTATTGAGATGATCACATGGTTGGTATCCCTCCATTTATTTATTTATTTTTCGATAGGTGGGCATTATCTACGTTGAAACATCATTGTTGCAAAATGTAATTCTGTATTGATTGTTTTTTTAACTTAATTTAATTTATTTCTTTTAGACAGCAGGTGTTTTTAGTCACCAGTTTTATACACATCAGTGTATACTTGTCAATCCCTATCTCCCAATTCATCACAGCACCACCCCAAACCCTCCATCGCTTTCCCCCCTCGGTGTCCACATGTTTGTTCTCTATGTCTGTGTCTCAATTGCTGCCCTGCAAACCGGTTCATCTGTACCACTTTTCTAGGTTCCACATATATGCATTAACATAGAATATTTGTTCTTCCCTTTCTGGCTTACTTCACTCTATGACAGCCTCTAAATCCATCCGCATCTCAACAAATGACCCGATGGCGTTCTTTTTATGGCTGACTAGTATTCCATTGCATATATGTATCACATCTTCTTTATCCATTCATCTGTCAATGGGCATTTAGGTTGCTTCCATGACCTGGATATTGTAAATAGTGCTGCAATGAACATTGGGTGCATGTGTCCTTTTAATGATGGTCTTCTCTGGTTATATGCCCAGTAGTGGGATTGCTGTGTCATATGGCATTTCTCTTTTTAGTTGTTTAAAGAAACTCCGTACTCTTCATCTTAGCAGCAGTATTAATTTACAGTCCCACCAACAGTGCAACAGGGTTCCCTATTGGGCACACCCTCTGCAACATTTATTGTTTGTAGATTTTTGGATGGTGGCCCTTCTGAATGGGGTGAGCTGATACCTCTTTGTAATTTTGATTTGCATTTTTCTAATGACTAGTGATGTTGAGCATTCTTTCATGCGTTTGTTGGCTCTCTGTATATCTTCTTTGGAGTAATGTCTCCTTAGTCTTCCGCCAATTTTTGTATTGGTTCTTTGTTTTTTATTGATATTGAGCTGCCTGAATGTCAACTTTTGAAATTAATCATGTTTCACTTGGCTTCAACTGGAAAGGTCTTCTCAGATTATGTCTAAGTTTTCCATTTTTATTTTCCTTTCCGTTTCTCTAGGAGGTGGGTCAAAAAGTTCTTGCTGTGATTTATGTCATAGAGTGTTCTCCCTATGTTTTCCTTTAAGAGTTTTAGAGTGTCTGCCCATAGACTTCAGGCTTTAATCCATTTTGAGTTTATTTTTCTGTATGGTGTGAAGGAGTGTTCTAATTTCATTCTTTTCCATGTAGCTGTCCACTTTTCCCAGCACCACTTACTTAAGAGGCTGTCTTTTCTCCATTGAGTATTCTTGTCTCCTTTAAAAAAGATAGGTAATCCTATGTGTGTGGGCTTATCTCTGCCTTTTTATCCTGTTCCATTGATCAACATTTCGGTTTTTTTCACAGTACGATATTGTCTTGACTACTGTAGCTTTGTGATACAGTCTGACATCAGGAAAAGTGATTCCTCCAGCTCCGTTTTGCCTTCTGAGGATTACTTTTGGCTGTTCAGGGTATTTTGTGTTTTCATACAAATTGTGAAAGTTTTTGTTCTAGTTTGGTGAAAAATGCCGTTGGTTGTATGACAAAGATTGCATTGAATCTGTGGATTCCTTTAGGTAGTATAGTCATTTTCACCATTTTCATTCTCCCAACCCAAGTATATGGTATGTCTCTCCATCTGTTTGTATCGTCTTTATTTTTTTTTTATCAGTGTCTTATAGTTATCTGCGCACAGGTCCTTTGTCTCCTTAGGTACGTTTATTCCTAGGTATTTTATTCATTTTGTTGCAGTGGTAAATCTCAATGTTTCCTTAAATTCTCTTTTAGATTTTTCTTCGGTAGTGCCTAGGAAAGCAAGAGATTTCTGTGCATTAATTTTTATCCTGCTACTTTACGGGATTCATTGATTAGCTCTAGTCGTTTTATGGTAGCATCTTTAGGAGTCTCGATGTGTAGCATCATGTCATCTGCAAAACAGTGACAGTTTTATTTCTTCTTTTCTGATTTCGATTCATTTATTTCTTTTTCTTCTCTGACCACTGTGGGTAAAACTTCCAAAACTCTGTGGAATAATAGCGATGAGACTGGGCAACCTTGTCTTGTTCATGACCTTAGGGGAAATATTTTCAGTTTCTCATGATAAACCAAGATGGTGGCTGTGGGTTTGTCATATATGGCCTTTATTATGTGGAGGTTTGTTCCGTCTATGCCTACTTTCTGGAAAGTTTGCAGCATAAATGAGTGTTGACTATTTTGTTTAATATAAATTAATGTGTATATTGATGTATTTATTTATTTATGGCCGTGTTCAGTCTTCGTGTCTGTTTGCAGGCTTTCTTTGTTGCTGCGAGCAGGGCGCTCTTCGTTGCAGTGCACGGGCTCTAGGTGCGTGGGATTCATTTCTTGTGGCACGCAGCCTCAGTAGTTGTGTCTCGCAGGCTCTAGAGCGCAGGCTCAGTAGTTGTGGTGCATGGGCTTAGCTGCTCCATGGCATGTGGGATCGTCGCAGACCACGGTTCGAACCCATACCCCTCGCATCGTCAGGCAGACTCTCAAACACTGCGCCACCTGGGAAGCCCTGGGTGTGGACTGTTGTGGAAAGCTTTTTCTGCATCTATTGAGATGATCACATGGTTGGTATCCCTCCATTTATTTATTTATTTTTCGATAGGTGGGCATTATCTACGTTGAAACATCATTGTTGCAAAATGTAATTCTGTATTGATTGTTTTTTTAACTTAATTTAATTTATTTCTTTTAGACAGCAGGTGTTTTTAGTCACCAGTTTTATACACATCAGTGTATACTTGTCAATCCCTATCTCCCAATTCATCACAGCACCAGCCCAAACCCTCCATCGCTTTCCCCCCTCGGTGTCCACATGTTTGTTCTCTATGTCTGTGTCTCAATTGCTGCCCTGCAAACCGGTTCATCTGTACCACTTTTCTAGGTTCCACATATATGCATTAACATAGAATATTTGTTCTTCCCTTTCTGGCTTACTTCACTCTATGACAGCCTCTAAATCCATCCGCATCTCAACAAATGACCCGATGGCGTTCTTTTTATGGCTGAATAGTATTCCATTGCATATATGTATCACATCTTCTTTATCCATTCGTCTGTCAATGGGCATTTAGGTTGCTTCCATGACCTGGATATTGTAAATAGTGCTGCAATGAACATTGGGTGCATGTGTCCTTTTAATGATGGTCTTCTCTGGTTATATGCCCAGTAGTGGGATTGCTGTGTCATATGGCATTTCTCTTTTTAGTTGTTTAAAGAAACTCCGTACTCTTCATCTTAGCAGCAGTATTAACTTACAGTCCCACCAACAGTGCAAGAGGGTTCCCTATTGGGCACACCCTCTGCAACATTTATTGTTTGTAGATTTTTGGTTGGTGGCCCTTCTGAATGGGGTGAGCTGATACCTCTTTGTAATTTTGATTTGCATTTTTCTAATGACTAGTGATGTTGAGCATTCTTTCATGCGTTTGTTGGCTCTCTGTATATCTTCTTTGGAGTAATGTCTCCTTAGTCTTCCGCCAATTTTTGTATTGGTTCTTTGTTTTTTATTGATATTGAGCTGCCTGAATGTCAACTTTTGAAATTAATCATGTTTCACTTTGCTTCAACTGGAAAGGTCTTCTCAGATTATGTCTAAGTTTTCCATTTTTATTTTCCTTTCCATTTCTCTAGGAGGTGGGTCAAAAAGTTCTTGCTGTGATTTATGTCATAGAGTGTTCTCCCTATGTTTTCCTTTAAGAGTTTTAGCGTGTCTGCCCATAGACTTCAGGCTTTAATCCATTTTGAGTTTATTTTTCTGTATGGTGTCAAGGAGTGTTCTAATTTCATTCTTTTCCATGTAGCTGTCCACTTTTCCCAGCACCACTTACTTAAGAGGCTGTCTTTTCTCCATTGAGTATTCTTGTCTCCTTTAAAAAAGATAGGTAATCCTATGTGTGTGGGCTTATCTCTGCCTTTTTATCCTGTTCCATTGATCAACATTTCGGTTTTTTTCACAGTACGATACTGTCTTGACTACTGTAGCTTTGTGATACAGTCTGACATCAGGAAAAGTGATTCCTCCAGCTCCGTTTTGCTTTCTGAGGATTACTTTTGGCTGTTCAGGGTATTTTGTGTTTTCATACAAATTGTGAAAGTTTTTGTTCTAGTTTGGTGAAAAATGCCGTTGGTTGTATGACAAAGATTGCATTGAATCTGTGGATTCCTTTAGGTAGTATAGTCATTTTCACCGTTTTCATTCTCCCAAGCCAAGTATATGGTATGTCTCTCATCTGTTTGTATCGTCTTTATTTTTTTTTTTATCAGTGTCTTATAGTTATCTGCGCACAGGTCCTTTGTCTCCTTAGGTACGTTTATTCCTAGGTATTTTATTCATTTTGTTGCAGTGGTAAATCTCAATGTTTCCTTCAATTCTCTTTTAGATTTTTCTTCGGTAGTGCCTAGGAAAGCAAGAGATTTCTGTGCATTAATTTTTATCCTGCTACTTTATGGGATTCATTGATTAGCTCTAGTCGTTTTATGGTAGCATCTTTAGGAGTCTCGATGTGTAGCATCATGTCATCTGCAAAACAGTGACAGTTTTATTTCTTCTTTTCTGATTTCGATTCATTTATTTCTTTTTCTTCTCTGACCACTGTGGGTAAAACTTCCAAAACTCTGTGGAATAATAGCGATGAGACTGGGCAACCTTGTCTTGTTCATGACCTTAGGGGAAATATTTGCAGTTTCTCATGATAAACCAAGATGGTGGCTGTGGGTTTGTCATATATGGCCTTTATTATGTGGAGGTTTGTTCCGTCTATGCCTACTTTCTGGAAAGTTTGCAGCATAAATGATTGTTGACTATTTTGTTTAATATAAATTTATGTGTATATTGATGTATTTATTTATTTATGGCCGTGTTCGGTCTTCGTGTCTGTTTGCAGGCTTTCTTTGTTGCTGCGAGCGGGGGCACTCTTCGTTGCAGTGCACGGGCTCTAGGTGCGTGGGATTCATTTCTTGTGGCACGCAGCCTCAGTACTTGTGTCTCGCAGGCTCTAGAGCGCAGGCTCAGTAGTTGTGGTGCATGGGCTTAGCTGCTCCATGGCATGTGGGATCGTCCCAGACCACGGTTCGAACCCATACCCCTCGCATCGTCAGGCAGACTCTCAAACACTGCGCCACCTGGGAAGCCCTGGGTGTGGACTTTTGGGGAAAGCTTTTTCTGCATCTATTGAGATGATCACATGGTTGGTATCCCTCCATTTATTTATTTATTTTTCGATAGGTGGGCATTATCTACGTTGAAACATCATTGTTGCAAAATGTAATTCTGTATTGATTGTTTTTAAATTAATTTAATTTATTTCTTTTAGACAGCAGGTGTTTTTAGTCACCAATTTTATACACATCAGTGTATACTTGTCAATCCCTATCTCCCAATTCATCACAGCACCACCCCAAACCCTCCATCGCTTTCCCCCCTCGGTGTCCACATGTTTGTTCTCTATGTCTGTGTCTCAATTGCTGCCCTGCAAACCGCTTCATCTGTACCATTTTTCTAGGTTCCACATATATGCATTAATAGAGAATATTTGTTCTTCCCTTTCTGGCTTACTTCACTCTATGACAGCCTCTAAATCCATCCGCATCTCAACAAATGACCCGATGGCGTTCTTTTTATGGCTGAATAGTATTCCATTGCATATATGTATCACATCTTCTTTATCCATTCGTCTGTCAATGGGCATTTAGGTTGCTTCCATGACCTGGATATTGTAAATAGTGCTGCAATGAACATTGGGTGCATGTGTCCTTTTAATGATGGTCTTCTCTGGTTATATGCCCAGTAGTGGGATTGCTGTGTCATATGGCATTTCTCTTTTTAGTTGTTTAAAGAAACTCCGTACTCTTCATCTTAGCAGCAGTATTAACTTACAGTCCCACCAACAGTGCAAGAGGGTTCCCTATTGGGCACACCCTCTGCAACATTTATTGTTTGTAGATTTTTGGTTGGTGGCCCTTCTGAATGGGGTGAGCTGATACCTCTTTGTAATTTTGATTTGCATTTTTCTAATGACTAGTGATGTTGAGCATTCTTTCATGCGTTTGTTGGCTCTCTGTATATCTTCTTTGGAGTAATGTCTCCTTAGTCTTCCGCCAATTTTTGTATTGGTTCTTTGTTTTTTATTGATATTGAGCTGCCTGAATGTCAACTTTTGAAATTAATCATGTTTCACTTTGCTTCAACTGGAAAGGTCTTCTCAGATTATGTCTAAGTTTTCCATTTTTATTTTCCTTTCCATTTCTCTAGGAGGTGGGTCAAAAAGTTCTTGCTGTGATTTATGTCATAGAGTGTTCTCCCTATGTTTTCCTTTAAGAGTTTTAGCGTGTCTGCCCATAGACTTCAGGCTTTAATCCATTTTGAGTTTATTTTTCTGTATGGTGTCAAGGAGTGTTCTAATTTCATTCTTTTCCATGGAGCTGTCCACTTTTCCCAGCACCACTTACTTAAGAGGCTGTCTTTTCTCCATTGAGTATTCTTGTCTCCTTTAAAAAAGATAGGTAATCCTATGTGTGTGGGCTTATCTCTGCCTTTTTATCCTGTTCCATTGATCAACATTTCGGTTTTTTTCACAGTACGATACTGTCTTGACTACTGTAGCTTTGTGATACAGTCTGACATCAGGAAAAGTGATTCCTCCAGCTCCGTTTTGCTTTCTGAGGATTACTTTTGGCTGTTCAGGGTATTTTGTGTTTTCATACAAATTGTGAAAGTTTTTGTTCTAGTTTGGTGAAAAATGCCGTTGGTTGTATGACAAAGATTGCATTGAATCTGTGGATTCCTTTAGGTAGTATAGTCATTTTCACCGTTTTCATTCTCCCAAGCCAAGTATATGGTATGTCTCTCATCTGTTTGTATCGTCTTTATTTTTTTTTTTATCAGTGTCTTATAGTTATCTGCGCACAGGTCCTTTGTCTCCTTAGGTACGTTTATTCCTAGGTATTTTATTCATTTTGTTGCAGTGGTAAATCTCAATGTTTCCTTCAATTCTCTTTTAGATTTTTCTTCGGTAGTGCCTAGGAAAGCAAGAGATTTCTGTGCATTAATTTTTATCCTGCTACTTTACGGGATTCATTGATTAGCTCTAGTCGTTTTATGGTAGCATCTTTAGGAGTCTCGATGTGTAGCATCATGTCATCTGCAAAACAGTGACAGTTTTATTTCTTCTTTTCTGATTTCGATTCATTTATTTCTTTTTCTTCTCTGACCACTGTGGGTAAAACTTCCAAAACTCTGTGGAATAATAGCGATGAGACTGGGCAACCTTGTCTTGTTCATGACCTTAGGGGAAATATTTGCAGTTTCTCATGATAAACCAAGATGGTGGCTGTGGGTTTGTCATATATGGCCTTTATTATGTGGAGGTTTGTTCCGTCTATGCCTACTTTCTGGAAAGTTTGCAGCATAAATGATTGTTGACTATTTTGTTTAATATAAATTTATGTGTATATTGATGTATTTATTTATTTATGGCCGTGTTCGGTCTTCGTGTCTGTTTGCAGGCTTTCTTTGTTGCTGCGAGCGGGGGCACTCTTCGTTGCAGTGCACGGGCTCTAGGTGCGTGGGATTCATTTCTTGTGGCACGCAGCCTCAGTACTTGTGTCTCGCAGGCTCTAGAGCGCAGGCTCAGTAGTTGTGGTGCATGGGCTTAGCTGCTCCATGGCATGTGGGATCGTCCCAGACCATGGTTCGAACCCATACCCCTCGCATCGTCAGGCAGACTCTCAAACACTGCGCCACCTGGGAAGCCCTGGGTGTGGACTTTTGGGGAAAGCTTTTTCTGCATCTATTGAGATGATCACATGGTTGGTATCCCTCCATTTATTTATTTATTTTTCGATAGGTGGGCATTATCTACGTTGAAACATCATTGTTGCAAAATGTAATTCTGTATTGATTGTTTTTTTAACTTAATTTAATTTATTTCTTTTAGACAGCAGGTGTTTTTAGTCACCAATTTTATACACATCAGTGTATACTTGTCAATCCCTATCTCCCAATTCATCACAGCACCACCCCAAACCCTCCATCGCTTTCCCCCCTCGGTGTCCACATGTTTGTTCTCTATGTCTGTGTCTCAATTGCTGCCCTGCAAACCGCTTCATCTGTACCATTTTTCTAGGTTCCACATATATGCATTAATAGAGAATATTTGTTCTTCCCTTTCTGGCTTACTTCACTCTATGACAGCCTCTAAATCCATCCGCATCTCAACAAATGACCCGATGGCGTTCTTTTTATGGCTGACTAGTATTCCATTGCATATATGTATCACATCTTCTTTATCCATTCGTCTGTCAATGGGCATTTAGGTTGCTTCCATGACCTGGATATTGTAAATAGTGCTGCAATGAACATTGGGTGCATGTGTCCTTTTAATGATGGTCTTCTCTGGTTATATGCCCAGTAGTGGGATTGCTGTGTCATATGGCATTTCTCTTTTTAGTTGTTTAAAGAAACTCCGTACTCTTCATCTTAGCAGCAGTATTAACTTACAGTCCCACCAACAGTGCAAGAGGGTTCCCTATTGGGCACACCCCCTGCAACATTTATTGTTTGTAGATTTTTGGATGGTGGCCCTTCTGAATGGGGTGAGCTGATACCTCTTTGTAATTTTGATTTGCATTTTTCTAATGACTAGTGATGTTGAGCATTCTTTCATGCGTTTGTTGGCTCTCTGTATATCTTCTTTGGAGTAATGTCTCCTTAGTCTTCCGCCAATTTTTGTATTGGTTCTTTGTTTTTTATTGATATTGAGCTGCCTGAATGTCAACTTTTGAAATTAATCATGTTTCACTTGGCTTCAACTGGAAAGGTCTTCTCAGATTATGTCTAAGTTTTCCATTTTTATTTTCCTTTCCGTTTCTCTAGGAGGTGGGTCAAAAAGTTCTTGCTGTGATTTATGTCATAGAGTGTTCTCCCTATGTTTTCCTTTAAGAGTTTTAGAGTGTCTGCCCATAGACTTCAGGCTTTAATCCATTTTGAGTTTATTTTTCTGTATGGTGTGAAGGAGTGTTCTAATTTCATTCTTTTCCATGTAGCTGTCCACTTTTCCCAGCACCACTTACTTAAGAGGCTGTCTTTTCTCCATTGAGTATTCTTGTCTCCTTTAAAAAAGATAGGTAATCCTATGTGTGTGGGCTTATCTCTGCCTTTTTATCCTGTTCCATTGATCAACATTTCGGTTTTTTTCACAGTACGATATTGTCTTGACTACTGTAGCTTTGTGATACAGTCTGACATCAGGAAAAGTGATTCCTCCAGCTCCGTTTTGCCTTCTGAGGATTACTTTTGGCTGTTCAGGGTATTTTGTGTTTTCATACAAATTGTGAAAGTTTTTGTTCTAGTTTGGTGAAAAATGCCGTTGGTTGTATGACAAAGATTGCATTGAATCTGTGGATTCCTTTAGGTAGTATAGTCATTTTCACCATTTTCATTCTCCCAACCCAAGTATATGGTATGTCTCTCCATCTGTTTGTATCGTCTTTATTTTTTTTTTATCAGTGTCTTATAGTTATCTGCGCACAGGTCCTTTGTCTCCTTAGGTACGTTTATTCCTAGGTATTTTATTCATTTTGTTGCAGTGGTAAATCTCAATGTTTCCTTAAATTCTCTTTTAGATTTTTCTTCGGTAGTGCCTAGGAAAGCAAGAGATTTCTGTGCATTAATTTTTATCCTGCTACTTTACGGGATTCATTGATTAGCTCTAGTCGTTTTATGGTAGCATCTTTAGGATTCTCGATGTGTAGCATCATGTCATCTGCAAAACAGTGACAGTTTTATTTCTTCTTTTCTGATTTCGATTCATTTATTTCTTTTTCTTCTCTGACCACTGTGGGTAAAACTTCCAAAACTCTGTGGAATAATAGCGATGAGACTGGGCAACCTTGTCTTGCTCATGACCTTAGGGGAAATATTTTCAGTTTCTCATGATAAACCAAGATGGTGGCTGTGGGTTTGTCATATATGGCCTTTATTATGTGGAGGTTTGTTCCGTCTATGCCTACTTTCTGGAAAGTTTGCAGCATAAATGAGTGTTGACTATTTTGTTTAATATAAATTAATGTGTATATTGATGTATTTATTTATTTATGGCCGTGTTCAGTCTTCGTGTCTGTTTGCAGGCTTTCTTTGTTGCTGCGAGCAGGGCGCTCTTCGTTGCAGTGCACGGGCTCTAGGTGCGTGGGATTCATTTCTTGTGGCACGCAGCCTCAGTAGTTGTGTCTCGCAGGCTCTAGAGCGCAGGCTCAGTAGTTGTGGTGCATGGGCTTAGCTGCTCCATGGCATGTGGGATCGTCGCAGACCACGGTTCGAACCCATACCCCTCGCATCGTCAGGCAGACTCTCAAACACTGCGCCACCTGGGAAGCCCTGGGTGTGGACTGTTGTGGAAAGCTTTTTCTGCATCTATTGAGATGATCACATGGTTGGTATCCCTCCATTTATTTATTTATTTTTCGATAGGTGGGCATTATCTACGTTGAAACATCATTGTTGCAAAATGTAATTCTGTATTGATTGTTTTTTTAACTTAATTTAATTTATTTCTTTTAGACAGCAGGTGTTTTTAGTCACCAGTTTTATACACATCAGTGTATACTTGTCAATCCCTATCTCCCAATTCATCACAGCACCACCCCAAACCCTCCATCGCTTTCCCCCCTCGGTGTCCACATGTTTGTTCTCTATGTCTGTGTCTCAATTGCTGCCCTGCAAACCGGTTCATCTGTACCACTTTTCCAGGTTCCACATATATGCATTAACAGAGAATATTTGTTCTTCCCTTTCTGGCTTACTTCACTCTATGACACCTCTAAATCCATCCGCATCTCAACAAATGACCCGATGGCGTTCTTTTTATGGCTGACTAGTATTCCATTGCATATATGTATCACATCTTCTTTATCCATTCGTCTGTCAATGGGCATTTAGGTTGCTTCCATGACCTGGATATTGTAAATAGTGCTGCAATGAACATTGGGTGCATGTGTCCTTTTAATGATGGTCTTCTCTGGTTATATGCCCAGTAGTGGGATTGCTGTGTCATATGGCATTTCTCTTTTTAGTTGTTTAAAGAAACTCCGTACTCTTCATCTTAGCAGCAGTATTAACTTACAGTCCCACCAACAGTGCAAGAGGGTTCCCTATTGGGCACACCCTCTGCAACATTTATTGTTTGTAGATTTTTGGTTGGTGGCCCTTCTGAATGGGGTGAGCTGATACCTCTTTGTAATTTTGATTTGCATTTTTCTAATGACTAGTGATGTTGAGCATTCTTTCATGCGTTTGTTGGCTCTCTGTATATCTTCTTTGGAGTAATGTCTCCTTAGTCTTCCGCCAATTTTTGTATTGGTTCTTTGTTTTTTATTGATATTGAGCTGCCTGAATGTCAACTTTTGAAATTAATCATGTTTCACTTTGCTTCAACTGGAAAGGTCTTCTCAGATTATGTCTAAGTTTTCCATTTTTATATTCCTTTCCGTTTCTCTAGGAGGTGGGTCAAAAAGTTCTTGCTGTGATTTATGTCATAGAGTGTTCTCCCTATGTTTTCCTTTAAGAGTTTTAGCGTGTCTGCCCATAGACTTCAGGCTTTAATCCATTTTGAGTTTATTTTTCTGTATGGTGTCAAGGAGTGTTCTAATTTCATTCTTTTCCATGTAGCTGTCCACTTTTCCCAGCACCACTTACTTAAGAGGCTGTCTTTTCTCCATTGAGTATTCTTGTCTCCTTTAAAAAAGATAGGTAATCCTATGTTTGTGAGCTTATCTCTGCCTTTTTATCCTGTTCCATTGATCAACATTTCGGTTTTTTTCACAGTACGATACTGTCTTGACTACTGTAGCTTTGTGATACAGTCTGACATCAGGAAAAGTGATTCCTCCAGCTCCGTTTTGCTTTCTGAGGATTACTTTTGGCTGTTCAGGGTATTTTGTGTTTTCATACAAATTGTGAAAGTTTTTGTTCTAGTTTGGTGAAAAATGCCGTTGGTTGTATGACAAAGATTGCATTGAATCTGTGGATTCCTTTAGGTAGTATAGTCATTTTCACCGTTTTCATTCTCCCAAGCCAAGTATATGGTATGTCTCTCATCTGTTTGTATCGTCTTTATTTTTTTTTTTATCAGTGTCTTATAGTTATCTGCGCACAGGTCCTTTGTCTCCTTAGGTACGTTTATTCCTAGGTATTTTATTCATTTTGTTGCAGTGGTAAATCTCAATGTTTCCTTCAATTCTCTTTTAGATTTTTCTTCGGTAGTGCCTAGGAAAGCAAGAGATTTCTGTGCATTAATTTTTATCCTGCTACTTTACGGGATTCATTGATTAGCTCTAGTCGTTTTATGGTAGCATCTTTAGGAGTCTCGATGTGTAGCATCATGTCATCTGCAAAACAGTGACAGTTTTATTTCTTCTTTTCTGATTTCGATTCATTTATTTCTTTTTCTTCTCTGACCACTGTGGGTAAAACTTCCAAAACTCTGTGGAATAATAGCGATGAGACTGGGCAACCTTGTCTTGTTCATGACCTTAGGGGAAATATTTGCAGTTTCTCATGATAAACCAAGATGGTGGCTGTGGGTTTGTCATATATGGCCTTTATTATGTGGAGGTTTGTTCCGTCTATGCCTACTTTCTGGAAAGTTTGCAGCATAAATGAGTGTTGACTATTTTGTTTAATATAAATTTAAGTGTATATTGATGTATTTATTTATTTATGGCCGTGTTCGGTCTTCGTGTCTGTTTGCAGGCTTTCTTTGTTGCTGCGAGCGGGGGCACTCTTCGTTGCAGTGCACGGGCTCTAGGTGCGTGGGATTCATTTCTTGTGGCACGCAGCCTCAGTACTTGTGTCTCGCAGGCTCTAGAGTGCAGGCTCAGTAGTTGTGGTGCATGGGCTTAGCTGCTCCATGGCATGTGGGATCGTCCCAGACCACGGTTCGAACCCATACCCCTCGCATCGTCAGGCAGACTCTCAAACACTGCGCCACCTGGGAAGCCCTGGGTGTGGACTGTTGTGGAAAGCTTTTTCTGCATCTATTGAGATGATCACATGGTTGGTATCCCTCCATTTATTTATTTATTTTTCGATAGGTGGGCATTATCTACGTTGAAACATCATTGTTGCAAAATGTAATTCTGTATTTATTGTTTTTTTAACTTAATTTAATTTATTTCTTTTAGACAGCAGGTGTTTTTAGTCACCAGTTTTATACACATCAGTGTATACTTGTCAATCCCTATCTCCCAATTCATCACAGCACCACCCCAAACCCTCCATCGCTTTCCCCCCTCGGTGTCCACATGTTTGTTCTCTATGTCTGTGTCTCAATTGCTGCCCTGCAAACCGCTTCATCTGTACCACTTTTCTAGGTTCCACATATATGCATTAACATAGAATATTTGTTCTTCCCTTTCTGGCTTACTTCACTCTATGACAGCCTCTAAATCCATCCGCATCTCAACAAATGACCCGATGGCGTTCTTTTTATGGTTGAATAGTATTCCATTGCATATATGTATCACATCTTCTTTATCCATTCGTCTGTCAATGGGCATTTAGGTTGCTTCCATGACCTGGATATTGTAAATAGTGCTGCAATGAACATTGGGTGCATGTGTCCTTTTAATGATGGTCTTCTCTGGTTATATGCCCAGTAGTGGGATTGCTGTGTCATATGGCATTTCTCTTTTTAGTTGTTTAAAGAAACTCCGTACTCTTCATCTTAGCAGCAGTATTAACTTACAGTCCCACCAACAGTGCAAGAGGGTTCCCTATTGGGCACACTCCCTGCAACATTTATTGTTTGTAGATTTTTGGATGGTGGCCCTTCTGAATGGGGTGAGCTGATACCTCTTTGTAATTTTGATTTGCATTTTTCTAATGACTAGTGATGTTGAGCATACTTTCTTGCGTTTGTTGGCTCTCTGTATATCTTCTTTGGAGTAATGTCTACTTAGTCTTCCGCCAATTTTTGTGTTGGTTCTTTGTTTTTTATTGATATTGAGCTGCCTGAATGTAAACTTTTGAAATTAATCATGTTTCACTTTGCTTCAACTGGAAAGGTCTTCTCAGATTATGTCTAAGTTTTCCATTTTTATTTTCCTTTCCATTTCTCTAGGAGGTGGGTCAAAAAGTTCTTGCTGTGATTTATGTCATAGAGTGTTCTCCCTATGTTTTCCTTTAAGAGTTTTAGCGTGTCTGCCCATAGACTTCAGGCTTTAATCCATTTTGAGTTTATTTTTCTGTATGGTGTCAAGGAGTGTTCTAATTTCATTGTTTTCCAAGTAGCTGTCCACTTTTCCCAGCACCACTTACTTAAGAGGCTGTCTTTTCTCCATTGAGTATTCTTGTCTCCTTTAAAAAAGATAGGTAATCCTATGTGTGTGGGCTTATCTCTGCCTTTTTATCCTGTTCCATTGATCAACATTTCGGTTTTTTTCACAGTACGATACTGTCTTGACTACTGTAGCTTTGTGATACAGTCTGACATCAGGAAAAGTGATTCCTCCAGCTCCGTTTTGCTTTCTGAGGATTACTTTTGGCTGTTCAGGGTATTTTGTGTTTTCATACAAATTGTGAAAGTTTTTGTTCTAGTTTGGTGAAAAATGCCGTTGGTTGTATGACAAAGATTGCATTGAATCTGTGGATTCCTTTAGGTAGTATAGTCATTTTCACCGTTTTCATTCTCCCAAGCCAAGTATATGGTATGTCTCTCCATCTGTTTGTATCGTCTTTATTTTTTTTTTATCAGTGTCTTATAGTTATCTGCGCACAGGTCCTTTGTCTCCTTAGGTACGTTTATTCCTAGGTATTTTATTCATTTTGTTGCAGTGGTAAATCTCAATGTTTCCTTCAATTCTCTTTTAGATTTTTCTTCGGTAGTGCCTAGGAAAGCAAGAGATTTCTGTGCATTAATTTTTATCCTGCTACTTTACGGGATTCATTGATTAGCTCTAGTCGTTTTATGGTAGCATCTTTAGGATTCTCGATGTGTAGCATCATGTCATCTGCAAAACAGTGACAGTTTTATTTCTTCTTTTCTGATTTCGATTCATTTATTTCTTTTTCTTCTCTGACCACTGTGGGTAAAACTTCCAAAACTCTGTGGAATAATAGCGATGAGACTGGGCAACCTTGTCTTGCTCATGACCTTAGGGGAAATATTTTCAGTTTCTCATGATAAACCAAGATGGTGGCTGTGGGTTTGTCATATATGGCCTTTATTATGTGGAGGTTTGTTCCGTCTATGCCTACTTTCTGGAAAGTTTGCAGCATAAATGAGTGTTGACTATTTTGTTTAATATAAATTTATGTGTATATTGATGTATTTATTTATTTATGGCCGTGTTCGGTCTTCGTGTCTGTTTGCAGGCTTTCTTTGTTGCTGCGAGCAGGGCGCTCTTCGTTGCAGTGCACGGGCTCTAGGTGCGTGGGATTCATTTCTTGTGGCACGCAGCCTCAGTACTTGTGTCTCGCAGGCTCTAGAGTGCAGGCTCAGTAGTTGTGGTGCATGGGCTTAGCTGCTCCATGGCATGTGGGATCGTCCCAGACCACGGTTCGAACCCATACCCCTCGCATCGTCAGGCAGACTCTCAAACACTGCGCCACCTGGGAAGCCCTGGGTGTGGACTGTTGTGGAAAGCTTTTTCTGCATCTATTGAGATGATCACATGGTTGGTATCCCTCCATTTATTTATTTATTTTTCGATAGGTGGGCATTATCTACGTTGAAACATCATTGTTGCAAAATGTAATTCTGTATTTATTGTTTTTTTAACTTAATTTAATTTATTTCTTTTAGACAGCAGGTGTTTTTAATCACCAGTTTTATACACATCAGTGTATACTTGTCAATCCCTATCTCCCAATTCATCACAGCACCACCCCAAACCCTCCATCGCTTTCCCCCCTCGGTGTCCACATGTTTGTTCTCTATGTCTGTGTCTCAATTGCTGCCCTGCAAACCGGTTCATCTGTACCACTTTTCTAGGTTCCACATATATGCATTAACATAGAATATTTGTTCTTCCCTTTCTGGCTTACTTCACTCTATGACAGCCTCTAAATCCATCCGCATCTCAACAAATGACCCGATGGCGTTCTTTTTATGGCTGACTAGTATTCCATTGCATATATGTATCACATCTTCTTTATCCATTCGTCTGTCAATGGGCATTTAGGTTGCTTCCATGACCTGGATATTGTAAATAGTGCTGCAATGAACATTGGGTGCATGTGTCCTTTTAATGATGGTCTTCTCTGGTTATATGCCCAGTAGTGGGATTGCTGTGTCATATGGCATTTCTCTTTTTAGTTGTTTAAAGAAACTCCGTACTCTTCATCTTAGCAGCAGTATTAATTTACAGTCCCACCAACAGTGCAAGAGGGTTCCCTATTGGGCACACCCTCTGCAACATTTATTGTTTGTAGATTTTTGGATGGTGGCCCTTCTGAATGGGGTGAGCTGATACCTCTTTGTAATTTTGATTTGCATTTTTCTAATGACTAGTGATGTTGAGTATTCTTTCCTGCGTTTGTTGGCTCTCTGTATATCTTCTTTGGAGTAATGTCTCCTTAGTCTTCCGCCAATTTTTGTATTGGTTCTTTGTTTTTTATTGATATTGAGCTGCCTGAATGTAAACTTTTGAAATTAATCATGTTTCACTTGGCTTCAACTGGAAAGGTCTTCTCAGATTATGTCTAAGTTTTCCATTTTTATTTTCCTTTCCATTTCTCTAGGAGGTGGGTCAAAAAGTTCTTGCTGTGATTTATGTCCTAGAGTGTTCTCCCTATGTTTTCCTTTAAGAGTTTTAGAGTGTCTGCCCATAGACTTCAGGCTTTAATCCATTTTGAGTTTATTTTTCTGTATGGTGTCAAGGAGTGTTCTAATTTCATTCTTTTCCATGTAGCTGTCCACTTTTCCCAGCACCACTTACTTAAGAGGCTGTCTTTTCTCCATTGAGTATTCTTGTCTCCTTTAAAAAAGATAGGTAATCCTATGTGTGTGGGCTTATCTCTGCCTTTTTATCCTGTTCCATTGATCAACATTTCGGTTTTTTTCACAGTACGATACTGTCTTGACTACTGTAGCTTTGTGATACAGTCTGACATCAGGAAAAGTGATTCCTCCAGCTCCGTTTTGCTTTCTGAGGATTACTTTTGGCTGTTCAGGGTATTTTGTGTTTTCATACAAATTGTGAAAGTTTTTGTTCTAGTTTGGTGAAAAATGCCGTTGGTTGTATGACAAAGATTGCATTGAATCTGTGGATTCCTTTAGGTAGTATAGTCATTTTCACCGTTTTCATTCTCCCAAGCCAAGTATATGGTATGTCTCTCCATCTGTTTGTATCGTCTTTATTTTTTTTTATCAGTGTCTTATAGTTATCTGCGCACAGGTCCTTTGTCTCCTTAGGTACGTTTATTCCTAGGTATTTTATTCATTTTGTTGCAGTGGTAAATCTCAATGTTTCCTTAAATTCTCTTTTAGATTTTTCTTCGGTAGTGCCTAGGAAAGCAAGAGATTTCTGTGCATTAATTTTTATCCTGCTACTTTACGGGATTCATTGATTAGCTCTAGTCGTTTTATGGTAGCAACTTTAGGATTCTCGATGTGTAGCATCATGTCATCTGCAAAACAGTGACAGTTTTATTTCTTCTTTTCTGATTTCGATTCATTTATTTCTTTTTCTTCTCTGACCACTGTGGGTAAAACTTCCAAAACTCTGTGGAATAATAGCGATGAGACTGGGCAACCTTGTCTTGCTCATGACCTTAGGGGAAATATTTGCAGTTTCTCATGATAAACCAAGATGGTGGCTGTGGGTTTGTCATATATGGCCTTTATTATGTGGAGGTTTGTTCCGTCTATGCCTACTTTCTGGAAAGTTTGCAGCATAAATGAGTGTTGACTATTTTGTTTAATATAAATTAATGTGTATATTGATGTATTTATTTATTTATGGCCGTGTTCGGTCTTCGTGTCTGTTTGCAGGCTTTCTTTGTTGCTGCGAGCAGGGCGCTCTTCGTTGCAGTGCACGGGCTCTAGGTGCGTGGGATTCATTTCTTGTGGCACGCAGCCTCAGTACTTGTGTCTCGCAGGCTCTAGAGCGCAGGCTCAGTAGTTGTGGTGCATGGGCTTAGCTGCTCCATGGCATGTGGGATCGTCCCAGACCACGGTTCGAACCCATACCCCTCGCATCTTCAGGCAGACTCTCAAACACTGCGCCACCTGGGAAGCCCTGGGTGTAGACTGTTGTGCAAAGCTTTTTCTGCATCTATTGAGATGATCACATGGTTGGTATCCCTCCATTTATTTATTTATTTTTCGATAGGTGGGCATTATCTACGTTGAAACATCATTGTTGCAAAATGTAATTCTGTATTGATTGTTTTTTTAACTTAATTTAATTTATTTCTTTTAGACAGCAGGTGTTTTTAGTCACCAGTTTTATACACATCAGTGTATACTTGTCAATCCCTATCTCCCAATTCATCACAGCACCACCCCAAACCCTCCATCGCTTTCCGCCCTCGGTGTCCACATGTTTGTTCTCTATGTCTGTGTCTCAATTGCTGCCCTGCAATCCGGTTCATCTGTACCACTTTTCTAGGTTCCACATATATGCATTAACATAGAATATTTGTTCTTCCCTTTCTGGCTTACTTCACTCGATGACAGCCTCTAAATCCATCCGCATCTCAACAAATGACCCGATGGCGTTCTTTTTATGGCTGAATAGTATTCCATTGCATATATGTATCACATCTTCTTTATCCATTCGTCTGTCAATGGGCATTTAGGTTGCTTCCATGACCTGGATATTGTAAATAGTGCTGCAATGAACATTGGGTGCATGTGTCCTTTTAATGATGGTCTTCTCTGGTTATATGCCCAGTAGTGGGATTGCTGTGTCATATGGCATTTCTCTTTTTAGTTGTTTAAAGAAACTCCGTACTCTTCATCTTAGCAGCAGTATTAACTTACAGTCCCACCAACAGTGCAAGAGGGTTCCCTATTGGGCACACCCTCTGCAACATTTATTGTTTGTAGATTTTTGGTTGGTGGCCCTTCTGAATGGGGTGAGCTGATACCTCTTTGTAATTTTGATTTGCATTTTTCTAATGACTAGTGATGTTGAGCATTCTTTCATGCGTTTGTTGGCTCTCTGTATATCTTCTTTGGAGTAATGTCTCCTTAGTCTTCCGCCAATTTTTGTATTGGTTCTTTGTTTTTTATTGATATTGAGCTGCCTGAATGTCAACTTTTGAAATTAATCATGTTTCACTTTGCTTCAACTGGAAAGGTCTTCTCAGATTATGTCTAAGTTTTCCATTTTTATTTTCCTTTCCGTTTCTCTAGGAGGTGGGTCAAAAAGTTCTTGCTGTGATTTATGTCATAGAGTGTTCTCCCTATGTTTTCCTTTAAGAGTTTTAGCGTGTCTGCCCATAGACTTCAGGCTTTAATCCATTTTGAGTTTATTTTTCTGTATGGTGTCAAGGAGTGTTCTAATTTCATTCTTTTCCATGTAGCTGTCCACTTTTCCCAGCACCACTTACTTAAGAGGCTGTCTTTTCTCCATTGAGTATTCTTGTCTCCTTTAAAAAAGATAGGTAATCCTATGTGTGTGGGCTTATCTCTGCCTTTTTATCCTGTTCCATTGATCAACATTTCGGTTTTTTTCACAGTACGATACTGTCTTGACTACTGTAGCTTTGTGATACAGTCTGACATCAGGAAAAGTGATTCCTCCAGCTCCGTTTTGCTTTCTGAGGATTACTTTTGGCTGTTCAGGGTATTTTGTGTTTTCATACAAATTGTGAAAGTTTTTGTTCTAGTTTGGTGAAAAATGCCGTTGGTTGTATGACAAAGATTGCATTGAATCTGTGGATTCCTTTAGGTAGTATAGTCATTTTCACCGTTTTCATTCTCCCAAGCCAAGTATATGGTATGTCTCTCATCTGTTTGTATCGTCTTTATTTTTTTTTTTATCAGTGTCTTATAGTTATCTGCGCACAGGTCCTTTGTCTCCTTAGGTACGTTTATTCCTAGGTATTTTATTCATTTTGTTGCAGTGGTAAATCTCAATGTTTCCTTCAATTCTCTTTTAGATTTTTCTTCGGTAGTGCCTAGGAAAGCAAGAGATTTCTGTGCATTAATTTTTATCCTGCTACTTTACGGGATTCATTGATTAGCTCTAGTCGTTTTATGGTAGCATCTTTAGGATTCTCGATGTGTAGCATCATGTCATCTGCAAAACAGTGACAGTTTTATTTCTTCTTTTCTGATTTCGATTCATTTATTTCTTTTTCTTCTCTGACCACTGTGGGTAAAACTTCCAAAACTCTGTGGAATAATAGCGATGAGACTGGGCAACCTTGTCTTGCTCATGACCTTAGGGGAAATATTTGCAGTTTCTCATGATAAACCAAGATGGTGGCTGTGGGTTTGTCATATATGGCCTTTATTATGTGGAGGTTTGTTCCGTCTATGCCTACTTTCTGGAAAGTTTGCAGCATAAATGAGTGTTGACTATTTTGTTTAATATAAATTTATGTGTATATTGATGTATTTATTTATTTATGGCCGTGTTCGGTCTTCGTGTCTGTTTGCAGGCTTTCTTTGTTGCTGCGAGCGGGGGCACTCTTCGTTGCAGTGCACGGGCTCTAGGTGCGTGGGATTCATTTCTTGTGGCACGCAGCCTCAGTACTTGTGTCTCGCAGGCTCTAGAGTGCAGGCTCAGTAGTTGTGGTGCATGGGCTTAGCTGCTCCATGGCATGTGGGATCGTCCCAGACCACGGTTCGAACCCATACCCCTCGCATCGTCAGGCAGACTCTCAAACACTGCGCCACCTGGGAAGCCCTGGGTGTGGACTGTTGTGGAAAGCTTTTTCTGCATCTATTGAGATGATCACATGGTTGGTATCCCTCCATTTATTTATTTATTTTTCGATAGGTGGGCATTATCTACGTTGAAACATAATTGTTGCAAAATGTAATTCTGTATTTATTGTTTTTTTAACTTAATTTAATTTATTTCTTTTAGACAGCAGGTGTTTTTAGTCACCAGTTTTCTACACATCAGTGTATACTTGTCAATCCCTATCTCCCAATTCATCACAGCACCACCCCAAACCCTCCATCGCTTTCCCCCCTCGGTGTCCACATGTTTGTTCTCTATGTCTGTGTCTCAATTGCTGCCCTGCAAACCGGTTCATCTGTACCACTTTTCTAGGTTCCACATATATGCATTAACATAGAATATTTGTTCTTCCCTTTCTGGCTTACTTCACTCTATGACAGCCTCTAAATCCATCCGCATCTCAACAAATGACCCGATGGCGTTCTTTTTATGGCTGACTAGTATTCCATTGCATATATGTATCACATCTTCTTTATCCATTCGTCTGTCAATGGGCATTTAGGTTGCTTCCATGACCTGGATATTGTAAATAGTGCTGCAATGAACATTGGGTGCATGTGTCCTTTTAATGATGGTCTTCTCTGGTTATATGCCCAGTAGTGGGATTGCTGTGTCATATGGCATTTCTCTTTTTAGTTGTTTAAAGAAACTCCGTACTCTTCATCTTAGCAGCAGTATTAACTTACAGTCCCACCAACAGTGCAAGAGGGTTCCCTATTGGACACACTCCCTGCAACATTTATTGTTTGTAGATTTTTGGATGGTGGCCCTTCTGAATGGGGTGAGCTGATACCTCTTTGTAATTTTGATTTGCATTTTTCTAATGACTAGTGATGTTGAGCATACTTTCTTGCGTTTGTTGGCTCTCTGTATATCTTCTTTGGAGTAATGTCTACTTAGTCTTCCGCCAATTTTTGTGTTGGTTCTTTGTTTTTTATTGATATTGAGCTGCCTGAATGTAAACTTTTGAAATTAATCATGTTTCACTTTGCTTCAACTGGAAAGGTCTTCTCAGATTATGTCTAAGTTTTCCATTTTTATTTTCCTTTCCATTTCTCTAGGAGGTGGGTCAAAAAGTTCTTGCTGTGATTTATGTCATAGAGTGTTCTCCCTATGTTTTCCTTTAAGAGTTTTAGAGTGTCTGCCCATAGACTTCAGGCTTTAATCCATTTTGAGTTTATTTTTCTGTATGGTGTCAAGGAGTGTTCTAATTTCATTGTTTTCCAAGTAGCTGTCCACTTTTCCCAGCACCACTTACTTAAGAGGCTGTCTTTTCTCCATTGAGTATTCTTGTCTCCTTTAAAAAAGATAGGTAATCCTATGTGTGTGGGCTTATCTCTGCCTTTTTATCCTGTTCCATTGATCAACATTTCGGTTTTTTTCACAGTACGATACTGTCTTGACTACTGTAGCTTTGTGATACTGTCTGACATCAGGAAAAGTGATTCCTCCAGCTCCGTTTTGCTTTCTGAGGATTACTTTTGGCTGTTCAGGGTATTTTGTGTTTTCATACAAATTGTGAAAGTTTTTGTTCTAGTTTGGTGAAAAATGCCGTTGGTTGTATGACAAAGATTGCATTGAATCTGTGGATTCCTTTAGGTAGTATAGTCATTTTCACCGTTTTCATTCTCCCAAGCCAAGTATATGGTATGTCTCTCCATCTGTTTGTATCGTCTTTATTTTTTTTTTATCAGTGTCTTATAGTTATCTGCGCACAGGTCCTTTGTCTCCTTAGGTACGTTTATTCCTAGGTATTTTATTCATTTTGTTGCAGTGGTAAATCTCAATGTTTCCTTAAATTCTCTTTTAGATTTTTCTTCGGTAGTGCCTAGGAAAGCAAGAGATTTCTGTGCATTAATTTTTATCCTGCTACTTTACGGGATTCATTGATTAGCTCTAGTCGTTTTATGGTAGCATCTTTAGGATTCTCGATGTGTAGCATCATGTCATCTGCAAAACAGTGACAGTTTTATTTCTTCTTTTCTGATTTCGATTCATTTATTTCTTTTTCTTCTCTGACCACTGTGGGTAAAACTTCCAAAACTCTGTGGAATAATAGCGATGAGACTGGGCAACCTTGTCTTGCTCATGACCTTAGGGGAAATATTTTCAGTTTCTCATGATAAACCAAGATGGTGGCTGTGGGTTTGTCATATATGGCCTTTATTATGTGGAGGTTTGTTCCGTCTATGCCTACTTTCTGGAAAGTTTGCAGCATAAATGAGTGTTGACTATTTTGTTTAATATAAATTTATGTGTATATTGATGTATTTATTTATTTATGGCCGTGTTCGGTCTTCGTGTCTGTTTGCAGGCTTTCTTTGTTGCTGCGAGCGGGGGCACTCTTCGTTGCAGTGCACGGGCTCTAGGTGCGTGGGATTCATTTCTTGTGGCACTCAGCCTCAGTACTTGTGTCTCGCAGGCTCTAGAGCGCAGGCTCAGTAGTTGTGGTGCATGGGCTTAGCTGCTCCATGGCATGTGGGATCGTCCCAGACCACGGTTCGAACCCATACCCCTCGCATCGTCAGGCAGACTCTCAAACACTGCGCCACCTGGGAAGCCCTGGGTGTGGACTGTTGTGGAAAGCTTTTTCTGCATCTATTGAGATGATCACATGGTTGGTATCCCTCCATTTATTTATTTATTTTTCGATAGGTGGGCATTATCTACGTTGAAACATCATTGTTGCAAAATGTAATTCTGTATTTATTGTTTTTTTAACTTAATTTAATTTATTTCTTTTAGACAGCAGGTGTTTTTAGTCACCAATTTTATACACATCAGTGTATACTTGTCAATCCCTATCTCCCAATTCATCACAGCAACACCCCAAACCCTCCATCGCTTTCCCCCCTCGGTGTCCACATGTTTGTTCTCTATGTCTGTGTCTCAATTGCTGCCCTGCAAACCGGTTCATCTGTACCACTTTTCTAGGTTCCACATATATGCATTAACATAGAATATTTGTTCTTCCCTTTCTGGCTTACTTCACTCTATGACAGCCTCTAAATCCATCCGCATCTCAACAAATGACCCGATGGCGTTCTTTTTATGGCTGACTAGTATTCCATTGCATATATGTATCACATCTTCTTTATCCATTCGTCTGTCAATGGGCATTTAGGTTGCTTCCATGACCTGGATATTGTAAATAGTGCTGCAATGAACATTGGGTGCATGTGTCCTTTTAATGATGGTCTTCTCTGGTTATATGCCCAGTAGTGGGATTGCTGTGTCATATGGCATTTCTCTTTTTAGTTGTTTAAAGAAACTCCGTACTCTTCATCTTAGCAGCAGTATTAATTTACAGTCCCACCAACAGTGCAAGAGGGTTCCCTATTGGGCACACCCTCTGCAACATTTATTGTTTGTAGATTTTTGGATGGTGGCCCTTCTGAATGGGGTGAGCTGATACCTCTTTTTAATTTTGATTTGCATTTTTCTAATGACTAGTGATGTTGAGTATTCTTTCCTGCGTTTGTTGGCTCTCTGTATATCTTCTTTGGAGTAATGTCTACTTACTCTTCCGCCAATTTTTGTATTGGTTCTTTGTTTTTTATTGATATTGAGCTGCCTGAATGTCAACTTTTGAAATTAATCATGTTTCACTTTGCTTCAACTGGAAAGGTCTTCTCAGATTATGTCTAAGTTTTCCATTTTTATTTTCCTTTCCATTTCTCTAGGAGGTGGGTCAAAAAGTTCTTGCTGTGATTTATGTCATAGAGTGTTCTCCCTATGTTTTCCTTTAAGAGTTTTAGAGTGTCTGCCCATAGACTTCAGGCTTTAATCCATTTTGAGTTTATTTTTCTGTATGGTGTCAAGGAGTGTTCTAATTTCATTGTTTTCCAAGTAGCTGTCCACTTTTCCCAGCACCACTTACTTAAGAGGCTGTCTTTTCTCCATTGAGTATTCTTGTCTCCTTTAAAAAAGATAGGTAATCCTATGTGTGTGGGCTTATCTCTGCCTTTTTATCCTGTTCCATTGATCAACATTTCGGTTTTTTTCACAGTACGATACTGTCTTGACTACTGTAGCTTTGTGATACAGTCTGACATCAGGAAAAGTGATTCCTCCAGCTCCGTTTTGCTTTCTGAGGATTACTTTTGGCTGTTCAGGGTATTTTGTGTTTTCATACAAATTGTGAAAGTTTTTGTTCTAGTTTGGTGAAAAATGCCGTTGGTTGTATGACAAAGATTGCATTGAATCTGTGGATTCCTGTAGGTAGTATAGTCATTTTCACCGTTTTCATTCTCCCAAGCCAAGTATATGGTATGTCTCTCCATCTGTTTGTATCGTCTTTATTTTTTTTTTATCAGTGTCTTATAGTTATCTGCGCACAGGTCCTTTGTCTCCTTAGGTACGTTTATTCCTAGGTATTTTATTCATTTTGTTGCAGTGGTAAATCTCAATGTTTCCTTAAATTCTCTTTTAGATTTTTCTTCGGTAGTGCCTAGGAAAGCAAGAGATTTCTGTGCATTAATTTTTATCCTGCTACTTTACGGGATTCATTGATTAGCTCTAGTCGTTTTATGGTAGCATCTTTAGGATTCTCGATGTGTAGCATCATGTCATCTGCAAAACAGTGACAGTTTTATTTCTTCTTTTCTGATTTCGATTCATTTATTTCTTTTTCTTCTCTGACCACTGTGGGTAAAACTTCCAAAACTCTGTGGAATAATAGCGATGAGACTGGGCAACCTTGTCTTGCTCATGACCTTAGGGGAAATATTTTCAGTTTCTCATGATAAACCAAGATGGTGGCTGTGGGTTTGTCATATATGGCCTTTATTATGTGGAGGTTTGTTCCGTCTATGCCTACTTTCTGGAAAGTTTGCAGCATAAATGAGTGTTGACTATTTTGTTTAATATAAATTTATGTGTATATTGATGTATTTATTTATTTATGGCCGTGTTCGGTCTTCGTGTCTGTTTGCAGGCTTTCTTTGTTGCTGCGAGCAGGGCGCTCTTCGTTGCAGTGCACGGGCTCTAGGTGCGTGGGATTCATTTCTTGTGGCACGCAGCCTCAGTACTTGTGTCTCGCAGGCTCTAGAGCGCAGGCTCAGTAGTTGTGGTGCATGGGCTTAGCTGCTCCATGGCATGTGGGATCGTCCCAGACCACGGTTCGAACCCATACCCCTCGCATCGTCAGGCAGACTCTCAAACACTGCGCCACCTGGGAAGCCCTGGGTGTAGACTGTTGTGCAAAGCTTTTTCTGCATCTATTGAGATGATCACATGGTTGGTATCCCTCCATTTATTTATTTATTTTTCGATAGGTGGGCATTATCTACGTTGAAACATCATTGTTGCAAAATGTAATTCTGTATTGATTGTTTTTTTAACTTAATTTAATTTATTTCTTTTAGACAGCAGGTGTTTTTAGTCACCAGTTTTATACACATCAGTGTATACTTGTCAATCCCTATCTCCCAATTCATCACAGCACCACCCCAAGCCCTCCATCGCTTTCCCCCCTCGGTGTCCACATGTTTGTTCTCTATGTCTGTGTCTCAATTGCTGCCCTGCAAACCGGTTCATCTGTACCACTTTTCTAGGTTCCACATATATGCATTAACATAGAATATTTGTTCTTCCCTTTCTGGCTTACTTCACTCTATGACAGCCTCTAAATCCATCCGCATCTCAACAAATGACCCGATGGCGTTCTTTTTATGGCTGACTAGTATTCCATTGCATATATGTATCACATCTTCTTTATCCATTCGTCTGTCAATGGGCATTTAGGTTGCTTCCATGACCTGGATATTGTAAATAGTGCTGCAATGAACATTGGGTGCATGTGTCCTTTTAATGTTGGTCTTCTCTGGTTATATGCCCAGTAGTGGGATTGCTGTGTCATATGGCATTTCTCTTTTTAGTTGTTTAAAGAAACTCCGTACTCTTCATCTTAGCAGCAGTATTAATTTACAGTCCCACCAACAGTGCAAGAGGGTTACCTATTGGGCACACCCTCTGCACCATTTATTGTTTGTAGATTTTTGGATGGTGGCCCTTCTGAATGGGGTGAGCTGATACCTCTTTGTAATTTTGATTTGCATTTTTGTAATGACTAGTGATGTTGAGCATTCTTTCATGCGTTTGTTGGCTCTCTGTATATCTTCTTTGCAGTAATGTCTACTTAGTCTTCCGCCAATTTTTGTATGGGTTCTTTGTTTTTTATTGATATTGAGCTGCCTGAATGTCAACTTTTGAAATTAATCATGTTTCACTTTGCTTCAACTGGAAAGGTCTTCTCAGATTATGTCTAAGTTTTCCATTTTTATTTTCCTTTCCATTTCTCTAGGAGGTGGGTCAAAAAGTTCTTGCTGTGATTTATGTCATAGAGTGTTCTCCCTATGTTTTCCTTTAAGAGTTTTAGAGTGTCTGCCCATAGACTTCAGGCTTTAATCCATTTTGAGTTTATTTTTCTGTATGGTGTCAAGGAGTGTTCTAATTTCATTCTTTTCCATGTAGCTGTCCACTTTTCCCAGCACCACTTACTTAAGAGGCTGTCTTTTCTCCATTGAGTATTCTTGTCTCCTTTAAAAAAGATAGGTAATCCTATGTGTGTGGGCTTATCTCTGCCTTTTTATCCTGTTCCATTGATCAACATTTCGGTTTTTTTCACAGTACGATACTGTCTTGACTACTGTAGCTTTGTGATACAGTCTGACATCAGGAAAAGTGATTCCTCCAGCTCCGTTTTGCTTTCTGAGGATTACTTTTGGCTGTTCAGGGTATTTTGTGTTTTCATACAAATTGTGAAAGTTTTTGTTCTAGTTTGGTGAAAAATGCCGTTGGTTGTATGACAAAGATTGCATTGAATCTGTGGATTCCTTTAGGTAGTATAGTCATTTTCACCGTTTTCATTCTCCCAAGCCAAGTATATGGTATGTCTCTCCATCTGTTTGTATCGTCTTTATTTTTTTTTTATCAGTGTCTTATAGTTATCTGCGCACAGGTCCTTTGTCTCCTTAGGTACGTTTATTCCTAGGTATTTTATTCATTTTGTTGCAGTGGTAAATCTCAATGTTTCCTTCAATTCTCTTTTAGATTTTTCTTCGGTAGTGCCTAGGAAAGCAAGAGATTTCTGTGCATTAATTTTTATCCTGCTACTTTACGGGATTCATTGATTAGCTCTAGTCGTTTTATGGTAGCATCTTTAGGATTCTCGATGTGTAGCATCATGTCATCTGCAAAACAGTGACAGTTTTATTTCTTCTTTTCTGATTTCGATTCATTTATTTCTTTTTCTTCTCTGACCACTGTGGGTAAAACTTCCAAAACTCTGTGGAATAATAGCGATGAGACTGGGCAATCTTGTCTTGCTCATGACCTTAGGGGAAATATTTTCAGTTTCTCATGATAAACCAAGATGGTGGCTGTGGGTTTGTCATATATGGCCTTTATTATGTGGAGGTTTGTTCCGTCTATGCCTACTTTCTGGAAAGTTTGCAGCATAAATGAGTGTTGACTATTTTGTTTAATATAAATTAATGTGTATATTGATGTATTTATTTATTTATGGCCGTGTTCAGTCTTCGTGTCTGTTTGCAGGCTTTCTTTGTTGCTGCGAGCAGGGCGCTCTTCGTTGCAGTGCACGGGCTCTAGGTGCGTGGGATTCATTTCTTGTGGCACGCAGCCTCAGTAGTTGTGTCTCGCAGGCTCTAGAGCGCAGGCTCAGTAGTTGTGGTGCATGGGCTTAGCTGCTCCATGGCATGTGGGATCGTCGCAGACCACGGTTCGAACCCATACCCCTCGCATCGTCAGGCAGACTCTCAAACACTGCGCCACCTGGGAAGCCCTGGGTGTGGACTGTTGTGGAAAGCTTTTTCTGCATCTATTGAGATGATCACATGGTTGGTATCCCTCCATTTATTTATTTATTTTTCGATAGGTGGGCATTATCTACGTTGAAACATCATTGTTGCAAAATGTAATTCTGTATTTATTGTTTTTTTAACTTAATTTAATTTATTTCTTTTAGACAGCAGGTGTTTTTAGTCACCAGTTTTATACACATCAGTGTATACTTGTCAATCCCTATCTCCCAATTCATCACAGCACCACCCCAAACCCTCCATCGCTTTCCCCCCTCGGTGTCCACATGTTTGTTCTCTATGTCTGTGTCTCAATTGCTGCCCTGCAAACCGGTTCATCTGTACCACTTTTCTAGGTTCCACATATATGCATTAACATAGAATATTTGTTCTTCCCTTTCTGGCTTACTTCACTCTATGACAGCCTCTAAATCCATCCGCATCTCAACAAATGACCCGATGGCGTTCTTTTTATGGCTGAATAGTATTCCATTGCATATATGTATCACATCTTCTTTATCCATTCGTCTGTCAATGGGCATTTAGGTTGCTTCCATGACCTGGATATTGTAAATAGTGCTGCAATGAACATTGGGTGCATGTGTCCTTTTAATGATGGTCTTCTCTGGTTATATGCCCAGTAGTGGGATTGCTGTGTCATATGGCATTTCTCTTTTTAGTTGTTTAAAGAAACTCCGTACTCTTCATCTTAGCAGCAGTATTAACTTACAGTCCCACCAACAGTGCAAGAGGGTTCCCTATTGGGCACACCCTCTGCAACATTTATTGTTTGTAGATTTTTGGTTGGTGGCCCTTCTGAATGGGGTGAGCTGATACCTCTTTGTAATTTTGATTTGCATTTTTCTAATGACTAGTGATGTTGAGCATTCTTTCATGCGTTTGTTGGCTCTCTGTATATCTTCTTTGGAGTAATGTCTCCTTAGTCTTCCGCCAATTTTTGTATTGGTTCTTTGTTTTTTATTGATATTGAGCTGCCTGAATGTAAACTTTTGAAATTAATCATGTTTCACTTTGCTTCAACTGGAAAGGTCTTCTCAGATTATGTCTAAGTTTTCCATTTTTATTTTCCTTTCCGTTTCTCTAGGAGGTGGGTCAAAAAGTTCTTGCTGTGATTTATGTCATAGAGTGTTCTCCCTATGTTTTCCTTTAAGAGTTTTAGCGTGTCTGCCCATAGACTTCAGGCTTTAATCCATTTTGAGTTTATTTTTCTGTATGGTGTCAAGGAGTGTTCTAATTTCATTCTTTTCCATGTAGCTGTCCACTTTTCCCAGCACCACTTACTTAAGAGGCTGTCTTTTCTCCATTGAATATTCTTGTCTCCTTTAAAAAAGATAGGTAATCCTATGTGTGTGGGCTTATCTCTGCCTTTTTATCCTGTTCCATTGATCAACATTTCGGTTTTTTTCACAGTACGATACTGTCTTGACTACTGTAGCTTTGTGATACAGTCTGACATCAGGAAAAGTGATTCCTCCAGCTCCGTTTTGCTTTCTGAGGATTACTTTTGGCTGTTCAGGGTATTTTGTGTTTTCATACAAATTGTGAAAGTTTTTGTTCTAGTTTGGTGAAAAATGCCGTTGGTTGTATGACAAAGATTGCATTGAATCTGTGGATTCCTTTAGGTAGTATAGTCATTTTCACCGTTTTCATTCTCCCAAGCCAAGTATATGGTATGTCTCTCCATCTGTTTGTATCGTCTTTATTTTTTTTTTATCAGTGTCTTATAGTTATCTGCGCACAGGTCCTTTGTCTCCTTAGGTACGTTTATTCCTAGGTATTTTATTCATTTTGTTGCAGTG
This sequence comes from Eubalaena glacialis, assembly GCF_028564815.1. Classification (NCBI taxonomy): domain Eukaryota; kingdom Metazoa; phylum Chordata; class Mammalia; order Artiodactyla; family Balaenidae; genus Eubalaena; species Eubalaena glacialis. The sequence continues at coordinate 3,635,348 of NW_026871156.1, forward strand.
GTAAATCTCAATGTTTCCTTAAATTCTCTTTTAGATTTTTCTTCGGTAGTGCCTAGGAAAGCAAGAGATTTCTGTGCATTAATTTTTATCCTGCTACTTTACGGGATTCATTGATTAGCTCTAGTCGTTTTATGGTAGCATCTTTAGGATTCTCGATGTGTAGCATCATGTCATCTGCAAAACAGTGACAGTTTTATTTCTTCTTTTCTGATTTCGATTCATTTATTTCTTTTTCTTCTCTGACCACTGTGGGTAAAACTTCCAAAACTCTGTGGAATAATAGCGATGAGACTGGGCAACCTTGTCTTGCTCATGACCTTAGGGGAAATATTTTCAGTTTCTCATGATAAACCAAGATGGTGGCTGTGGGTTTGTCATATATGGCCTTTATTATGTGGAGGTTTGTTCCATCTATGCCTACTTTCTGGAAAGTTTGCAGCATAAATGAGTGTTGACTATTTTGTTTAATATAAATTAATGTGTATATTGATGTATTTATTTATTTATGGCCGTGTTCAGTCTTCGTGTCTGTTTGCAGGCTTTCTTTGTTGCTGCGAGCAGGGCGCTCTTCGTTGCAGTGCACGGGCTCTAGGTGCGTGGGATTCATTTCTTGTGGCACGCAGCCTCAGTAGTTGTGTCTCGCAGGCTCTAGAGCGCAGGCTCAGTAGTTGTGGTGCATGGGCTTAGCTGCTCCATGGCATGTGGGATCGTCCCAGACCACGGTTCGAACCCATACCCCTCGCATCGTCAGGCAGACTCTCAAACACTGCGCCACCTGGGAAGCCCTGGGTGTGGACTGTTGTGGAAAGCTTTTTCTGCATCTATTGAGATGATCACATGGTTGGTATCCCTCCATTTATTTATTTATTTTTCGATAGGTGGGCATTATCTACGTTGAAACATCATTGTTGCAAAATGTAATTCTGTATTGATTGTTTTTTTAACTTAATTTAATTTATTTCTTTTAGACAGCAGGTGTTTTTAGTCACCAGTTTTATACACATCAGTGTATACTTGTCAATCCCTATCTCCCAATTCATCACAGCACCACCCCAAACCCTCCATCGCTTTCCCCCCTCGGTGTCCACATGTTTGTTCTCTATGTCTGTGTCTCAATTGCTGCCCTGCAAACCGGTTCATCTGTACCACTTTTCTAGGTTCCACATATATGCATTAACATAGAATATTTGTTCTTCCCTTTCTGGCTTACTTCACTCTATGACAGCCTCTAAATCCATCCGCATCTCAACAAATGACCCGATGGCGTTCTTTTTATGGCTGACTAGTATTCCATTGCATATATGTATCACATCTTCTTTATCCATTCGTCTGTCAATGGGCATTTAGGTTGCTTCCATGACCTGGATATTGTAAATAGTGCTGCAATGAACATTGGGTACATGTGTCCTTTTAATGATGGTCTTCTCTGGTTATATGCCCAGTAGTGGGATTGCTGTGTCATATGGCATTTCTCTTTTTAGTTGTTTAAAGAAACTCCGTACTCTTCATCTTAGCAGCAGTATTAACTTACAGTCCCACCAACAGTGCAAGAGGGTTCCCTATTGGGCACACCCTCTGCAACATTTATTGTTTGTAGATTTTTGGTTGGTGGCCCTTCTGAATGGGGTGAGCTGATACCTCTTTGTAATTTTGATTTGCATTTTTCTAATGACTAGTGATGTTGAGCATTCTTTCATGCGTTTGTTGGCTCTCTGTATATCTTCTTTGGAGTAATGTCTCCTTAGTCTTCCGCCAATTTTTGTATTGGTTCTTTGTTTTTTATTGATATTGAGCTGCCTGAATGTCAACTTTTGAAATTAATCATGTTTCACTTTGCTTCAACTGGAAAGGTCTTCTCAGATTATGTCTAAGTTTTCCATTTTTATTTTCCTTTCCATTTCTCTAGGAGGTGGGTCAAAAAGTTCTTGCTGTGATTTATGTCATAGAGTGTTCTCCCTATGTTTTCCTTTAAGAGTTTTAGAGTGTCTGCCCATAGACTTCAGGCTTTAATCCATTTTGAGTTTATTTTTCTGTATGGTGTCAAGGAGTGTTCTAATTTCATTGTTTTCCAAGTAGCTGTCCACTTTTCCCAGCACCACTTACTTAAGAGGCTGTCTTTTCTCCATTGAGTATTCTTGTCTCCTTTAAAAAAGATAGGTAATCCTATGTGTGTGGGCTTATCTCTGCCTTTTTATCCTGTTCCATTGATCAACATTTCGGTTTTTTTCACAGTACGATACTGTCTTGACTACTGTAGCTTTGTGATACAGTCTGACATCAGGAAAAGTGATTCCTCCAGCTCCGTTTTGCTTTCTGAGGATTACTTTTGGCTGTTCAGGGTATTTTGTGTTTTCATACAAATTGTGAAAGTTTTTGTTCTAGTTTGGTGAAAAATGCCGTTGGTTGTATGACAAAGATTGCATTGAATCTGTGGATTCCTTTAGGTAGTATAGTCATTTTCACCGTTTTCATTCTCCCAAGCCAAGTATATGGTATGTCTCTCCATCTGTTTGTATCGTCTTTATTTTTTTTTTATCAGTGTCTTATAGTTATCTGCGCACAGGTCCTTTGTCTCCTTAGGTACGTTTATTCCTAGGTATTTTATTCATTTTGTTGCAGTGGTAAATCTCAATGTTTCCTTCAATTCTCTTTTAGATTTTTCTTCGGTAGTGCCTAGGAAAGCAAGAGATTTCTGTGCATTAATTTTTATCCTGCTACTTTACGGGATTCATTGATTAGCTCTAGTCGTTTTATGGTAGCATCTTTAGGATTCTCGATGTGTAGCATCATGTCATCTGCAAAACAGTGACAGTTTTATTTCTTCTTTTCTGATTTCGATTCATTTATTTCTTTTTCTTCTCTGACCACTGTGGGTAAAACTTCCAAAACTCTGTGGAATAATAGCGATGAGACTGGGCAATCTTGTCTTGCTCATGACCTTAGGGGAAATATTTTCAGTTTCTCATGATAAACCAAGATGGTGGCTGTGGGTTTGTCATATATGGCCTTTATTATGTGGAGGTTTGTTCCGTCTATGCCTACTTTCTGGAAAGTTTGCAGCATAAATGAGTGTTGACTATTTTGTTTAATATAAATTAATGTGTATATTGATGTATTTATTTATTTATGGCCGTGTTCAGTCTTCGTGTCTGTTTGCAGGCTTTCTTTGTTGCTGCGAGCAGGGCGCTCTTCGTTGCAGTGCACGGGCTCTAGGTGCGTGGGATTCATTTCTTGTGGCACGCAGCCTCAGTAGTTGTGTCTCGCAGGCTCTAGAGCGCAGGCTCAGTAGTTGTGGTGCATGGGCTTAGCTGCTCCATGGCATGTGGGATCGTCGCAGACCACGGTTCGAACCCATACCCCTCGCATCGTCAGGCAGACTCTCAAACACTGCGCCACCTGGGAAGCCCTGGGTGTGGACTGTTGTGGAAAGCTTTTTCTGCATCTATTGAGATGATCACATGGTTGGTATCCCTCCATTTATTTATTTATTTTTCGATAGGTGGGCATTATCTACGTTGAAACATCATTGTTGCAAAATGTAATTCTGTATTTATTGTTTTTTTAACTTAATTTAATTTATTTCTTTTAGACAGCAGGTGTTTTTAGTCACCAGTTTTATACACATCAGTGTATACTTGTCAATCCCTATCTCCCAATTCATCACAGCACCACCCCAAACCCTCCATCGCTTTCCCCCCTCGGTGTCCGCATGTTTGTTCTCTATGTCTGTGTCTCAATTGCTGCCCTGCAAACCGGTTCATCTGTACCACTTTTCTAGGTTCCACATATATGCATTAACATAGAATATTTGTTCTTCCCTTTCTGGCTTACTTCACTCTATGACAGCCTCTAAATCCATCCGCATCTCAACAAATGACCCGATGGCGTTCTTTTTATGGCTGACTAGTATTCCATTGCATATATGTATCACATCTTCTTTATCCATTCGTCTGTCAATGGGCATTTAGGTTGCTTCCATGACCTGGATATTGTAAATAGTGCTGCAATGAACATTGGGTGCATGTGTCCTTTTAATGATGGTCTTCTCTGGTTATATGCCCAGTAGTGGGATTGCTGTGTCATATGGCATTTCTCTTTTTAGTTGTTTAAAGAAACTCCGTACTCTTCATCTTAGCAGCAGTATTAACTTACAGTCCCACCAACAGTGCAAGAGGGTTCCCTATTGGGCACACCCTCTGCAACATTTATTGTTTGTAGATTTTTGGTTGGTGGCCCTTCTGAATGGGGTGAGCTGATACCTCTTTGTAATTTTGATTTGCATTTTTCTAATGACTAGTGATGTTGAGCATTCTTTCATGCGTTTGTTGGCTCTCTGTATATCTTCTTTGGAGTAATGTCTCCTTAGTCTTCCGCCAATTTTTGTATTGGTTCTTTGTTTTTTATTGATATTGAGCTGCCTGAATGTCAACTTTTGAAATTAATCATGTTTCACTTTGCTTCAACTGGAAAGGTCTTCTCAGATTATGTCTAAGTTTTCCATTTTTATTTTCCTTTCCGTTTCTCTAGGAGGTGGGTCAAAAAGTTCTTGCTGTGATTTATGTCATAGAGTGTTCTCCCTATGTTTTCCTTTAAGAGTTTTAGCGTGTCTGCCCATAGACTTCAGGCTTTAATCCATTTTGAGTTTATTTTTCTGTATGGTGTCAAGGAGTGTTCTAATTTCATTCTTTTCCATGTAGCTGTCCACTTTTCCCAGCACCACTTACTTAAGAGGCTGTCTTTTCTCCATTGAATATTCTTGTCTCCTTTAAAAAAGATAGGTAATCCTATGTGTGTGGGCTTATCTCTGCCTTTTTATCCTGTTCCATTGATCAACATTTCGGTTTTTTTCACAGTACGATACTGTCTTGACTACTGTAGCTTTGTGATACAGTCTGACATCAGGAAAAGTGATTCCTCCAGCTCCGTTTTGCTTTCTGAGGATTACTTTTGGCTGTTCAGGGTATTTTGTTTTTTCATACAAATTGTGAAAGTTTTTGTTCTAGTTTGGTGAAAAATGCCGTTGGTTGTATGACAAAGATTGCATTGAATCTGTGGATTCCTTTAGGTAGTATAGTCATTTTCACCGTTTTCATTCTCCCAAGCCAAGTATATGGTATGTCTCTCCATCTGTTTGTATCGTCTTTATTTTTTTTTTATCAGTGTCTTATAGTTATCTGCGCACAGGTCCTTTGTCTCCTTAGGTACGTTTATTCCTAGGTATTTTATTCATTTTGTTGCAGTGGTAAATCTCAATGTTTCCTTCAATTCTCTTTTAGATTTTTCTTCGGTAGTGCCTAGGAAAGCAAGAGATTTCTGTGCATTAATTTTTATCCTGCTACTTTACGGGATTCATTGATTAGCTCTAGTCGTTTTATGGTAGCATCTTTAGGATTCTCGATGTGTAGCATCATGTCATCTGCAAAACAGTGACAGTTTTATTTCTTCTTTTCTGATTTCGATTCATTTATTTCTTTTTCTTCTCTGACCACTGTGGGTAAAACTTCCAAAACTCTGTGGAATAATAGCGATGAGACTGGGCAATCTTGTCTTGCTCATGACCTTAGGGGAAATATTTTCAGTTTCTCATGATAAACCAAGATGGTGGCTGTGGGTTTGTCATATATGGCCTTTATTATGTGGAGGTTTGTTCCGTCTATGCCTACTTTCTGGAAAGTTTGCAGCATAAATGAGTGTTGACTATTTTGTTTAATATAAATTAATGTGTATATTGATGTATTTATTTATTTATGGCCGTGTTCAGTCTTCGTGTCTGTTTGCAGGCTTTCTTTGTTGCTGCGAGCAGGGCGCTCTTCGTTGCAGTGCACGGGCTCTAGGTGCGTGGGATTCATTTCTTGTGGCACGCAGCCTCAGTAGTTGTGTCTCGCAGGCTCTAGAGCGCAGGCTCAGTAGTTGTGGTGCATGTGCTTAGCTGCTCCATGGCATGTGGGATCGTCGCAGACCACGGTTCGAACCCATACCCCTCGCATCGTCAGGCAGACTCTCAAACACTGCGCCACCTGGGAAGCCCTGGGTGTGGACTGTTGTGGAAAGCTTTTTCTGCATCTATTGAGATGATCACATGGTTGGTATCCCTCCATTTATTTATTTATTTTTCGATAGGTGGGCATTATCTACGTTGAAACATCATTGTTGCAAAATGTAATTCTGTATTTATTGTTTTTTTAACTTAATTTAATTTATTTCTTTTAGACAGCAGGTGTTTTTAGTCACCAGTTTTATACACATCAGTGTATACTTGTCAATCCCTATCTCCCAATTCATCACAGCACCACCCCAAACCCTCCATCGCTTTCCCCCCTCGGTGTCCGCATGTTTGTTCTCTATGTCTGTGTCTCAATTGCTGCCCTGCAAACCGGTTCATCTGTACCACTTTTCTAGGTTCCACATATATGCATTAACATAGAATATTTGTTCTTCCCTTTCTGGCTTACTTCACTCTATGACAGCCTCTAAATCCATCCGCATCTCAACAAATGACCCGATGGCGTTCTTTTTATGGCTGACTAGTATTCCATTGCATATATGTATCACATCTTCTTTATCCATTCGTCTGTCAATGGGCATTTAGGTTGCTTCCATGACCTGGATATTGTAAATAGTGCTGCAATGAACATTGGGTGCATGTGTCCTTTTAATGATGGTCTTCTCTGGTTATATGCCCAGTAGTGGGATTGCTGTGTCATATGGCATTTCTCTTTTTAGTTGTTTAAAGAAACTCCGTACTCTTCATCTTAGCAGCAGTATTAACTTACAGTCCCACCAACAGTGCAAGAGGGTTCCCTATTGGGCACACCCTCTGCAACATTTATTGTTTGTAGATTTTTGGTTGGTGGCCCTTCTGAATGGGGTGAGCTGATACCTCTTTGTAATTTTGATTTGCATTTTTCTAATGACTAGTGATGTTGAGCATTCTTTCATGCGTTTGTTGGCTCTCTGTATATCTTCTTTGGAGTAATGTCTCCTTAGTCTTCCGCCAATTTTTGTATTGGTTCTTTGTTTTTTATTGATATTGAGCTGCCTGAATGTCAACTTTTGAAATTAATCATGTTTCACTTTGCTTCAACTGGAAAGGTCTTCTCAGATTATGTCTAAGTTTTCCATTTTTATTTTCCTTTCCGTTTCTCTAGGAGGTGGGTCAAAAAGTTCTTGCTGTGATTTATGTCATAGAGTGTTCTCCCTATGTTTTCCTTTAAGAGTTTTAGCGTGTCTGCCCATAGACTTCAGGCTTTAATCCATTTTGAGTTTATTTTTCTGTATGGTGTCAAGGAGTGTTCTAATTTCATTCTTTTCCATGTAGCTGTCCACTTTTCCCAGCACCACTTACTTAAGAGGCTGTCTTTTCTCCATTGAATATTCTTGTCTCCTTTTAAAAAGATAGGTAATCCTATGTGTGTGGGCTTATCTCTGCCTTTTTATCCTGTTCCATTGATCAACATTTCGGTTTTTTTCACAGTACGATACTGTCTTGACTACTGTAGCTTTGTGATACAGTCTGACATCAGGAAAAGTGATTCCTCCAGCTCCGTTTTGCTTTCTGAGGATTACTTTTGGCTGTTCAGGGTATTTTGTGTTTTCATACAAATTGTGAAAGTTTTTGTTCTAGTTTGGTGAAAAATGCCGTTGGTTGTATGACAAAGATTGCATTGAATCTGTGGATTCCTTTAGGTAGTATAGTCATTTTCACCGTTTTCATTCTCCCAAGCCAAGTATATGGTATGTCTCTCCATCTGTTTGTATCGTCTTTATTTTTTTTTTATCAGTGTCTTATAGTTATCTGCGCACAGGTCCTTTGTCTCCTTAGGTACGTTTATTCCTAGGTATTTTATTCATTTTGTTGCAGTGGTAAATCTCAATGTTTCCTTCAATTCTCTTTTAGATTTTTCTTCGGTAGTGCCTAGGAAAGCAAGAGATTTCTGTGCATTAATTTTTATCCTGCTACTTTACGGGATTCATTGATTAGCTCTAGTCGTTTTATGGTAGCATCTTTAGGATTCTCGATGTGTAGCATCATGTCATCTGCAAAACAGTGACAGTTTTATTTCTTCTTTTCTGATTTCGATTCATTTATTTCTTTTTCTTCTCTGACCACTGTGGGTAAAATTTCCAAAACTCTGTGGAATAATAGCGATGAGACTGGGCAACCTTGTCTTGCTCATGACCTTAGGGGAAATATTTTCAGTTTCTCATGATAAACCAAGATGGTGGCTGTGGGTTTGTCATATATGGCCTTTATTATGTGGAGGTTTGTTCCGTCTATGCCTACTTTCTGGAAAGTTTGCAGCATAAATGAGTGTTGACTATTTTGTTTAATATAAATTAATGTGTATATTGATGTATTTATTTATTTATGGCCGTGTTCAGTCTTCGTGTCTGTTTGCAGGCTTTCTTTGTTGCTGCGAGCAGGGCGCTCTTCGTTGCAGTGCACGGGCTCTAGGTGCGTGGGATTCATTTCTTGTGGCACGCAGCCTCAGTAGTTGTGTCTCGCAGGCTCTAGAGCGCAGGCTCAGTAGTTGTGGTGCATGGGCTTAGCTGCTCCATGGCATGTGGGATCGTCCCAGACCACGGTTCGAACCCATACCCCTCGCATCGTCAGGCAGACTCTCAAACACTGCGCCACCTGGGAAGCCCTGGGTGTGGACTGTTGTGGAAAGCTTTTTCTGCATCTATTGAGATGATCACATGGTTGGTATCCCTCCATTTATTTATTTATTTTTCGATAGGTGGGCATTATCTACGTTGAAACATCATTGTTGCAAAATGTAATTCTGTATTTATTGTTTTTTTAACTTAATTTAATTTATTTCTTTTAGACAGCAGGTGTTTTTAGTCACCAGTTTTATACACATCAGTGTATACTTGTCAATCCCTATCTCCCAATTCATCACAGCACCACCCCAAACCCTCCATCGCTTTCCCCCCTCGGTGTCCACATGTTTGTTCTCTATGTCTGTGTCTCAATTGCTGCCCTGCAAACCGGTTCATCTGTACCACTTTTCTAGGTTCCACATATATGCATTAACATAGAATATTTGTTCTTCCCTTTCTGGCTTACTTCACTCTATGACAGCCTCTAAATCCATCCGCATCTCAACAAATGACCCGATGGCGTTCTTTTTATGGCTGACTAGTATTCCATTGCATATATGTATCACATCTTCTTTATCCATTCGTCTGTCAATGGGCATTTAGGTTGCTTCCATGACCTGGATATTGTAAATAGTGCTGCAATGAACATTGGGTGCATGTGTCCTTTTAATGATGGTCTTCTCTGGTTATATGCCCAGTAGTGGGATTGCTGTGTCATATGGCATTTCTCTTTTTAGTTGTTTAAAGAAACTCCGTACTCTTCATCTTAGCAGCAGTATTAACTTACAGTCCCACCAACAGTGCAAGAGGGTTCCCTATTGGGCACACCCTCTGCAACATTTATTGTTTGTAGATTTTTGGTTGGTGGCCCTTCTGAATGGGGTGAGCTGATACCTCTTTGTAATTTTGATTTGCATTTTTCTAATGACTAGTGATGTTGAGCATTCTTTCATGCGTTTGTTGGCTCTCTGTATATCTTCTTTGGAGTAATGTCTCCTTAGTCTTCCGCCAATTTTTGTATTGGTTCTTTGTTTTTTATTGATATTGAGCTGCCTGAATGTCAACTTTTGAAATTAATCATGTTTCACTTTGCTTCAACTGGAAAGGTCTTCTCAGATTATGTCTAAGTTTTCCATTTTTATTTTCCTTTCCATTTCTCTAGGAGGTGGGTCAAAAAGTTCTTGCTGTGATTTATGTCATAGAGTGTTCTCCCTATGTTTTCCTTTAAGAGTTTTAGAGTGTCTGCCCATAGACTTCAGGCTTTAATCCATTTTGAGTTTATTTTTCTGTATGGTGTCAAGGAGTGTTCTAATTTCATTGTTTTCCAAGTAGCTGTCCACTTTTCCCAGCACCACTTACTTAAGAGGCTGTCTTTTCTCCATTGAGTATTCTTGTCTCCTTTAAAAAAGATAGGTAATCCTATGTGTGTGGGCTTATCTCTGCCTTTTTATCCTGTTCCATTGATCAACATTTCGGTTTTTTTCACAGTACGATACTGTCTTGACTACTGTAGCTTTGTCATACAGTCTGACATCAGGAAAAGTGATTCCTCCAGCTCCGTTTTGCTTTCTGAGGATTACTTTTGGCTGTTCAGGGTATTTTGTGTTTTCATACAAATTGTGAAAGTTTTTGTTCTAGTTTGGTGAAAAATGCCGTTGGTTGTATGACAAAGATTGCATTGAATCTGTGGATTCCTTTAGGTAGTATAGTCATTTTCACCGTTTTCATTCTCCCAAGCCAAGTATATGGTATGTCTCTCCATCTGTTTGTATCGTCTTTATTTTTTTTTTATCAGTGTCTTATAGTTATCTGCGCACAGGTCCTTTGTCTCCTTAGGTACGTTTATTCCTAGGTATTTTATTCATTTTGTTGCAGTGGTAAATCTCAATGTTTCCTTAAATTCTCTTTTAGATTTTTCTTCGGTAGTGCCTAGGAAAGCAAGAGATTTCTGTGCATTAATTTTTATCCTGCTACTTTACGGGATTCATTGATTAGCTCTAGTCGTTTTATGGTAGCATCTTTAGGATTCTCGATGTGTAGCATCATGTCATCTGCAAAACAGTGACAGTTTTATTTCTTCTTTTCTGATTTCGATTCATTTATTTCTTTTTCTTCTCTGACCACTGTGGGTAAAACTTCCAAAACTCTGTGGAATAATAGCGATGAGACTGGGCAACCTTGTCTTGTTCATGACCTTAGGGGAAATATTTTCAGTTTCTCATGATAAACCAAGATGGTGGCTGTGGGTTTGTCATATATGGCCTTTATTATGTGGAGGTTTGTTCCGTCTATGCCTACTTTCTGGAAAGTTTGCAGCATAAATGAGTGTTGACTATTTTGTTTAATATAAATTAATGTGTATATTGATGTATTTATTTATTTATGGCCGTGTTCAGTCTTCGTGTCTGTTTGCAGGCTTTCTTTGTTGCTGCGAGCAGGGCGCTCTTCGTTGCAGTGCACGGGCTCTAGGTGCGTGGGATTCATTTCTTGTGGCACGCAGCCTCAGTAGTTGTGTCTCGCAGGCTCTAGAGCGCAGGCTCAGTAGTTGTGGTGCATGGGCTTAGCTGCTCCATGGCATGTGGGATCGTCCCAGACCACGGTTCGAACCCATACCCCTCGCATCGTCAGGCAGACTCTCAAACACTGCGCCACCTGGGAAGCCCTGGGTGTGGACTGTTGTGGAAAGCTTTTTCTGCATCTATTGAGATGATCACATGGTTGGTATCCCTCCATTTATTTATTTATTTTTCGATAGGTGGGCATTATCTACGTTGAAACATCATTGTTGCAAAATGTAATTCTGTATTTATTGTTTTTTTAACTTAATTTAATTTATTTCTTTTAGACAGCAGGTGTTTTTAGTCACCAGTTTTATACACATCAGTGTATACTTGTCAATCCCTATCTCCCAATTCATCACAGCACCACCCCAAACCCTCCATCGCTTTCCCCCCTCGGTGTCCACATGTTTGTTCTCTATGTCTGTGTCTCAATTGCTGCCCTGCAAACCGGTTCATCTGTACCACTTTTCTAGGTTCCACATATATGCATTAACATAGAATATTTGTTCTTCCCTTTCTGGCTTACTTCACTCTATGACAGCCTCTAAATCCATCCGCATCTCAACAAATGACCCGATGGCGTTCTTTTTATGGCTGACTAGTATTCCATTGCATATATGTATCACATCTTCTTTATCCATTCGTCTGTCAATGGGCATTTAGGTTGCTTCCATGACCTGGATATTGTAAATAGTGCTGCAATGAACATTGGGTGCATGTGTCCTTTTAATGATGGTCTTCTCTGGTTATATGCCCAGTAGTGGGATTGCTGTGTCATATGGCATTTCTCTTTTTAGTTGTTTAAAGAAACTCCGTACTCTTCATCTTAGCAGCAGTATTAACTTACAGTCCCACCAACAGTGCAAGAGGGTTCCCTATTGGGCACACCCTCTGCAACATTTATTGTTTGTAGATTTTTGGTTGGTGGCCCTTCTGAATGGGGTGAGCTGATACCTCTTTGTAATTTTGATTTGCATTTTTCTAATGACTAGTGATGTTGAGCATTCTTTCATGCGTTTGTTGGCTCTCTGTATATCTTCTTTGGAGTAATGTCTCCTTAGTCTTCCGCCAATTTTTGTATTGGTTCTTTGTTTTTTATTGATATTGAGCTGCCTGAATGTCAACTTTTGAAATTAATCATGTTTCACTTTGCTTCAACTGGAAAGGTCTTCTCAGATTATGTCTAAGTTTTCCATTTTTATTTTCCTTTCCATTTCTCTAGGAGGTGGGTCAAAAAGTTCTTGCTGTGATTTATGTCATAGAGTGTTCTCCCTATGTTTTCCTTTAAGAGTTTTAGAGTGTCTGCCCATAGACTTCAGGCTTTAATCCATTTTGAGTTTATTTTTCTGTATGGTGTCAAGGAGTGTTCTAATTTCATTCTTTTCCAAGTAGCTGTCCACTTTTCCCAGCACCACTTACTTAAGAGGCTGTCTTTTCTCCATTGAGTATTCTTGTCTCCTTTAAAAAAGATAGGTAATCCTATGTGTGTGGGCTTATCTCTGCCTTTTTATCCTGTTCCATTGATCAACATTTCGGTTTTTTTCACAGTACGATACTGTCTTGACTACTGTAGCTTTGTGATACAGTCTGACATCAGGAAAAGTGATTCCTCCAGCTCCGTTTTGCTTTCTGAGGATTACTTTTGGCTGTTCAGGGTATTTTGTGTTTTCATACAAATTGTGAAAGTTTTTGTTCTAGTTTGGTGAAAAATGCCGTTGGTTGTATGACAAAGATTGCATTGAATCTGTGGATTCCTTTAGGTAGTATAGTCATTTTCACCGTTTTCATTCTCCCAAGCCAAGTATATGGTATGTCTCTCCATCTGTTTGTATCGTCTTTATTTTTTTTTTATCAGTGTCTTATAGTTATCTGCGCACAGGTCCTTTGTCTCCTTAGGTACGTTTATTCCTAGGTATTTTATTCATTTTGTTGCAGTGGTAAATCTCAATGTTTCCTTAAATTCTCTTTTAGATTTTTCTTCGGTAGTGCCTAGGAAAGCAAGAGATTTCTGTGCATTAATTTTTATCCTGCTACTTTACGGGATTCATTGATTAGCTCTAGTCGTTTTATGGTAGCATCTTTAGGATTCTCGATGTGTAGCATCATGTCATCTGCAAAACAGTGACAGTTTTATTTCTTCTTTTCTGATTTCGATTCATTTATTTCTTTTTCTTCTCTGACCACTGTGGGTAAAACTTCCAAAACTCTGTGGAATAATAGCGATGAGACTGGGCAACCTTGTCTTGTTCATGACCTTAGGGGAAATATTTTCAGTTTCTCATGATAAACCAAGATGGTGGCTGTGGGTTTGTCATATATGGCCTTTATTATGTGGAGGTTTGTTCCGTCTATGCCTACTTTCTGGAAAGTTTGCAGCATAAATGAGTGTTGACTATTTTGTTTAATATAAATTTATGTGTATATTGATGTATTTATTTATTTATGGCCGTGTTCGGTCTTCGTGTCTGTTTGCAGGCTTTCTTTGTTGCTGCGAGTGGGGGCACTCTTCGTTGCAGTGCACGGGCTCTAGGTGCGTGGGATTCATTTCTTGTGGCACGCAGCCTCAGTAGTTGTGTCTCGCAGGCTCTAGAGCGCAGGCTCAGTAGTTGTGGTGCATGGGCTTAGCTGCTCCATGGCATGTGGGATCGTCCCAGACCACGGTTCGAACCCATACCCCTCGCATCGTCAGGCAGACTCTCAAACACTGCGCCACCTGGGAAGCCCTGGGTGTGGACTGTTGTGGAAAGCTTTTTCTGCATCTATTGAGATGATCACATGGTTGGTATCCCTCCATTTATTTATTTATTTTTTGATAGGTGGGCATTATCTACGTTGAAACATCATTGTTGCAAAATGTAATTCTGTATTGATTGTTTTTTTAACTTAATTTAATTTATTTCTTTTAGACAGCAGGTGTTTTTAGTCACCAGTTTTATACACATCAGTGTATACTTGTCAATCCCTATCTCCCAATTCATCACAGCACCACCCCAAACCCTCCATCGCTTTCCCCCCTCGGTGTCCACATGTTTGTTCTCTATGTCTGTGTCTCAATTGCTGCCCTGCAAACCGGTTCATCTGTACCACTTTTCTAGGTTCCACATATATGCATTAACATAGAATATTTGTTCTTCCCTTTCTGGCTTACTTCACTCTATGACAGCCTCTAAATCCATCCGCATCTCAACAAATGACCCGATGGCGTTCTTTTTATGGCTGACTAGTATTCCATTGCATATATGTATCACATCTTCTTTATCCATTCGTCTGTCAATGGGCATTTAGGTTGCTTCCATGACCTGGATATTGTAAATAGTGCTGCAGTGAACATTGGGTGCATGTGTCCTTTTAATGATGGTCTTCTCTGGTTATATGCCCAGTAGTGGGATTGCTGTGTCATATGGCATTTCTCTTTTTAGTTGTTTAAAGAAACTCCGTACTCTTCATCTTAGCAGCAGTATTAATTTGCAGTCCCACCAACAGTGCAAGAGGGTTCCCTATTGGGCACACCCTCTGCACCATTTATTGTTTGTAGATTTTTGGATGGTGGCCCTTCTGAATGGGGTGAGTTGATACCTCTTTGTAATTTTGATTTGCATTTTTGTAATGACTAGTGATGTTGAGCATTCTTTCATGCGTTTGTTGGCTCTCTGTATATCTTCTTTGCAGTAATGTCTACTTAGTCTTCCGCCAATTTTTGTATGGGTTCTTTGTTTTTTATTGATATTGAGCTGCCTGAATGTCAACTTTTGAAATTAATCATGTTTCACTTTGCTTCAACTGGAAAGGTCTTCTCAGATTATGTCTAAGTTTTCCATTTTTATTTTCCTTTCCATTTCTCTAGGAGGTGGGTCAAAAAGTTCTTGCTGTGATTTATGTCATTGAGTGTTCTCCCTATGTTTTCCTTTAAGAGTTTTAGAGTGTCTGCCCATAGACTTCAGGCTTTAATCCATTTTGAGTTTATTTTTCTGTATGGTGTCAAGGAGTGTTCTAATTTCATTCTTTTCCATGTAGCTGTCCACTTTTCCCAGCACCACTTACTTAAGGGGCTGTCTTTTCTCCATTGAGTATTCTTGTCTCCTTTAAAAAAGATAGGTAATCCTATGTGTGTGGGCTTATCTCTGCCTTTTTATCCTGTTCCATTGATCAACATTTCGGTTTTTTTCACAGTACGATACTGTCTTGACTACTGTAGCTTTGTCATACAGTCTGACATCAGGAAAAGTGATTCCTCCAGCTCCGTTTTGCTTTCTGAGGATTACTTTTGGCTGTTCAGGGTATTTTGTGTTTTCATACAAATTGTGAAAGTTTTTGTTCTAGTTTGGTGAAAAATGCCGTTGGTTGTATGACAAAGATTGCATTGAATCTGTGGATTCCTTTAGGTAGTATAGTCATTTTCACCGTTTTCATTCTCCCAAGCCAAGTATATGGTATGTCTCTCCATCTGTTTGTATCGTCTTTATTTTTTTTTTATCAGTGTCTTATAGTTATCTGCGCACAGGTCCTTTGTCTCCTTAGGTACGTTTATTCCTAGGTATTTTATTCATTTTGTTGCAGTGGTAAATCGCAATGTTTCCTTCAATTCTCTTTTAGATTTTTCTTCGGTAGTGCCTAGGAAAGCAAGAGATTTCTGTGCATTAATTTTTATCCTGCTACTTTACGGGATTCATTGATTAGCTCTAGTCGTTTTATGGTAGCATCTTTAGGATTCTCGATGTGTAGCATCATGTCATCTGCAAAACAGTGACAGTTTTATTTCTTCTTTTCTGATTTCGATTCATTTATTTCTTTTTCTTCTCTGACCACTGTGGGTAAAACTTCCAAAACTCTGTGGAATAATAGCGATGAGACTGGGCAACCTTGTCTTGCTCATGACCTTAGGGGAAATATTTTCAGTTTCTCATGATAAACCAAGATGGTGGCTGTGGGTTTGTCATATATGGCCTTTATTATGTGGAGGTTTGTTCCGTCTATGCCTACTTTCTGGAAAGTTTGCAGCATAAATGAGTGTTGACTATTTTGTTTAATATAAATTAATGTGTATATTGATGTATTTATTTATTTATGGCCGTGTTCAGTCTTCGTGTCTGTTTGCAGGCTTTCTTTGTTGCTGCGAGCAGGGCGCTCTTCGTTGCAGTGCACGGGCTCTAGGTGCGTGGGATTCATTTCTTGTGGCACGCAGCCTCAGTAGTTGTGTCTCGCAGGCTCTAGAGTGCAGGCTCAGTAGTTGTGGTGCATGGGCTTAGCTGCTCCATGGCATGTGGGATCGTCGCAGACCACGGTTCGAACCCATACCCCTCGCATCGTGAGGCAGACTCTCAAACACTGCGCCACCTGGGAAGCCCTGGGTGTGGACTGTTGTGGAAAGCTTTTTCTGCATCTATTGAGATGATCACATGGTTGGTATCCCTCCATTTATTTATTTATTTTTCGATAGGTGGGCATTATCTACGTTGAAACATCATTGTTGCAAAATGTAATTCTGTATTGATTGTTTTTTTAACTTAATTTAATTTATTTCTTTTAGACAGCAGGTGTTTTTAGTCACCAGTTTTATACACATCAGTGTATACTTGTCAATCCCTATCTCCCAATTCATCACAGCACCACCCCAAACCCTCCATCGCTTTCCCCCCTCGGTGTCCACATGTTTGTTCTCTATGTCTGTGTCTCAATTGCTGCCCTGCAAACCGGTTCATCTGTACCACTTTTCTAGGTTCCACATATATGCATTAATAGAGAATATTTGTTCTTCCCTTTCTGGCTTACTTCACTCTATGACAGCCTCTAAATCCATCCGCATCTCAACAAATGACCCGATGGCGTTCTTTTTATGGCTGAATAGTATTCCATTGCATATATGTATCACATCTTCTTTATCCATTCGTCTGTCAATGGGCATTTAGGTTGCTTCCATGACCTGGATATTGTAAATAGTGCTGCAATGAACATTGGGTGCATGTGTCCTTTTAATGATGGTCTTCTCTGGTTATATGCCCAGTAGTGGGATTGCTGTGTCATATGGCATTTCTCTTTTTAGTTGTTTAAAGAAACTCCGTACTCTTCATCTTAGCAGCAGTATTAACTTACAGTCCCACCAACAGTGCAAGAGGGTTCCCTATTGGGTACACCCTCTGCAACATTTATTGTTTGTAGATTTTTGGTTGGTGGCCCTTCTGAATGGGGTGAGCTGATACCTCTTTGTAATTTTGATTTGCATTTTTCTAATGACTAGTGATGTTGAGCATTCTTTCATGCGTTTGTTGGCTCTCTGTATATCTTCTTTGGAGTAATGTCTCCTTAGTCTTCCGCCAATTTTTGTATTGGTTCTTTGTTTTTTATTGATATTGAGCTGCCTGAATGTCAACTTTTGAAATTAATCATGTTTCACTTTGCTTCAACTGGAAAGGTCTTCTCAGATTATGTCTAAGTTTTCCATTTTTATTTTCCTTTCCGTTTCTCTAGGAGGTGGGTCAAAAAGTTCTTGCTGTGATTTATGTCATAGAGTGTTCTCCCTATGTTTTCCTTTAAGAGTTTTAGCGTGTCTGCCCATAGACTTCAGGCTTTAATCCATTTTGAGTTTATTTTTCTGTATGGTGTCAAGGAGTGTTCTAATTTCATTCTTTTCCATGTAGCTGTCCACTTTTCCCAGCACCACTTACTTAAGAGGCTGTCTTTTCTCCATTGAGTATTCTTGTCTCCTTTAAAAAAGATAGGTAATCCTATGTGTGTGGGCTTATCTCTGCCTTTTTATCCTGTTCCATTGATCAACATTTCGGTTTTTTTCACAGTACGATACTGTCTTGACTACTGTAGCTTTGTCATACAGTCTGACATCAGGAAAAGTGATTCCTCCAGCTCCGTTTTGCTTTCTGAGGATTACTTTTGCCTGTTCAGGGTATTTTGTGTTTTCATACAAATTGTGAAAGTTTTTGTTCTAGTTTGGTGAAAAATGCCGTTGGTTGTATGACAAAGATTGCATTGAATCTGTGGATTCCTTTAGGTAGTATAGTCATTTTCACCGTTTTCATTCTCCCAAGCCAAGTATATGGTATGTCTCTCATCTGTTTGTATCGTCTTTATTTTTTTTTTTATCAGTGTCTTACAGTTATCTGCGCACAGGTCCTTTGTCTCCTTAGGTACGTTTATTCCTAGGTATTTTATTCATTTTGTTGCAGTGGTAAATCTCAATGTTTCCTTCAATTCTCTTTTAGATTTTTCTTCGGTAGTGCCTAGGAAAGCAAGAGATTTCTGTGCATTAATTTTTATCCTGCTACTTTACGGGATTCATTGATTAGCTCTAGTCGTTTTATGGTAGCATCTTTAGGATTCTCGATGTGTAGCATCATGTCATCTGCAAAACAGTGACAGTTTTATTTCTTCTTTTCTGATTTCGATTCATTTATTTCTTTTTCTTCTCTGACCACTGTGGGTAAAACTTCCAAAACTCTGTGGAATAATAGCGATGAGACTGGGCAACCTTGTCTTGCTCATGACCTCAGGGGAAATATTTTCAGTTTCTCATGATAAACCAAGATGGTGGCTGTGGGTTTGTCATATATGGCCTTTATTATGTGGAGGTTTGTTCCGTCTATGCCTACTTTCTGGAAAGTTTGCAGCATAAATGAGTGTTGACTATTTTGTTTAATATAAATTAATGTGTATATTGATGTATTTATTTATTTATGGCCGTGTTCAGTCTTCGTGTCTGTTTGCAGGCTTTCTTTGTTGCTGCGAGCAGGGCGCTCTTCGTTGCAGTGCACGGGCTCTAGGTGCGTGGGATTCATTTCTTGTGGCACGCAGCCTCAGTAGTTGTGTCTCGCAGGCTCTAGAGCGCAGGCTCAGTAGTTGTGGTGCATGGGCTTAGCTGCTCCATGGCATGTGGGATCGTCGCAGACCACGGTTCGAACCCATACCCCTCGCATCGTCAGGCAGACTCTCAAACACTGCGCCACCTGGGAAGCCCTGGGTGTGGACTGTTGTGGAAAGCTTTTTCTGCATCTATTGAGATGATCACATGGTTGGTATCCCTCCATTTATTTATTTATTTTTCGATAGGTGGGCATTATCTACGTTGAAACATCATTGTTGCAAAATGTAATTCTGTATTGATTGTTTTTTTAACTTAATTTAATTTATTTCTTTTAGACAGCAGTTGTTTTTAGTCACCAGTTTTATACACATCAGTGTATACTTGTCAATCCCTATCTCCCAATTCATCACAGCACCACCCCAAACCCTCCATCGCTTTCCCCCCTCGGTGTCCACATGTTTGTTCTCTATGTCTGTGTCTCAATTGCTGCCCTGCAAACCGGTTCATCTGTACCACTTTTCTAGGTTCCACATATATGCATTAATAGAGAATATTTGTTCTTCCCTTTCTGGCTTACTTCACTCTATGACAGCCTCTAAATCCATCCGCATCTCAACAAATGACCCGATGGCGTTCTTTTTATGGCTGAATAGTATTCCATTGCATATATGTATCACATCTTCTTTATCCATTCGTCTGTCAATGGGCATTTAGGTTGCTTCCATGACCTGGATATTGTAAATAGTGCTGCAATGAACATTGGGTGCATGTGTCCTTTTAATGATGGTCTTCTCTGGTTATATGCCCAGTAGTGGGATTGCTGTGTCATATGGCATTTCTCTTTTTAGTTGTTTAAAGAAACTCCGTACTCTTCATCTTAGCAGCAGTATTAACTTACAGTCCCACCAACAGTGCAAGAGGGTTCCCTATTGGGCACACCCTCTGCAACATTTATTGTTTGTAGATTTTTGGTTGGTGGCCCTTCTGAATGGGGTGAGCTGATACCTCTTTGTAATTTTGATTTGCATTTTTCTAATGACTAGTGATGTTGAGCATTCTTTCATGCGTTTGTTGGCTCTCTGTATATCTTCTTTGGAGTAATGTCTCCTTAGTCTTCCGCCAATTTTTGTATTGGTTCTTTGTTTTTTATTGATATTGAGCTGCCTGAATGTCAACTTTTGAAATTAATCATGTTTCACTTTGCTTCAACTGGAAAGGTCTTCTCAGATTATGTCTAAGTTTTCCATTTTTATTTTCCTTTCCGTTTCTCTAGGAGGTGGGTCAAAAAGTTCTTGCTGTGATTTATGTCATAGAGTGTTCTCCCTATGTTTTCCTTTAAGAGTTTTAGCGTGTCTGCCCATAGACTTCAGGCTTTAATCCATTTTGAGTTTATTTTTCTGTATGGTGTCAAGGAGTGTTCTAATTTCATTCTTTTCCATGTAGCTGTCCACTTTTCCCAGCACCACTTACTTAAGAGGCTGTCTTTTCTCCATTGAGTATTCTTGTCTCCTTTAAAAAAGATAGGTAATCCTATGTGTGTGGGCTTATCTCTGCCTTTTTATCCTGTTCCATTGATCAACATTTCGGTTTTTTTCACAGTACGATACTCTCTTGACTACTGTAGCTTTGTGATACAGTCTGACATCAGGAAAAGTGATTCCTCCAGCTCCGTTTTGCTTTCTGAGGATTACTTTTGCCTGTTCAGGGTATTTTGTGTTTTCATACAAATTGTGAAAGTTTTTGTTCTAGTTTGGTGAAAAATGCCGTTGGTTGTATGACAAAGATTGCATTGAATCTGTGGATTCCTTTAGGTAGTATAGTCATTTTCACCGTTTTCATTCTCCCAAGCCAAGTATATGGTATGTCTCTCATCTGTTTGTATCGTCTTTATTTTTTTTTTTATCAGTGTCTTATAGTTATCTGCGCACAGGTCCTTTGTCTCCTTAGGTACGTTTATTCCTAGGTATTTTATTCATTTTGTTGCAGTGGTAAATCTCAATGTTTCCTTAAATTCTCTTTTAGATTTTTCTTCGGTAGTGCCTAGGAAAGCAAGAGATTTCTGTGCATTAATTTTTATCCTGCTACTTTACGGGATTCATTGATTAGCTCTAGTCTTTTTATGGTAGCATCTTTAGGAGTCTCGATGTGTAGCATCATGTCATCTGCAAAACAGTGACAGTTTTATTTCTTCTTTTCTGATTTCGATTCATTTATTTCTTTTTCTTCTCTGACCACTGTGGGTAAAACTTCCAAAACTCTGTGGAATAATAGCGATGAGACTGGGCAACCTTGTCTTGCTCATGACCTTAGGGGAAATATTTTCAGTTTCTCATGATAAACCAAGATGGTGGCTGTGGGTTTGTCATATATGGCCTTTATTATGTGGAGGTTTGTTCCGTCTATGCCTACTTTCTGGAAAGTTTGCAGCATAAATGAGTGTTAACTATTTTGTTTAATATAAATTTATGTGTATATTGATGTATTTATTTATTTATGGCCGTGTTCGGTCTTCGTGTCTGTTTGCAGGCTTTCTTTGTTGCTGCGAGCGGGGGCACTCTTCGTTGCAGTGCACGGGCTCTAGGTGCGTGGGATTCATTTCTTGTGGCACGCAGCCTCAGTACTTGTGTCTCGCAGGCTCTAGAGTGCAGGCTCAGTAGTTGTGGTGCATGGGCTTAGCTGCTCCATGGCATGTGGGATCGTCCCAGACCACGGTTCGAACCCATACCCCTCGCATCGTCAGGCAGACTCTCAAACACTGCGCCACCTGGGAAGCCCTGGGTGTGGACTGTTGTGGAAAGCTTTTTCTGCATCTATTGAGATGATCACATGGTTGGTATCCCTCCATTTATTTATTTATTTTTCGATAGGTGGGCATTATCTACGTTGAAACATCATTGTTGCAAAATGTAATTCTGTATTTATTGTTTTTTTAACTTAATTTAATTTATTTCTTTTAGACAGCAGGTGTTTTTAGTCACCAGTTTTATACACATCAGTGTATACTTGTCAATCCCTATCTCCCAATTCATCACAGCACCACCCCAAACCCTCCATCGCTTTCCCCCCTCGGTGTCCACATGTTTGTTCTCTATGTCTGTGTCTCAATTGCTGCCCTGCAAACCGCTTCATCTGTACCACTTTTCTAGGTTCCACATATATGCATTAACATAGAATATTTGTTCTTCCCTTTCTGGCTTACTTCACTCTATGACAGCCTCTAAATCCATCCGCATCTCAACAAATGACCCGATGGTGTTCTTTTTATGGCTGACTAGTATTCCATTGCATATATGTATCACATCTTCTTTATCCATTCGTCTGTCAATGGGCATTTAGGTTGCTTCCATGACCTGGATATTGTAAATAGTGCTGCAATGAACATTGGGTGCATGTGTCCTTTTAATGATGGTCTTCTCTGGTTATATGCCCAGTAGTGGGATTGCTGTGTCATATGGCATTTCTCTTTTTAGTTGTTTAAAGAAACTCCGTACTCTTCATCTTAGCAGCAGTATTAACTTACAGTCCCACCAACAGTGCAAGAGGGTTCCCTATTGGGCACACTCCCTGCAACATTTATTGTTTGTAGATTTTTGGATGGTGGCCCTTCTGAATGGGGTGAGCTGATACCTCTTTGTAATTTTGATTTGCATTTTTCTAATGACTAGTGATGTTGAGCATACTTTCTTGCGTTTGTTGGCTCTCTGTATATCTTCTTTGGAGTAATGTCTACTTAGTCTTCCGCCAATTTTTGTGTTGGTTCTTTGTTTTTTATTGATATTGAGCTGCCTGAATGTAAACTTTTGAAATTAATCATGTTTCACTTTGCTTCAACTGGAAAGGTCTTCTCAGATTATGTCTAAGTTTTCCATTTTTATTTTCCTTTCCATTTCTCTAGGAGGTGGGTCAAAAAGTTCTTGCTGTGATTTATGTCATAGAGTGTTCTCCCTATGTTTTCCTTTAAGAGTTTTATAGTGTCTGCCCATAGACTTCAGGCTTTAATCCATTTTGAGTTTATTTTTCTGTATGGTGTCAAGGAGTGTTCTAATTTCATTGTTTTCCAAGTAGCTGTCCACTTTTCCCAGCACCACTTACTTAAGAGGCTGTCTTTTCTCCATTGAGTATTCTTGTCTCCTTTAAAAAAGATAGGTAATCCTATGTGTGTGGGCTTATCTCTGCCTTTTTATCCTGTTCCATTGATCAACATTTCGGTTTTTTTCACAGTACGATACTGTCTTGACTACTGTAGCTTTGTGATACAGTCTGACATCAGGAAAAGTGATTCCTCCAGCTCCGTTTTGCTTTCTGAGGATTACTTTTGGCTGTTCAGGGTATTTTGTGTTTTCATACAAATTGTGAAAGTTTTTGTTCTAGTTTGGTGAAAAATGCCGTTGGTTGTATGACAAAGATTGCATTGAATCTGTGGATTCCTTTAGGTAGTATAGTCATTTTCACCGTTTTCATTCTCCCAAGCCAAGTATATGGTATGTCTCTCCATCTGTTTGTATCGTCTTTATTTTTTTTTTATCAGTGTCTTATAGTTTTCTGCGCACAGGTCCTTTGTCTCCTTAGGTACGTTTATTCCTAGGTATTTTATTCATTTTGTTGCAGTGGTAAATCTCAATGTTTCCTTCAATTCTCTTTTAGATTTTTCTTCGGTAGTGCCTAGGAAAGCAAGAGATTTCTGTGCATTAATTTTTATCCTGCTACTTTACGGGATTCATTGATTAGCTCTAGTCGTTTTATGGTAGCATCTTTAGGATTCTCGATGTGTAGCATCATGTCATCTGCAAAACAGTGACAGTTTTATTTCTTCTTTTCTGATTTCGATTCATTTATTTCTTTTTCTTCTCTGACCACTGTGGGTAAAACTTCCAAAACTCTGTGGAATAATAGCGATGAGACTGGGCAACCTTGTCTTGTTCATGACCTTAGGGGAAATATTTTCAGTTTCTCATGATAAACCAAGATGGTGGCTGTGGGTTTGTCATATATGGCCTTTATTATGTGGAGGTTTGTTCCGTCTATGCCTACTTTCTGGAAAGTTTGCAGCATAAATGAGTGTTGACTATTTTGTTTAATATAAATTTATGTGTATATTGATGTATTTATTTATTTATGGCCGTGTTCGGTCTTCGTGTCTGTTTGCAGGCTTTCTTTGTTGCTGCGAGTGGGGGCACTCTTCGTTGCAGTGCACGGGCTCTAGGTGCGTGGGATTCATTTCTTGTGGCACGCAGCCTCAGTACTTGTGTCTCGCAGGCTCTAGAGTGCAGGCTCAATAGTTGTGGTGCATGGGCTTAGCTGCTCCATGGCATGTGGGATCGTCCCAGACCACGGTTCGAACCCATACCCCTCGCATCGTCAGGCAGACTCTCAAACACTGCGCCACCTGGGAAGCCCTGGGTGTGGACTGTTGTGGAAAGCTTTTTCTGCATCTATTGAGATGATCACATGGTTGGTATCCCTCCATTTATTTATTTATTTTTCGATAGGTGGGCATTATCTACGTTGAAACATCATTGTTGCAAAATGTAATTCTGTATTGATTGTTTTTTTAACTTAATTTAATTTATTTCTTTTAGACATCAGGTGTTTTTAGTCACCAATTTTATACACATCAGTGTATACTTGTCAATCCCTATCTCCCAATTCATCACAGCACCACCCCAAACCCTCCATCGCTTTCCCCCCTCGGTGTCCACATGTTTGTTCTCTATGTCTGTGTCTCAATTGCTGCCCTGCAAACCGGTTCATCTGTACCACTTTTCTAGGTTCCACATATATGCATTAACATAGAATATTTGTTCTTCCCTTTCTGGCTTACTTCACTCTATGACAGCCTCTAAATCCATCCGCATCTCAACAAATGACCCGATGGCGTTCTTTTTATGGCTGACTAGTATTCCATTGCATATATGTATCACATCTTCTTTATCCATTCGTCTGTCAATGGGCATTTAGGTCGCTTCCATGACCTGGATATTGTAAATAGTGCTGCAATGAACATTGGGTGCATGTGTCCTTTTAATGATGGTCTTCTCTGGTTATATGCCCAGTAGTGGGATTGCTGTGTCATATGGCATTTCTCTTTTTAGTTGTTTAAAGAAACTCCGTACTCTTCATCTTAGCAGCAGTATTAACTTACAGTCCCACCAACAGTGCAAGAGGGTTCCCTATTGGGCACACCCTCTGCAACATTTATTGTTTGTAGATTTTTGGATGGTGGCCCTTCTGAATGGGGTGAGCTGATACCTCTTTGTAATTTTGATTTGCATTTTTCTAATGACTAGTGATGTTGAGTATTCTTTCCTGCGTTTGTTGGCTCTCTGTATATCTTCTTTGGAGTAATGTCTACTTACTCTTCCGCCAATTTTTGTATTGGTTCTTTGTTTTTTATTGATATTGAGCTGCCTGAATGTAAACTTTTGAAATTAATCATGTTTCACTTGGCTTCAACTGGAAAGGTCTTCTCAGATTATGTCTAAGTTTTCCATTTTTATTTTCCTTTCCATTTCTCTAGGAGGTGGGTCAAAAAGTTCTTGCTGTGATTTATGTCATAGAGTGTTCTCCCTATGTTTTCCTTTAAGAGTTTTAGAGTGTCTGCCCATAGACTTCAGGCTTTAATCCATTTTGAGTTTATTTTTCTGTATGGTGTCAAGGAGTGTTCTAATTTCATTCTTTTCCATGTAGCTGTCCACTTTTCCCAGCACCACTTACTTAAGAGGCTGTCTTTTCTCCATTGAGTATTCTTGTCTCCTTTAAAAAAGATAGGTAATCCTATGTGTGTGGGCTTATCTCTGCCTTTTTATCCTGTTCCATTGATCAACATTTCGGTTTTTTTCACAGTACGATACTGTCTTGACTACTGTAGCTTTGTGATACAGTCTGACATCAGGAAAAGTGATTCCTCCAGCTCCGTTTTGCTTTCTGAGGATTACTTTTGGCTGTTCAGGGTATTTTGTGTTTTCATACAAATTGTGAAAGTTTTTGTTCTAGTTTGGTGAAAAATGCCATTGGTTGTATGACAAAGATTGCATTGAATCTGTGGATTCCTTTAGGTAGTATAGTCATTTTCACCGTTTTCATTCTCCCAAGCCAAGTATATGGTATGTCTCTCCATCTGTTTGTATCGTCTTTATTTTTTTTTTATCAGTGTCTTATAGTTATCTGCGCACAGGTCCTTTGTCTCCTTAGGTACGTTTATTCCTAGGTATTTTATTCATTTTGTTGCAGTGGTAAATCTCAATGTTTCCTTAAATTCTCTTTTAGATTTTTCTTCGGTAGTGCCTAGGAAAGCAAGAGATTTCTGTGCATTAATTTTTATCCTGCTACTTTACGGGATTCATTGATTAGCTCTAGTCGTTTTATGGTAGCATCTTTAGGATTCTCGATGTGTAGCATCATGTCATCTGCAAAACAGTGACAGTTTTATTTCTTCTTTTCTGATTTCGATTCATTTATTTCTTTTTCTTCTCTGACCACTGTGGGTAAAACTTCCAAAACTCTGTGGAATAATAGCGATGAGACTGGGCAACCTTCTCTTGCTCATGACCTTAGGGGAAATATTTTCAGTTTCTCATGAAAAACCAAGATGGTGGCTGTGGGTTTGTCATATATGGCCTTTATTATGTGGAGGTTTGTTCCGTCTATGCCTACTTTCTGGAAAGTTTGCAGCATAAATGAGTGTTGACTATTTTGTTTAATATAAATTAATGTGTATATTGATGTATTTATTTATTTATGGCCGTGTTCGGTCTTCGTGTCTGTTTGCAGGCTTTCTTTGTTGCTGCGAGCAGGGCACTCTTCGTTGCAGTGCACGGGCTCTAGGTGCGTGGGATTCATTTCTTGTGGCACGCAGCCTCAGTACTTGTGTCTCGCAGGCTCTAGAGCGCAGGCTCAGTAGTTGTGGTGCATGGGCTTAGCTGCTCCATGGCATGTGGGATCGTCCCAGACCACGGTTCGAACCCATACCCCTCGCATCGTCAGGCAGACTCTCAAACACTGCGCCACCTGGGAAGCCCTGGGTGTGGACTGTTGTGGAAAGCTTTTTCTGCATCTATTGAGATGATCACATGGTTGGTATCCCTCCATTTATTTATTTATTTTTCGATAGGTGGGCATTATCTACGTTGAAACATCATTGTTGCAAAATGTAATTCTGTATTGATTGTTTTTTTAACTTAATTTAATTTATTTCTTTTACACAGCAGGTGTTTTTAGTCACCAGTTTTATACACATCAGTGTATACTTGTCAATCCCTATCTCCCAATTCATCACAGCACCACCCCAAACCCTCCATCGCTTTCCCCCCTCGGTGTCCACATGTTTGTTCTCTATGTCTGTGTCTCAATTGCTGCCCTGCAAACCGGTTCATCTGTACCACTTTTCTAGGTTCCACATATATGCATTAATAGAGAATATTTGTTCTTCCCTTTCTGGCTTACTTCACTCTATGACAGCCTCTAAATCCATCCGCATCTCAACAAATGACCCGATGGCGTTCTTTTTATGGCTGAATAGTATTCCATTGCATATATGTATCACATCTTCTTTATCCATTTGTCTGTCAATGGGCATTTAGGTTGCTTCCATGACCTGGATATTGTAAATAGTGCTGCAATGAACATTGGGTGCATGTGTCCTTTTAATGATGGTCTTCTCTGGTTATATGCCCAGTAGTGGGATTGCTGTGTCATATGGCATTTCTCTTTTTAGTTGTTTAAAGAAACTCCGTACTCTTCATCTTAGCAGCAGTATTAACTTACAGTCCCACCAACAGTGCAAGAGGGTTCCCTATTGGGCACACTCCCTGCAACATTTATTGTTTGTAGATTTTTGGATGGTGGCCCTTCTGAATGGGGTGAGCTGATACCTCTTTGTAATTTTGATTTGCATTTTTCTAATGACTAGTGATGTTGAGCATACTTTCTTGCGTTTGTTGGCTCTCTGTATATCTTCTTTGGAGTAATGTCTACTTAGTCTTCCGCCAATTTTTGTGTTGGTTCTTTGTTTTTTATTGATATTGAGCTGCCTGAATGTAAACTTTTGAAATTAATCATGTTTCACTTTGCTTCAACTGGAAAGGTCTTCTCAGATTATGTCTAAGTTTTCCATTTTTATTTTCCTTTCCATTTCTCTAGGAGGTGGGTCAAAAAGTTCTTGCTGTGATTTATGTCATAGAGTGTTCTCCCTATGTTTTCCTTTAAGAGTTTTATAGTGTCTGCCCATAGACTTCAGGCTTTAATCCATTTTGAGTTTATTTTTCTGTATGGTGTCAAGGAGTGTTCTAATTTCATTGTTTTCCAAGTAGCTGTCCACTTTTCCCAGCACCACTTACTTAAGAGGCTGTCTTTTCTCCATTGAGTATTCTTGTCTCCTTTAAAAAAGATAGGTAATCCTATGTGTGTGGGCTTATCTCTGCCTTTTTATCCTGTTCCATTGATCAACATTTCGGTTTTTTTCACAGTACGATACTGTCTTGACTACTGTAGCTTTGTCATACAGTCTGACATCAGGAAAAGTGATTCCTCCAGCTCCGTTTTGCTTTCTGAGGATTACTTTTGGCTGTTCAGGGTATTTTGTGTTTTCATACAAATTGTGAAAGTTTTTGTTCTAGTTTGGTGAAAAATGCCGTTGGTTGTATGACAAAGATTGCATTGAATCTGTGGATTCCTTTAGGTAGTATAGTCATTTTCACCGTTTTCATTCTCCCAAGCCAAGTATATGGTATGTCTCTCCATCTGTTTGTATCGTCTTTATTTTTTTTTTATCAGTGTCTTATAGTTTTCTGCGCACAGGTCCTTTGTCTCCTTAGGTACGTTTATTCCTAGGTATTTTATTCATTTTGTTGCAGTGGTAAATCTCAATGTTTCCTTAAATTCTCTTTTAGATTTTTCTTCGGTAGTGCCTAGGAAAGCAAGAGATTTCTGTGCATTAATTTTTATCCTGCTACTTTACGGGATTCATTGATTAGCTCTAGTCGTTTTATGGTAGCATCTTTAGGATTCTCGATGTGTAGCATCATGTCATCTGCAAAACAGTGACAGTTTTATTTCTTCTTTTCTGATTTCGATTCATTTATTTCTTTTTCTTCTCTGACCACTGTGGGTAAAACTTCCAAAACTCTGTGGAATAATAGCGATGAGACTGGGCAACCTTGTCTTGTTCATGACCTTAGGGGAAATATTTTCAGTTTCTCATGATAAACCAAGATGGTGGCTGTGGGTTTGTCATATATGGCCTTTATTATGTGGAGGTTTGTTCCGTCTATGCCTACTTTCTGGAAAGTTTGCAGCATAAATGAGTGTTGACTATTTTGTTTAATATAAATTTATGTGTATATTGATGTATTTATTTATTTATGGCCGTGTTCGGTCTTCGTGTCTGTTTGCAGGCTTTCTTTGTTGCTGCGAGTGGGGGCACTCTTCGTTGCAGTGCACGGGCTCTAGGTGCGTGGGATTCATTTCTTGTGGCACGCAGCCTCAGTACTTGTGTCTCGCAGGCTCTAGAGTGCAGGCTCAATAGTTGTGGTGCATGGGCTTAGCTGCTCCATGGCATGTGGGATCGTCCCAGACCACGGTTCGAACCCATACCCCTCGCATCGTCAGGCAGACTCTCAAACACTGCGCCACCTGGGAAGCCCTGGGTGTGGACTGTTGTGGAAAGCTTTTTCTGCATCTATTGAGATGATCACATGGTTGGTAACCCTCCATTTATTTATTTATTTTTCGATAGGTGGGCATTATCTACGTTGAAACATAATTGTTGCAAAATGTAATTCTGTATTTATTGTTTTTTTAACTTAATTTAATTTATTTCTTTTAGACATCAGGTGTTTTTAGTCACCAATTTTATACACATCAGTGTATACTTGTCAATCCCTATCTCCCAATTCATCACAGCACCACCCCAAACCCTCCATCGCTTTCCCCCCTCGGTGTCCACATGTTTGTTCTCTATGTCTGTGTCTCAATTGCTGCCCTGCAAACCGGTTCATCTGTACCACTTTTCTAGGTTCCACATATATGCATTAACATAGAATATTTGTTCTTCCCTTTCTGGCTTACTTCACTCTATGACAGCCTCTAAATCCATCCGCATCTCAACAAATGACCCGATGGCGTTCTTTTTATGGCTGACTAGTATTCCATTGCATATATGTATCACATCTTCTTTATCCATTCGTCTGTCAATGGGCATTTAGGTCGCTTCCATGACCTGGATATTGTAAATAGTGCTGCAATGAACATTGGGTGCATGTGTCCTTTTAATGATGGTCTTCTCTGGTTATATGCCCAGTAGTGGGATTGCTGTGTCATATGGCATTTCTCTTTTTAGTTGTTTAAAGAAACTCCGTACTCTTCATCTTAGCAGCAGTATTAATTTACATTCCCACCAACAGTGCAAGAGGGTTCCCTATTGGGCACACCCTCAGCAACATTTATTGTTTGTAGATTTTTGGATGGTGGCCCTTCTGAATGGGGTGAGCTGATACCTCTTTGTAATTTTGATTTGCATTTTTCTAATGACTAGTGATGTTGAGTATTCTTTCCTGCGTTTGTTGGCTCTCTGTATATCTTCTTTGGAGTAATGTCTACTTACTCTTCCGCCAATTTTTGTATTGGTTCTTTGTTTTTTATTGATATTGAGCTGCCTGAATGTAAACTTTTGAAATTAATCATGTTTCACTTGGCTTCAACTGGAAAGGTCTTCTCAGATTATGTCTAAGTTTTCCATTTTTATTTTCCTTTCCATTTCTCTAGGAGGTGGGTCAAAAAGTTCTTGCTGTGATTTATGTCATAGAGTGTTCTCCCTATGTTTTCCTTTAAGAGTTTTAGAGTGTCTGCCCATAGACTTCAGGCTTTAATCCATTTTGAGTTTATTTTTCTGTATGGTGTCAAGGAGTGTTCTAATTTCATTCTTTTCCATGTAGCTGTCCACTTTTCCCAGCACCACTTACTTAAGAGGCTGTCTTTTCTCCATTGAGTATTCTTGTCTCCTTTAAAAAAGATAGGTAATCCTATGTGTGTGGGCTTATCTCTGCCTTTTTATCCTGTTCCATTGATCAACATTTCGGTTTTTTTCACAGTACGATACTGTCTTGACTACTGTAGCTTTGTGATACAGTCTGACATCAGGAAAAGTGATTCCTCCAGCTCCGTTTTGCTTTCTGAGGATTACTTTTGGCTGTTCAGGGTATTTTGTGTTTTCATACAAATTGTGAAAGTTTTTGTTCTAGTTTGGTGAAAAATGCCATTGGTTGTATGACAAAGATTGCATTGAATCTGTGGATTCCTTTAGGTAGTATAGTCATTTTCACCGTTTTCATTCTCCCAAGCCAAGTATATGGTATGTCTCTCCATCTGTTTGTATCGTCTTTATTTTTTTTTTATCAGTGTCTTATAGTTATCTGCGCACAGGTCCTTTGTCTCCTTAGGTACGTTTATTCCTAGGTATTTTATTCATTTTGTTGCAGTGGTAAATCTCAATGTTTCCTTAAATTCTCTTTTAGATTTTTCTTCGGTAGTGCCTAGGAAAGCAAGAGATTTCTGTGCATTAATTTTTATCCTGCTACTTTACGGGATTC
Source organism: Eubalaena glacialis (assembly GCF_028564815.1). Classification (NCBI taxonomy): domain Eukaryota; kingdom Metazoa; phylum Chordata; class Mammalia; order Artiodactyla; family Balaenidae; genus Eubalaena; species Eubalaena glacialis. The sequence goes on from NW_026871156.1 coordinate 3,666,913, forward strand.
ATTGATTAGCTCTAGTCGTTTTATGGTAGCATCTTTAGGATTCTCGATGTGTAGCATCATGTCATCTGCAAAACAGTGACAGTTTTATTTCTTCTTTTCTGATTTCGATTCATTTATTTCTTTTTCTTCTCTGACCACTGTGGGTAAAACTTCCAAAACTCTGTGGAATAATAGCGATGAGACTGGGCAACCTTCTCTTGCTCATGACCTTAGGGGAAATATTTTCAGTTTCTCATGAAAAACCAAGATGGTGGCTGTGGGTTTGTCATATATGGCCTTTATTATGTGGAGGTTTGTTCCGTCTATGCCTACTTTCTGGAAAGTTTGCAGCATAAATGAGTGTTGACTATTTTGTTTAATATAAATTAATGTGTATATTGATGTATTTATTTATTTATGGCCGTGTTCGGTCTTCGTGTCTGTTTGCAGGCTTTCTTTGTTGCTGCGAGCAGGGCGCTCTTCGTTGCAGTGCACGGGCTCTAGGTGCGTGGGATTCATTTCTTGTGGCACGCAGCCTCAGTACTTGTGTCTCGCAGGCTCTAGAGCGCAGGCTCAGTAGTTGTGGTGCATGGGCTTAGCTGCTCCATGGCATGTGGGATCGTCCCAGACCACGGTTCGAACCCATACCCCTCGCATCGTCAGGCAGACTCTCAAACACTGCGCCACCTGGGAAGCCCTGGGTGTGGACTGTTGTGGAAAGCTTTTTCTGCATCTATTGAGATGATCACATGGTTGGTATCCCTCCATTTATTTATTTATTTTTCGATAGGTGGGCATTATCTACGTTGAAACATCATTGTTGCAAAATGTAATTCTGTATTGATTGTTTTTTTAACTTAATTTAATTTATTTCTTTTAGACAGCAGGTGTTTTTAGTCACCAGTTTTATACACATCAGTGTATACTTGTCAATCCCTATCTCCCAATTCATCACAGCACCACCCCAAACCCTCCATCGCTTTCCCCCCTCGGTGTCCACATGTTTGTTCTCTATGTCTGTGTCTCAATTGCTGCCCTGCAAACCGGTTCATCTGTACCACTTTTCTAGGTTCCACATATATGCATTAATAGAGAATATTTGTTCTTCCCTTTCTGGCTTACTTCACTCTATGACAGCCTCTAAATCCATCCGCATCTCAACAAATGACCCGATGGCGTTCTTTTTATGGCTGAATAGTATTCCATTGCATATATGTATCACATCTTCTTTATCCATTAGTCTGTCAATGGGCATTTAGGTTGCTTCCATGACCTGGATATTGTAAATAGTGCTGCAATGAACATTGGGTGCCTGTGTCCTTTTAATGATGGTCTTCTCTGGTTATATGCCCAGTAGTGGGATTGCTGTGTCATATGGCATTTCTCTTTTTAGTTGTTTAAAGAAACTCCGTACTCTTCATCTTAGCAGCAGTATTAACTTACAGTCCCACCAACAGTGCAAGAGGGTTCCCTATTGGGCACACCCTCTGCAACATTTATTGTTTGTAGATTTTTGGATGGTGGCCCTTCTGAATGGGGTGAGCTGATACCTCTTTGTAATTTTGATTTGCATTTTTCTAATGACTAGTGATGTTGAGCATTCTTTCATGCGTTTGTTGGCTCTCTGTATATCTTCTTTGGAGTAATGTCTCCTTAGTCTTCCGCCAATTTTTGTATTGGTTCTTTGTTTTTTATTGATATTGAGCTGCCTGAATGTAAACTTTTGAAATTAATCATGTTTCACTTTGCTTCAACTGGAAAGGTCTTCTCAGATTATGTCTAAGTTTTCCATTTTTATTTTCCTTTCCGTTTCTCTAGGAGGTGGGTCAAAAAGTTCTTGCTGTGATTTATGTCATAGAGTGTTCTCCCTATGTTTTCCTTTAAGAGTTTTAGCGTGTCTGCCCATAGACTTCAGGCTTTAATCCATTTTGAGTTTATTTTTCTGTATGGTGTCAAGGAGTGTTCTAATTTCATTCTTTTCCATGGAGCTGTCCACTTTTCCCAGCACCACTTACTTAAGAGGCTGTCTTTTCTCCATTGAGTATTCTTGTCTCCTTTAAAAAAGATAGGTAATCCTATGTGTGTGGGCTTATCTCTGCCTTTTTATCCTGTTCCATTGATCAACATTTCGGTTTTTTTCACAGTACGATACTGTCTTGACTACTGTAGCTTTGTCATACAGTCTGACATCAGGAAAAGTGATTCCTCCAGCTCCGTTTTGCTTTCTGAGGATTACTTTTGGCTGTTCAGGGTATTTTGTGTTTTCATACAAATTGTGAAAGTTTTTGTTCTAGTTTGGTGAAAAATGCCGTTGGTTGTATGACAAAGATTGCATTGAATCTGTGGATTCCTTTAGGTAGTATAGTCATTTTCACCGTTTTCATTCTCCCAAGCCAAATATATGGTATGTCTCTCATCTGTTTGTATCGTCTTTATTTTTTTTTTATCAGTGTCTTATAGTTATCTGCGCACAGGTCCTTTGTCTCCTTAGGTACGTTTATTCCTAGGTATTTTATTCATTTTGTTGCAGTGGTAAATCTCAATGTTTCCTTAAATTCTCTTTTAGATTTTTCTTCGGTAGTGCCTAGGAAAGCAAGAGATTTCTGTGCATTAATTTTTACCCTGCTACTTTACGGGATTCATTGATTAGCTCTAGTCGTTTTACGGTAGCATCTTTAGGATTCTCGATGTGTAGCATCATGTCATCTGCAAAACAGTGACAGTTTTATTTCTTCTTTTCTGATTTCGATTCATTTATTTCTTTTTCTTCTCTGACCACTGTGGGTAAAACTTCCAAAACTCTGTGGAATAATAGCGATGAGACTGGGCAACCTTGTCTTGTTCATGACCTTAGGGGAAATATTTTCAGTTTCTCATGATAAACCAAGATGGTGGCTGTGGGTTTGTCATATATGGCCTTTATTATGTGGAGGTTTGTTCCGTCTATGCCTACTTTCTGGAAAGTTTGCAGCATAAATGAGTGTTGACTATTTTGTTTAATATAAATTTATGTGTATATTGATGTATTTATTTATTTATGGCCGTGTTCAGTCTTCGTGTCTGTTTGCAGGCTTTCTTTGTTGCTGCGAGCGGGGGCACTCTTCGTTGCAGTGCACGGGCTCTAGGTGCGTGGGATTCATTTCTTGTGGCACGCAGCCTCAGTACTTGTGTCTCGCAGGCTCTAGAGCGCAGGCTCAGTAGTTGTGGTGCATGGGCTTAGCTGCTCCATGGCATGTGGGATCGTCCCAGACCACGGTTCGAACCCATACCCCTCGCATCGTCAGGCAGACTCTCAAACACTGCGCCACCTGGGAATCCCTGGGTGTGGACTGTTGTGGAAAGCTTTTTCTGCGTCTATTGAGATGATCACATGGTTGGTATCCCTCCATTTATTTATTTATTTTTCGATAGGTGGGCATTATCTACGTTGAAACATCATTGTTGCAAAATGTAATTCTGTATTTATTGTTTTTTTAACTTAATTGAATTTATTTCTTTTAGACAGCAGGTGTTTTTAGTCACCAGTTTTATACACATCAGTGTATACTTGTCAATCCCTATCTCCCAATTCATCACAGCACCACCCCAAACCCTCCATCGCTTTCCCCCCTCGGTGTCCACATGTTTGTTCTCTATGTCTGTGTCTCAATTGCTGCCCTGCAAACCGGTTCATCTGTACCACTTTTCTAGGTTCCACATATATGCATTGACATAGAATATTTGTTCTTCCCTTTCTGGCTTACTTCACTCTATGACAGCCTCTAAATCCATCCGCATCTCAACAAATGACCCGATGGCGTTCTTTTTATGGCTGAATAGTATTCCATTGCATATATGTATCACATCTTCTTTATCCATTCGTCTGTCAATGGGCATTTAGGTTGCTTCCATGACCTGGATATTGTAAATAGTGCTGCAGTGAACATTGGGTGCATGTGTCCTTTTAATGATGGTCTTCTCTGGTTATATGCCCAGTAGTGGGATTGCTGTGTCATATGGCATTTCTCTTTTTAGTTGTTTAAAGAAACTCCGTACTCTTCATCTTAGCAGCAGTATTAACTTACAGTCCCACCAACAGTGCAAGAGGTTTCCCTATTGGGCACACCCCCTGCAACATTTATTGTTTGTAGATTTTTGGATGGTGGCCCTTCTGAATGGGGTGAGCTGATACCTCTTTGTAATTTTGATTTGCATTTTTCTAATGACTAGTGATGTTGAGCATACTTTCTTGCGTTTGTTGGCTCTCTGTATATCTTCCTTGGAGTAATGTCTACTTAGTCTTCCGCCAATTTTTGTGTTGGTTCTTTGTTTTTTATTGATATTGAGCTGCCTGAATGTCAACTTTTGAAATTAATCATGTTTCACTTTGCTTCAACTGGAAAGGTCTTCTCAGATTATGTCTAAGTTTTCCATTTTTATTTTCCTTTCCGTTTCTCTAGGAGGTGGGTCAAAAAGTTCTTGCTGTGATTTATGTCATAGAGTGTTCTCCCTATGTTTTCTTTTAAGAGTTTTAGAGTGTCTGCCCATAGACTTCAGGCTTTAATCCATTTTGAGTTTATTTTTCTGTATGGTGTCAACGAGTGTTCTAATTTCATTCTTTTCCAAGTAGCTGTCCACTTTTCCCAGCACCACTTACTTAAGAGGCTGTCTTTTCTGCATTGAGTATTCTTGTCTCCTTTAAAAAAGATAGGTAATCCTATGTGTGTGGGCTTATCTCTGCCTTTTTATCCTGTTCCATTGATCAACATTTCAGTTTTTTTCACAGTACGATACTGTCTTGACTACTGTAGCTTTGTGATACAGTCTGACATCAGGAAAAGTGATTCCTCCAGCTCCGTTTTGCTTTCTGAGGATTACTTTTGGCTGTTCAGGGTATTTTGTGTTTTCATACAAATTGTGAAAGTTTTTGTTCTGGTTTGGTGAAAAATGCCGTTGGTTGTATGACAAAGATTGCATTGAATCTGTGGATTCCTTTAGGTAGTATAGTCATTTTCACCATTTTCATTCTCCCAAGCCAAGTATATGGTATGTCTCTCCATCTGTTTGTATCGTCTTTATTTTTTTTTTATCAGTGTCTTATAGTTATCTGCGCACAGGTCCTTTGTCTCCTTAGGTACGTTTATTCCTAGGTATTTTATTCATTTTGTTGCAGTGGTAAATCTCAATGTTTCCTTAAATTCTCTTTTAGATTTTTCTTCGGTAGTGCCTAGGAAAGCAAGAGATTTCTGTGCATTAATTTTTACCCTGCTACTTTACGGGATTCATTGATTAGCTCTAGTCGTTTTACGGTAGCATCTTTAGGATTCTCGATGTGTAGCATCATGTCATCTGCAAAACAGTGACAGTTTTATTTCTTCTTTTCTGATTTCGATTCATTTATTTCTTTTTCTTCTCTGACCACTGTGGGTAAAACTTCCAAAACTCTGTGGAATAATAGCGATGAGACTGGGCAACCTTGTCTTGTTCATGACCTTAGGGGAAATATTTTCAGTTTCTCATGATAAACCAAGATGGTGGCTGTGGGTTTGTCATATATGGCCTTTATTATGTGGAGGTTTGTTCCGTCTATGCCTACTTTCTGGAAAGTTTGCAGCATAAATGAGTGTTGACTATTTTGTTTAATATAAATTTATGTGTATATTGATGTATTTATTTATTTATGGCCGTGTTCAGTCTTCGTGTCTGTTTGCAGGCTTTCTTTGTTGCTGCGAGCGGGGGCACTCTTCGTTGCAGTGCACGGGCTCTAGGTGCGTGGGATTCATTTCTTGTGGCACGCAGCCTCAGTACTTGTGTCTCGCAGGCTCTAGAGCGCAGGCTCAGTAGTTGTGGTGCATGGGCTTAGCTGCTCCATGGCATGTGGGATCGTCCCAGACCACGGTTCGAACCCATACCCCTCGCATCGTCAGGCAGACTCTCAAACACTGCGCCACCTGGGAATCCCTGGGTGTGGACTGTTGTGGAAAGCTTTTTCTGCGTCTATTGAGATGATCACATGGTTGGTATCCCTCCATTTATTTATTTATTTTTCGATAGGTGGGCATTATCTACGTTGAAACATCATTGTTGCAAAATGTAATTCTGTATTTATTGTTTTTTTAACTTAATTGAATTTATTTCTTTTAGACAGCAGGTGTTTTTAGTCACCAGTTTTATACACATCAGTGTATACTTGTCAATCCCTATCTCCCAATTCATCACAGCACCACCCCAAACCCTCCATCGCTTTCCCCCCTCGGTGTCCACATGTTTGTTCTCTATGTCTGTGTCTCAATTGCTGCCCTGCAAACCGGTTCATCTGTACCACTTTTCTAGGTTCCACATATATGCATTGACATAGAATATTTGTTCTTCCCTTTCTGGCTTACTTCACTCTATGACAGCCTCTAAATCCATCCGCATCTCAACAAATGACCCAATGGCGTTCTTTTTATGGCTGAATAGTATTCCATTGCATATATGTATCACATCTTCTTTATCCATTCGTCTGTCAATGGGCATTTAGGTTGCTTCCATGACCTGGATATTGTAAATAGTGCTGCAGTGAACATTGGGTGCATGTGTCCTTTTAATGATGGTCTTCTCTGGTTATATGCCCAGTAGTGGGATTGCTGTGTCATATGGCATTTCTCTTTTTAGTTGTTTAAAGAAACTCCGTACTCTTCATCTTAGCAGCAGTATTAACTTACAGTCCCACCAACAGTGCAACAGGGTTCCCTATTGGGCACACCCCCTGCAACATTTATTGTTTGTAGATTTTTGGATGGTGGCCCTTCTGAATGGGGTGAGCTGATACCTCTTTGTAATTTTGATTTGCATTTTTCTAATGACTAGTGATGTTGAGCATACTTTCTTGCGTTTGTTGGCTCTCTGTATATCTTCCTTGGAGTAATGTCTACTTAGTCTTCCGCCAATTTTTGTGTTGGTTCTTTGTTTTTTATTGATATTGAGCTGCCTGAATGTCAACTTTTGAAATTAATCATGTTTCACTTTGCTTCAACTGGAAAGGTCTTCTCAGATTATGTCTAAGTTTTCCATTTTTATTTTCCTTTCCGTTTCTCTAGGAGGTGGGTCAAAAAGTTCTTGCTGTGATTTATGTCATAGAGTGTTCTCCCTATGTTTTCTTTTAAGAGTTTTAGAGTGTCTGCCCATAGACTTCAGGCTTTAATCCATTTTGAGTTTATTTTTCTGTATGGTGTCAACGAGTGTTCTAATTTCATTCTTTTCCAAGTAGCTGTCCACTTTTCCCAGCACCACTTACTTAAGAGGCTGTCTTTTCTGCATTGAGTATTCTTGTCTCCTTTAAAAAAGATAGGTAATCCTATGTGTGTGGGCTTATCTCTGCCTTTTTATCCTGTTCCATTGATCAACATTTCAGTTTTTTTCACAGTACGATACTGTCTTGACTACTGTAGCTTTGTGATACAGTCTGACATCAGGAAAAGTGATTCCTCCAGCTCCGTTTTGCTTTCTGAGGATTACTTTTGGCTGTTCAGGGTATTTTGTGTTTTCATACAAATTGTGAAAGTTTTTGTTCTGGTTTGGTGAAAAATGCCGTTGGTTGTATGACAAAGATTGCATTGAATCTGTGGATTCCTTTAGGTAGTATAGTCATTTTCACCATTTTCATTCTCCCAAGCCAAGTATATGGTATGTCTCTCCATCTGTTTGTATCGTCTTTATTTTTTTTTTATCAGTGTCTTATAGTTATCTGCGCACAGGTCCTTTGTCTCCTTAGGTACGTTTATTCCTAGGTATTTTATTCATTTTGTTGCAGTGGTAAATCTCAATGTTTCCTTAAATTCTCTTTTAGATTTTTCTTCGGTAGTGCCTAGGAAAGCAAGAGATTTCTGTGCATTAATTTTTACCCTGCTACTTTACGGGATTCATTGATTAGCTCTAGTCGTTTTACGGTAGCATCTTTAGGATTCTCGATGTGTAGCATCATGTCATCTGCAAAACAGTGACAGTTTTATTTCTTCTTTTCTGATTTCGATTCATTTATTTCTTTTTCTTCTCTGACCACTGTGGGTAAAACTTCCAAAACTCTGTGGAATAATAGCGATGAGACTGGGCAACCTTGTCTTGTTCATGACCTTAGGGGAAATATTTTCAGTTTCTCATGATAAACCAAGATGGTGGCTGTGGGTTTGTCATATATGGCCTTTATTATGTGGAGGTTTGTTCCGTCTATGCCTACTTTCTGGAAAGTTTGCAGCATAAATGAGTGTTGACTATTTTGTTTAATATAAATTTATGTGTATATTGATGTATTTATTTATTTATGGCCGTGTTCAGTCTTCGTGTCTGTTTGCAGGCTTTCTTTGTTGCTGCGAGCGGGGGCACTCTTCGTTGCAGTGCACGGGCTCTAGGTGCGTGGGATTCATTTCTTGTGGCACGCAGCCTCAGTACTTGTGTCTCGCAGGCTCTAGAGCGCAGGCTCAGTAGTTGTGGTGCATGGGCTTAGCTGCTCCATGGCATGTGGGATCGTCCCAGACCACGGTTCGAACCCATACCCCTCGCATCGTCAGGCAGACTCTCAAACACTGCGCCACCTGGGAATCCCTGGGTGTGGACTGTTGTGGAAAGCTTTTTCTGCGTCTATTGAGATGATCACATGGTTGGTATCCCTCCATTTATTTATTTATTTTTCGATAGGTGGGCATTATCTACGTTGAAACATCATTGTTGCAAAATGTAATTCTGTATTTATTGTTTTTTTAACTTAATTGAATTTATTTCTTTTAGACAGCAGGTGTTTTTAGTCACCAGTTTTATACACATCAGTGTATACTTGTCAATCCCTATCTCCCAATTCATCACAGCACCACCCCAAACCCTCCATCGCTTTCCCCCCTCGGTGTCCACATGTTTGTTCTCTATGTCTGTGTCTCAATTGCTGCCCTGCAAACCGGTTCATCTGTACCACTTTTCTAGGTTCCACATATATGCATTGACATAGAATATTTGTTCTTCCCTTTCTGGCTTACTTCACTCTATGACAGCCTCTAAATCCATCCGCATCTCAACAAATGACCCGATGGCGTTCTTTTTATGGCTGAATAGTATTCCATTGCATATATGTATCACATCTTCTTTATCCATTCGTCTGTCAATGGGCATTTAGGTTGCTTCCATGACCTGGATATTGTAAATAGTGCTGCAATGAACATTGGGTGCATGTGTCCTTTTAATGATGGTCTTCTCTGGTTATATGCCCAGTAGTGGGATTGCTGTGTCATATGGCATTTCTCTTTTTAGTTGTTTAAAGAAACTCCGTACTCTTCATCTTAGCAGCAGTATTAACTTACAGTCCCACCAACAGTGCAACAGGGTTCCCTATTGGGCACACCCCCTGCAACATTTATTGTTTGTAGATTTTTGGATGGTGGCCCTTCTGAATGGGGTGAGCTGATACCTCTTTGTAATTTTGATTTGCATTTTTCTAATGACTAGTAATGTTGAGCATTCTTTCCTGCGTTTGTTGGCTCTCTGTATATCTTCTTTGGAGTAATGTCTACTTAGTCTTCCCCCAATTTTTGTATTGGTTCTTTGTTTTTTATTGATATTGAGCTGCCTGAATGTAAAGTTTTGAAATTAATCATGTTTCACTTTGCTTCAACTGGAAAGGTCTTCTCAGATTATGTCTAAGTTTTCCATTTTTATTTTCCTTTCCGTTTCTCTAGGAGGTGGGTCAAAAAGTTCTTGCTGTGATTTATGTCATAGAGTGTTCTCCCTATGTTTTCTTTTAAGAGTTTTAGAGTGTCTGCCCATAGACTTCAGGCTTTAATCCATTTTGAGTTTATTTTTCTGTATGGTGTCAAGGAGTGTTCTAATTTCATTCTTTTCCAAGTAGCTGTCCACTTTTCCCAGCACCACTTACTTAAGAGGCTGTCTTTTCTGCATTGAGTATTCTTGTCTCCTTTAAAAAAGATAGGTAATCCTATGTGTGTGGGCTTATCTCTGCCTTTTTATCCTGTTCCATTGATCAACATTTCAGTTTTTTTCACAGTACGATACTGTCTTGACTACTGTAGCTTTGTGATACAGTCTGACATCAGGAAAAGTGATTCCTCCAGCTCCGTTTTGCTTTCTGAGGATTACTTTTGGCTGTTCAGGGTATTTTGTGTTTTCATACAAATTGTGAAAGTTTTTGTTCTGGTTTGGTGAAAAATGCCGTTGGTTGTATGACAAAGATTGCATTGAATCTGTGGATTCCTTTAGGTAGTATAGGCATTTTCACCATTTTCATTCTCCCAAGCCAAGTATATGGTATGTCTCTCCATCTGTTTGTATCGTCTTTATTTTTTTTTTATCAGTGTCTTATAGTTATCTGCGCACAGGTCCATTGTCTCCTTAGGTACGTTTATTCCTAGGTATTTTATTCATTTTGTTGCAGTGGTAAATCTCAATGTTTCCTTAAATTCTCTTTTAGATTTTTCTTCGGTAGTGCCTAGGAAAGCAAGAGATTTCTGTGCATTAATTTTTACCCTGCTACTTTACGGGATTCATTGATTAGCTCTAGTCGTTTTACGGTAGCATCTTTAGGATTCTCGATGTGTAGCATCATGTCATCTGCAAAACAGTGACAGTTTTATTTCTTCTTTTCTGATTTCGATTCATTTATTTCTTTTTCTTCTCTGACCACTGTGGGTAAAACTTCCAAAACTCTGTGGAATAATAGCGATGAGACTGGGCAACCTTGTCTTGTTCATGACCTTAGGGGAAATATTTTCAGTTTCTCATGATAAACCAAGATGGTGGCTGTGGGTTTGTCATATATGGCCTTTATTATGTGGAGGTTTGTTCCGTCTATGCCTACTTTCTGGAAAGTTTGCAGCATAAATGAGTGTTGACTATTTTTTTAATATAAATTTATGTGTATATTGATGTATTTATTTATTTATGGCCGTGTTCGGTCTTCGTGTCTGTTTGCAGGCTTTCTTTGTTGCTGCGAGCGGGGGCACTCTTCGTTGCAGTGCACGGGCTCTAGGTGCGTGGGATTCATTTCCTGTGGCACGCAGCCTCAGTAGTTGTGTCTCGCAGGCTCTAGAGCGCAGGCTCAGTAGTTGTGGTGCATGGGCTTAGCTGCTCCATGGCATGTGGGATCGTCCCAGACCACGGTTCGAACCCATACCCCTCGCATCGTCAGGCAGACTCTCAAACACTGCGCCACCTGGGAAGCCCTGGGTGTGGACTGTTGTGGAAAGCTTTTTCTGCATCTATTGAGATGATCACATGGTTGGTATCCCTCCATTTATTTATTTATTTTTCGATAGGTGGGCATTATCTACGTTGAAACATCATTGTTGCAAAATGTAATTCTGTATTGATTGTTTTTTTAACTTAATTTAATTTATTTCTTTTAGACAGCAGGTGTTTTTAGTCACCAGTTTTATACACATCAGTGTATACTTGTCAATCCCTATCTCCCAATTCATCACAGCACCACCCCAAACCCTCCATCGCTTTCCCCCCTCGGTGTCCACATGTTTGTTCTCTATGTCTGTGTCTCAATTGCTGCCCTGCAAACCGGTTCATCTGTACCACTTTTCTAGGTTCCACATATATGCATTAACATAGAATATTTGTTCTTCCCTTTCTGGCTTACTTCACTCTATGACAGCCTCTAAATCCATCCGCATCTCAACAAATGACCCGATGGCGTTCTTTTTATGGCTGACTAGTATTCCATTGCATATATGTATCACATCTTCTTTATCCATTCGTCTGTCAATGGGCATTTAGGTTGCTTCCATGACCTGGATATTGTAAATAGTGCTGCAATGAACATTGGGTGCATGTGTCCTTTTAATGATGGTCTTCTCTGGTTATATGCCCAGTAGTGGGATTGCTGTGTCATATGGCATTTCTCTTTTTAGTTGTTTAAAGAAACTCCGTACTCTTCATCTTAGCAGCAGTATTAACTTACAGTCCCACCAACAGTGCAAGAGGGTTCCCTATTGGGCACACCCTCTGCAACATTTATTGTTTGTAGATTTTTGGATGGTGGCCCTTCTGAATGGGGTGAGCTGATACCTCTTTGTAATTTTGATTTGCATTTTTCTAATGACTAGTGATGTTGAGCATTCTTTCATGCGTTTGTTGGCTCTCTGTATATCTTCTTTGGAGTAATGTCTACTTAGTCTTCCGCCAATTTTGGTGTTGGTTCTTTGTTTTTTATTGATATTGAGCTGCCTGAATGTCAACTTTTGAAATTAATCATGTTTCACTTTGCTTCAACTGGAAAGGTCTTCTCAGATTATGTCTAAGTTTTCCATTTTTATTTTCCTTTCCATTTCTCTAGGAGGTGGGTCAAAAAGTTCTTGCTGTGATTTATGTCATAGAGTGTTCTCCCTATGTTTTCCTTTAAGAGTTTTAGAGTGTCTGCCCATAGACTTCAGGCTTTAATCCATTTTGAGTTTATTTTTCTGTATGGTGTCAAGGAGTGTTCTAATTTCATTCTTTTCCATGTAGCTGTCCACTTTTCCCAGCACCACTTACTTAAGAGGCTGTCTTTTCTCCATTGAGTATTCTTGTCTCCTTTAAAAAAGATAGGTAATCCTATGTGTGTGGGCTTATCTCTGCCTTTTTATCCTGTTCCATTGATCAACATTTCGGTTTTTTTCACAGTACGATACTGTCTTGACTACTGTAGCTTTGTGATACAGTCTGACATCAGGAAAAGTGATTCCTCCAGCTCCGTTTTGCTTTCTGAGGATTACTTTTGGCTGTTCAGGGTATTTTGTGTTTTCATACAAATTGGGAAAGTTTTTGTTCTAGTTTGGTGAAAAATGCCGTTGGTTGTATGACAAAGATTGCATTGAATCTGTGGATTCCTTTAGGTAGTATAGTCATTTTCACCGTTTTCATTCTCCCAAGCCAAGTATATGGTATGTCTCTCCATCTGTTTGTATCGTCTTTATTTTTTTTTATCAGTGTCTTATAGTTATCTGCGCACAGGTCCTTTGTCTCCTTAGGTACGTTTATTCCTAGGTATTTTATTCATTTTGTTGCAGTGGTAAATCTCAATGTTTCCTTAAATTCTCTTTTAGATTTTTCTTCGGTAGTGCCTAGGAAAGCAAGAGATTTCTGTGCATTAATTTTTATCCTGCTACTTTACGGGATTCATTGATTAGCTCTAGTCGTTTTATGGTAGCATCTTTAGGATTCTCGATGTGTAGCATCATGTCATCTGCAAAACAGTGACAGTTTTATTTCTTCTTTTCTGATTTCGATTCATTTATTTCTTTTTCTTCTCTGACCACTGTGGGTAAAACTTCCAAAACTCTGTGGAATAATAGCGATGAGACTGGGCAACCTTGTCTTGTTCATGACCTTAGGGGAAATATTTTCAGTTTCTCATGATAAACCAAGATGGTGGCTGTGGGTTTGTCATATATGGCCTTTATTATGTGGAGGTTTGTTCCGTCTATGCCTACTTTCTGGAAAGTTTGCAGCATAAATGAGTGTTGACTATTTTGTTTAATATAAATTTATGTGTATATTGATGTATTTATTTATTTATGGCCGTGTTCGGTCTTCATGTCTGTTTGCAGGCTTTCTTTGTTGCTGCGAGCGGGGGCACTCTTCGTTGCAGTGCACGGGCTCTAGGTGCGTGGGATTCATTTCTTGTGGCACGCAGCCTCAGTACTTGTGTCTCGCAGGCTCTAGAGCGCAGGCTCAGTAGTTGTGGTGCATGGGCTTAGCTGCTCCATGGCATGTGGGATCGTCCCAGACCACGGTTCGAACCCATACCCCTCGCATCGTCAGGCAGACTCTCAAACACTGCGCCACCTGGGAAGCCCTGGGTGTGGACTGTTGTGGAAAGCTTTTTCTGCATCTATTGAGATGATCACATGGTTGGTATCCCTCCATTTATTTATTTATTTTTCGATAGGTGGGCATTATCTACGTTGAAACATCATTGTTGCAAAATGTAATTCTGTATTGATTGTTTTTTTAACTTAATTTAATTTATTTCTTTTAGACAGCAGGTGTTTTTAGTCACCAGTTTTATACACATCAGTGTATACTTGTCAATCCCTATCTCCCAATTCATCACAGCACCACCCCAAACCCTCCATCGCTTTCCCCCCTCGGTGTCCACATGTTTGTTCTCTATGTCTGTGTCTCAATTGCTGCCCTGCAAACCGGTTCATCTGTACCACTTTTCTAGGTTCCACATATATGCATTAACATAGAATATTTGTTCTTCCCTTTCTGGCTTACTTCACTCTATGACAGCCTCTAAATCCATCCGCATCTCAACAAATGACCCGATGGCGTTCTTTTTATGGCTGACTAGTATTCCATTGCATATATGTATCACATCTTCTTTATCCATTCGTCTGTCAATGGGCATTTAGGTTGCTTCCATGACCTGGATATTGTAAATAGTGCTGCAATGAACATTGGGTGCATGTGTCCTTTTAATGATGGTCTTCTCTGGTTATATGCCCAGTAGTGGGATTGCTGTGTCATATGGCATTTCTCTTTTTAGTTGTTTAAAGAAACTCCGTACTCTTCATCTTAGCAGCAGTATTAACTTACAGTCCCACCAACAGTGCAAGAGGGTTCCCTATTGGGCACACCCTCTGCAACATTTATTGTTTGTAGATTTTTGGATGGTGGCCCTTCTGAATGGGGTGAGCTGATACCTCTTTGTAATTTTGATTTGCATTTTTCTAATGACTAGTGATGTTGAGCATTCTTTCATGCGTTTGTTGGCTCTCTGTATATCTTCTTTGGAGTAATGTCTACTTAGTCTTCCGCCAATTTTGGTGTTGGTTCTTTGTTTTTTATTGATATTGAGCTGCCTGAATGTCAACTTTTGAAATTAATCATGTTTCACTTTGCTTCAACTGGAAAGGTCTTCTCAGATTATGTCTAAGTTTTCCATTTTTATTTTCCTTTCCATTTCTCTAGGAGGTGGGTCAAAAAGTTCTTGCTGTGATTTATGTCATAGAGTGTTCTCCCTATGTTTTCCTTTAAGAGTTTTAGAGTGTCTGCCCATAGACTTCAGGCTTTAATCCATTTTGAGTTTATTTTTCTGTATGGTGTCAAGGAGTGTTCTAATTTCATTCTTTTCCATGTAGCTGTCCACTTTTCCCAGCACCACTTACTTAAGAGGCTGTCTTTTCTCCATTGAGTATTCTTGTCTCCTTTAAAAAAGATAGGTAATCCTATGTGTGTGGGCTTATCTCTGCCTTTTTATCCTGTTCCATTGATCAACATTTCGGTTTTTTTCACAGTACGATACTGTCTTGACTACTGTAGCTTTGTGATACAGTCTGACATCAGGAAAAGTGATTCCTCCAGCTCCGTTTTGCTTTCTGAGGATTACTTTTGGCTGTTCAGGGTATTTTGTGTTTTCATACAAATTGGGAAAGTTTTTGTTCTAGTTTGGTGAAAAATGCCGTTGGTTGTATGACAAAGATTGCATTGAATCTGTGGATTCCTTTAGGTAGTATAGTCATTTTCACCGTTTTCATTCTCCCAAGCCAAGTATATGGTATGTCTCTCCATCTGTTTGTATCGTCTTTATTTTTTTTTATCAGTGTCTTATAGTTATCTGCGCACAGGTCCTTTGTCTCCTTAGGTACGTTTATTCCTAGGTATTTTATTCATTTTGTTGCAGTGGTAAATCTCAATGTTTCCTTAAATTCTCTTTTAGATTTTTCTTCGGTAGTGCCTAGGAAAGCAAGAGATTTCTGTGCATTAATTTTTATCCTGCTACTTTACGGGATTCATTGATTAGCTCTAGTCGTTTTATGGTAGCATCTTTAGGATTCTCGATGTGTAGCATCATGTCATCTGCAAAACAGTGACAGTTTTATTTCTTCTTTTCTGATTTCGATTCATTTATTTCTTTTTCTTCTCTGACCACTGTGGGTAAAACTTCCAAAACTCTGTGGAATAATAGCGATGAGACTGGGCAACCTTGTCTTGTTCATGACCTTAGGGGAAATATTTTCAGTTTCTCATGATAAACCAAGATGGTGGCTGTGGGTTTGTCATATATGGCCTTTATTATGTGGAGGTTTGTTCCGTCTATGCCTACTTTCTGGAAAGTTTGCAGCATAAATGAGTGTTGACTATTTTGTTTAATATAAATTTATGTGTATATTGATGTATTTATTTATTTATGGCCGTGTTCGGTCTTCATGTCTGTTTGCAGGCTTTCTTTGTTGCTGCGAGCGGGGGCACTCTTCGTTGCAGTGCACGGGCTCTAGGTGCGTGGGATTCATTTCTTGTGGCACGCAGCCTCAGTACTTGTGTCTCGCAGGCTCTAGAGCGCAGGCTCAGTAGTTGTGGTGCATGGGCTTAGCTGCTCCATGGCATGTGGGATCGTCCCAGACCACGGTTCGAACCCATACCCCTCGCATCGTCAGGCAGACTCTCAAACACTGCGCCACCTGGGAAGCCCTGGGTGTGGACTGTTGTGGAAAGCTTTTTCTGCATCTATTGAGATGATCACATGGTTGGTATCCCTCCATTTATTTATTTATTTTTCGATAGGTGGGCATTATCTACGTTGAAACATCATTGTTGCAAAATGTAATTCTGTATTGATTGTTTTTTTAACTTAATTTAATTTATTTCTTTTAGACAGCAGGTGTTTTTAGTCACCAGTTTTATACACATCAGTGTATACTTGTCAATCCCTATCTCCCAATTCATCACAGCACCACCCCAAACCCTCCATCGCTTTCCCCCCTCGGTGTCCACATGTTTGTTCTCTATGTCTGTGTCTCAATTGCTGCCCTGCAAACCGCTTCATCTGCACCACTTTTCTAGGTTCCACATATATGCATTAACATAGACTATTTGTTCTTCCCTTTCTGGCTTACTTCACTCTATGACAGCCTCTAAATCCATCCGCATCTCAACAAATGACCCGATGGCGTTCTTTTTATGGCTGAATAGTATTCCATTGCATATATGTATCACATCTTCTTTATCCATTCGTCTGTCAATGGGCATTTAGGTTGCTTCCATGACCTGGATATTGTAAATAGTGCTGCAATGAACATTGGGTGCATGTGTCCTTTTAATGATGGTCTTCTCTGGTTATATGCCCAGTAGTGGGATTGCTGTGTCATATGGCATTTCACTTTTTAGTTGTTTAAAGAAACTCCGTACTCTTCATCTTAGCAGCAGTATTAACTTACAGTCCCACCAACAGTGCAAGAGGGTTCCCTATTGGGCACACCCTCTGCAACATTTATTGTTTGTAGATTTTTGGATGGTGGCCCTTCTGAATGGGGTGAGCTGATACCTCTTTGTAATTTTGATTTGCATTTTTCTAATGACTAGTGATGTTGAGCATTCTTTCATGCGTTTGTTGGCTCTCTGTATGTCTTCTTTGGAGTAATATCTACTTAGTCTTCCGCCAATTTTGGTGTTGGTTCTTTGTTTTTTATTGATATTGAGCTGCCTGAATGTCAACTTTTGAAATTAATCATGTTTCACTTTGCTTCAACTGGAAAGGTCTTCTCAGATTATGTCTAAGTTTTCCATTTTTATTTTCCTTTCCATTTCTCTAGGAGGTGGGTCAAAAAGTTCTTGCTGTGATTTATGTCATAGAGTGTTCTCCCTATGTTTTCCTTTAAGAGTTTTAGAGTGTCTGCCCATAGACTTCAGGCTTTAATCCATTTTGAGTTTATTTTTCTGTATGGTGTCAACGAGTGTTCTAATTTCATTGTTTTCCAAGTAGCTGTCCACTTTTCCCAGCACCACTTACTTAAGAGGCTGTCTTTTCTCCATTGAGTATTCTTGTCTCCTTTAAAAAAGATAGGTAATCCTATGTGTGTGGGCTTATCTCTGCCTTTTTATCCTGTTCCATTGATCAACATTTCGGTTTTTTTCACAGTACGATACTGTCTTGACTACTGTAGCTTTGTGATACAGTCGGACATCAGGAAAAGTGATTCCTCCAGCTCCGTTTTGCTTTCTGAGGATTACTTTTGCCTGTTCAGGGTATTTTGTGTTTTCATACAAATTGTGAAAGTTTTTGTTCTAGTTTGGTGAAAAATGCCGTTGGTTGTATGACAAAGATTGCATTGAATCTGTGGATTCCTTTAGTTAGTATCGTCATTTTCACCGTTTTCATTCTCCCAAGCCAAGTATATGGTATGTCTCTCCATCTGTTTGTATCGTCTTTATTTTTTTTTATCAGTGTCTTATAGTTATCTGCGCACAGGTCCTTTGTCTCCTTAGGTACGTTTATTCCTAGGTATTTTATTCATTTTGTTGCAGTGGTAAATCTCAATGTTTCCTTAAATTCTCTTTTAGATTTTTCTTCGGCAGTGCCTGGGAAAGCAAGAGATTTCTGCGCATTAATTTTTATCCTGCTAATTTACGGGATTCATTGATTAGCTCTAGTCGTTTTATGGTAGCATCTTTAGGATTCTCGATGTGTAGAATCATGTCATCTGCAAAACAGTGACAGTTTTATTTCTTCTTTTCTGATTTCGATTCATTTATTTCTTTTTCTTCTTTGACCACTGTGGGTAAAACTTCCAAAACTCTGTGGAATAATAGCGATGAGACTGCGCAACCTTGTCTTGTTCATGACATTAGGGGAAATATTTTCAGTTTCTCATGATAAACCAAGATGGTGGCTGTGGGTTTGTCATATATGGCCTTTATTATGTGGAGGTTTGTTCCGTCTATGCCTACTTTCTGGAAAGTTTGCAGCGTAAATGAGTGTTGACTATTTTGTTTAATATAAATTTATGTGTATATTGATGTATTTATTTATTTATGGCCGTGTTCGGTCTTCGTGTCTGTTTGCAGGCTTTCTTTGTTGCTGCGAGCGGGGGCACTCTTCGTTGCAGTGCACGGGCTCTAGGTGCATGGGATTCATTTCTTGTGGCACGCAGCCTCAGTAGTTGTGTCTCGCAGGCTCTAGAGCGCAGGCTCAGTAGTTGTGGTGCATGGGCTTAGCTGCTCCATGGCATGTGGGATCGTCCCAGACCACGGTTCGAACCCATACCCCTCGCATCGTCAGGCAGACTCTCAAACACTGCGCCACCTGGGAAGCCCTGGGTGTGGACTGTTGTGGAAAGCTTTTTCTGCATCTATTGAGATGATCACATGGTTGGTATCCCTCCATTTATTTATTTATTTTTCGATAGGTGGGCATTATCTACGTTGAAACATCATTGTTGCAAAATGTAATTCTGTATTGATTGTTTTTTTAACTTAATTTAATTTATTTCTTTTAGACAGCAGGTGTTTTTAGTCACCAGTTTTATACACATCAGTGTATACTTGTCAATCCCTATCTCCCAATTCATCACAGCACCACCCCAAACCCTCCATCGCTTTCCCCCCTCGGTGTCCACATGTTTGTTCTCTATGTCTGTGTCTCAATTGCTGCCCTGCAAACCGGTTCATCTGTACCACTTTTCTAGGTTCCACATATATGCATTAACATAGACTATTTGTTCTTCCCTTTCTGGCTTACTTCACTCTATGACAGCCTCTAAATCCATCCGCATCTCAACAAATGACCCGATGGCGTTCTTTTTATGGCTGACTAGTATTCCATTGCATATATGTATCACATCTTCTTTATCCATTCGTCTGTCAATGGGCATTTAGGTTGCTTCCATGACCTGGATATTGTAAATAGTGCTGCAATGAACATTGGGTGCATGTGTCCTTTTAATGATGGTCTTCTCTGGTTATATGCCCAGTAGTGGGATTGCTGTGTCATATGGCATTTCTCTTTTTAGTTGTTTAAAGAAACTCCGTACTCTTCATCTTAGCAGCAGTAATAATTTACAGTCCCACCAACAGTGCAAGAGGGTTCCCTATTGGGCACACCCTCTGCAACATTTATTGTTTGTAGATATTTGGATGGTGGCCCTTCTGAATGGGGTGAGCTGATACCTCTTTGTAATTTTGATTTGCATTTTTCTAATGACTAGTGATGTTGACCCTTCTTCCATGCGTGTGTTGGCTCTCTGTATATCTTCTTTGGAGTAATGTCTACTTAGTCTTCCGCCAATTTTTGTGTTGGTTCTTTGTTTTTTATTGATATTGAGCTGCCTGAATGTCAACTTTTGAAATTAATCATGTTTCACTTTGCTTCAACTGGAAAGGTCTTCTCAGATTATGTCTAAGTTTTCCATTTTTATTTTCCTTTCCGTTTCTCTAGGAGGTGGGTCAAAAAGTTCTTGCTGTGATTTATGTCATAGAGTGTTCTCCCTATGTTTTCCTTTAAGAGTTTTAGAGTGTCTGCCCATAGACTTCAGGCTTTAATCCATTTTGAGTTTATTTTTCTGTATGGTGTCAACGAGTGTTCTAATTTCATTGTTTTCCAAGTAGCTGTCCACTTTTCCCAGCACCACTTACTTAAGAGGCTGTCTTTTCTCCATTGAGTATTCTTGTCTCCTTTAAAAAAGATAGGTAATCCTATGTGTGTGGGCTTATCTCTGCCTTTTTATCCTGTTCCATTGATCAACATTTTGGTTTTTTTCACAGTACGATACTGTCTTGACTACTGTAGCTTTGTGATACAGTCTGACATCAGGAAAAGTGATTCCTCCAGCTCCGTTTTGCTTTCTGAGGATTACTTTTGGCTGTTCAGGGTATTTTGTGTTTTCATACAGATTGTGAAAGTTTTCGTTCTAGTTTGGTGAAAAATGCCGTTGGTTGTATGACAAAGATTGCATTGAATCTGTGGATTCCTTTAGGTAGTATAGTCATTTTCACCATTTTCATTCTCCCAAGCCAAGTATATGGTATGTCTCTCCATCTGTTTGTATTGTCTTTATTTTTTTTTTATCAGTGTCTTATAGTTATCTGCGCACAGGTCCTTTGTCTCCTTAGGTACGTTTATTCCTAGGTATATTATTCATTTTGTTGCAGTGGTAAATCTCAATGTTTCCTTAAATTCTCTTTTAGATTTTTCTTCGGTAGTGCCTAGGAAAGCAAGAGATTTCTGTGCATTAATTTTTATCCTGCTACTTTACGGGATTCATTGATTAGCTCTAGTCGTTTTATGGTAGCATCTTTAGGAGTCTCGATGTGTAGCATCATGTCATCTGCAAAACAGTGACAGTTTTATTTCTTCTTTTCTGATTTCGATTCATTTATTTCTTTTTCTTCTCTGACCACTGTGGGTAAAACTTCCAAAACTCTGTGGAATAATAGCGATGAGACTGGGCAACCTTGTCTTGTTCATGACCTTAGGGGAAATATTTGCAGTTTCTCATGATAAACCAAGATGGTGGCTGTGGGTTTGTCATATATGGCCTTTATTATGTGGAGGTTTGTTCCGTCTATGCCTACTTTCTGGAAAGTTTGCAGCATAAATGAGTGTTGACTATTTTGTTTAATATAAATTTATGTGTATATTGATGTATTTATTTATTTATGGCCGTGTTCGGTCTTCGTGTCTGTTTGCAGGCTTTCTTTGTTGCTGCGAGCGGGGGCACTCTTCGTTGCAGCGCACGGGCTCTAGGTGCGTGGGATTCATTTCTTGTGGCACGCAGCCTCAGTACTTGTGTCTCGCAGGCTCTAGAGCGCAGGCTCAGTAGTTGTGGTGCATGGGCTTAGCTGCTCCATGGCATGTGGGATCGTCCCAGACCACGGTTCGAACCCATACCCCTCGCATCGTCAGGCAGACTCTCAAACACTGCGCCACCTGGGAAGTTCTGGGTGTGGACTTTTGTGGAAAGCTTTTTCTGCATCTATTGAGATGATCACATGATTGGTATACCTCCATTTATTTATTTATTTTTCGATAGGTGGGCATTATCTACGTTGAAACATCATTGTTGCAAAATGTAATTCTGTATTGATTGTTTTTTTAACTTAATTTAATTTATTTCTTTTAGACAGCAGGTGTTTTTAGTCACCAATTTTATACACATCAGTGTATACTTGTCAATCCCTATCTCCCAATTCATCACAGCACCACCCCAAACCCTCCATCGCTTTCCCCCCTCGGTGTCCACATGTTTGTTCTCTATGTCTGTGTCTCAATTGCTGCCCTGCAAACCGGTTCATCTGTACCACTTTTCTAGGTTCCACATATATGCATTAACATAGAATATTTGTTCTTCCCTTTCTGGCTTACTTCACTCTATGACAGCCTCTAAATCCATCCGCATCTCAACAAATGACCCGATGGCGTTCTTTTTATGGCTGAATAGTATTCCATTGCATATGTGTATCACATCTTCTTTATCCATTCGTCTGTCAATGGGCATTTAGGTTGCTCCCATGACCTGGATATTGTAAATAGTGCTGCAATGAACATTGGGTGCCTGTGTCCTTTTAATGATGGTCTTCTCTGGTTATATGCCCAGTAGTGGGATTGCTGTGTCATATGGCATTTCTCTTTTTAGTTGTTTAAAGAAACTCCGTACTCTTCATCTTAGCAGCAGTATTAACTTACAGTCCCACCAACAGTGCAAGAGGGTTCCCTATTGGGCACACCCTCTGCAACATTTATTGTTTGTAGATTTTTGGATGGTGGCCCTTCTGAATGGGGTGAGCTGATACCTCTTTGTAATTTTGATTTGCATTTTTCTAATGACTAGTGATGTTGAGCATTCTTTCATGCGTTTGTTGGCTCTCTGTATATCTTCTTTGGAGTAATGTCTCCTTAGTCTTCCGCCAATTTTCGTGTTGGTTCTTTGTTTTTTATAGATATTGAGCTGCCTGAATGTCAACTTTTGAAATTAATCATGTTTCACTTTGCTTCAACTGGAAAAGTCTTCTCAGATTATGTCTAAGTTTTCCATTTTTATTTTCCTTTCCATTTCTCTAGGAGGTGGGTCAAAAAGTTCTTGCTGTGATTTATGTCATAGAGTGTTCTCCCTATGTTTTCCTTTAACAGTTTTAGAGTGTCTGCCCATAGACTTCAGGCTTTAATCCATTTTGAGTTTATTTTTCTGTATGGTGTCAAGGAGTGTTCTAATTTCATTCTTTTCCATGTAGCTGTCCACTTTTCCCAGCACCACTTACTTAAGAGGCTGTCTTTTCTCCATTGAGTATTCTTGTCTCCTTTAAAAAAGATAGGTAATCCTATGTGTGTGGGCTTATCTCTGCCTTTTTATCCTGTTCCATTGATCAACATTTCGGTTTTTTTCACAGTACGATACTGTCTTGACTACTGTAGCTTTGTCATACAGTCTCACATCAGGAAAAGTGATTCCTCCAGCTCCGTTTTGCTTTCTGAGGATTACTTTTGGCTGTTCAGGGTATTTTGTGTTTTCATACAAATTGTGAAAGTTTTTGTTCTAGTTTGGTGAAAAATGCCTTTGGTTGTATGACAAAGATTGCATTCAATCTGTGGATTCCTTTAGGTAGTATAGTCATTTTCACCGTTTTCATTCTCCCAAGCCAAGTATATGGCATGTCTCTCCATCTGTTTGTATCGTCTTTATTTTTTTTTATCAGTGTCTTATAGTTATCTGCGCACAGGTCCTTTGTCTCCTTAGGTACGTTTATTCCTAGGTATTTTATTCATTTTGTTGCAGTGGTAAATCTCAATGTTTCCTTAAATTCTCTTTTAGATTTTTCTTCGGTAGTGCCTAGGAAAGCAAGAGATTTCTGTGCATTAATTTTTATCCTGCTACTTTACGGGATTCATTGATTAGCTCTAGTCGTTTTATGGTAGCATCTTTAGGATTCTCGATGTGTAGCATCATGTCATCTGCAAAACAGTGACAGTTTTATTTCTTCTTTTCTGATTTTGATTCATTTATTTCTTTTTCTTCTCTGACCACTGTGGGTAAAACTTCCAAAACTCTGTGGAATAATAGCGATGAGACTGGGCAACCTTGTCTTGTTCATGACCTTAGGGGAAATATTTTCAGTTTCTCATGATAAACCAAGATGGTGGCTGTGGGTTTGTCATATATGGCCTTTATTATGTGGAGGTTTGTTCCGTCTATGCCTACTTTCTGGAAAGTTTGCAGCATAAATGAGTGTTGACTATTTTGTTTAATATAAATTTATGTGTATATTGATGTATTTATTTATTTATGGCCGTGTTCGGTCTTCGTGTCTGTTTGCAGGCTTTCTTTGTTGCTGCGAGCGGGGGCACTCTTCGTTGCAGTGCACGGGCTCTAGGTGCGTGGGATTCATTTCTTGTGGCACGCAGCCTCAGTACTTGTGTCTCGCAGGCTCTAGAGCGCAGGCTCAATAGTTGTGGTGCATGGGCTTAGCTGCTCAATGGCATGTGGGATCGTCCCAGACCACGGTTCGAACCCATACCCCTCGCATCGTCAGGCAGACTCTCAAACACTGCGCCACCTGGGAAGCCCTGGGTGTGGACTGTTGTGGAAAGCTTTTTCTGCATCTATTGAGATGATCACATGGTTGGTATCCCTCCATTTATTTATTTATTTTTCGATAGGTGGGCATTATCTACGTTGAAACATCATTGTTGCAAAATGTAATTCTGTATTGATTGTTTTTTTAACTTAATTTAATTTATTTCTTTTAGACAGCAGGTGTTTTTAGTCACCAGTTTTATACACATCAGTGTATACTTGTCAATCTCTATCTCCCAATTCATCACAGCACCACCCCAAACCCTCCATCGCTTTCCCCCCTCGGTGTCCACATGTTTGTTCTCTATGTCTGTGTCTCAATTGCTGCCCTGCAAACCGGTTCATCTGTACCACTTTTCTAGGTTCCACATATATGCATTAACATAGACTATTTGTTCTTCCCTTTCTGGCTTACTTCACTCTATGACAGCCTCTAAATCCATCCGCATCTCAACAAATGACCCGATGGCGTTCTTTTTATGGCTGAATAGTATTCCATTGCATATATGTATCACATCTTCTTTATCCATTCGTCTGTCAATGGGCATTTAGGTTGCTTCCATGACCTGGATATTGTAAATAGTGCTGCAATGAACATTGGGTGCATGTGTCCTTTTAATGATGGTCTTCTCTGGTTATATGCCCAGTAGTGGGATTGCTGTGTCATATGGCATTTCTCTTTTTAGTTGTTTAAAGAAACTCCGTACTCTTCATCTTAGCAGCAGTATTAATTTACAGTCCCACCAACAGTGCAAGAGGGTTCCCTATTGGGCACACCCTCTGCAACATTTATTGTTTGTAGATTTTTGGATGGTGGCCCTTCTGAATGGGGTGAGCTGATACCTCTTTGTAATTTTGATTTGCATTTTTCTAATGACTAGTGATGTTGAGCATTCTTTCATGCGTTTGTTGGCTCTCTGTATATCTTCTTTGGAGTAATGTCTCCTTAGTCTTCCGCCAATTTTCGTGTTGGTTCTTTGTTTTTTATTGATATTGAGCTGCCTGAATGTAAACTTTTGAAATTAATCATGTTTCACTTTGCTTCAACTGGAAAGGTCTTCTCAGATTATGTCTAAGTTTTCCATTTTTATTTTCCTTTCCATTTCTCTAGGAGGTGGGTCAAAAAGTTCTTGCTGTGATTTATGTCATAGAGTGTTCTCCCTATGTTTTCCTTTAAGAGTTTTAGAGTGTCTGCCCATAGACTTCAGGCTTTAATCCATTTTGAGTTTATTTTTCTGTATGGTGTCAACGAGTGTTCTAATTTCATTCTTTTCCATGTAGCTGTCCACTTTTCCCAGCACCACTTACTTAAGAGGCTGTCTTTTCTCCATTGAGTATTCTTGTCTCCTTTAAAAAAGATAGGTAATCCTATGTGTGTGGGCTTATCTCTGCCTTTTTATCCTGTTCCATTGATCAACATTTCGGTTTTTTTCACAGTACGATACTGTCTTGACTACTGTAGCTTTGTGATACAGTCTGACATCAGGAAAAGTGATTCCTCCAGCTCCGTTTTGCTTTCTGAGGATTACTTTTGGCTGTTCAGGGTATTTTGTGTTTTCATACAAATTGTGAAAGTTTTTGTTCTAGTTTGGTGAAAAATGCCGTTGGTTGTATGACAAAGATTGCATTGAATCTGTGGATTCCTTTAGGTAGTATAGTCATTTTCACCATTTTCATTCTCCCAAGCCAAGTATATGGTATGTCTCTCCATCTGTTTGTATCGTCTTTATTTTTTTTTATCAGTGTCTTATAGTTATCTGCGCACAGGTCCTTTGTCTCCTTAGGTACGTTTATTCCTAGGTATTTTATTCATTTTGTTGCAGTGGTAAATCTCAATGTTTCCTTAAATTCTCTTTTAGATTTTTCTTCGGTAGTGCCTAGGAAAGCAAGAGATTTCTGTGCATTAATTTTTATCCTGCTACTTTACGGGATTCATTGATTAGCTCTAGTCGTTTTATGGTAGCATCTTTAGGATTCTCGATGTGTAGCATCATGTCATCTGCAAAACAGTGACAGTTTTATTTCTTCTTTTCTGATTTCGATTCATTTATTTCTTTTTCTTCTCTGACCACTGTGGGTAAAACTTCCAAAACTCTGTGGAATAATAGCGATGAGACTGGGCAACCTTGTCTTGCTCATGACCTTAGGGGAAATATTTTCAGTTTCTCATGATAAACCAAGATGGTGGCTGTGGGTTTGTCATATATGGCCTTTATTATGTGGAGGTTTGTTCCGTCTATGCCTACTTTCTGGAAAGTTTGCAGCGTAAATGAGTGTTGACAATTTTGTTTAATATAAATTTATGTGTATATTGATGTATTTATTTATTTATGGCCGTGTTCGGTCTTCGTGTCTGTTTGCAGGCTTTCTTTGTTGCTGCGAGCGGGGGCACTCTTCGTTGCAGTGCACGGGCTCTAGGTGCGTGGGATTCATTTCTTGTGGCACGCAGCCTCAGTAGTTGTGTCTCGCAGGCTCTAGAGCGCAGGCTCAGTAGTTGTGGTGCATGGGCTTAGCTGCTCCATGGCATGTGGGATCGTCCCAGACCACGGTTCGAACCCATACCCCTCGCATCGTCAGGCAGACTCTCAAACACTGCGCCACTGGGAAGCCCTGGGTGTGGACTGTTGTGGAAAGCTTTTTCTGCATCTATTGAGATGATCACATGGTTGGTATCCCTCCATTTATTTATTTATTTTTCGATAGGTGGGCATTATCTACGTTGAAACATCATTGTTGCAAAATGTAATTCTGTATTGATTGTTTTTTTAACTTAATTTAATTTATTTCTTTTAGACAGCAGGTGTTTTTAGTCACCAGTTTTATACACATCAGTGTATACTTGTCAATCCCTATCTCCCAATTCATCACAGCACCACCCCAAACCCTCTATCGCTTTCCCCCCTCGGTGTCCACATGTTTGTTCTCTATGTCTGTGTCTCAATTGCTGCCCTGCAAACCGGTTCATCTGTACCACTTTTCTAGGTTCCACATATATGCATTAACATAGAATATTTGTTCTTCCCTTTCTGGCTTACTTCACTCTATGACAGCCTCTAAATCCATCCACGTCTCAACAAATGACCCGATGGCGTTCTTTTTATGGCTGACTAGTATTCCATTGCATATATGTATCACATCTTCTTTATCCATTCGTCTGTCAATGGGCATTTAGGTTGCTTCCATGACCTGGATATTGTAAATACTGCTGCAATGAACATTGGGTGCATGTGTCCTTTTAATGATGGTCTTCTCTGGTTATATGCCCAGTAGTGGGATTGCTGTGTCATATGGCATTTCTCTTTTTAGTTGTTTAAAGAAACTCCGTACTCTTCATCTTAGCAGCAGTATTAATTTACAGTCCCACCAACAGTGCAAGAGGGTTCCCTATTGGGCACACCCTCTGCAACATTTATTGTTTGTAGATTTTTGGATGGTGGCCCTTCTGAATGGAGTGAGCTGATACCTCTTTGTAATTTTGATTTGCATTTTTCTAATGACTAGTGATGTTGAGCATTCTTTCATGCGTTTGTTGGCTCTCTGTATATCTTCTTTGGAGTAATGTCTCCTTAGTCTTCCGCCAATTTTTGTATTGGTTCTTTGTTTTTTATTGATATTGAGCTGCCTGAATGTAAACTTTTGAAATTAATCATGTTTCACTTTGCTTCAACTGGAAAGGTCTTCTCAGATTATGTCTAAGTTTTCCATTTTTATTTTCCTTTCCGTTTCTCTAGGAGGTGGGTCAAAAAGTTCTTGCTGTGATTTATGTCATAGAGTGTTCTCCCTATGTTTTCCTTTAAGAGTTTTAGAGTGTCTGCCCATAGACTTCAGGCTTTAATCCATTTTGAGTTTATTTTTCTGTATGGTGTCAACGAGTGTTCTAATTTCATTGTTTTCCAAGTAGCTGTCCACTTTTCCCAGCACCACTTACTTAAGAGGCTGTCTTTTCTCCATTGAGTATTCTTGTCTCCTTTAAAAAAGATAGGTAATCCTATGTGTGTGGGCTTATCTCTGCCTTTTTATCCTGTTCCATTGATCAGCATTTCGGTTTTTTTCACAGTACGATACTGTCTTGACTACTGTAGCTTTGTGATACAGTCTGACATCAGGAAAAGTGATTCCTCCAGCTCCGTTTTGCTTTCTGAGGATTACTTTTGGCTGTTCAGGTATTTTGTGTTTTCATACAAATTGTGAAAGTTTTTGTTCTAGTTTGGTGAAAAATGCCGTTGGTTGTATGACAAAGATTGCATTGAATCTGTGGATTCCTTTAGGTAGTATAGTCATTTTCACCGTTTTCATTCTCCCAAGCCAAGTATATGGTATGTCTCTCCATCTGTTTGTATCGTCTTTATTTTTTTTTTATCAGTGTCTTATAGTTTTCTGCGCACAGGTCCTTTGTCTCCTTAGGTACGTTTATTCCTAGGTATTTTATTCATTTTGTTGCAGTGGTAAATCTCAATGTTTCCTTAAATTCTCTTTTAGATTTTTCTTCGGTAGTGCCTAGGAAAGCAAGAGATTTCTGTGCATTAATTTTTATCCTGCTACTTTACGGGATTCATTGATTAGCTCTAGTCGTTTTATGGTAGCATCTTTAGGATTCTCGATGTGTAGCATCATGTCATCTGCAAAACAGTGACAGTTTTATTTCTTCTTTTCTGATTTCGATTCATTTATTTCTTTTTCTTCTCTGACCACTGTGGGTAAAACTTCCAAAACTCTGTGGAATAATAGCGATGAGACTGGGCAACCTTGTCTTGTTCATGACCTTAGGGGAAATATTTGCAGTTTCTCATGATAAACCAAGATGGTGGCTGTGGGTTTGTCATATATGGCCTTTATTATGTGGAGGTTTGTTCCGTCTATGCCTACTTTCTGGAAAGTTTGCAGCATAAATGAGTGTTGACTATTTTGTTTAATATAAATTTATGTGTATATTGATGTATTTATTTATTTATGGCCGTGTTCGGTCTTCGTGTCTGTTTGCAGGCTTTCTTTGTTGCTGCGAGCGGGGGCACTCTTCGTTGCAGCGCACGGGCTCTAGGTGCGTGGGATTCATTTCTTGTGGCACGCAGCCTCAGTACTTGTGTCTCGCAGGCTCTAGAGCGCAGGCTCAGTAGTTGTGGTGCATGGGCTTAGCTGCTCCATGGCATGTGGGATCGTCCCAGGCCACGGTTCGAACCCATACCCCTCGCATCGTCAGGCAGACTCTCAAACACTGCGCCACCTGGGAAGCCCTGGGTGTGGACTTTTGGGGAAAGCTTTTTCTGCATCTATTGAGATGATCACATGGTTGGTATCCCTCCATTTATTTATTTATTTTTCGATAGGTGGGCATTATCTACGTTGAAACATCATTGTTGCAAAATGTAATTCTGTATTGATTGTTTTTTTAACTTAATTTAATTTATTTCTTTTAGACAGCAGGTGTTTTTAGTCACCAATTTTATACACATCAGTGTATACTTGTCAATCCCTATCTCCCAATTCATCACAGCACCACCCCAAACCCTCCATCGCTTTCCCCCCTCGGTGTCCACATGTTTGTTCTCTATGTCTGTGTCTCAATTGCTGCCCTGCAAACCGGTTCATCTGTACCACTTTTCTAGGTTCCACATATATGCATTAACATAGACTATTTGTTCTTCCCTTTCTGGCTTACTTCACTCTATGACAGCCTCTAAATCCATCCGCATCTCAACAAATGACCCGATGGCGTTCTTTTTATGGCTGACTAGTATTCCATTGCATATATGTATCACATCTTCTTTATCCATTCGTCTGTCAATGGGCATTTAGGTTGCTTCCATGACCTGGATATTGTAAATAGTGCTGCAATGAACATTGGGTGCATGTGTCCTTTTAATGATGGTCTTCTCTGGTTATATGCCCAGTAGTGGGATTGCTGTGTCATATGGCATTTCTCTTTTTAGTTGTTTAAAGAAACTCCGTACTCTTCATCTTAGCAGCAGTATTAACTTACAGTCCCACCAACAGTGCAAGAGGGTTCCCTATTGGGCACACCCTCTGCAACATTTATTGTTTGTAGATTTTTGGATGGTGGCCCTTCTGAATGGAGTGAGCTGATACCTCTTTGTAATTTTCATTTGCATTTTTCTAATGACTAGTGATGTTGAGCATTCTTTCATGCGTTTGTTGGCTCTCTGTATATCTTCTTTGGAGTAATGTCTCCTTAGTCTTCCGCCAATTTTGGTGTTGGTTCTTTGTTTTTTATTGATATTGAGCTGCCTGAATGTAAACTTTTGAAATTAATCATGTTTCACTTTGCTTCAACTGGAAAGGTCTTCTCAGATTATGTCTAAGTTTTCCATTTTTATTTTCCTTTCCGTTTCTCTAGGTGGTGGGTCAAAAAGTTCTTGCTGTGATTTATGTCATAGAGTGTTCTCCCTATGTTTTCCTTTAAGAGTTTTAGAGTGTCTGCCCATAGACTTCAGGCTTTAATCCATTTTGAGTTTATTTTTCTGTATGGTGTCAACGAGTGTTCTAATTTCATTCTTTTCCATGTAGCTGTCCACTTTTCCCAGCACCACTTACTTAAGAGGCTGTCTTTTCTCCATTGAGTATTCTTGTCTCCTTTAAAAAAGATAGGTAATCCTATGTGTGTGGGCTTATCTCTGCCTTTTTATCCTGTTCCATTGATCAACATTTCGGTTTTTTTCACAGTACGATACTGTCTTGACTACTGTAGCTTTGTGATACAGTCTGACATCAGGAAAAGTGATTCCTCCAGCTCCGTTTTGCTTTCTGAGGATTACTTTTGGCTGTTCAGGGTATTTTGTGTTTTCATACAAATTGTGAAAGTTTTTGTTCTAGTTTGGTGAAAAATGCCGTTGGTTGTATGACAAAGATTGCATTGAATCTGTGGATTCCTTTAGGTAGTATAGTCATTTTCACCGTTTTCATTCTCCCAAGCCAAGTATATGGTATGTCTCTCCATCTGTTTGTATCGTCTTTATTTTTTTTTTATCAGTGTCTTATAGTTTTCTGCGCACAGGTCCTTTGTCTCCTTAGGTACGTTTATTCCTAGGTATTTTATTCATTTTGTTGCAGTGGTAAATCTCAATGTTTCCTTAAATTCTCTTTTAGATTTTTCTTCGGTAGTGCCTAGGAAAGCAAGAGATTTCTGTGCATTAATTTTTATCCTGCTACTTTACGGGATTCATTGATTAGCTCTAGTCGTTTTATGGTAGCATCTTTAGGATTCTCGATGTGTAGCATCATGTCATCTGCAAAACAGTGACAGTTTTATTTCTTCTTTTCTGATTTCGATTCATTTATTTCTTTTTCTTCTCTGACCACTGTGGGTAAAACTTCCAAAACTCTGTGGAATAATAGCGATGAGACTGGGCAACCTTGTCTTGTTCATGACCTTAGGGGAAATATTTGCAGTTTCTCATGATAAACCAAGATGGTGGCTGTGGGTTTGTCATATATGGCCTTTATTATGTGGAGGTTTGTTCCGTCTATGCCTACTTTCTGGAAAGTTTGCAGCATAAATGAGTGTTGACTATTTTTTTTAATATAAATTTATGTGTATATTGATGTATTTATTTATTTATGGCCGTGTTCGGTCTTCGTGTCTGTTTGCAGGCTTTCTTTGTTGCTGCGAGCGGGGGCACTCTTCGTTGCAGCGCACGGGCTCTAGGTGCGTGGGATTCATTTCTTCTGGCACACAGCCTCAGTACTTGTGTCTCGCAGGCTCTAGAGCGCAGGCTCAGTAGTTGTGGTGCATGGGCTTAGCTGCTCCATGGCATGTGGGATCGTCCCAGACCACGGTTTGAACCCATACCCCTCGCATCATCAGGCAGACTCTCAAACACTGCGCCACCTGGGAAGCCCTGGCTGTGGACTTTTGGGGAAAGCTTTTTCTGCATCTATTGAGATGATCACATGGTTGGTATCCCTCCATTTATTTATTTATTTTTCGATAGGTGGGCATTATCTACGTTGAAACATCATTGTTGCAAAATGTAATTCTGTATTGATTGTTTTTTTAACTTAATTTAATTTATTTCTTTTAGACAGCAGGTGTTTTTAGTCACCAATTTTATACACATCAGTGTATACTTGTCAATCCCTATCTCCCAATTCATCACAGCACCACCCCAAACCCTCCATCGCTTTCCCCCCTCGGTGTCCACATGTTTGTTCTCTATGTCTGTGTCTCAATTGCTGCCCTGCAAACCGGTTCATCTGTACCACTTTTCTAGGTTCCACATATATGCATTAACATAGAATATTTGTTCTTCCCTTTCTGGCTTACTTCACTCTATGACAGCCTCTAAATCCATCCGCATCTCAACAAATGACCCGATGGCGTTCTTTTTATGGCTGAATAGTATTCCATTGCATATATGTATCACATCTTCTTTATCCATTCGTCTGTCAATGGGCATTTAGGTTGCTTCCATGACCTGGATATTGTAAATAGTGCTGCAATGAACATTGGGTGCATGTGTCCTTTTAATGATGGTCTTCTCTGGTTATATGCCCAGTAGTGGGATTGCTGTGTCATATGGCATTTCTCTTTTTAGTTGTTTAAAGAAACTCCGTACTCTTCATCTTAGCAGCAGTATTAACTTACAGTCCCACCAACAGTGCAAGAGCGTTCCCTATTGGGCACACCCTCTGCAACATTTATTGTTTGTAGATTTTTAGATGGTGGCCCTTCTGAATGGAGTGAGCTGATACCTCTTTGTAATTTTGATTTGCATTTTTCTAATGACTAGTGATGTTGAGCATTCTTTCATGCATTTGTTGGCTCTCTGTATATCTTCTTTGGAGTAATGTCTACTTAGTCTTCCGCCAATTTTGGTGTTGGTTCTTTGTTTTTTATTGATATTGAGCTGCCTGAATGTAAACTTTTGAAATTAATCATGTTTCACTTTGCTTCAACTGGAAAGGTCTTCTCAGATTATGTCTAAGTTTTCCATTTTTATTTTCCTTTCCATTTCTCTAGGAGGTGGGTCAAAAAGTTCTTGCTGTGATTTATGTCCTAGAGTGTTCTCCCTATGTTTTCCTTTAAGAGTTTTAGAGTGTCTGCCCATAGACTTCAGGCTTTAATCCATTTTGAGTTTATTTTTCTGTATGGTGTCAAGGAGTGTTCTAATTTCATTCTTTTCCATGTAGCTGTCCACTTTTCCCAGCACCACTTACTTAAGAGGCTGTCTTTTCTCCATTGAGTATTCTTGTCTCCTTTAAAAAAGATAGGTAATCCTATGTGTGTGGGCTTATCTCTGCCTTTTTATCCTGTTCCATTGATCAGCATTTCGGTTTTTTTCACAGTACAATACTGTCTTGACTACTGTAGCTTTGTGATACAGTCTGACATCAGGAAAAGTGATTCCTCCAGCTCCGTTTTGCTTTCTGAGGATTACTTTTGGCTGTTCAGGGTATTTTGTGTTTTCATACAAATTGTGAAAGTTTTTGTTCTAGTTTGGTGAAAAATGCCGTTGGTTGTATGACAAAGATTGCATTGAATCTGTGGATTCCTTTAGGTAGTATAGTCATTTTCACCGTTTTCATTCTCCCAAGCCAAGTATATGGTATGTCTCTCCATCTGTTTGTATCGTCTTTATTTTTTTTTTATCAGTGTCTTATAGTTTTCTGCGCACAGGTCCTTTGTCTCCTTAGGTACGTTTATTCCTAGGTATTTTATTCATTTTGTTGCAGTGGTAAATCTCAATGTTTCCTTAAATTCTCTTTTAGATTTTTCTTCGGTAGTGCCTAGGAAAGCAAGAGATTTCTGTGCATTAATTTTTATCCTGCTACTTTACGGGATTCATTGATTAGCTCTAGTCGTTTTATGGTAGCATCTTTAGGATTCTCGATGTGTAGCATCATGTCATCTGCAAAACAGTGACAGTTTTATTTCTTCTTTTCTGATTTCGATTCATTTATTTCTTTTTCTTCTCTGACCACTGTGGGTAAAACTTCCAAAACTCTGTGGAATAATAGCGATGAGACTGGGCAACCTTGTCTTGCTCATGACCTTAGGGGAAATATTTTCAGTTTCTCATGATAAACCAAGATGGTGGCTGTGGGTTTGTCATATATGGCCTTTATTATGTGGAGGTTTGTTCCGTCTATGCCTACTTTCTGGAAAGTTTGCAGCATAAATGAGTGTTGACTATTTTGTTTAATATAAATTTATGTGTATATTGATGTATTTATTTATTTATGGCCGTGTTCGGTCTTCGTGTCTGTTTGCAGGCTTTCTTTGTTGCTGCGAGCGGGGGCACTCTTCGTTGCAGTGCACGGGCTCTAGGTGCATGGGATTCATTTCTTGTGGCACGCAGCCTCTGTACTTGTGTCTCGCAGGCTCTAGAGCGCAGGCTCAGTAGTTGTGGTGCATGGGCTTAGCTGCTCCATGGCATGTGGGATCGTCCCAGACCACGGTTTGAACCCATACCCCTCGCATCGTCAGGCAGACTCTCAAACACTGCGCCACCTGGGAAGCCCTGGCTGTGGACTGTTGTGGAAAGCTTTTTCTGCATCTATTGAGATGATCACATGGTTGGTATCCCTCCATTTATTTATTTATTTTTCGATAGGTGGGCATTATCTACGTTGAAACATCATTGTTGCAAAATGTAATTCTGTATTGATTGTTTTTTTAACTTAATTTAATTTATTTCTTTTAGACAGCAGGTGTTTTTAGTCACCAATTTTATACACATCAGTGTATACTTGTCAATCCCTATCTCCCAATTCATCACAGCACCACCCCAAACCCTCCATCGCTTTCCCCCCTCGGTGTCCACATGTTTGTTCTCTATGTCTGTGTCTCAATTGCTGCCCTGCAAACCGGTTCATCTGTACCACTTTTCTAGGTTCCACATATATGCATTAACATAGAATATTTGTTCTTCCCTTTCTAGCTTACTTCACTCTATGACAGCCTCTAAATCCATCCGCATCTCAACAAATGACCCGATGGCGTTCTTTTTATGGCTGAATAGTATTCCATTGCATATATGTATCACATCTTCTTTATCCATTCGTCTGTCAATGGGCATTTAGGTTGCTTCCATGACCTGGATATTGTAAATAGTGCTGCAATGAACATTGGGTGCATGTGTCCTTTTAATGATGGTCTTCTCTGGTTATATGCCCAGTAGTGGGATTGCTGTGTCATATGGCATTTCTCTTTTTAGTTGTTTAAAGAAACTCCGTACTCTTCATCTTAGCAGCAGTATTAATTTACAGTCCCACCAACAGTGCAAGAGGGTTCCCTATTGGGCACACCCTCTGCAACATTTATTGTTTGTAGATTTTTGGATGGTGGCCCTTCTGAATGGGGTGAGCTGATACCTCTTTGTAATTTTGATTTGCATTTTTCTAATAACTAGTGATGTTGAGCATTCTTTCATGCGTTTGTTGGCTCTCTGTATATCTTCTTTGGAGTAATGTCTCCTTAGTCTTCCGCCAATTTTTGTATTGGTTCTTTGTTTTTTATTGATATTGAGCTGCCTGAATGTAAACTTCTGAAATTAATCATGTTTCACTTTGCTTCAACTGGAAAGGTCTTCTCAGATTATGTCTAAGTTTTCCATTTTTATTTTCCTTTCCGTTTCTCTAGGAGGTGGGTCAAAAAGTTCTTGCTGTGATTTATGTCATAGAGTGTTCTCCCTATGTTTTCCTTTAAGAGTTTTAGAGTGTCTGCCCATAGACTTCAGGCTTTAATCCATTTTGAGTTTATTTTTCTGTATGGTGTCAACGAGTGTTCTAATTTCATTGTTTTCCAAGTAGCTGTCCACTTTTCCCAGCACCACTTACTTAAGAGGCTGTCTTTTCTCCATTGAGTATTCTTGTCTCCTTTAAAAAAGATAGGTAATCCTATGTGTGTGGGCTTATCTCTGCCTTTTTATCCTGTTCCATTGATCAACATTTCGGTTTTTTTCACAGTACGATATTGTCTTGACTACTGTAGCTTTGTGATACAGTC
This sequence comes from Eubalaena glacialis, assembly GCF_028564815.1. Classification (NCBI taxonomy): domain Eukaryota; kingdom Metazoa; phylum Chordata; class Mammalia; order Artiodactyla; family Balaenidae; genus Eubalaena; species Eubalaena glacialis. Next base: position 3,703,153 of record NW_026871156.1, read on the forward strand.
TGACATCAGGAAAAGTGATTCCTCCAGCTCCGTTTTGCTTTCTGAGGATTACTTTTGGCTGTTCAGGGTATTTTGTGTTTTCATACAAATTGTGAAAGTTTTTGTTCTAGTTTGGTGAAAAATGCTGTTGGTTGTATGACAAAGATTGCATTGAATCTGTGGATTCCTTTAGGTAGTATCGTCATTTTCACCATTTTCATTCTCCCAAGCCAAGTATATGGTATGTCTCTCCTTCTGTTTGTATCGTCTTTATTTTTTTTTTATCAGTGTCTTATAGTTATCTGCGCACAGGTCCTTTGTCTCCTTAGGTACGTTTATTCCTAGGTATTTTATTCATTTTGTTGCAGTGGTAAATCTCAATGCTTCCTTAAATTCTCTTTTACATTTTTCTTCGGTAGTGCCTAGGAAAGCAAGAGATTTCTGTGCATTAATTTTTATCCTGCTACTTTACGGGATTCATTGATTAGCTCTAGTCGTTTTATGGTAGCATCTTTAGGATTCTCGATGTGTAGCATCATGTCATCTGCAAAACAGTGACAGTTTTATTTCTTCTTTTCTGATTTCGATTCATTTATTTCTTTTTCTTCTCTGACCACTGTGGGTAAAACTTCCAAAACTCTGTGGAATAATAGCGATGAGACTGGGCAACCTTGTCTTGTTCATGACCTTAGGGGAAATATTTGCAGTTTCTCATGATAAACCAAGATGGTGGCTGTGGGTTTGTCATATATGGCCTTTATTATGTGGAGGTTTGTTCCGTCTATGCCTACTTTCTGGAAAGTTTGCAGCATAAATGAGTGTTGACTATTTTTTTTAATATAAATTTATGTGTATATTGATGTATTTATTTATTTATGGCCGTGTTCGGTCTTCATGTCTGTTTGCAGGCTTTCTTTGTTGCTGCGAGCGGGGCACTCTTCGTTGCAGCGCACGGGCTCTAGGTGCGTGGGATTCATTTCTTGTGGCACGCAGCCTCAGTACTTGTGTCTCGCAGGCTCTAGAGTGCAGGCTCAGTAGTTGTGGTGCATGGGCTTAGCTGCTCCATGGCATGTGGGATCGTCCCAGACCACGGTTTGAACCCATACCCCTCGCATCGTCAGGCAGACTCTCAAACACTGCGCCACCTGGGAAGCCCTGGCTGTGGACTTTTGGGGAAAGCTTTTTCTGCATCTCTTGAGATGATCACATGGTTGGTATCCCTCCATTTATTTATTTATTTTTCGATAGGTGGGCATTATCTACGTTGAAACATAATTGTTGCAAAATGTAATTCTGTATTGATTGTTTTTTTAACTTAATTTAATTTATTTCTTTTAGACAGCAGGTGTTTTTAGTCACCAATTTTATACACATCAGTGTATACTTGTCAATCCCTATCTCCCAATTCATCACAGCACCACCCCAAACCCTCCATCGCTTTCCCCCCTCGATGTCCACATGTTTGTTCTCTATGTCTGTGTCTCAATTGCTGCCCTGCAAACCGGTTCATCTGCACCACTTTTCTAGTTTCCACATATATGCATTAACATAGACTATTTGTTCTTCCCTTTCTGGCTTACTTCACTCTATGACAGCCTCTAAATTCATCCGCATCTCAACAAATGACCCGATGGCGTTCTTTTTATGGCTGAATAGTATTCCATTGCATATATGTATCACATCTTCTTTATCCATTCGTCTGTCAATGGGCATTTAGGTTGCTTCCATGACCTGGATATTGTAAATAGTGCTGCAATGAACATTGGGTGCATGTGTCCTTTTAATGATGGTCTTCTCTGGTTATATGCCCAGTAGTGGGATTGCTGTGTCATATGGCATTTCTCTTTTTAGTTGTTTAAAGAAACTCCGTACTCTTCATCTTAGCAGCAGTATTAATTTACAGTCCCACCAACAGTGCAAGAGGGTTCCCTATTGGGCACACCCTCTGCAACATTTATTGTTTGTAGATTTTTGGATGGTGGCCCTTCTGAATGGGGTGAGCTGATACCTCTTTGTAATTTTGATTTGCATTTTTCTAATGACTACTGATGTTGAGCATTCTTTCATGCGTTTGTTGGCTCTCTGTATATCTTCTTTGGAGTAATGTCTCCTTAGTCTTCCGCCAATTTTTGTATTGGTTCTTTGTTTTTTATTGATATTGAGCTGCCTGAATGTAAACTTCTGAAATTAATCATGTTTCACTTTGCTTCAACTGGAAAGGTCTTCTCAGATTATGTCTAAGTTTTCCATTTGTATTTTCCTTTCCGTTTCTCTAGGAGGTGGGTCAAAAAGTTCTTGCTGTGATTTATGTCATAGAGTGTTCTCCCTATGTTTTCCTTTAAGAGTTTTAGAGTGTCTGCCCATAGACTTCAGGCTTTAATCCATTTTGAGTTTATTTTTCTGTATGGTGTCAACGAGTGTTCTAATTTCATTGTTTTCCAAGTAGCTGTCCACTTTTCCCAGCACCACTTACTTAAGAGGCTGTCTTTTCTCCATTGAGTATTCTTGTCTCCTTTAAAAAAGATAGGTAATCCTATGTGTGTGGGCTTATCTCTGCCTTTTTATCCTGTTCCATTGATCAACATTTCGGTTTTTTTCACAGTACGATATTGTCTTGACTACTGTAGCTTTGTGATACAGTCTGACATCAGGAAAAGTGATTCCTCCAGCTCCGTTTTGCTTTCTGAGGATTACTTTTGGCTGTTCAGGGTATTTTGTGTTTTCATACAAATTGTGAAAGTTTTTGTTCTAGTTTGGTGAAAAATGCTGTTGGTTGTATGACAAAGATTGCATTGAATCTGTGGATTCCTTTAGGTAGTATCGTCATTTTCACCATTTTCATTCTCCCAAGCCAAGTATATGGTATGTCTCTCCATCTGTTTGTATCGTCTTTATTTTTTTTTTATCAGTGTCTTATAGTTATCTGCGCACAGGTCCTTTGTCTCCTTAGGTACGTTTATTCCTAGGTATTTTATTCATTTTGTTGCAGTGGTAAATCTCAATGTTTCCTTAAATTCTCTTTTAGATTTTTCTTCGGTAGTGCCTAGGAAAGCAAGAGATTTCTGTGCATTAATTTTTATCCTGCTACTTTACGGGATTCATTGATTAGCTCTAGTCGTTTTATGGTAGCATCTTTAGGATTCTCGATGTGTAGCATCATGTCATCTGCAAAACAGTGACAGTTTTATTTCTTCTTTTCTGATTTCGATTCATTTATTTCTTTTTCTTCTCTGACCACTGTGGGTAAAACTTCCAAAACTCTGTGGAATAATAGCGATGAGACTGGGCAACCTTGTCTTGTTCATGACCTTAGGGGAAATATTTGCAGTTTCTCATGATAAACCAAGATGGTGGCTGTGGGTTTGTCATATATGGCCTTTATTATGTGGAGATTTGTTCCGTCTATGCCTACTTTCTGGAAAGTTTGCAGCATAAATGAGTGTTGACTATTTTTTTTAATATAAATTTATGTGTATATTGATGTATTTATTTATTTATGGCCGTGTTCGGTCTTCGTGTCTGTTTGCAGGCTTTCTTTGTTGCTGCGAGCGGGGGCACTCTTCGTTGCAGTGCACGGGCTCTAGGTGCGTGGGATTCATTTCTTGTGGCACGCAGCCTCAATAGTTGTGTCTCGCAGGCTCTAGAGCGCAGGCTCAGTAGTTGTGGTGCATGGGCTTAGCTGCTCCATGGCATGTGGGTTCGTCCCAGACCACGGTTCGAACCCATACCCCTCGCATCGTCAGGCAGACTCTCAAACACTGCGCCACCTGGGAAGCCCTGGGTGTGGACTGTTGTGGAAAGCTTTTTCTGCATCTATTGAGATGATCACATGGTTGGTATCCCTCCATTTATTTATTTATTTTTCGATAGGTGGGCATTATCTACGTTGAAACATCATTGTTGCAAAATGTAATTCTGTATTGATTGTTTTTTTAACTTAATTTAATTTATTTCTTTTAGACAGCAGGTGTTTTTAGTCACCAATTTTATACACATCAGTGTATACTTGTCAATCCCTATCTCCCAATTCATCACAGCACCACCCCAAACCCTCCATCGCTTTCCCCCCTCGGTGTCCACATGTTTGTTCTCTATGTCTGTGTCTCAATTGCTGCCCTGCAAACCGGTTCATCTGTACCACTTTTCTAGGTTCCACATATATGCATTAACATAGAATATTTGTTCTTCCCTTTCTAGCTTACTTCACTCTATGACAGCCTCTAAATCCATCCGCATCTCAACAAATGACCCGATGGCGTTCTTTTTATGGCTGAATAGTATTCCATTGCATATATGTATCACATCTTCTTTATCCATTCGTCTGTCAATGGGCATTTAGGTTGCTTCCATGACCTGGATATTGTAAATAGTGCTGCAATGAACATTGGGTGCATGTGTCCTTTTAATGATGGTCTTCTCTGGTTATATGCCCAGTAGTGGGATTGCTGTGTCATATGGCATTTCTCTTTTTAGTTGTTTAAAGAAACTCCGTACTCTTCATCTTAGCAGCAGTATTAATTTACAGTCCCACCAACAGTGCAAGAGTGTTCCCTATTGGGCACACCCTCTGCAACATTTATTGTTTGTAGATTTTTGGATGGTGGCCCTTCTGAATGGGGTGAGCTGATACCTCTTTGTAATTTTGATTTGCATTTTTCTAATGACTAGTGATGTTGAGCATTCTTTCATGCGTTTGTTGGCTCTCTGTATATCTTCTTTGGAGTAATGTCTCCTTAGTCTTCCGCCAATTTTTGTATTGGTTCTTTGTTTTTTATTGATATTGAGCTGCCTGAATGTAAACTTCTGAAATTAATCATGTTTCACTTTGCTTCAACTGGAAAGGTCTTCTCAGATTATGTCTAAGTTTTCCATTTGTATTTTCCTTTCCGTTTCTCTAGGAGGTGGGTCAAAAAGTTCTTGCTGTGATTTATGTCATAGAGTGTTCTCCCTATGTTTTCCTTTAAGAGTTTTAGAGTGTCTGCCCATAGACTTCAGGCTTTAATCCATTTTGAGTTTATTTTTCTGTATGGTGTCAACGAGTGTTCTAATTTCATTGTTTTCCAAGTAGCTGTCCACTTTTCACAGCACCACTTACTTAAGAGGCTGTCTTTTCTCCATTGAGTATTCTTGTCTCCTTTAAAAAAGATAGGTAATCCTATGTGTGTGGGCTTATCTCTGCCTTTTTATCCTGTTCCATTGATCAACATTTCGGTTTTTTTCACAGTACGATATTGTCTTGACTACTGTAGCTTTGTGATACAGTCTGACATCAGGAAAAGTGATTCCTCCAGCTCCGTTTTGCTTTCTGAGGATTACTTTTGGCTGTTCAGGGTATTTTGTGTTTTCATACAAATTGTGAAAGTTTTTGTTCTAGTTTGGTGAAAAATGCTGTTGGTTGTATGACAAAGATTGCATTGAATCTGTGGATTCCTTTAGGTAGTATCGTCATTTTCACCATTTTCATTCTCCCAAGCCAAGTATATGGTATGTCTCTCCATCTGTTTGTATCGTCTTTATTTTTTTTTTATCAGTGTCTTATAGTTATCTGCGCACAGGTCCTTTGTCTCCTTAGGTACGTTTATTCCTAGGTATTTTATTCATTTTGTTGCAGTGGTAAATCTCAATGTTTCCTTCAATTCTCTTTTAGATTTTTCTTCGGTAGTGCCTAGGAAAGCAAGAGATTTCTGTGCATTAATTTTTATCCTGCTACTTTACGGGATTCATTGATTAGCTCTAGTCGTTTTATGGTAGCATCTTTAGGATTCTCGATGTGTAGCATCATGTCATCTGCAAAACAGTGACAGTTTTATTTCTTCTTTTCTGATTTCGATTCATTTATTTCTTTTTCTTCTCTGACCACTGTGGGTAAAACTTCCAAAACTCTGTGGAATAATAGCGATGAGACTGGGCAACATTGTCTTGTTCATGACCTTAGGGGAAATATTTGCAGTTTCTCATGATAAACCAAGATGGTGGCTGTGGGTTTGTCATATATGGCCTTTATTATGTGGAGGTTTGTTCCGTCTATGCCTACTTTCTGGAAAGTTTGCAGCATAAATGAGTGTTGACTATTTTTTTTAATATAAATTTATGTCTATATTGATGTATTTATTTATTTATGGCCGTGTTCGGTCTTCGTGTCTGTTTGCAGGCTTTCTTTGTTGCTGCGAGCGGGGGCACTCTTCGTTGCAGCGCACGGGCTCTAGGTGCGTGGGATTCATTTCTTGTGGCACGCAGCCTCAGTACTTGTGTCTCGCAGGCTCTAGAGCGCAGGCTCAGTAGTTGTGGTGCATGGGCTTAGCTGCTCCATGGCATGTGGGATCGTCCCAGACCACGGTTTGAACCCATACCCCTCGCATCGTCAGGCAGACTCTCAAACACTGCGCCACCTGAGAAGCCCTGGCTGTGGACTTTTGGGGAAAGCTTTTTCTGCATCTATTGAGATGATCACATGGTTGGTATCCCTCCATTTATTTATTTATTTTTCGATAGGTGGGCATTATCTACGTTGAAACATAATTGTTGCAAAATGTAATTCTGTATTGATTGTTTTTTTAACTTAATTTAATTTATTTCTTTTAGACAGCAGGTGCTTTTTAGTCACCAATTTTATACACATCAGTGTATACTTGTCAATCCCTATCTCCCAATTCATCACAGCACCACCCCAAACCCTCCATCGCTTTCCCCCCTCGGTGTCCACATGTTTGTTCTCTATGTCTGTGTCTCAATTGCTGCCCTGCAAACCGGTTCATCTGTACCATTTTTCTAGGTTCCACATATATGCATGAATAGAGAATATTTGTTCTTCCCTTTCTGGCTTACTTCACTCTATGACAGCCTCTAAATCCATCTGCATCTCAACAAATGACCCGATGGCATTCTTTATATGGCTGAATAGTATTCCATTGCATATATGTATCACATCTTCTTTATCCATTCGTTTGTCAATGGGCATTTAGGTTGCATGTGTCCTTTTAATGATGGTCTTCTCTGGTTATATGCCCAGTAGTGGGATTGCTGTGTCATATGGCATTTCTCTTTTTAGATGTTTAAAGAAACTCCGTACTCTTCATCTTAGCAGCAGTATTAACTTACAGTCCCACCAACAGTGCAAGAGGGTTCCCTATTGGGCACACCCCATGCAACATTTATTGTTTGTAGATTTTTGGATGGTGGCCCTTCTGAATGGGGTGAGCTGATACCTCTTTGTAATTTTGATTTGCATTTTTCTAATGACTAGTGATGTTGAGCATTCTTTCATGCGTTTGTTAGCTCTCTGTATATCTTCTTTGGAGTAATGTCTACTTAGTCTTCCGCCAATTTTGGTGTTGGTTCTTTGTTTCTTATTGATATTGAGCTGCCTGAATGTAAACTTTTGAAATTAATCATGTTTCACTTTGCTTCAACTGGAAAGGTCTTCTCAGATTATGTCTAAGTTTTCCATTTTTATTTTCCTTTCCATTTCTCTAGGAGGTGGGTCAAAAAGTTCTTGCTGTGATTTATGTCATAGAGTGTTCTCCCTATGTTTTCCTTTAAGAGTTTTAGAGTGTCTGCCCATAGACTTCAGGCTTTAATCCATTTTGAGTTTATTTTTCTGTATGGTGTCAAGGAGTGTTCTAATTTCATTCTTTTCCATGTAGCTGTCCACTTTTCCCAGCACCACTTACTTAAGAGGCTGTCTTTTCTCCATTGAGTATTCTTGTCTCCTTTAAAAAAGATAGGTAATCCTATGTGTGTGGGCTTATCTCTGCCTTTTTATCCTGTTCCATTGATCAACATTTCGGTTTTTTTCACAGTACGATACTGTCTTGACTACTGTAGCTTTGTGATACAGTCTGACATCAGGAAAAGTGATTCCTCCAGCTCCGTTTTGCTTTCTGAGGATTACTTTTGGCTGTTCAGGGTATTTTGTGTTTTCATACAAATTGTGAAAGTTTTTGTTCTAGTTTGGTGAAAAATGCCGTTGGTTGTATGACAAAGATTGCATTGAATCTGTGGATTCCTTTAGGTAGTATAGTCATTTTCACCGTTTTCATTCTCCCAAGCCAAGTATATGGTATGTCTCTCCATCTGTTTGTATCGTCTTTATTTTTTTTTTATCAGTGTCTTATAGTTATCTGCGCACAGGTCCTTTGTCTCCTTAGGTACGTTTATTCCTAGGTATTTTATTCATTTTGTTGCAGTGGTAAATCTCAATGTTTCCTTAAATTCTCTTTTAGATTTTTCTTTGGTAGTGCCTAGGAAAGCAAGAGATTTCTGTGCATTAATTTTTATCCTGCTACTTTACGGGATTCATTGATTAGCTCTAGTCGTTTTATGGTAGCATCTTTAGGATTCTCGATGTGTAGCATCATGTCATCTGCAAAACAGTGACAGTTTTATTTCTTCTTTTCTGATTTCGATTCATTTATTTCTTTTTCTTCTCTGACCACTGTGGGTAAAACTTCCAAAACTCTGTGGAATAATAGCGATGAGACTGGGCAACCTTGTCTTGCTCATGACCTTAGGGGAAATATTTTCAGTTTCTCATGATAAACCAAGATGGTGGCTGTGGGTTTGTCATATATGGCCTTTATTATGTGGAGGTTTGTTCCGTCTATGCCTACTTTCTGGAAAGTTTGCAGCATAAATGAGTGTTGACTATTTTGTTTAATATAAATTTATGTGTATATTGATGTATTTATTTATTTATGGCCGTGTTCGGTCTTCGTGTCTGTTTGCAGGCTTTCTTTGTTGCTGCGAGCGGGGGCACTCTTCGTTGCAGCGCACGGGCTCTAGGTGCGTGGGATTCATTTCTTGTGGCACGCAGCCTCAGTACTTGTGTCTCGCAGGCTCTAGAGCGCAGGCTCAGTAGTTGTGGTGCATGGGCTTACCTGCTCCATGGCATGTGGGATCGTCGCAGACCACGGTTCGAACCCATACTCCTCGCATCGTCAGGCAAACTCTCAAACACTGCGCCACCTGGGAAGCCCTGGGTGTGGACTGTTGTGGAAAGCTTTTTCTGCATCTATTGAGATGATCACATGGTTGCTATCCCTCCATTTATTTATTTATTTTTCGATAGGTGGGCATTATCTACGTTGAAACATAATTGTTGCAAAATGTAATTCTGTATTTATTGTTTTTTAACTTAATTTAATTTATTTCTTTTAGACAGCAGGTGTTTTTAGTCACCAGTTTTATACACATCAGTGTATACTTGTCAATCCCTATCTCCCAATTCATCACTGCACCACCCCAAACCCTCCATCGCTTTCCGCCCTCGGTGTCCACATGTTTGTTCTCTGTGTCTGTGTCTCAATTGCTGCCCTGCAAACCGGTTCATCTGTACCACTTTTCTAGGTTCCACATATATGCATTAACATAGAATATTTGTTCTTCCCTTTCTGGCTTACTTCACTCTATGACAGCCTCTAAATCCATCCGCATCTCTACAAATGACCCGATGGCGTTCTTTTTATGGCTGAATAGTATTCCATTGCATATATGTATCACATCTTCTTTATCCATTCTTCTGTCAATGGGCATTTAGGTTGCTTCCATGACCTGGATATTGTAAATAGTGCTGCAATGAACATTGGGTGCATGTGTCCTTTTAATGATGGTCTTCTCTGGTTATATGCCCAGTAGTGGGATTGCTGTGTCATATGGCATTTCTCTTTTTAGTTGTTTAAAGAAACTCCGTACTCTTCATCTTAGCAGCAGTATTAATTTACAGTCCCACCAACAGTGCAAGAGGGTTCCCTATTGGGCACACCCTCTGCAACATTTATTGTTTGTAGATTTTTGGATGGTGGCCCTTCTGAATGGGGTGAGCTGATACCTCTTTGTAATTTTGATTTGCATTTTTCTAATGACTAGTGATGTTGAGCATTCTTTCATGCGTTTGTTGGCTCTCTGTATATCTTCTTTGGAGTAATGTCTCCTTAGTCTTCCGCCAATTTTTGTATTGGTTCTTTGTTTTTTATTGATATTGAGCTGCCTGAATGTAAACTTCTGAAATTAATCATGTTTCACTTTGCTTCAACTGGAAAGGTCTTCTCAGATTATGTCTAAGTTTTCCATTTGTATTTTCCTTTCCGTTTCTCTAGGAGGTGGGTCAAAAAGTTCTTGCTGTGATTTATGTCATAGAGTGTTCTCCCTATGTTTTCCTTTAAGAGTTTTAGAGTGTCTGCCCATAGACTTCAGGCTTTAATCCATTTTGAGTTTATTTTTCTGTATGGTGTCAACGAGTGTTCTAATTTCATTGTTTTCCAAGTAGCTGTCCACTTTTCCCAGCACCACTTACTTAAGAGGCTGTCTTTTCTCCATTGAGTATTCTTGTCTCCTTTAAAAAAGATAGGTAATCCTATGTGTGTGGGCTTATCTCTGCCTTTTTATCCTGTTCCATTGATCAACATTTCGGTTTTTTTCACAGTACGATATTATCTTGACTACTGTAGCTTTGTGATACAGTCTGACATCAGGAAAAGTGATTCCTCCAGCTCCGTTTTGCTTTCTGAAGATTACTTTTGGCTGTTCAGGGTATTTTGTGTTTTCATACAAATTGTGAAAGTTTTTGTTCTAGTTTGGTGAAAAATGCCGTTGGTTGTATGACAAAGATTGCATTGAGTCTGTGGATTCCTTTAGGTAATATCGTCATTTTCACCATTTTCATTCTCCCAAGCCAAGTATATGGTATGTCTCTCCATCTGTTTGTATCGTCTTTATTTTTTTTTTATCAGTGTCTTATAGTTATCTGCGCACAGGTCCTTTGTCTCCTTAGGTACGTTTATTCCCAGGTATTTTATTCATTTTGTTGCAGTGGTAAATCTCAATGTTTCCTTAAATTCTCTTTTAGATTTTTCTTCGGTAGTGCCTAGGAAAGCAAGAGATTTCTGTGCATTAATTTTTATCCTGCTACTTTACGGGATTCATTGATTAGCTCTAGTCGTTTTATGGTAGCATCTTTAGGATTCTCGATGTGTAGCATCATGTCATCTGCAAAACAGTGACAGTTTTATTTCTTCTTTTCTGATTTCGATTCATTTATTTCTTTTTCTTCTCTGACCACTGTGGGTAAAACTTCCAAAACTCTGTGGAATAATAGCGATGAGACTGGGCAACCTTGTCTTGTTCATGACCTTAGGGGAAATATTTTCAGTTTCTCATGATAAACCAAGATGGTGGCTGTGGGTTTGTCATATATGGCCTTTATTATGTGGAGGTTTGTTCCGTCTATGCCTACTTTCTGGAAAGTTTGCAGCATAAATGAGTGTTGACTATTTTTTTTAATATAGATTTATGTGTATATTGATGTATTTATTTATTTATGGCCGTGTTCGGTCTTCGTGTCTGTTTGCAGGCTTTCTTTGTTGCTGCGAGCGGGGGCACTCTTCGTTGCAGCGCACGGGCTCTAGGTGCGTGGGATTCATTTCTTGTGGCACGCAGCCTCAGTACTTGTGTCTCGCAGGCTCTAGAGCGCAGGCTCAGTAGTTGTGGTGCATGGGCTTAGCTGCTCCATGGCATGTGGGATCGTCCCAGACCACGGTTCGAACCCATACCCCTCGCATCGTCAGGCAGACTCTCAAACACTGCGCCACCTGGGAAGCCCTGGGTGTGGACTTTTGTGGAAAGCTTTTTCTGCATCTATTGAGATGATCACATGGTTGGTATCCCTCCATTTATTTATTTATTTTTCGATAGGTGGGCATTATCTATGTTGAAACATCATTGTTGCAAAATGTAATTCTGTATTGATTGTTTTTTTAACTTAATTTAATTTATTTCTTTTAGACAGCAGGTGTTTTTAGTCACCAATTTTATACACATCAGTGTATACTTGTCAATCCCTATCTCCCAATTCATCACAGCACCACCCCAAACCCTCCATCGCTTTCCCCCCTCGGTGTCCACATGTTTGTTCTCTATGTTTGTGTCTCAATTGCTGCCCTGCAAACCGGTTCATCTGTACCATTTTTCTAGGTTCTACATATATGCATTAATAGAGAATATTTGTTCTTCCCTTTCTGGCTTACTTCACACTATGACAGCCTCTAAATCCATCCGCATCTCAACAATGACCCGATGGCGTTCTTTTTATGGCTGACTAGTATTCCATTGCATATATGTATCACATCTTCTTTATCCATTCGTCTGTCAATGGGCATTTAGGTTGCTTCCATGACCTGGATATTGTAAATAGTGCTGCAATGAACATTGGGAGCATGTGTCCTTTTAATGATGGCCTTCTCTGGTTATATGCCCAGTAGTGGGATTGCTGTGTCATATGGCATTTCTCTTTTAATTGTTTAAAGAAACTCCGTACTCTTCCTCTTAGCAGCAGTATTAATTTACAGTCCCACCAACAGTGCAAGAGGGTTCCCTATTCGGCACACCCTCTGCAACATTTATTGTTTGTAGATTATTGGATGGTGGCCCTTCTGAATGGGGTGAGCTGATACCTTTTGTAATTTTGATTTGCATTTTTCTAATGACTAGTGATGTTGAGCATTCTTTCATGCGTTTGTTAGCTCTCTGTATATCATCTTTGGAGTAATGTCTACTTAGTCTTCTGCCAATTTTTGTATTGGTTCTTTGTTTTATATTGATATTGAGCTGCCTGAATGTAAACTTTTTAAATTAATCATGTTTCACTTTGCTTCAACTGGAAAGGTCTTCGCAGATTATGTCTAAGTTTTCCATTTTTATTTTCCTTTCCATTTCTCTAGGAGGTGGGTCAAAAAGTTCTTGCTGTGATTTATGTCCTAGAGTGTTCTCCCTATGTTTTCCTTTAACAGTTTTATAGTGTATGTCCATAGACTTCAGGCTTTAATCCATTTTGAGTTTAATTTTCTGTATGGTGTCAAGGAGTGTTCTAATTTCATTGTATTCCATGTAGCTGTCCACTTTTCCCAGCACCACTTACTTAAGAGGCTGTCTTTTCTCCATTGAGTATTCTTGTCTCCTTTAAAAAAGATAGGTAATCCTATGTGTGTGGGCTTATCTCTGCCTTTTTCTCCTGTTCCATTGATCAACATTTTGGTTTTTTTCACAGTACGATACTGTCTTGACTACTGTAGCTTTGTGATACAGTCTGACATCAGGAAAAGTGATTCCTCCAGCTCCGTTTTGCTTTCTGAGGATTACTTTTGGCTGTTCAGGGTATTTTGTGTTTTCATACAAATTGTGAAAGTTTTTGTTCTAGTTTGGTGAAAAATGCCGTTGGTTGTATGACAAAGATTGCATTGAATCTGTGGATTCCTTTAGGTAGTATAGTCATTTTCACCATTTTCATTCTCCCAAGCCAAGTATATGGTATGTCTCTCCATCTGTTTGTATCGTCTTTATTTTTTTTTTATCTGTGTCTTATAGTTATCTGCGCACAGGTCCTTTGTCTCCGTAGGTACGTTTATTCCTAGGTATTTTATTCATTTTGTTGCAGTGGTAAATCTCAATGTTTCCTTAAATTCTCTTTTAGATTTTTCTTCGGTAGTGCCTAGGAAAGCAAGAGATTTCTGTGCATTAATTTTTATCCTGCTACTTTACGGGATTCATTGATTAGCTCTAGTCGTTTTATGGTAGCATCTTTAGGATTCTCGATGTGTAGCATCATGTCATCTGCAAACAGTGACAGTTTTATTTCTTCTTTTCTGATTTCGATTCATTTATTTCTTTTTCTTCTCTGACCACTGTGGGTAAAACTTCCAAAACTCTGTGGAATAATAGCGATGAGACTGGGCAACCTTGTCTTGTTCATGACCTTAGGGGAAATATTTTCAGTTTCTCATGATAAACCAAGATGGTGGCTGTGGGTTTGTCATATATGGCCTTTATTATGTTGAGGTTTGTTCCGTCTATGCCTACTTTCTGGAAAGTTTGCAGCATAAATGAGTGTTGACTATTTTGTTTAATATAAATTTATGTGTATATTGATGTATTTATTTATTTATGGCCGTGTTCGGTCTTCGTGTCTGTTTGCAGGCTTTCTTTGTTGCTGCGAGCGGGGGCACTCTTCGTTGCAGTGCACGGGCTCTAGGTGCGTGGGATTCATTTCTTGTGGCACGCAGCCTCAGTACTTGTGTCTCACAGACTCTAGAGCACAGGCGCAGTAGTTGTGGTGCATTGGCTTAGCCGCTCCATGGCATTTGGCATCGTCCCAGTCCACGGTTTGAACCCATACCCCTCGCATCGTCAGGCAGACTCTCAAACACTGCGCCACCTGGGAAGTCCTGGGTGTGGACTTTTGTGGAAAGCTTTTTCTGCATCTATTGAGATGATCACATGGTTGGTATCCCTCCATTTATTTATTTATTTTTCGATAGGTGGGCATTATCTACGTTGAAACATTATTGTTGCAAAATGTAATTCTGTATTTATTGTTTTTTTAACTTAATTTAATTTATTTCTTTTAGACAGCAGGTGCTTTTTAGTCACCAATTTTATACACATCAGTGTATACTTGTCAATCCCTATCTCCCAATTCATCACAGCACCACCCCAAACCCTCCATCGCTTTCCCCCCTCGGTGTCCACATGTTTGTTCTCTATGTCTGTGTCTCAATTGCTGCCCTGCAAACCGCTTCATCTGTACCATTTTTCTAGGTTCCACATATATGCGTTAATATAGAATATTTGTTCTTCTCTTTCTGACTTCCTTCACTCTATGCCAGTCTCTAAATCCAACCGCGTCTCAACAAATGACCTGATTTCTTTCCTTTTTATGGCTGAATAGTATTCCATTGCATATATGTATCACATCTTCTTTATCCATTCTTCTGTCAATGGGCATTTAGGTTGCTTCCATGACCTGGATATTGTAAATAGTGCTGCAATGAACATTGGGTGCATGTGTCCTTTTAATGATGGTCTTCTCTGGTTATATGCCCAGTAGTGGGATTGCTGTGTCATATGGCATTTCTCTTTTAATTGTTTAAAGAAACTCCGTACTCTTCATCTTAGCAGCAGTATTAATTTACAGTCCCACCAACAGTGCAAGAGGGTCCCCTATTCGGCACACCCTCTGCAACATTTATTGTTTGTAGATTATTGGATGGTGGCCCTTCTGAATGGGGTGACCTGATACCTCTTTGTAATTTTGATTTGCATTTTTCTAATGACTAGTGATGTTGAGCATTTTTTCATGCGTTTGTTGGCTCTCTGTATATCATCTTTGGAGTAATGTCTACTTAGTCTTCCGCCAATTTTTGTGTTGGTTCTTTGTTTTTTATTGATATTGAGCTGCCTGAATGTAAACTTTTTAAATTAATCATGTTTCACTTTCTTCAACTGGAAAGGTCTTCGCAGATTATGTCTAAGTTTTCCATTTTTATTTTCCTTTCCATTTCTCTAGGAGGTGGGTCAAAAAGTTCTTGCTGTGATTTATGTCATAGAGTGTTCTCCCTATGTTTTCCTTTAAGAGTTTTATAGTGTATGCCCATAGACTTCAGGCTTTAATCCATTTTGAGTTTAATTTTCTGTATGGTGTCAAGGAGTGTTCTAATTTCATTGTTTTCCATGTAGCTGTCCACTTTTCCCAGCACCACTTACTTAAGAGGCTGTCTTTTCTCCATTGAGTATTTTTGTCTCCTTTAAAAAAGATAGGTAATCCTATGTGTGTGGGCTTATCTCTGCCTTTTTATCCTGTTCCATTGATCAACATTTCGGTTTTTTTCACAGTACGATACTGTCTTGACTACTGTAGCTTTGTGACACAGTCTGACATCAGGAAAAGTGATTCCTCCAGCTCCATTTTGCTTTCTGAGGATTACTTTTGGCTGTTCAGGGTATTTTGTGTTTTCATACAAACTGTGAAAGTTTTTGTTCTAGTTTGGTGAAAAATGCCGTTGGTTGTATGACAAAGATTGCATTGAATCTGTGGATTCCTTTAGGTAGTATAGTCATTTTCACCATTTTCATCTCCCAAGCCAAGTATATGGTATGTCTCTCCATCTGTTTGTATCATCTTTATTTTCTTTTTATCAGTGCCTTATAGTTATCTGCGCACAGGTCCTTTCTCTCCTTAGGTACGTTTATTCCTAGGTATTCTATTCATTTTGTTTGCGTGGTAAAATTCAATGTTTCCTTAAATTCTCTTTTAGATTTTTCTTCGGTAGTGCATAGGAAAGCAAGAGATTTCTGTGCATTAATTTTTATCCTGCTACTTTACGGGATTCATTGATTAGCTCTAGTAGTTTTATGGTAGCATCTTTAGGATTCTCGACGTGTAGCATCATGTCACCTGCAAACAGTGACAGTTTTATTTCTTCTTTTCTGATTTCGATTCATTTATTTCTTTTTCTTCTCTGACCACTGTGCGTAAAACTTCCAAAACTCTGTGGAATAATAGCGATGAGAGTGGGCAACCTTGTCTTGGTTCATGACCTTAGGGGAAATATTTTCAGTTTCTCATGATAAACCAAGATAGTGGCTGTGGGTTTGTCATATATGGCCTTTATTATGTGGAGGTTTGTTCCGTCTATGCCTACTTTCTGGAAAGTTTGCAGCATAAATGAGTGTTGACTATTTTGTTTAATATAAATTTATGTATATATTGATGTATTTATTTATTTATAGCCGTGTTCGGTCTTCGTGTCTGTTTGCAGGCTTTCTTTGTTGCTGCGAGCGGAGGCACTCTTCGTTGCAGTGCACGGGCTCTAGGTGCGTGGGATTCATTTCTTGTGGCACGCAGCCTCAGTACTTGTGTCTCACAGACTCTAGAGCGCAGGATCAGTAATTGTGGTGCATGGGCTTAGCTGCTCCATGGCATTTGGGATCGTCCCAGTCCACGGTTTGAACCCATACCCCTCACATCGTCAGGCAGACTCTCAAACACTGCGCCACCTGGGAAGTCCTGGGTGTGGACTTTTGTGGAAAGCTTTTTCTGCATCTATTGAGATGATCACATGGTTGGTATACCTCCATTTATTTATTTATTTTTCGATAGGTGGGCATTATCTACGTTGAAACATAATTCTTGCAAAATGTAATTCTGTATTTATTGTTTTTTTAACTTAATTTAATTTATTTCTTTTAGACAGCAGGTGCTTTTTAGTCACCAATTTTATACACATCAGTGTATACTTGTCAATCCCTATCTCCCAATTCATCACAGCACCACCCCAAACCCTCCATCGCTTTCCCCCCTCGGTGTCCACATGTTTGTTCTCTATGTCTGTGTCTCAATTGCTGCCCTGCAAACCGCTTCATCTGTACCATTTTTCTAGGTTCCACATATATGCGTTAATATAGAATATTTGTTCTTCTCTTTCTGACTTCCTTCACTCTATGCCAGTCTCTAAATCCAACCGCGTCTCAACAAATGACCTGATTTCTTTCCTTTTTATGGCTGAATAGTATTCCATTGCATATATGTATCACATCTTCTTTATCCATTCGTCTATCAATGGGCATTTAGGTTGCTTCCATGACCTGGATATTGTAAATAGTGCTGCAATGAACAGTGGGTGCATATGTCCTTTTAATGATGGTCTTCTCTGGTTATATGCCCAGTAGTGGGATTGCTGTGTCATATGGCATTTCTCTTTTAATTGTTTAAAGAAACTCCGTACTCTTCATCTTAGCAGCAGTATTAATTTACAGTCCCACCAACAGTGCAAGAGGGTCCACTATTCGGCACACCCTCTGCAACATTTATTGTTTGTAGATTATTGGATGGTGGCCCTTCTGAATGGGGTGAGCTGATACCTTTTGTAATTTTGATTTGCATTTTTCTAATGACTAGTGATGTTGAGCATTCTTTCATGCGTTTGTTGGCTCTCTGTATATCATCTTTGGAGTAATGTCTACTTAGTCTTCTGCCAATTTCTGTATTGGTTCTTTGTTTTATATTGATATTGAGCTGCCTGAATGTAAACTTTTTAAATTAATCATGTTTCACTTTGCTTCAACTGGAAAGGTCTTCGCAGATTATGTCTAAGTTTTCCATTTTTATTTTCCTTTCCATTTCTCTAGGAGGTGGGTCACAAAGTTCTTGCTGTGATTTATGTCATAGAGTGTTCTCCTTATGTTTTCCTTTAAGAGTTTTATAGTGTATGCCCATAGACTTCAGGCTTTAATCCATTTTGAGTTTAATTTTCTGTATGGTGTCAAGGAATGTTCTAATTTCATTGTTTTCAATGTAGCAGTCCACTTTTCCCAGCACCACTTACTTAAGAGGCTGTCTTTTCTCCATTGAGTATTCTTGTCTCCTTTAAAAAAGATAGGTAATCCTATGTGTGTGGGCTTATCTCTGCCTTTTTATCCTGGTCCATTGATCAACATTTCGGTTTTTTTCACAGTACAATACTGTCTTGACTACTGTAGCTTTGTGATACAGTCTGACATCAGGAAAAGTGATACCTCCAGCTCCGTTTTGCTTTCTGAGGATTACTTTTGGCTGTTCAGGGTATTTTGTGTTTTCATACAAATTGTGAAAGTTTTTGTTGTAGTTTGGTGAAAAATGCCGTTGGTTGTATGACAAAGATTGCATTGAATCTCTGGATTCCTTTAGGTACTATAGTCATTTTCACCATTTTCATCTCCCAAGCCAAGTATATGGTATGTCTCTCCATCTGTTTGTATCATCTTTATTTTCTTTTTATCAGTGCCTTATAGTTATCTGCGCACAGGTCCTTTCTCTCCTTAGGTACGTTTATTCCTAGGTATTTTATTCATTTTGTTTGCGTGGTAAAATTCAATGTTTCCTTAATTACTCTATTAGATTTTTCTTCGGTAGTGCATAGGAAAGCAAGAGATTTCTGTGCATTAATTTTTATCCTGCTACTTTACGGGATTCATTGATTAGCTCTAGTAGTTTTATGGTAGCATCTTTAGGATTCTCGACGTGTAGCATCATGTCACCTGCAAACAGTGACAGTTTTATTTCTTCTTTTCTGATTTCGATTCATTTATTTCTTTTCCTTCTCTGACCACTGTGCGTAAAACTTCCAAAACTCTGTGGAATAATAGCGATGAGAGTGGGCAACCTTGTCTTGGTTCATGACCTTAGGGGAAATATTTTCAGTTTCTCATGATAAACCAAGATGGTGGCTGTGGGTTTGTCATATATGGCCTTTATTATGTGGAGGTTTGTTCCGTCTATGCCTACTTTCTGGAAAGTTTGCAGCATAAATGAGTGTTGACTATTTTGTTTAATATAAATTTATGTATATATTGATGTATTTATTTATTTATAGCCGTGTTCGGTCTTCGTGTCTGTTTGCAGGCTTTCTTTGTTGCTGCGAGCGGGGGCACTCTTCGTTGCAGTGCACGGGCTCTAGGTGCGTGGGATTCATTTCTTGTGGCACGCAGCCTCAGTACTTGTGTCTCACAGACTCTAGAGCGCAGGATCAGTAATTGTGGTGCATGGGCTTAGCTGCTCCATGGCATTTGGGATCGTCCCAGTCCACGGTTTGAACCCATACCCCTCGCATCGTCAGGCAGACTCTCAAACACTGCGCCACCTGGGAAGTCCTGGGTGTGGACTTTTGTGGAAAGCTTTTTCTGCATCTATTGAGATGATCACATGGTTGGTATACCTCCATTTATTTATTTATTTTTCGATAGGTGGGCATTATCTACGTTGAAACATAATTCTTGCAAAATGTAATTCTGTATTTATTGTTTTTTTAACTTAATTTAATTTATTTCTTTTAGACAGCAGGTGCTTTTTAGTCACCAATTTTATACACATCAGTGTATACTTGTCAATCCCTATCTCCCAATTCATCACAGCACCACCCCAAACCCTCCATCGCTTTCCCCCCTCGGTGTCCACATGTTTGTTCTCTATGTCTGTGTCTCAATTGCTGCCCTGCAAACCGCTTCATCTGTACCATTTTTCTAGGTTCCACATATATGCGTTAATATAGAATATTTGTTCTTCTCTTTCTGACTTCCTTCACTCTATGCCAGTCTCTAAATCCAACCGCGTCTCAACAAATGACCTGATTTCTTTCCTTTTTATGGCTGAATAGTATTCCATTGCATATATGTATCACATCTTCTTTATCCATTCGTCTATCAATGGGCATTTAGGTTGCTTCCATGACCTGGATATTGTAAATAGTGCTGCAATGAACAGTGGGTGCATATGTCCTTTTAATGATGGTCTTCTCTGGTTATATGCCCAGTAGTGGGATTGCTGTGTCATATGGCATTTCTCTTTTAATTGTTTAAAGAAACTCCGTACTCTTCATCTTAGCAGCAGTATTAATTTACAGTCCCACCAACAGTGCAAGAGGGTCCACTATTCGGCACACCCTCTGCAACATTTATTGTTTGTAGATTATTGGATGGTGGCCCTTCTGAATGGGGTGAGCTGATACCTTTTGTAATTTTGATTTGCATTTTTCTAATGACTAGTGATGTTGAGCATTCTTTCATGCGTTTGTTGGCTCTCTGTATATCATCTTTGGAGTAATGTCTACTTAGTCTTCTGCCAATTTCTGTATTGGTTCTTTGTTTTATATTGATATTGAGCTGCCTGAATGTAAACTTTTTAAATTAATCATGTTTCACTTTGCTTCAACTGGAAAGGTCTTCGCAGATTATGTCTAAGTTTTCCATTTTTATTTTCCTTTCCATTTCTCTAGGAGGTGGGTCACAAAGTTCTTGCTGTGATTTATGTCATAGAGTGTTCTCCTTATGTTTTCCTTTAAGAGTTTTATAGTGTATGCCCATAGACTTCAGGCTTTAATCCATTTTGAGTTTAATTTTCTGTATGGTGTCAAGGAATGTTCTAATTTCATTGTTTTCAATGTAGCAGTCCACTTTTCCCAGCACCACTTACTTAAGAGGCTGTCTTTTCTCCATTGAGTATTCTTGTCTCCTTTAAAAAAGATAGGTAATCCTATGTGTGTGGGCTTATCTCTGCCTTTTTATCCTGGTCCATTGATCAACATTTCGGTTTTTTTCACAGTACAATACTGTCTTGACTACTGTAGCTTTGTGATACAGTCTGACATCAGGAAAAGTGATACCTCCAGCTCCGTTTTGCTTTCTGAGGATTACTTTTGGCTGTTCAGGGTATTTTGTGTTTTCATACAAATTGTGAAAGTTTTTGTTGTAGTTTGGTGAAAAATGCCGTTGGTTGTATGACAAAGATTGCATTGAATCTCTGGATTCCTTTAGGTACTATAGTCATTTTCACCATTTTCATCTCCCAAGCCAAGTATATGGTATGTCTCTCCATCTGTTTGTATCATCTTTATTTTCTTTTTATCAGTGCCTTATAGTTATCTGCGCACAGGTCCTTTCTCTCCTTAGGTACGTTTATTCCTAGGTATTTTATTCATTTTGTTTGCGTGGTAAAATTCAATGTTTCCTTAATTACTCTATTAGATTTTTCTTCGGTAGTGCATAGGAAAGCAAGAGATTTCTGTGCATTAATTTTTATCCTGCTACTTTACGGGATTCATTGATTAGCTCTAGTAGTTTTATGGTAGCATCTTTAGGATTCTCGACGTGTAGCATCATGTCACCTGCAAACAGTGACAGTTTTATTTCTTCTTTTCTGATTTCGATTCATTTATTTCTTTTCCTTCTCTGACCACTGTGCGTAAAACTTCCAAAACTCTGTGGAATAATAGCGATGAGAGTGGGCAACCTTGTCTTGGTTCATGACCTTAGGGGAAATATTTTCAGTTTCTCATGATAAACCAAGATGGTGGCTGTGGGTTTGTCATATATGGCCTTTATTATGTGGAGGTTTGTTCCGTCTATGCCTACTTTCTGGAAAGTTTGCAGCATAAATGAGTGTTGACTATTTTGTTTAATATAAATTTATGTATATATTGATGTATTTATTTATTTATAGCCGTGTTCGGTCTTCGTGTCTGTTTGCAGGCTTTCTTTGTTGCTGCGAGCGGGGGCACTCTTCGTTGCAGTGCACGGGCTCTAGGTGCGTGGGATTCATTTCTTGTGGCACGCAGCCTCAGTACTTGTGTCTCACAGACTCTAGAGCGCAGGATCAGTAATTGTGGTGCATGGGCTTAGCTGCTCCATGGCATTTGGGATCGTCCCAGTCCACGGTTTGAACCCATACCCCTCGCATCGTCAGGCAGACTCTCAAACACTGCGCCACCTGGGAAGTCCTGGGTGTGGACTTTTGTGGAAAGCTTTTTCTGCATCTATTGAGATGATCACATGGTTGGTATACCTCCATTTATTTATTTATTTTTCGATAGGTGGGCATTATCTACGTTGAAACATAATTCTTGCAAAATGTAATTCTGTATTTATTGTTTTTTTAACTTAATTTAATTTATTTCTTTTAGACAGCAGGTGCTTTTTAGTCACCAATTTTATACACATCAGTGTATACTTGTCAATCCCTATCTCCCAATTCATCACAGCACCACCCCAAACCCTCCATCGCTTTCCCCCCTCGGTGTCCACATGTTTGTTCTCTATGTCTGTGTCTCAATTGCTGCCCTGCAAACCGCTTCATCTGTACCATTTTTCTAGGTTCCACATATATGCGTTAATATAGAATATTTGTTCTTCTCTTTCTGACTTCCTTCACTCTATGCCAGTCTCTAAATCCAACCGCGTCTCAACAAATGACCTGATTTCTTTCCTTTTTATGGCTGAATAGTATTCCATTGCATATATGTATCACATCTTCTTTATCCATTCGTCTATCAATGGGCATTTAGGTTGCTTCCATGACCTGGATATTGTAAATAGTGCTGCAATGAACAGTGGGTGCATGTGTCCTTTTAATGATGGTCTTCTCTGGTTATATGCCCAGTAGTGGGATTGCTGTGTCATATGGCATTTCTCTTTTAATTGTTTAAAGAAACTCCGTACTCTTCATCTTAGCAGCAGTATTAATTTACAGTCCCACCAACAGTGCAAGAGGGTCCACTATTCGGCACACCCTCTGCAACATTTATTGTTTGTAGATTATTGGATGGTGGCCCTTCTGAATGGGGTGAGCTGATACCTTTTGTAATTTTGATTTGCATTTTTCTAATGACTAGTGATGTTGAGCATTCTTTCATGCGTTTGTTGGCTCTCTGTATATCATCTTTGGAGTAATGTCTACTTAGTCTTCTGCCAATTTCTGTATTGGTTCTTTGTTTTATATTGATATTGAGCTGCCTGAATGTAAACTTTTTAAATTAATCATGTTTCACTTTGCTTCAACTGG
The DNA here is from genome assembly GCF_028564815.1 of Eubalaena glacialis. Lineage (NCBI taxonomy): Eukaryota > Metazoa > Chordata > Mammalia > Artiodactyla > Balaenidae > Eubalaena > Eubalaena glacialis. The sequence continues at coordinate 3,726,269 of NW_026871156.1, forward strand.
AAAGGTCTTCGCAGATTATGTCTAAGTTTTCCATTTTTATTTTCCTTTCCATTTCTCTAGGAGGTGGGTCACAAAGTTCCTGCTGTGATTTATGTCATAGAGTGTTCTCCTTATGTTTTCCTTTAAGAGTTTTATAGTGTATGCCCATAGACTTCAGGCTTTAATCCATTTTGAGTTTAATTTTCTGTATGGTGTCAAGGAATGTTCTAATTTCATTGTTTTCAATGTAGCAGTCCACTTTTCCCAGCACCACTTACTTAAGAGGCTGTCTTTTCTCCATTGAGTATTCTTGTCTCCTTTAAAAAAGATAGGTAATCCTATGTGTGTGGGCTTATCTCTGCCTTTTTATCCTGGTCCATTGATCAACATTTCGGTTTTTTTCACAGTACGATACTGTCTTGACTACTGTAGCTTTGTGATACAGTCTGACATCAGGAAAAGTGATACCTCCAGCTCCGTTTTGCTTTCTGAGGATTACTTTTGGCTGTTCAGTGTATTTTGTGTTTTCATACAAATTGTGAAAGTTTTTGTTCTAGTTTGGTGAAAAATGCCGTTGGTTGTATGACAAAGATTGCATTGAATCTCTGGATTCCTTTAGGTACTATAGTCATTTTCACCATTTTCATCTCCCAAGCCAAGTATATGGTATGTCTCTCCATCTGTTTGTATCATCTTTATTTTCTTTTTATCAGTGCCTTATAGTTATCTGCGCACAGGTCCTTTCTCTCCTTAGGTACGTTTATTCCTAGGTATTTTATTCATTTTGTTTGCGTGGTAAAATTCAATGTTTCCTTAATTACTCTATTAGATTTTTCTTCGGTAGTGCATAGGAAAGCAAGAGATTTCTGTGCATTAATTTTTATCCTGCTACTTTACGGGATTCATTAATTAGCTCTAGTCGTTTTTTGGTAGCATCTTTAGGATTCTCGATGTGTAGCATCATGTCATCTGCAAACAGTGACAGTTTTATTTCTTCTTTTCTGATTTCGATTCATTTATTTCTTTTTCTTCTCTGACCACAGTGGGTAAAACTTCCAAAACTCTGTGGAATAATAGCGATGAGACTGGGCAACCTTGTCTTGTTCATGACCTTAGGGGAAATATTTTCAGTTTCTCATGATAAACCAAGATGGTGGCTGTGGGTTTGTCATATAAGGCCTTTATTATGTGGAGGTTTGTTCCGTCTATGCCTACTTTCTGGAAAGTTTGCAGCATAAATGAGTGTTGACTATTTTGTTTAACATAAATTTATGTATATATTGATGTATTTATTTATTTATGGCCGTGTTCGGTCTTCGTGTCTGTTTGCAGGCTTTCTTTGTTGCTGCGAGCGGGGGCACTCTTCGTTGCAGTGCACGGGCTCTAGGTGCGTGGGATTCATTTCTTGTGGCACGCAGCCTCAGTACTTGTGTCTCACAGACTCTAGAGCACAGGCGCTGTAGTTGTGGTGCATGGGCTTAGCTGCTCCATGGCATTTGGGATCGTCCCAGTCCACGGTTTGAACCCATACCCCTCGCATCGTCAGGCAGACTCTCAAACACTGCGCCACCTGGGAAGTTCTGGGTGTGGACTTTTGTGGAAAGCTTTTTCTGCATCTATTGAGATGATCACATGATTGGTATACCTCCATTTATTTATTTATTTTTCGATAGGTGGGCATTATCTACGTTGAAACATAATTGTTGCAAAATGTAATTCTGTATTTATTGTTTTTTTAACTTAATTTAATTTATTTCTTTTAGACAGCAGGTGCTTTTTAGTCACCAATTTTATACACATCAGTGTATACTTGTCAATCCCTATCTCCCAATTCATCACAGCACCACCCCAAACCCTCCATCGCTTTCCCCCCTCGGTGTCCACATGTTTGTTCTCTATGTCTGTGTCTCAATTGCTGCCCTGCAAACCGCTTCATCTGTACCATTTTTCTAGGTTCCACATATATGCGTTAATATAGAATATTTGTTCTTCTCTTTCTGACTTCCTTCACTCTATGCCAGTCTCTAAATCCAACCGCGTCTCAACAAATGACCTGATTTCTTTCCTTTTTATGGCTGAATAGTATTCCATTGCATATATGTATCACATCTTCTTTATCCATTCGTCTGTCAATGGGCATTTAGGTTGCTTCCATGACCTGGATATTGTAAATAGTGCTGCAATGAACATTGGGTGCATGTGTCCTTTTAATGATGGTCTTCTCTGGTTATATGCCCAGTAGTGGGATTGCTGTGTCATATGGCATTTCTCTTTTAATTGTTTAAAGAAACTCCGTACTCTTCATCTTAGCAGCAGTATTAATTTACAGTCCCACCAACAGTGCAAGAGGGTCCCCTATTCGGCACACCCTCTGCAACATTTATTGTTTGTAGATTATTGGATGGTGGCCCTTCTGAATGGGGTGACCTGATACCTCTTTGTAATTTTGATTTGCATTTTTCTAATGACTAGTGATGTTGAGCATTTTTTCATGCGTTTGTTGGCTCTCTGTATATCATCTTTGGAGTAATGTCTACTTAGTCTTCTGCCAATTTCTGTATTGGTTCTTTGTTTTATATTGATATTGAGCTGCCTGAATGTAAACTTTTTAAATTAATCATGTTTCACTTTGCTTCAACTGGAAAGGTCTTCGCAGATTATGTCTAAGTTTTCCATTTTTATTTTCCTTTCCATTTCTCTAGGAGGTGGGTCACAAAGTTCTTGCTGTGATTTATGTCATAGAGTGTTCTCCTTATGTTTTCCTTTAAGAGTTTTATAGTGTATGCCCATAGACTTCAGGCTTTAATCCATTTTGAGTTTAATTTTCTGTATGGTGTCAAGGAATGTTCTAATTTCATTGTTTTCAATGTAGCAGTCCACTTTTCCCAGCACCACTTACTTAAGAGGCTGTCTTTTCTCCATTGAGTATTCTTGTCTCCTTTAAAAAAGATAGGTAATCCTATGTGTGTGGGCTTATCTCTGCCTTTTTATCCTGGTCCATTGATCAACATTTCGGTTTTTTTCACAGTACGATACTGTCTTGACTACTGTAGCTTTGTGATACAGTCTGACATCAGGAAAAGTGATACCGCCAGCTCCGTTTTGCTTTCTGAGGATTACTTTTGGCTGTTCAGGGTATTTTGTGTTTTCATACAAATTGTGAAAGTTTTTGTTCTAGTTTGGTGAAAAATGCCGTTGGTTGTATGACAAAGATTGCATTGAATCTCTGGATTCCTTTAGGTACTATAGTCATTTTCACCATTTTCATCTCCCAAGCCAAGTATATGGTATGTCTCTCCATCTGTTTGTATCATCTTTATTTTCTTTTTATCAGTGCCTTATAGTTATCTGCGCACAGGTCCTTTCTCTCCTTAGGTACGTTTATTCCTAGGTATTTTATTCATTTTGTTTGCGTGGTAAAATTCAATGTTTCCTTAATTACTCTATTAGATTTTTCTTCGGTAGTGCATAGGAAAGCAAGAGATTTCTGTGCATTAATTTTTATCCTGCTACTTTACGGGATTCATTAATTAGCTCTAGTCGTTTTTTGGTAGCATCTTTAGGATTCTCGATGTGTAGCATCATGTCATCTGCAAACAGTGACAGTTTTATTTCTTCTTTTCTGATTTCGATTCATTTATTTCTTTTTCTTCTCTGACCACAGTGGGTAAAACTTCCAAAACTCTGTGGAATAATAGCGATGAGACTGGGCAACCTTGTCTTGTTCATGACCTTAGGGGAAATATTTTCAGTTTCTCATGATAAACCAAGATGGTGGCTGTGGGTTTGTCATATAAGGCCTTTATTATGTGGAGGTTTGTTCCGTCTATGCCTACTTTCTGGAAAGTTTGCAGCATAAATGAGTGTTGACTATTTTGTTTAACATAAATTTATGTATATATTGATGTATTTATTTATTTATGGCCGTGTTCGGTCTTCGTGTCTGTTTGCAGGCTTTCTTTGTTGCTGCGAGCGGGGGCACTCTTCGTTGCAGTGCACGGGCTCTAGGTGCGTGGGATTCATTTCTTGTGGCACGCAGCCTCAGTACTTGTGTCTCACAGACTCTAGAGCACAGGCGCTGTAGTTGTGGTGCATGGGCTTAGCTGCTCCATGGCATTTGGGATCGTCCCAGTCCACGGTTTGAACCCATACCCCTCGCATCGTCAGGCAGACTCTCAAACACTGCGCCACCTGGGAAGTTCTGGGTGTGGACTTTTGTGGAAAGCTTTTTCTGCATCTATTGAGATGATCACATGATTGGTATACCTCCATTTATTTATTTATTTTTCGATAGGTGGGCATTATCTACGTTGAAACATAATTGTTGCAAAATGTAATTCTGTATTTATTGTTTTTTTAACTTAATTTAATTTATTTCTTTTAGACAGCAGGTGCTTTTTAGTCACCAATTTTATACACATCAGTGTATACTTGTCAATCCCTATCTCCCAATTCATCACAGCACCACCCCAAACCCTCCATCGCTTTCCCCCCTCGGTGTCCACATGTTTGTTCTCTATGTCTGTGTCTCAATTGCTGCCCTGCAAACCGCTTCATCTGTACCATTTTTCTAGGTTCCACATATATGCGTTAATATAGAATATTTGTTCTTCTCTTTCTGACTTCCTTCACTCTATGCCAGTCTCTAAATCCAACCGCGTCTCAACAAATGACCTGATTTCTTTCCTTTTTATGGCTGAATAGTATTCCATTGCATATATGTATCACATCTTCTTTATCCATTCGTCTGTCAATGGGCATTTAGGTTGCTTCCATGACCTGGATATTGTAAATAGTGCTGCAATGAACATTGGGTGCATGTGTCCTTTTAATGATGGTCTTCTCTGGTTATATGCCCAGTAGTGGGATTGCTGTGTCATATGGCATTTCTCTTTTAATTGTTTAAAGAAACTCCGTACTCTTCATCTTAGCAGCAGTATTAATTTACAGTCCCACCAACAGTGCAAGAGGGTCCCCTATTCGGCACACCCTCTGCAACATTTATTGTTTGTAGATTATTGGATGGTGGCCCTTCTGAATGGGGTGACCTGATACCTCTTTGTAATTTTGATTTGCATTTTTCTAATGACTAGTGATGTTGAGCATTTTTTCATGCGTTTGTTGGCTCTCTGTATATCATCTTTGGAGTAATGTCTACTTAGTCTTCTGCCAATTTCTGTATTGGTTCTTTGTTTTATATTGATATTGAGCTGCCTGAATGTAAACTTTTTAAATTAATCATGTTTCACTTTGCTTCAACTGGAAAGGTCTTCGCAGATTATGTCTAAGTTTTCCATTTTTATTTTCCTTTCCATTTCTCTAGGAGGTGGGTCACAAAGTTCTTGCTGTGATTTATGTCATAGAGTGTTCTCCTTATGTTTTCCTTTAAGAGTTTTATAGTGTATGCCCATAGACTTCAGGCTTTAATCCATTTTGAGTTTAATTTTCTGTATGGTGTCAAGGAATGTTCTAATTTCATTGTTTTCAATGTAGCAGTCCACTTTTCCCAGCACCACTTACTTAAGAGGCTGTCTTTTCTCCATTGAGTATTCTTGTCTCCTTTAAAAAAGATAGGTAATCCTATGTGTGTGGGCTTATCTCTGCCTTTTTATCCTGGTCCATTGATCAACATTTCGGTTTTTTTCACAGTACGATACTGTCTTGACTACTGTAGCTTTGTGATACAGTCTGACATCAGGAAAAGTGATACCGCCAGCTCCGTTTTGCTTTCTGAGGATTACTTTTGGCTGTTCAGGGTATTTTGTGTTTTCATACAAATTGTGAAAGTTTTTGTTCTAGTTTGGTGAAAAATGCCGTTGGTTGTATGACAAAGATTGCATTGAATCTCTGGATTCCTTTAGGTACTATAGTCATTTTCACCATTTTCATCTCCCAAGCCAAGTATATGGTATGTCTCTCCATCTGTTTGTATCATCTTTATTTTCTTTTTATCAGTGCCTTATAGTTATCTGCGCACAGGTCCTTTCTCTCCTTAGGTACGTTTATTCCTAGGTATTTTATTCATTTTGTTTGCGTGGTAAAATTCAATGTTTCCTTAATTACTCTATTAGATTTTTCTTCGGTAGTGCATAGGAAAGCAAGAGATTTCTGTGCATTAATTTTTATCCTGCTACTTTACGGGATTCATTGATTAGCTCTAGTAGTTTTATGGTAGCATCTTTAGGATTCTCGACGTGTAGCATCATGTCACCTGCAAACAGTGACAGTTTTATTTCTTCTTTTCTGATTTCGATTCATTTATTTCTTTTTCTTCTCTGACCACAGTGGGTAAAACTTCCAAAACTCTGTGGAATAATAGCGATGAGACTGGGCAACCTTGTCTTGTTCATGACCTTAGGGGAAATATTTTCAGTTTCTCATGATAAACCAAGATGGTGGCTGTGGGTTTGTCATATATGGCCTTTATTATGTGGAGGTTTGTTCCGTCTATGCCTACTTTCTGGAAAGTTTGCAGCATAAATGAGTGTTGACTATTTTGTTTAACATAAATTTATGTATATATTGATGTATTTATTTATTTATGGCCGTGTTCGGTCTTCGTGTCTGTTTGCAGGCTTTCTTTGTTGCTGCGAGCGGGGGCACTCTTCGTTGCAGTGCACGGGCTCTAGGTGCGTGGGATTCATTTCTTGTGGCACGCAGCCTCAGTACTTGTGTCTCACAGACTCTAGAGCACAGGCGCTGTAGTTGTGGTGCATGGGCTTAGCTGCTCCATGGCATTTGGGATCGTCCCAGTCCACGGTTTGAACCCATACCCCTCGCATCGTCAGGCAGACTCTCAAACACTGCGCCACCTGGGAAGTTCTGGGTGTGGACTTTTGTGGAAAGCTTTTTCTGCATCTATTGAGATGATCACATGATTGGTATACCTCCATTTATTTATTTATTTTTCGATAGGTGGGCATTATCTACGTTGAAACATAATTGTTGCAAAATGTAATTCTGTATTTATTGTTTTTTTAACTTAATTTAATTTATTTCTTTTAGACAGCAGGTGCTTTTTAGTCACCAATTTTATACACATCAGTGTATACTTGTCAATCCCTATCTCCCAATTCATCACAGCACCACCCCAAACCCTCCATCGCTTTCCCCCCTCGGTGTCCACATGTTTGTTCTCTATGTCTGTGTCTCAATTGCTGCCCTGCAAACCGCTTCATCTGTACCATTTTTCTAGGTTCCACATATATGCGTTAATATAGAATATTTGTTCTTCTCTTTCTGACTTCCTTCACTCTATGCCAGTCTCTAAATCCAACCGCGTCTCAACAAATGACCTGATTTCTTTCCTTTTTATGGCTGAATAGTATTCCATTGCATATATGTATCACATCTTCTTTATCCATTCGTCTGTCAATGGGCATTTAGGTTGCTTCCATGACCTGGATATTGTAAATAGTGCTGCAATGAACATTGGGTGCATGTGTCCTTTTAATGATGGTCTTCTCTGGTTATATGCCCAGTAGTGGGATTGCTGTGTCATATGGCATTTCTCTTTTAATTGTTTAAAGAAACTCCGTACTCTTCATCTTAGCAGCAGTATTAATTTACAGTCCCACCAACAGTGCAAGAGGGTCCCCTATTCGGCACACCCTCTGCAACATTTATTGTTTGTAGATTATTGGATGGTGGCCCTTCTGAATGGGGTGACCTGATACCTCTTTGTAATTTTGATTTGCATTTTTCTAATGACTAGTGATGTTGAGCATTTTTTCATGCGTTTGTTGGCTCTCTGTATATCATCTTTGGAGTAATGTCTACTTAGTCTTCTGCCAATTTCTGTATTGGTTCTTTGTTTTATATTGATATTGAGCTGCCTGAATGTAAACTTTTTAAATTAATCATGTTTCACTTTGCTTCAACTGGAAAGGTCTTCGCAGATTATGTCTAAGTTTTCCATTTTTATTTTCCTTTCCATTTCTCTAGGAGGTGGGTCACAAAGTTCTTGCTGTGATTTATGTCATAGAGTGTTCTCCTTATGTTTTCCTTTAAGAGTTTTATAGTGTATGCCCATAGACTTCAGGCTTTAATCCATTTTGAGTTTAATTTTCTGTATGGTGTCAAGGAATGTTCTAATTTCATTGTTTTCAATGTAGCAGTCCACTTTTCCCAGCACCACTTACTTAAGAGGCTGTCTTTTCTCCATTGAGTATTCTTGTCTCCTTTAAAAAAGATAGGTAATCCTATGTGTGTGGGCTTATCTCTGCCTTTTTATCCTGGTCCATTGATCAACATTTCGGTTTTTTTCACAGTACGATACTGTCTTGACTACTGTAGCTTTGTGATACAGTCTGACATCAGGAAAAGTGATACCTCCAGCTCCGTTTTGCTTTCTGAGGATTACTTTTGGCTGTTCAGGGTATTTTGTGTTTTCATACAAATTGTGAAAGTTTTTGTTCTAGTTTGGTGAAAAATGCCGTTGGTTGTATGACAAAGATTGCATTGAATCTCTGGATTCCTTTAGGTACTATAGTCATTTTCACCATTTTCATCTCCCAAGCCAAGTATATGGTATGTCTCTCCATCTGTTTGTATCATCTTTATTTTCTTTTTATCAGTGCCTTATAGTTATCTGCGCACAGGTCCTTTCTCTCCTTAGGTACGTTTATTCCTAGGTATTTTATTCATTTTGTTTGCGTGGTAAAATTCAATGTTTCCTTAATTACTCTATTAGATTTTTCTTCGGTAGTGCATAGGAAAGCAAGAGATTTCTGTGCATTAATTTTTATCCTGCTACTTTACGGGATTCATTGATTAGCTCTAGTAGTTTTATGGTAGCATCTTTAGGATTCTCGACGTGTAGCATCATGTCACCTGCAAACAGTGACAGTTTTATTTCTTCTTTTCTGATTTCGATTCATTTATTTCTTTTTCTTCTCTGACCACTGTGCGTAAAACTTCCAAAACTCTGTGGAATAATAGCGATGAGAGTGGGCAACCTTGTCTTGGTTCATGACCTTAGGGGAAATATTTTCAGTTTCTCATGATAAACCAAGATGGTGGCTGTGGGTTTGTCATATATGGCCTTTATTATGTGGAGGTTTGTTCCGTCTATGCCTACTTTCTGGAAAGTTTGCAGCATAAATGAGTGTTGACTATTTTGTTTAATATAAATTTATGTATATATTGATGTATTTATTTATTTATAGCCGTGTTCGGTCTTCGTGTCTGTTTGCAGGCTTTCTTTGTTGCTGCGAGCGGGGGCACTCTTCGTTGCAGTGCACGGGCTCTAGGTGCGTGGGATTCATTTCTTGTGGCACGCAGCCTCAGTACTTGTGTCTCACAGACTCTAGAGCGCAGGATTAGTAATTGTGGTGCATGGGCTTAGCTGCTCCATGGCATGTGGGATCGTCCCAGTCCACGGTTTGAACCCATACCCCTCGCATCGTCAGGCAGACTCTCAAACACTGCGCCACCTGGGAAGTCCTGGGTGTGGACTTTTGTGGAAAGCTTTTTCTGCATCTATTGAGATGATCACATGGTTGGTATACCTCCATTTATTTATTTATTTTTCGATAGGTGGGCATTATCTACGTTGAAACATAATTCTTGCAAAATGTAATTCTGTATTTATTGTTTTTTTTAACTTAATTTAATTTATTTCTTTTAGACAGCAGGTGCTTTTTAGTCACCAATTTTATACACATCAGTGTATACTTGTCAATCCCTATCTCCCAATTCATCACAGCACCACCCCAAACCCTCCATCGCTTTCCCCCCTCGGTGTCCACATGTTTGTTCTCTATGTCTGTGTCTCAATTGCTGCCCTGCAAACCGCTTCATCTGTACCATTTTTCTAGGTTCCACATATATGCGTTAATATAGAATATTTGTTCTTCTCTTTCTGACTTCCTTCACTCTATGCCAGTCTCTAAATCCAACCGCGTCTCAACAAATGACCTGATTTCTTTCCTTTTTATGGCTGAATAGTATTCCATTGCATATATGTATCACATCTTCTTTATCCATTCGTCTATCAATGGGCATTTAGGTTGCTTCCATGACCTGGATATTGTAAATAGTGCTGCAATGAACAGTGGGTGCATGTGTCCTTTTAATGATGGTCTTCTCTGGTTATATGCCCAGTAGTGGGATTGCTGTGTCATATGGCATTTCTCTTTTAATTGTTTAAAGAAACTCCGTACTCTTCATCTTAGCAGCAGTATTAATTTACAGTCCCACCAACAGTGCAAGAGGGTCCACTATTCGGCACACCCTCTGCAACATTTATTGTTTGTAGATTATTGGATGGTGGCCCTTCTGAATGGGGTGAGCTGATACCTTTTGTAATTTTGATTTGCATTTTTCTAATGACTAGTGATGTTGAGCATTCTTTCATGCGTTTGTTGGCTCTCTGTATATCATCTTTGGAGTAATGTCTACTTAGTCTTCTGCCAATTTCTGTATTGGTTCTTTGTTTTATATTGATATTGAGCTGCCTGAATGTAAACTTTTTAAATTAATCATGTTTCACTTTGCTTCAACTGGAAAGGTCTTCGCAGATTATGTCTAAGTTTTCCATTTTTATTTTCCTTTCCATTTCTCTAGGAGGTGGGTCACAAAGTTCTTGCTGTGATTTATGTCATAGAGTGTTCTCCTTATGTTTTCCTTTAAGAGTTTTATAGTGTATGCCCATAGACTTCAGGCTTTAATCCATTTTGAGTTTAATTTTTTGTATGGTGTCAAGGAATGTTCTAATTTCATTGTTTTCAATGTAGCAGTCCACTTTTCCCAGCACCACTTACTTAAGAGGCTGTCTTTTCTCCATTGAGTATTCTTGTCTCCTTTAAAAAAGATAGGTAATCCTATGTGTGTGGGCTTATCTCTGCCTTTTTATCCTGGTCCATTGATCAACATTTCGGTTTTTTTCACAGTACGATACTGTCTTGACTACTGTAGCTTTGTGATACAGTCTGACATCAGGAAAAGTGATACCTCCAGCTCCGTTTTGCTTTCTGAGGATTACTTTTGGCTGTTCAGGGTATTTTGTGTTTTCATACAAATTGTGAAAGTTTTTGTTCTAGTTTGGTGAAAAATGCCGTTGGTTGTATGACAAAGATTGCATTGAATCTCTGGATTCCTTTAGGTACTATAGTCATTTTCACCATTTTCATCTCCCAAGCCAAGTATATGGTATGTCTCTCCATCTGTTTGTATCATCTTTATTTTCTTTTTATCAGTGCCTTATAGTTATCTGCGCACAGGTCCTTTCTCTCCTTAGGTACGTTTATTCCTAGGTATTTTATTCATTTTGTTTGCGTGGTAAAATTCAATGTTTCCTTAATTACTCTATTAGATTTTTCTTCGGTAGTGCATAGGAAAGCAAGAGATTTCTGTGCATTAATTTTTATCCTGCTACTTTACGGGATTCATTAATTAGCTCTAGTCGTTTTTTGGTAGCATCTTTAGGATTCTCGATGTGTAGCATCATGTCATCTGCAAACAGTGACAGTTTTATTTCTTCTTTTCTGATTTCGATTCATTTATTTCTTTTTCTTCTCTGACCACAGTGGGTAAAACTTCCAAAACTCTGTGGAATAATAGCGATGAGACTGGGCAACCTTGTCTTGTTCATGACCTTAGGGGAAATATTTTCAGTTTCTCATGATAAACCAAGATGGTGGCTGTGGGTTTGTCATATATGGCCTTTATTATGTGGAGGTTTGTTCCGTCTATGCCTACTTTCTGGAAAGTTTGCAGCATAAATGAGTGTTGACTATTTTGTTTAACATAAATTTATGTATATATTGATGTATTTATTTATTTATGGCCGTGTTCGGTCTTCGTGTCTGTTTGCAGGCTTTCTTTGTTGCTGCGAGCGGGGGCACTCTTCGTTGCAGTGCACGGGCTCTAGGTGCGTGGGATTCATTTCTTGTGGCACGCAGCCTCAGTACTTGTGTCTCACAGACTCTAGAGCACAGGCGCTGTAGTTGTGGTGCATGGGCTTAGCTGCTCCATGGCATTTGGGATCGTCCCAGTCCACGGTTTGAACCCATACCCCTCGCATCGTCAGGCAGACTCTCAAACACTGCGCCACCTGGGAAGTTCTGGGTGTGGACTTTTGTGGAAAGCTTTTTCTGCATCTATTGAGATGATCACATGATTGGTATACCTCCATTTATTTATTTATTTTTCGATAGGTGGGCATTATCTACGTTGAAACATAATTGTTGCAAAATGTAATTCTGTATTTATTGTTTTTTTAACTTAATTTAATTTATTTCTTTTAGACAGCAGGTGCTTTTTAGTCACCAATTTTATACACATCAGTGTATACTTGTCAATCCCTATCTCCCAATTCATCACAGCACCACCCCAAACCCTCCATCGCTTTCCCCCCTCGGTGTCCACATGTTTGTTCTCTATGTCTGTGTCTCAATTGCTGCCCTGCAAACCGCTTCATCTGTACCATTTTTCTAGGTTCCACATATATGCGTTAATATAGAATATTTGTTCTTCTCTTTCTGACTTCCTTCACTCTATGCCAGTCTCTAAATCCAACCGCGTCTCAACAAATGACCTGATTTCTTTCCTTTTTATGGCTGAATAGTATTCCATTGCATATATGTATCACATCTTCTTTATCCATTCGTCTGTCAATGGGCATTTAGGTTGCTTCCATGACCTGGATATTGTAAATAGTGCTGCAATGAACATTGGGTGCATGTGTCCTTTTAATGATGGTCTTCTCTGGTTATATGCCCAGTAGTGGGATTGCTGTGTCATATGGCATTTCTCTTTTAATTGTTTAAAGAAACTCCGTACTCTTCATCTTAGCAGCAGTATTAATTTACAGTCCCACCAACAGTGCAAGAGGGTCCCCTATTCGGCACACCCTCTGCAACATTTATTGTTTGTAGATTATTGGATGGTGGCCCTTCTGAATGGGGTGACCTGATACCTCTTTGTAATTTTGATTTGCATTTTTCTAATGACTAGTGATGTTGAGCATTTTTTCATGCGTTTGTTGGCTCTCTGTATATCATCTTTGGAGTAATGTCTACTTAGTCTTCTGCCAATTTCTGTATTGGTTCTTTGTTTTATATTGATATTGAGCTGCCTGAATGTAAACTTTTTAAATTAATCATGTTTCACTTTGCTTCAACTGGAAAGGTCTTCGCAGATTATGTCTAAGTTTTCCATTTTTATTTTCCTTTCCATTTCTCTAGGAGGTGGGTCACAAAGTTCTTGCTGTGATTTATGTCATAGAGTGTTCTCCTTATGTTTTCCTTTAAGAGTTTTATAGTGTATGCCCATAGACTTCAGGCTTTAATCCATTTTGAGTTTAATTTTCTGTATGGTGTCAAGGAATGTTCTAATTTCATTGTTTTCAATGTAGCAGTCCACTTTTCCCAGCACCACTTACTTAAGAGGCTGTCTTTTCTCCATTGAGTATTCTTGTCTCCTTTAAAAAAGATAGGTAATCCTATGTGTGTGGGCTTATCTCTGCCTTTTTATCCTGGTCCATTGATCAACATTTCGGTTTTTTTCACAGTACGATACTGTCTTGACTACTGTAGCTTTGTGATACAGTCTGACATCAGGAAAAGTGATACCTCCAGCTCCGTTTTGCTTTCTGAGGATTACTTTTGGCTGTTCAGGGTATTTTGTGTTTTCATACAAATTGTGAAAGTTTTTGTTCTAGTTTGGTGAAAAATGCCGTTGGTTGTATGACAAAGATTGCATTGAATCTCTGGATTCCTTTAGGTACTATAGTCATTTTCACCATTTTCATCTCCCAAGCCAAGTATATGGTATGTCTCTCCATCTGTTTGTATCATCTTTATTTTCTTTTTATCAGTGCCTTATAGTTATCTGCGCACAGGTCCTTTCTCTCCTTAGGTACGTTTATTCCTAGGTATTTTATTCATTTTGTTTGCGTGGTAAAATTCAATGTTTCCTTAATTACTCTATTAGATTTTTCTTCGGTAGTGCATAGGAAAGCAAGAGATTTCTGTGCATTAATTTTTATCCTGCTACTTTACGGGATTCATTGATTAGCTCTAGTAGTTTTATGGTAGCATCTTTAGGATTCTCGACGTGTAGCATCATGTCACCTGCAAACAGTGACAGTTTTATTTCTTCTTTTCTGATTTCGATTCATTTATTTCTTTTTCTTCTCTGACCACTGTGCGTAAAACTTCCAAAACTCTGTGGAATAATAGCGATGAGAGTGGGCAACCTTGTCTTGGTTCATGACCTTAGGGGAAATATTTTCAGTTTCTCATGATAAACCAAGATGGTGGCTGTGGGTTTGTCATATATGGCCTTTATTATGTGGAGGTTTGTTCCGTCTATGCCTACTTTCTGGAAAGTTTGCAGCATAAATGAGTGTTGACTATTTTGTTTAATATAAATTTATGTATATATTGATGTATTTATTTATTTATAGCCGTGTTCGGTCTTCGTGTCTGTTTGCAGGCTTTCTTTGTTGCTGCGAGCGGGGGCACTCTTCGTTGCAGTGCACGGGCTCTAGGTGCGTGGGATTCATTTCTTGTGGCACGCAGCCTCAGTACTTGTGTCTCACAGACTCTAGAGCGCAGGATCAGTAATTGTGGTGCATGGGCTTAGCTGCTCCATGGCATTTGGGATCGTCCCAGTCCACGGTTTGAACCCATACCCCTCGCATCGTCAGGCAGACTCTCAAACACTGCGCCACCTGGGAAGTCCTGGGTGTGGACTTTTGTGGAAAGCTTTTTCTGCATCTATTGAGATGATCACATGGTTGGTATACCTCCATTTATTTATTTATTTTTCGATAGGTGGGCATTATCTACGTTGAAACATAATTCTTGCAAAATGTAATTCTGTATTTATTGTTTTTTTAACTTAATTTAATTTATTTCTTTTAGACAGCAGGTGCTTTTTAGTCACCAATTTTATACACATCAGTGTATACTTGTCAATCCCTATCTCCCAATTCATCACAGCACCACCCCAAACCCTCCATCGCTTTCCCCCCTCGGTGTCCACATATTTGTTCTCTATGTCTGTGTCTCAATTGCTGCCCTGCAAACCGCTTCATCTGTACCATTTTTCTAGGTTCCACATATATGCGTTAATATAGAATATTTGTTCTTCTCTTTCTGACTTCCTTCACTCTATGCCAGTCTCTAAATCCAACCGCGTCTCAACAAATGACCTGATTTCTTTCCTTTTTATGGCTGAATAGTATTCCATTGCATATATGTATCACATCTTCTTTATCCATTCGTCTATCAATGGGCATTTAGGTTGCTTCCATGACCTGGATATTGTAAATAGTGCTGCAATGAACAGTGGGTGCATGTGTCCTTTTAATGATGGTCTTCTCTGGTTATATGCCCAGTAGTGGGATTGCTGTGTCATATGGCATTTCTCTTTTAATTGTTTAAAGAAACTCCGTACTCTTCATCTTAGCAGCAGTATTAATTTACAGTCCCACCAACAGTGCAAGAGGGTCCACTATTCGGCACACCCTCTGCAACATTTATTGTTTGTAGATTATTGGATGGTGGCCCTTCTGAATGGGGTGAGCTGATACCTTTTGTAATTTTGATTTGCATTTTTCTAATGACTAGTGATGTTGAGCATTCTTTCATGCGTTTGTTGGCTCTCTGTATATCATCTTTGGAGTAATGTCTACTTAGTCTTCTGCCAATTTCTGTATTGGTTCTTTGTTTTATATTGATATTGAGCTGCCTGAATGTAAACTTTTTAAATTAATCATGTTTCACTTTGCTTCAACTGGAAAGGTCTTCGCAGATTATGTCTAAGTTTTCCATTTTTATTTTCCTTTCCATTTCTCTAGGAGGTGGGTCACAAAGTTCTTGCTGTGATTTATGTCATAGAGTGTTCTCCTTATGTTTTCCTTTAAGAGTTTTATAGTGTATGCCCATAGACTTCAGGCTTTAATCCATTTTGAGTTTAATTTTCTGTATGGTGTCAAGGAATGTTCTAATTTCATTGTTTTCAATGTAGCAGTCCACTTTTCCCAGCACCACTTACTTAAGAGGCTGTCTTTTCTCCATTGAGTATTCTTGTCTCCTTTAAAAAAGATAGGTAATCCTATGTGTGTGGGCTTATCTCTGCCTTTTTATCCTGGTCCATTGATCAACATTTCGGTTTTTTTCACAGTACGATACTGTCTTGACTACTGTAGCTTTGTGATACAGTCTGACATCAGGAAAAGTGATACCTCCAGCTCCGTTTTGCTTTCTGAGGATTACTTTTGGCTGTTCAGGGTATTTTGTGTTTTCATACAAATTGTGAAAGTTTTTGTTCTAGTTTGGTGAAAAATGCCGTTGGTTGTATGACAAAGATTGCATTGAATCTCTGGATTCCTTTAGGTACTATAGTCATTTTCACCATTTTCATCTCCCAAGCCAAGTATATGGTATGTCTCTCCATCTGTTTGTATCATCTTTATTTTCTTTTTATCAGTGCCTTATAGTTATCTGCGCACAGGTCCTTTCTCTCCTTAGGTACGTTTATTCCTAGGTATTTTATTCATTTTGTTTGCGTGGTAAAATTCAATGTTTCCTTAATTACTCTATTAGATTTTTCTTCGGTAGTGCATAGGAAAGCAAGAGATTTCTGTGCATTAATTTTTATCCTGCTACTTTACGGGATTCATTAATTAGCTCTAGTCGTTTTTTGGTAGCATCTTTAGGATTCTCGATGTGTAGCATCATGTCATCTGCAAACAGTGACAGTTTTATTTCTTCTTTTCTGATTTCGATTCATTTATTTCTTTTTCTTCTCTGACCACAGTGGGTAAAACTTCCAAAACTCTGTGGAATAATAGCGATGAGACTGGGCAACCTTGTCTTGTTCATGACCTTAGGGGAAATATTTTCAGTTTCTCATGATAAACCAAGATGGTGGCTGTGGGTTTGTCATATATGGCCTTTATTATGTGGAGGTTTGTTCCGTCTATGCCTACTTTCTGGAAAGTTTGCAGCATAAATGAGTGTTGACTATTTTGTTTAACATAAATTTATGTATATATTGATGTATTTATTTATTTATGGCCGTGTTCGGTCTTCGTGTCTGTTTGCAGGCTTTCTTTGTTGCTGCGAGCGGGGGCACTCTTCGTTGCAGTGCACGGGCTCTAGGTGCGTGGGATTCATTTCTTGTGGCACGCAGCCTCAGTACTTGTGTCTCACAGACTCTAGAGCACAGGCGCTGTAGTTGTGGTGCATGGGCTTAGCTGCTCCATGGCATTTGGGATCGTCCCAGTCCACGGTTTGAACCCATACCCCTCGCATCGTCAGGCAGACTCTCAAACACTGCGCCACCTGGGAAGTTCTGGGTGTGGACTTTTGTGGAAAGCTTTTTCTGCATCTATTGAGATGATCACATGATTGGTATACCTCCATTTATTTATTTATTTTTCGATAGGTGGGCATTATCTACGTTGAAACATAATTGTTGCAAAATGTAATTCTGTATTTATTGTTTTTTTAACTTAATTTAATTTATTTCTTTTAGACAGCAGGTGCTTTTTAGTCACCAATTTTATACACATCAGTGTATACTTGTCAATCCCTATCTCCCAATTCATCACAGCACCACCCCAAACCCTCCATCGCTTTCCCCCCTCGGTGTCCACATGTTTGTTCTCTATGTCTGTGTCTCAATTGCTGCCCTGCAAACCGCTTCATCTGTACCATTTTTCTAGGTTCCACATATATGCGTTAATATAGAATATTTGTTCTTCTCTTTCTGACTTCCTTCACTCTATGCCAGTCTCTAAATCCAACCGCGTCTCAACAAATGACCTGATTTCTTTCCTTTTTATGGCTGAATAGTATTCCATTGCATATATGTATCACATCTTCTTTATCCATTCGTCTGTCAATGGGCATTTAGGTTGCTTCCATGACCTGGATATTGTAAATAGTGCTGCAATGAACATTGGGTGCATGTGTCCTTTTAATGATGGTCTTCTCTGGTTATATGCCCAGTAGTGGGATTGCTGTGTCATATGGCATTTCTCTTTTAATTGTTTAAAGAAACTCCGTACTCTTCATCTTAGCAGCAGTATTAATTTACAGTCCCACCAACAGTGCAAGAGGGTCCCCTATTCGGCACACCCTCTGCAACATTTATTGTTTGTAGATTATTGGATGGTGGCCCTTCTGAATGGGGTGACCTGATACCTCTTTGTAATTTTGATTTGCATTTTTCTAATGACTAGTGATGTTGAGCATTTTTTCATGCGTTTGTTGGCTCTCTGTATATCATCTTTGGAGTAATGTCTACTTAGTCTTCTGCCAATTTCTGTATTGGTTCTTTGTTTTATATTGATATTGAGCTGCCTGAATGTAAACTTTTTAAATTAATCATGTTTCACTTTGCTTCAACTGGAAAGGTCTTCGCAGATTATGTCTAAGTTTTCCATTTTTATTTTCCTTTCCATTTCTCTAGGAGGTGGGTCACAAAGTTCTTGCTGTGATTTATGTCATAGAGTGTTCTCCTTATGTTTTCCTTTAAGAGTTTTATAGTGTATGCCCATAGACTTCAGGCTTTAATCCATTTTGAGTTTAATTTTCTGTATGGTGTCAAGGAATGTTCTAATTTCATTGTTTTCAATGTAGCAGTCCACTTTTCCCAGCACCACTTACTTAAGAGGCTGTCTTTTCTCCATTGAGTATTCTTGTCTCCTTTAAAAAAGATAGGTAATCCTATGTGTGTGGGCTTATCTCTGCCTTTTTATCCTGGTCCATTGATCAACATTTCGGTTTTTTTCACAGTACGATACTGTCTTGACTACTGTAGCTTTGTGATACAGTCTGACATCAGGAAAAGTGATACCTCCAGCTCCGTTTTGCTTTCTGAGGATTACTTTTGGCTGTTCAGGGTATTTTGTGTTTTCATACAAATTGTGAAAGTTTTTGTTCTAGTTTGGTGAAAAATGCCGTTGGTTGTATGACAAAGATTGCATTGAATCTCTGGATTCCTTTAGGTACTATAGTCATTTTCACCATTTTCATCTCCCAAGCCAAGTATATGGTATGTCTCTCCATCTGTTTGTATCATCTTTATTTTCTTTTTATCAGTGCCTTATAGTTATCTGCGCACAGGTCCTTTCTCTCCTTAGGTACGTTTATTCCTAGGTATTTTATTCATTTTGTTTGCGTGGTAAAATTCAATGTTTCCTTAATTACTCTATTAGATTTTTCTTCGGTAGTGCATAGGAAAGCAAGAGATTTCTGTGCATTAATTTTTATCCTGCTACTTTACGGGATTCATTGATTAGCTCTAGTAGTTTTATGGTAGCATCTTTAGGATTCTCGACGTGTAGCATCATGTCACCTGCAAACAGTGACAGTTTTATTTCTTCTTTTCTGATTTCGATTCATTTATTTCTTTTTCTTCTCTGACCACTGTGCGTAAAACTTCCAAAACTCTGTGGAATAATAGCGATGAGAGTGGGCAACCTTGTCTTGGTTCATGACCTTAGGGGAAATATTTTCAGTTTCTCATGATAAACCAAGATGGTGGCTGTGGGTTTGTCATATATGGCCTTTATTATGTGGAGGTTTGTTCCGTCTATGCCTACTTTCTGGAAAGTTTGCAGCATAAATGAGTGTTGACTATTTTGTTTAATATAAATTTATGTATATATTGATGTATTTATTTATTTATAGCCGTGTTCGGTCTTCGTGTCTGTTTGCAGACTTTCTTTGTTGCTGCGAGCGGGGGCACTCTTCGTTGCAGTGCACGGGCTCTAGGTGCGTGGGATTCATTTCTTGTGGCACGCAGCCTCAGTACTTGTGTCTCACAGACTCTAGAGCGCAGGATCAGTAATTGTGGTGCATGGGCTTAGCTGCTCCATGGCATTTGGGATCGTCCCAGTCCACGGTTTGAACCCATACCCCTCGCATCGTCAGGCAGACTCTCAAACACTGCGCCACCTGGGAAGTCCTGGGTGTGGACTTTTGTGGAAAGCTTTTTCTGCATCTATTGAGATGATCACATGGTTGGTATACCTCCATTTATTTATTTATTTTTCGATAGGTGGGCATTATCTACGTTGAAACATAATTCTTGCAAAATGTAATTCTGTATTTATTGTTTTTTTAACTTAATTTAATTTATTTCTTTTAGACAGCAGGTGCTTTTTAGTCACCAATTTTATACACATCAGTGTATACTTGTCAATCCCTATCTCCCAATTCATCACAGCACCACCCCAAACCCTCCATCGCTTTCCCCCCTCGGTGTCCACATGTTTGTTCTCTATGTCTGTGTCTCAATTGCTGCCCTGCAAACCGCTTCATCTGTACCATTTTTCTAGGTTCCACATATATGCGTTAATATAGAATATTTGTTCTTCTCTTTCTGACTTCCTTCACTCTATGCCAGTCTCTAAATCCAACCGCGTCTCAACAAATGACCTGATTTCTTTCCTTTTTATGGCTGAATAGTATTCCATTGCATATATGTATCACATCTTCTTTATCCATTCGTCTATCAATGGGCATTTAGGTTGCTTCCATGACCTGGATATTGTAAATAGTGCTGCAATGAACAGTGGGTGCATGTGTCCTTTTAATGATGGTCTTCTCTGGTTATATGCCCAGTAGTGGGATTGCTGTGTCATATGGCATTTCTCTTTTAATTGTTTAAAGAAACTCCGTACTCTTCATCTTAGCAGCAGTATTAATTTACAGTCCCACCAACAGTGCAAGAGGGTCCACTATTCGGCACACCCTCTGCACCATTTATTGTTTGTAGATTATTGGATGGTGGCCCTTCTGAATGGGGTGAGCTGATACCTTTTGTAATTTTGATTTGCATTTTTCTAATGACTAGTGATGTTGAGCATTCTTTCATGCGTTTGTTGGCTCTCTGTATATCATCTTTGGAGTAATGTCTACTTAGTCTTCTGCCAATTTCTGTATTGGTTCTTTGTTTTATATTGATATTGAGCTGCCTGAATGTAAACTTTTTAAATTAATCATGTTTCACTTTGCTTCAACTGGAAAGGTCTTCGCAGATTATGTCTAAGTTTTCCATTTTTATTTTCCTTTCCATTTCTCTAGGAGGTGGGTCACAAAGTTCTTGCTGTGATTTATGTCATAGAGTGTTCTCCTTATGTTTTCCTTTAAGAGTTTTATAGTGTATGCCCATAGACTTCAGGCTTTAATCCATTTTGAGTTTAATTTTCTGTATGGTGTCAAGGAATGTTCTAATTTCATTGTTTTCAATGTAGCAGTCCACTTTTCCCAGCACCACTTACTTAAGAGGCTGTCTTTTCTCCATTGAGTATTCTTGTCTCCTTTAAAAAAGATAGGTAATCCTATGTGTGTGGGCTTATCTCTGCCTTTTTATCCTGGTCCATTGATCAACATTTCGGTTTTTTTCACAGTACGATACTGTCTTGACTACTGTAGCTTTGTGATACAGTCTGACATCAGGAAAAGTGATACCTCCAGCTCCGTTTTGCTTTCTGAGGATTACTTTTGGCTGTTCAGGGTATTTTGTGTTTTCATACAAATTGTGAAAGTTTTTGTTCTAGTTTGGTGAAAAATGCCGTTGGTTGTATGACAAAGATTGCATTGAATCTGTGGATTCCTTTAGGTAGTATAGTCATTTTCACCATTTTCATTCTCCCAAGCCAAGTATATGGTATGTCTCTCCATCTGTTTGTATCGTCTTTATTTTTTTTTTATCTGTGTCTTATAGTTATCTGCGCACAGGTCCTTTGTCTCCGTAGGTACGTTTATTCCTAGGTATTTTATTCATTTTGTTGCAGTGGTAAATCTCAATGTTTCCTTAAATTCTCTTTTAGATTTTTCTTCGGTAGTGCCTAGGAAAGCAAGAGATTTCTGTGCATTAATTTTTATCCTGCTACTTTACGGGATTCATTGATTAGCTCTAGTCGTTTTATGGTAGCATCTTTAGGATTCTCGATGTGTAGCATCATGTCATCTGCAAACAGTGACAGTTTTATTTCTTCTTTTCTGATTTCGATTCATTTATTTCTTTTTCTTCTCTGACCACTGTGGGTAAAACTTCCAAAACTCTGTGGAATAATAGCGATGAGACTGGGCAACCTTGTCTTGTTCATGACCTTAGGGGAAATATTTTCAGTTTCTCATGATAAACCAAGATGGTGGCTGTGGGTTTGTCATATATGGCCTTTATTATGTTGAGGTTTGTTCCGTCTATGCCTACTTTCTGGAAAGTTTGCAGCATAAATGAGTGTTGACTATTTTGTTTAATATAAATTTATGTGTATATTGATGTATTTATTTATTTATGGCCGTGTTCGGTCTTCGTGTCTGTTTGCAGGCTTTCTTTGTTGCTGCGAGCGGGGGCACTCTTCGTTGCAGTGCACGGGCTCTAGGTGCGTGGGATTCATTTCTTGTGGCACGCAGCCTCAGTACTTGTGTCTCACAGACTCTAGAGCACAGGCGCAGTAGTTGTGGTGCATTGGCTTAGCCGCTCCATGGCATTTGGGATCGTCCCAGTCCACGGTTTGAACCCATACCCCTCGCATCGTCAGGCAGACTCTCAAACACTGCGCCACCTGGGAAGTCCTGGGTGTGGACTTTTGTGGAAAGCTTTTTCTGCATCTATTGAGATGATCACATGGTTGGTATCCCTCCATTTATTTATTTATTTTTCGATAGGTGGGCATTATCTACGTTGAAACATTATTGTTGCAAAATGTAATTCTGTATTTATTGTTTTTTTAACTTAATTTAATTTATTTCTTTTAGACAGCAGGTGCTTTTTAGTCACCAATTTTATACACATCAGTGTATACTTGTCAATCCGTATCTCCCAATTCATCACAGCACCACCCCAAACCCTCCATCGCTTTCCCCCCTCGGTGTCCACATGTTTGTTCTCTATGTCTGTGTCTCAATTGCTGCCCTGCAAACCGCTTCATCTGTACCATTTTTCTAGGTTCCACATATATGCGTTAATATAGAATATTTGTTCTTCTCTTTCTGACTTCCTTCACTCTATGCCAGTCTCTAAATCCAACCGCGTCTCAACAAATGACCTGATTTCTTTCCTTTTTATGGCTGAATAGTATTCCATTGCATATATGTATCACATCTTCTTTATCCATTCTTCTGTCAATGGGCATTTAGGTTGCTTCCATGACCTGGATATTGTAAATAGTGCTGCAATGAACATTGGGTGCATGTGTCCTTTTAATGATGGTCTTCTCTGGTTATATGCCCAGTAGTGGGATTGCTGTGTCATATGGCATTTCTCTTTTAATTGTTTAAAGAAACTCCGTACTCTTCATCTTAGCAGCAGTATTAATTTACAGTCCCACCAACAGTGCAAGAGGGTCCCCTATTCGGCACACCCTCTGCAACATTTATTGTTTGTAGATTATTGGATGGTGGCCCTTCTGAATGGGGTGACCTGATACCTCTTTGTAATTTTGATTTGCATTTTTCTAATGACTAGTGATGTTGAGCATTTTTTCATGCGTTTGTTGGCTCTCTGTATATCATCTTTGGAGTAATGTCTACTTAGTCTTCCGCCAATTTTTGTGTTGGTTCTTTGTTTTTTATTGATATTGAGCTGCCTGAATGTAAACTTTTTAAATTAATCATGTTTCACTTTCTTCAACTGGAAAGGTCTTCGCAGATTATGTCTAAGTTTTCCATTTTTATTTTCCTTTCCATTTCTCTAGGAGGTGGGTCAAAAAGTTCTTGCTGTGATTTATGTCATAGAGTGTTCTCCCTATGTTTTCCTTTAAGAGTTTTATAGTGTATGCCCATAGACTTCAGGCTTTAATCCATTTTGAGTTTAATTTTCTGTATGGTGTCAAGGAGTGTTCTAATTTCATTGTTTTCCATGTAGCTGTCCACTTTTCCCAGCACCACTTACTTAAGAGGCTGTCTTTTCTCCATTGAGTATTTTTGTCTCCTTTAAAAAAGATAGGTAATCCTATGTGTGTGGGCTTATCTCTGCCTTTTTATCCTGTTCCATTGATCAACATTTCGGTTTTTTTCACAGTACGATACTGTCTTGACTACTGTAGCTTTGTGACACAGTCTGACATCAGGAAAAGTGATTCCTCCAGCTCCATTTTGCTTTCTGAGGATTACTTTTGGCTGTTCAGGGTATTTTGTGTTTTCATACAAACTGTGAAAGTTTTTGTTCTAGTTTGGTGAAAAATGCCGTTGGTTGTATGACAAAGATTGCATTGAATCTGTGGATTCCTTTAGGTAGTATAGTCATTTTCACCATTTTCATCTCCCAAGCCAAGTATATGGTATGTCTCTCCATCTGTTTGTATCATCTTTATTTTCTTTTTATCAGTGCCTTATAGTTATCTGCGCACAGGTCCTTTCTCTCCTTAGGTACGTTTATTCCTAGGTATTCTATTCATTTTGTTTGCGTGGTAAAATTCAATGTTTCCTTAAATTCTCTTTTAGATTTTTCTTCGGTAGTGCATAGGAAAGCAAGAGATTTCTGTGCATTAATTTTTATCCTGCTACTTTACGGGATTCATTGATTAGCTCTAGTAGTTTTATGGTAGCATCTTTAGGATTCTCGACGTGTAGCATCATGTCACCTGCAAACAGTGACAGTTTTATTTCTTCTTTTCTGATTTCGATTCATTTATTTCTTTTTCTTCTCTGACCACTGTGCGTAAAACTTCCAAAACTCTGTGGAATAATAGCGATGAGAGTGGGCAACCTTGTCTTGGTTCATGACCTTAGGGGAAATATTTTCAGTTTCTCATGATAAACCAAGATGGTGGCTGTGGGTTTGTCATATATGGCCTTTATTATGTGGAGGTTTGTTCCGTCTATGCCTACTTTCTGGAAAGTTTGCAGCATAAATGAGTGTTGACTATTTTGTTTAATATAAATTTATGTATATATTGATGTATTTATTTATTTATAGCCGTGTTCGGTCTTCGTGTCTGTTTGCAGGCTTTCTTTGTTGCTGCGAGCGGGGGCACTCTTCGTTGCAGTGCACGGGCTCTAGGTGCGTGGGATTCATTTCTTGTGGCACGCAGCCTCAGTACTTGTGTCTCACAGACTCTAGAGCGCAGGATCAGTAATTGTGGTGCATGGGCTTAGCTGCTCCATGGCATTTGGGATCGTCCCAGTCCACGGTTTGAACCCATACCCCTCACATCGTCAGGCAGACTCTCAAACACTGCGCCACCTGGGAAGTCCTGGGTGTGGACTTTTGTGGAAAGCTTTTTCTGCATCTATTGAGATGATCACATGGTTGGTATACCTCCATTTATTTATTTATTTTTCGATAGGTGGGCATTATCTACGTTGAAACATAATTCTTGCAAAATGTAATTCTGTATTTATTGTTTTTTTAACTTAATTTAATTTATTTCTTTTAGACAGCAGGTGCTTTTTAGTCACCAATTTTATACACATCAGTGTATACTTGTCAATCCCTATCTCCCAATTCATCACAGCACCACCCCAAACCCTCCATCGCTTTCCCCCCTCGGTGTCCACATGTTTGTTCTCTATGTCTGTGTCTCAATTGCTGCCCTGCAAACCGCTTCATCTGTACCATTTTTCTAGGTTCCACATATATGCGTTAATATAGAATATTTGTTCTTCTCTTTCTGACTTCCTTCACTCTATGCCAGTCTCTAAATCCAACCGCGTCTCAACAAATGACCTGATTTCTTTCCTTTTTATGGCTGAATAGTATTCCATTGCATATATGTATCACATCTTCTTTATCCATTCGTCTATCAATGGGCATTTAGGTTGCTTCCATGACCTGGATATTGTAAATAGTGCTGCAATGAACAGTGGGTGCATGTGTCCTTTTAATGATGGTCTTCTCTGGTTATATGCCCAGTAGTGGGATTGCTGTGTCATATGGCATTTCTCTTTTAATTGTTTAAAGAAACTCCGTACTCTTCATCTTAGCAGCAGTATTAATTTACAGTCCCACCAACAGTGCAAGAGGGTCCACTATTCGGCACACCCTCTGCAACATTTATTGTTTGTAGATTATTGGATGGTGGCCCTTCTGAATGGGGTGAGCTGATACCTTTTGTAATTTTGATTTGCATTTTTCTAATGACTAGTGATGTTGAGCATTCTTTCATGCGTTTGTTGGCTCTCTGTATATCATCTTTGGAGTAATGTCTACTTAGTCTTCTGCCAATTTCTGTATTGGTTCTTTGTTTTATATTGATATTGAGCTGCCTGAATGTAAACTTTTTAAATTAATCATGTTTCACTTTGCTTCAACTGGAAAGGTCTTCGCAGATTATGTCTAAGTTTTCCATTTTTATTTTCCTTTCCATTTCTCTAGGAGGTGGGTCACAAAGTTCTTGCTGTGATTTATGTCATAGAGTGTTCTCCTTATGTTTTCCTTTAAGAGTTTTATAGTGTATGCCCATAGACTTCAGGCTTTAATCCATTTTGAGTTTAATTTTCTGTATGGTGTCAAGGAATGTTCTAATTTCATTGTTTTCAATGTAGCAGTCCACTTTTCCCAGCACCACTTACTTAAGAGGCTGTCTTTTCTCCATTGAGTATTCTTGTCTCCTTTAAAAAAGATAGGTAATCCTATGTGTGTGGGCTTATCTCTGCCTTTTTATCCTGGTCCATTGATCAACATTTCGGTTTTTTTCACAGTACGATACTGTCTTGACTACTGTAGCTTTGTGATACAGTCTGACATCAGGAAAAGTGATACCTCCAGCTCCGTTTTGCTTTCTGAGGATTACTTTTGGCTGTTCAGGGTATTTTGTGTTTTCATACAAATTGTGAAAGTTTTTGTTCTAGTTTGGTGAAAAATGCCGTTGGTTGTATGACAAAGATTGCATTGAATCTGTGGATTCCTTTAGGTACTATAGTCATTTTCACCATTTTCATCTCCCAAGCCAAGTATATGGTATGTCTCTCCATCTGTTTGTATCATCTTTATTTTCTTTTTATCAGTGCCTTATAGTTATCTGCGCACAGGTCCTTTCTCTCCTTAGGTACGTTTATTCCTAGGTATTTTATTCATTTTGTTTGCGTGGTAAAATTCAATGTTTCCTTAATTACTCTATTAGATTTTTCTTCGGTAGTGCATAGGAAAGCAAGAGATTTCTGTGCATTAATTTTTATCCTGCTACTTTACGGGATTCATTGATTAGCTCTAGTAGTTTTATGGTAGCATCTTTAGGATTCTCGACGTGTAGCATCATGTCACCTGCAAACAGTGACAGTTTTATTTCTTCTTTTCTGATTTCGATTCATTTATTTCTTTTTCTTCTCTGACCACTGTGCGTAAAACTTCCAAAACTCTGTGGAATAATAGCGATGAGAGTGGGCAACCTTGTCTTGGTTCATGACCTTAGGGGAAATATTTTCAGTTTCTCATGATAAACCAAGATGGTGGCTGTGGGTTTGTCATATATGGCCTTTATTATGTGGAGGTTTGTTCCGTCTATGCCTACTTTCTGGAAAGTTTGCAGCATAAATGAGTGTTGACTATTTTGTTTAATATAAATTTATGTATATATTGATGTATTTATTTATTTATAGCCGTGTTCGGTCTTCGTGTCTGTTTGCAGACTTTCTTTGTTGCTGCGAGCGGGGGCACTCTTCGTTGCAGTGCACGGGCTCTAGGTGCTTGGGATTCATTTCTTGTGGCACGCAGCCTCAGTACTTGTGTCTCACAGACTCTAGAGCGCAGGATCAGTAATTGTGGTGCATGGGCTTAGCTGCTCCATGGCATTTGGGATCGTCCCAGTCCACGGTTTGAACCCATACCCCTCGCATCGTCAGGCAGACTCTCAAACACTGCGCCACCTGGGAAGTCCTGGGTGTGGACTTTTGTGGAAAGCTTTTTCTGCATCTATTGAGATGATCACATGGTTGGTATACCTCCATTTATTTATTTATTTTTCGATAGGTGGGCATTATCTACGTTGAAACATAATTCTTGCAAAATGTAATTCTGTATTTATTGTTTTTTTAACTTAATTTAATTTATTTCTTTTAGACAGCAGGTGCTTTTTAGTCACCAATTTTATACACATCAGTGTATACTTGTCAATCCGTATCTCCCAATTCATCACAGCACCACCCCAAACCCTCCATCGCTTTCCCCCCTCGGTGTCCACATGTTTGTTCTCTATGTCTGTGTCTCAATTGCTGCCCTGCAAACCGCTTCATCTGTACCATTTTTCTAGGTTCCACATATATGCGTTAATATAGAATATTTGTTCTTCTCTTTCTGACTTCCTTCACTCTATGCCAGTCTCTAAATCCAACCGCATCTCAACAAATGACCTGATTTCTTTCCTTTTTATGGCTGAATAGTATTCCATTGCATATATGTATCACATCTTCTTTATCCATTCGTCTATCAATGGGCATTTAGGTTGCTTCCATGACCTGGATATTGTAAATAGTGCTGCAATGAACAGTGGGTGCATGTGTCCTTTTAATGATGGTCTTCTCTGGTTATATGCCCAGTAGTGGGATTGCTGTGTCATATGGCATTTCTCTTTTAATTGTTTAAAGAAACTCCGTACTCTTCATCTTAGCAGCAGTATTAATTTACAGTCCCACCAACAGTGCAAGAGGGTCCACTATTCGGCACACCCTCTGCAACATTTATTGTTTGTAGATTATTGGATGGTGGCCCTTCTGAATGGGGTGAGCTGATACCTTTTGTAATTTTGATTTGCATTTTTCTAATGACTAGTGATGTTGAGCATTCTTTCATGCGTTTGTTGGCTCTCTGTATATCATCTTTGGAGTAATGTCTACTTAGTCTTCTGCCAATTTCTGTATTGGTTCTTTGTTTTATATTGATATTGAGCTGCCTGAATGTAAACTTTTTAAATTAATCATGTTTCACTTTGCTTCAACTGGAAAGGTCTTCGCAGATTATGTCTAAGTTTTCCATTTTTATTTTCCTTTCCATTTCTCTAGGAGGTGGGTCACAAAGTTCTTGCTGTGATTTATGTCATAGAGTGTTCTCCTTATGTTTTCCTTTAAGAGTTTTATAGTGTATGCCCATAGACTTCAGGCTTTAATCCATTTTGAGTTTAATTTTCTGTATGGTGTCAAGGAATGTTCTAATTTCATTGTTTTCAATGTAGCAGTCCACTTTTAACAGCACCACTTACTTAAGAGGCTGTCTTTTCTCCATTGAGTATTCTTGTCTCCTTTAAAAAAGATAGGTAATCCTATGTGTGTGGGCTTATCTCTGCCTTTTTATCCTGGTCCATTGATCAACATTTCGGTTTTTTTCACAGTACGATACTGTCTTGACTACTGTAGCTTTGTGATACAGTCTGACATCAGGAAAAGTGATACCTCCAGCTCCGTTTTGCTTTCTGAGGATTACTTTTGGCTGTTCAGGGTATTTTGTGTTTTCATACAAATTGTGAAAGTTTTTGTTCTAGTTTGGTGAAAAATGCCGTTGGTTGTATGACAAAGATTGCATTGAATCTGTGGATTCCTTTAGGTACTATAGTCATTTTCACCATTTTCATCTCCCAAGCCAAGTATATGGTATGTCTCTCCATCTGTTTGTATCATCTTTATTTTCTTTTTATCAGTGCCTTATAGTTATCTGCGCACAGGTCCTTTCTCTCCTTAGGTACGTTTATTCCTAGGTATTTTATTCATTTTGTTTGCGTGGTAAAATTCAATGTTTCCTTAATTACTCTATTAGATTTTTCTTCGGTAGTGCATAGGAAAGCAAGAGATTTCTGTGCATTAATTTTTATCCTGCTACTTTACGGGATTCATTAATTAGCTCTAGTCGTTTTTTGGTAGCATCTTTAGGATTCACGATGTGTAGCATCATGTCATCTGCAAACAGTGACAGTTTTATTTCTTCTTTTCTGATTTCGATTCATTTATTTCTTTTTCTTCTCTGACCACAGTGGGTAAAACTTCCAAAACTCTGTGGAATAATAGCGATGAGACTGGGCAACCTTGTCTTGTTCATGACCTTAGGGGAAATATTTTCAGTTTCTCATGATAAACCAAGATGGTGGCTGTGGGTTTGTCATATATGGCCTTTATTATGTGGAGGTTTGTTCCGTCTATGCCTACTTTCTGGAAAGTTTGCAGCATAAATGAGTGTTGACTATTTTGTTTAACATAAATTTATGTATATATTGATGTATTTATTTATTTATGGCCGTGTTCGGTCTTCGTGTCTGTTTGCAGGCTTTCTTTGTTGCTGCGAGCGGGGGCACTCTTCGTTGCAGTGCACGGGCTCTAGGTGCGTGGGATTCATTTCTTGTGGCACGCAGCCTCAGTACTTGTGTCTCACAGACTCTAGAGTGCAGGCTCAGTAGTTGTGGTGCATGGGCTTAGCTGCTCCATGGCATGTGGGATCGTCCCAGTCCACGGTTTGAACCCATACCCCTCGCATCGTCAGGCAGACTCTCAAACACTGTGCCACCTGGGAAGTCTTGTGTGTGGACTTTTGTGGAAAGCTTTTTCTGCATCTATTGAGATGATCACATGATTGGTATACCTCCATTTATTTATTTATTTTTCGATAGGTGGGCATTATCTACGTTGAAACATAATTGTTGCAAAATGTAATTCTGTATTTATTGTTTTTTTACTTAATTTAATTTATTTCTTTTAGACAGCAGGTGCTTTTTAGTCACCAATTTTATACACATCAGTGTATACTTGTCAATCCCTATCTCCCAATTCATCACAGCACCACTCCAAACCCTCCATCGCTTTCCCCCCTCGGTGTCCACATGTTTGTTCTCTATGTCTGTGTCTCAATTGCTGCCCTGCAAACCGCTTCATCTGTACCATTTTTCTAGGTTCCACATATATGCGTTAATATAGAATATTTGTTCTTCTCTTTCTGACTTCCTTCACTCTATGCCAGTCTCTAAATCCAACCGCGTCTCAACAAATGACCTGATTTCTTTCCTTTTTATGGCTGAATAGTATTCCATTGCATATATGTATCACATCTTCTTTATCCATTCGTCTGTCAATGGGCATTTAGGTTGCTTCCATGACCTGGATATTGTAAATAGTGCTGCAATGAACATTGGGTGCATGTGTCCTTTTAATGATGGTCTTCTCTGTTTATATGCCCAGTAGTGGGATTGCTGTGTCATATGGCATTTCTCTTTTAATTGTTTAAAGAAACTCCGTACTCTTCATCTTAGCAGCAGTATTAATTTACAGTCCCACCAACAGTGCAAGAGGGTCCCCTATTCGGCACACCCTCTGCAACATTTATTGTTTGTAGATTATTGGATGGTGGCCCTTCTGAATGGGGTGAGCTGATACCTCTTTGTAATTTTGATTTGCATTTTTCTAATGACTAGTGATGTTGAGCATTCTTTCATGCGTTTGTTGGCTCTCTGTATATCATCTTTGGAGTAATGTCTACTTAGTCTTCTGCCAATTTTTGTATTGGTTCTTTGTTTTATATTGATATTGAGCTGCCTGAATGTAAACTTTTTAAATTAATCATGTTTCACTTTGCTTCAACTGGAAAGGACTTCGCAGATTATGTCTAAGTTTTCCATTTTTATTTTCCTTTCCATTTCTCTAGGAGGTGGGTCAAAAAGTTCTTGCTGTGATTTATGTCATAGAGTGTTCTCCCTATGTTTTCCTTTAAGAGTTTTATAGTGTATGCCCATAGACTTCAGGCTTTAATCCATTTTGAGTTTAATTTTCTGTATGGTGTCAAGGAATGTTCTAATTTCATTGTTTTCAATGTAGCAGTCCACTTTTCCCAGCACCACTTACTTAAGAGGCTGTCTTTTCTCCATTGAGTATTCTTGTCTCCTTTAAAAAAGATAGGTAATCCTATGTGTGTGGGCTTATCTCTGCCTTTTTATCCTGGTCCATTGATCAACATTTCGGTTTTTTTCACAGTACGATACTGTCTTGACTACTGTAGCTTTGTGATACAGTCTGACATCAGGAAAAGTGATACCTCCAGCTCCGTTTTGCTTTCTGAGGATTACTTTTGGCTGTTCAGGGTATTTTGTGTTTTCATACAAATTGTGAAAGTTTTTGTTCTAGTTTGGTGAAAAATGCCGTTGGTTGTATGACAAAGATTGCATTGAATCTGTGGATTCCTTTAGGTACTATAGTCATTTTCACCATTTTCATCTCCCAAGCCAAGTATATGGTATGTCTCTCCATCTGTTTGTATCATCTTTATTTTCTTTTTATCAGTGCCTTATAGTTATCTGCGCACAGGTCCTTTCTCTCCTTAGGTACGTTTATTCCTAGGTATTTTATTCATTTTGTTTGCGTGGTAAAATTCAATGTTTCCTTAATTACTCTATTAGATTTTTCTTCGGTAGTGCATAGGAAAGCAAGAGATTTCTGTGCATTAATTTTTATCCTGCTACTTTACGGGATTCATTAATTAGCTCTAGTCGTTTTTTGGTAGCATCTTTAGGATTCTCGATGTGTAGCATCATGTCATCTGCAAACAGTGACAGTTTTATTTCTTCTTTTCTGATTTCGATTCATTTATTTCTTTTTCTTCTCTGACCACAGTGGGTAAAACTTCCAAAACTCTGTGGAATAATAGCGATGAGACTGGGCAACCTTGTCTTGTTCATGACCTTAGGGGAAATATTTTCAGTTTCTCATGATAAACCAAGATGGTGGCTGTGGGTTTGTCATATATTGCCTTTATTATGTGGAGGTTTGTTCCGTCTATGCCTACTTTCTGGAAAGTTTGCAGCATAAATGAGTGTTGACTATTTTGTTTAACATAAATTTATGTATATATTGATGTATTTATTTATTTATGGCCGTGTTTGGTCTTCGTGTCTGTTTGCAGGCTTTCTTTGTTGCTGCGAGCGGGGGCACTCTTCGTTGCAGTGCACGGGCTCTAGGTGCGTGGGATTCATTTCTTGTGGCACGCAGCCTCAGTACTTGTGTCTCACAGACTCTAGAGCACAGGCGCTGTAGTTGTGGTGCATGGGCTTAGCTGCTCCATGGCATTTGGGATCGTCCCAGTCCACGGTTTGAACCCATACCCCTCGCATCGTCAGGCAGACTCTCAAACACTGCGCCACCTGGGAAGTTCTGGGTGTGGACTTTTGTGGAAAGCTTTTTCTGCATCTATTGAGATGATCACATGATTGGTATACCTCCATTTATTTATTTATTTTTCGATAGGTGGGCATTATCTACGTTGAAACATAATTGTTGCAAAATGTAATTCTGTATTTATTGTTTTTTTAACTTAATTTAATTTATTTCTTTTAGACAGCAGGTGCTTTTTAGTCACCAATTTTATACACATCAGTGTATACTTGTCAATCCCTATCTCCCAATTCATCACAGCACCACCCCAAACCCTCCATCGCTTTCCCCCCTCGGTGTCCACATGTTTGTTCTCTATGTCTGTGTCTCAATTGCTGCCCTGCAAACCGCTTCATCTGTACCATTTTTCTAGGTTCCACATATATGCGTTAATATAGAATATTTGTTCTTCTCTTTCTGACTTCCTTCACTCTATGCCAGTCTCTAAATCCAACCGCGTCTCAACAAATGACCTGATTTCTTTCCTTTTTATGGCTGAATAGTATTCCATTGCATATATGTATCACATCTTCTTTATCCATTCGTCTGTCAATGGGCATTTAGGTTGCTTCCATGACCTGGATATTGTAAATAGTGCTGCAATGAACATTGGGTGCATGTGTCCTTTTAATGATGGTCTTCTCTGGTTATATGCCCAGTAGTGGGATTGCTGTGTCATATGGCATTTCTCTTTTAATTGTTTAAAGAAACTCCGTACTCTTCATCTTAGCAGCAGTATTAATTTACAGTCCCACCAACAGTGCAAGAGGGTCCCCTATTCGGCACACCCTCTGCAACATTTATTGTTTGTAGATTATTGGATGGTGGCCCTTCTGAATGGGGTGACCTGATACCTCTTTGTAATTTTGATTTGCATTTTTCTAATGACTAGTGATGTTGAGCATTTTTTCATGCGTTTGTTGGCTCTCTGTATATCATCTTTGGAGTAATGTCTACTTAGTCTTCCGCCAATTTTTGTGTTGGTTCTTTGTTTTTTATTGATATTGAGCTGCCTGAATGTAAACTTTTTAAATTAATCATGTTTCACTTTCTTCAACTGGAAAGGTCTTCGCAGATTATGTCTAAGTTTTCCATTTTTATTTTCCTTTCCATTTCTCTAGGAGGTGGGTCAAAAAGTTCTTGCTGTGATTTATGTCATAGAGTGTTCTCCCTATGTTTTCCTTTAAGAGTTTTATAGTGTATGCCCATAGACTTCAGGCTTTAATCCATTTTGAGTTTAATTTTCTGTATGGTGTCAAGGAGTGTTCTAATTTCATTGTTTTCCATGTAGCTGTCCACTTTTCCCAGCACCACTTACTTAAGAGGCTGTCTTTTCTCCATTGAGTATTTTTGTCTCCTTTAAAAAAGATAGGTAATCCTATGTGTGTGGGCTTATCTCTGCCTTTTTATCCTGTTCCATTGATCAACATTTCGGTTTTTTTCACAGTACGATACTGTCTTGACTACTGTAGCTTTGTGACACAGTCTGACATCAGGAAAAGTGATTCCTCCAGCTCCATTTTGCTTTCTGAGGATTACTTTTGGCTGTTCAGGGTATTTTGTGTTTTCATACAAACTGTGAAAGTTTTTGTTCTAGTTTGGTGAAAAATGCCGTTGGTTGTATGACAAAGATTGCATTGAATCTGTGGATTCCTTTAGGTAGTATAGTCATTTTCACCATTTTCATCTCCCAAGCCAAGTATATGGTATGTCTCTCCATCTGTTTGTATCATCTTTATTTTCTTTTTATCAGTGCCTTATAGTTATCTGCGCACAGGTCCTTTCTCTCCTTAGGTACGTTTATTCCTAGGTATTCTATTCATTTTGTTTGCGTGGTAAAATTCAATGTTTCCTTAAATTCTCTTTTAGATTTTTCTTCGGTAGTGCATAGGAAAGCAAGAGATTTCTGTGCATTAATTTTTATCCTGCTACTTTACGGGATTCATTGATTAGCTCTAGTAGTTTTATGGTAGCATCTTTAGGATTCTCGACGTGTAGCATCATGTCACCTGCAAACAGTGACAGTTTTATTTCTTCTTTTCTGATTTCGATTCATTTATTTCTTTTTCTTCTCTGACCACTGTGCGTAAAACTTCCAAAACTCTGTGGAATAATAGCGATGAGAGTGGGCAACCTTGTCTTGGTTCATGACCTTAGGGGAAATATTTTCAGTTTCTCATGATAAACCAAGATGGTGGCTGTGGGTTTGTCATATATGGCCTTTATTATGTGGAGGTTTGTTCCGTCTATGCCTACTTTCTGGAAAGTTTGCAGCATAAATGAGTGTTGACTATTTTGTTTAATATAAATTTATGTATATATTGATGTATTTATTTATTTATAGCCGTGTTCGGTCTTCGTGTCTGTTTGCAGGCTTTCTTTGTTGCTGCGAGCGGGGGCACTCTTCGTTGCAGTGCACGGGCTCTAGGTGCGTGGGATTCATTTCTTGTGGCACGCAGCCTCAGTACTTGTGTCTCACAGACTCTAGAGCGCAGGATCAGTAATTGTGGTGCATGGGCTTAGCTGCTCCATGGCATTTGGGATCGTCCCAGTCCACGGTTTGAACCCATACCCCTCACATCGTCAGGCAGACTCTCAAACACTGCGCCACCTGGGAAGTCCTGGGTGTGGACTTTTGTGGAAAGCTTTTTCTGCATCTATTGAGATGATCACATGGTTGGTATACCTCCATTTATTTATTTATTTTTCGATAGGTGGGCATTATCTACGTTGAAACATAATTCTTGCAAAATGTAATTCTGTATTTATTGTTTTTTTAACTTAATTTAATTTATTTCTTTTAGACAGCAGGTGCTTTTTAGTCACCAATTTTATACACATCAGTGTATACTTGTCAATCCCTATCTCCCAATTCATCACAGCACCACCCCAAACCCTCCATCGCTTTCCCCCCTCGGTGTCCACATGTTTGTTCTCTATGTCTGTGTCTCAATTGCTGCCCTGCAAACCGCTTCATCTGTACCATTTTTCTAGGTTCCACATATATGCGTTAATATAGAATATTTGTTCTTCTCTTTCTGACTTCCTTCACTCTATGCCAGTCTCTAAATCCAACCGCGTCTCAACAAATGACCTGATTTCTTTCCTTTTTATGGCTGAATAGTATTCCATTGCATATATGTATCACATCTTCTTTATCCATTCGTCTATCAATGGGCATTTAGGTTGCTTCCATGACCTGGATATTGTAAATAGTGCTGCAATGAACAGTGGGTGCATGTGTCCTTTTAATGATGGTCTTCTCTGGTTATATGCCCAGTAGTGGGATTGCTGTGTCATATGGCATTTCTCTTTTAATTGTTTAAAGAAACTCCGTACTCTTCATCTTAGCAGCAGTATTAATTTACAGTCCCACCAACAGTGCAAGAGGGTCCACTATTCGGCACACCCTCTGCAACATTTATTGTTTGTAGATTATTGGATGGTGGCCCTTCTGAATGGGGTGAGCTGATACCTTTTGTAATTTTGATTTGCATTTTTCTAATGACTAGTGATGTTGAGCATTCTTTCATGCGTTTGTTGGCTCTCTGTATATCATCTTTGGAGTAATGTCTACTTAGTCTTCTGCCAATTTCTGTATTGGTTCTTTGTTTTATATTGATATTGAGCTGCCTGAATGTAAACTTTTTAAATTAATCATGTTTCACTTTGCTTCAACTGGAAAGGTCTTCGCAGATTATGTCTAAGTTTTCCATTTTTATTTTCCTTTCCATTTCTCTAGGAGGTGGGTCACAAAGTTCTTGCTGTGATTTATGTCATAGAGTGTTCTCCTTATGTTTTCCTTTAAGAGTTTTATAGTGTATGCCCATAGACTTCAGGCTTTAATCCATTTTGAGTTTAATTTTCTGTATGGTGTCAAGGAATGTTCTAATTTCATTGTTTTCAATGTAGCAGTCCACTTTTCCCAGCACCACTTACTTAAGAGGCTGTCTTTTCTCCATTGAGTATTCTTGTCTCCTTTAAAAAAGATAGGTAATCCTATGTGTGTGGGCTTATCTCTGCCTTTTTATCCTGGTCCATTGATCAACATTTCGGTTTTTTTCACAGTACGATACTGTCTTGACTACTGTAGCTTTGTGATACAGTCTGACATCAGGAAAAGTGATACCTCCAGCTCCGTTTTGCTTTCTGAGGATTACTTTTGGCTGTTCAGGGTATTTTGTGTTTTCATACAAATTGTGAAAGTTTTTGTTCTAGTTTGGTGAAAAATGCCGTTGGTTGTATGACAAAGATTGCATTGAATCTGTGGATTCCTTTAGGTACTATAGTCATTTTCACCATTTTCATCTCCCAAGCCAAGTATATGGTATGTCTCTCCATCTGTTTGTATCATCTTTATTTTCTTTTTATCAGTGCCTTATAGTTATCTGCGCACAGGTCCTTTCTCTCCTTAGGTACGTTTATTCCTAGGTATTTTATTCATTTTGTTTGCGTGGTAAAATTCAATGTTTCCTTAATTACTCTATTAGATTTTTCTTCGGTAGTGCATAGGAAAGCAAGAGATTTCTGTGCATTAATTTTTATCCTGCTACTTTACGGGATTCATTGATTAGCTCTAGTAGTTTTATGGTAGCATCTTTAGGATTCTCGACGTGTAGCATCATGTCACCTGCAAACAGTGACAGTTTTATTTCTTCTTTTCTGATTTCGATTCATTTATTTCTTTTTCTTCTCTGACCACTGTGCGTAAAACTTCCAAAACTCTGTGGAATAATAGCGATGAGAGTGGGCAACCTTGTCTTGGTTCATGACCTTAGGGGAAATATTTTCAGTTTCTCATGATAAACCAAGATGGTGGCTGTGGGTTTGTCATATATGGCCTTTATTATGTGGAGGTTTGTTCCGTCTATGCCTACTTTCTGGAAAGTTTGCAGCATAAATGAGTGTTGACTATTTTGTTTAACATAAATTTATGTATATATTGATGTATTTATTTATTTATGGCCGTGTTCGGTCTTCGTGTCTGTTTGCAGGCTTTCTTTGTTGCTGCGAGCGGGGGCACTCTTCGTTGCAGTGCACGGGCTCTAGGTGCGTGGGATTCATTTCTTGTGGCACGCAGCCTCAGTACTTGTGTCTCACAGACTCTAGAGCACAGGCGCTGTAGTTGTGGTGCATGGGCTTAGCTGCTCCATGGCATTTGGGATCGTCCCAGTCCACGGTTTGAACCCATACCCCTCGCATCGTCAGGCAGACTCTCAAACACTGCGCCACCTGGGAAGTCCTGGGTGTGGACTTTTGTGGAAAGCTTTTTCTGCATCTATTGAGATGATCACATGATTGGTATACCTCCATTTATTTATTTATTTTTCGATAGGTGGGCATTATCTACGTTGAAACATAATTGTTGCAAAATGTAATTCTGTATTTATTGTTTTTTTAACTTAATTTAATTTATTTCTTTTAGACAGCAGGTGCTTTTTAGTCACCAATTTTATACACATCAGTGTATACTTGTCAATCCCTATCTCCCAATTCATCACAGCACCACCCCAAACCCTCCATCGCTTTCCCCCCTCGGTGTCCACATGTTTGTTCTCTATGTCTGTGTCTCAATTGCTGCCCTGCAAACCGCTTCATCTGTACCATTTTTCTAGGTTCCACATATATGCGTTAATATAGAATATTTGTTCTTCTCTTTCTGACTTCCTTCACTCTATGCCAGTCTCTAAATCCAACCGCGTCTCAACAAATGACCTGATTTCTTTCCTTTTTATGGCTGAATAGTATTCCATTGCATATATGTATCACATCTTCTTTATCCATTCGTCTGTCAATGGGCATTTAGGTTGCTTCCATGACCTGGATATTGTAAATAGTGCTGCAATGAACATTGGGTGCATGTGTCCTTTTAATGATGGTCTTCTCTGGTTATATGCCCAGTAGTGGGATTGCTGTGTCATATGGCATTTCTCTTTTAATTGTTTAAAGAAACTCCGTACTCTTCATCTTAGCAGCAGTATTAATTTACAGTCCCACCAACAGTGCAAGAGGGTCCCCTATTCGGCACACCCTCTGCAACATTTATTGTTTGTAGATTATTGGATGGTGGCCCTTCTGAATGGGGTGACCTGATACCTCTTTGTAATTTTGATTTGCATTTTTCTAATGACTAGTGATGTTGAGCATTTTTTCATGCGTTTGTTGGCTCTCTGTATATCATCTTTGGAGTAATGTCTACTTAGTCTTCCGCCAATTTTTGTGTTGGTTCTTTGTTTTTTATTGATATTGAGCTGCCTGAATGTAAACTTTTTAAATTAATCATGTTTCACTTTCTTCAACTGGAAAGGTCTTCGCAGATTATGTCTAAGTTTTCCATTTTTATTTTCCTTTCCATTTCTCTAGGAGGTGGGTCAAAAAGTTCTTGCTGTGATTTATGTCATAGAGTGTTCTCCCTATGTTTTCCTTTAAGAGTTTTATAGTGTATGCCCATAGACTTCAGGCTTTAATCCATTTTGAGTTTAATTTTCTGTATGGTGTCAAGGAGTGTTCTAATTTCATTGTTTTCCATGTAGCTGTCCACTTTTCCCAGCACCACTTACTTAAGAGGCTGTCTTTTCTCCATTGAGTATTTTTGTCTCCTTTAAAAAAGATAGGTAATCCTATGTGTGTGGGCTTATCTCTGCCTTTTTATCCTGTTCCATTGATCAACATTTCGGTTTTTTTCACAGTACGATACTGTCTTGACTACTGTAGCTTTGTGACACAGTCTGACATCAGGAAAAGTGATTCCTCCAGCTCCATTTTGCTTTCTGAGGATTACTTTTGGCTGTTCAGGGTATTTTGTGTTTTCATACAAACTGTGAAAGTTTTTGTTCTAGTTTGGTGAAAAATGCCGTTGGTTGTATGACAAAGATTGCATTGAATCTGTGGATTCCTTTAGGTAGTATAGTCATTTTCACCATTTTCATCTCCCAAGCCAAGTATATGGTATGTCTCTCCATCTGTTTGTATCATCTTTATTTTCTTTTTATCAGTGCCTTATAGTTATCTGCGCACAGGTCCTTTCTCTCCTTAGGTACGTTTATTCCTAGGTATTCTATTCATTTTGTTTGCGTGGTAAAATTCAATGTTTCCTTAAATTCTCTTTTAGATTTTTCTTCGGTAGTGCATAGGAAAGCAAGAGATTTCTGTGCATTAATTTTTATCCTGCTACTTTACGGGATTCATTGATTAGCTCTAGTAGTTTTATGGTAGCATCTTTAGGATTCTCGACGTGTAGCATCATGTCACCTGCAAACAGTGACAGTTTTATTTCTTCTTTTCTGATTTCGATTCATTTATTTCTTTTTCTTCTCTGACCACTGTGCGTAAAACTTCCAAAACTCTGTGGAATAATAGCGATGAGAGTGGGCAACCTTGTCTTGGTTCATGACCTTAGGGGAAATATTTTCAGTTTCTCATGATAAACCAAGATGGTGGCTGTGGGTTTGTCATATATGGCCTTTATTATGTGGAGGTTTGTTCCGTCTATGCCTACTTTCTGGAAAGTTTGCAGCATAAATGAGTGTTGACTATTTTGTTTAATATAAATTTATGTATATATTGATGTATTTATTTATTTATAGCCGTGTTCGGTCTTCGTGTCTGTTTGCAGGCTTTCTTTGTTGCTGCGAGCGGGGGCACTCTTCGTTGCAGTGCACGGGCTCTAGGTGCGTGGGATTCATTTCTTGTGGCACGCAGCCTCAGTACTTGTGTCTCACAGACTCTAGAGCGCAGGATCAGTAATTGTGGTGCATGGGCTTAGCTGCTCCATGGCATTTGGGATCGTCCCAGTCCACGGTTTGAACCCATACCCCTCACATCGTCAGGCAGACTCTCAAACACTGCGCCACCTGGGAAGTCCTGGGTGTGGACTTTTGTGGAAAGCTTTTTCTGCATCTATTGAGATGATCACATGGTTGGTATACCTCCATTTATTTATTTATTTTTCGATAGGTGGGCATTATCTACGTTGAAACATAATTCTTGCAAAATGTAATTCTGTATTTATTGTTTTTTTAACTTAATTTAATTTATTTCTTTTAGACAGCAGGTGCTTTTTAGTCACCAATTTTATACACATCAGTGTATACTTGTCAATCCCTATCTCCCAATTCATCACAGCACCACCCCAAACCCTCCATCGCTTTCCCCCCTCGGTGTCCACATGTTTGTTCTCTATGTCTGTGTCTCAATTGCTGCCCTGCAAACCGCTTCATCTGTACCATTTTTCTAGGTTCCACATATATGCGTTAATATAGAATATTTGTTCTTCTCTTTCTGACTTCCTTCACTCTATGCCAGTCTCTAAATCCAACCGCGTCTCAACAAATGACCTGATTTCTTTCCTTTTTATGGCTGAATAGTATTCCATTGCATATATGTATCACATCTTCTTTATCCATTCGTCTATCAATGGGCATTTAGGTTGCTTCCATGACCTGGATATTGTAAATAGTGCTGCAATGAACAGTGGGTGCATGTGTCCTTTTAATGATGGTCTTCTCTGGTTATATGCCCAGTAGTGGGATTGCTGTGTCATATGGCATTTCTCTTTTAATTGTTTAAAGAAACTCCGTACTCTTCATCTTAGCAGCAGTATTAATTTACAGTCCCACCAACAGTGCAAGAGGGTCCACTATTCGGCACACCCTCTGCAACATTTATTGTTTGTAGATTATTGGATGGTGGCCCTTCTGAATGGGGTGAGCTGATACCTTTTGTAATTTTGATTTGCATTTTTCTAATGACTAGTGATGTTGAGCATTCTTTCATGCGTTTGTTGGCTCTCTGTATATCATCTTTGGAGTAATGTCTACTTAGTCTTCTGCCAATTTCTGTATTGGTTCTTTGTTTTATATTGATATTGAGCTGCCTGAATGTAAACTTTTTAAATTAATCATGTTTCACTTTGCTTCAACTGGAAAGGTCTTCGCAGATTATGTCTAAGTTTTCCATTTTTATTTTCCTTTCCATTTCTCTAGGAGGTGGGTCACAAAGTTCTTGCTGTGATTTATGTCATAGAGTGTTCTCCTTATGTTTTCCTTTAAGAGTTTTATAGTGTATGCCCATAGACTTCAGGCTTTAATCCATTTTGAGTTTAATTTTCTGTATGGTGTCAAGGAATGTTCTAATTTCATTGTTTTCAATGTAGCAGTCCACTTTTCCCAGCACCACTTACTTAAGAGGCTGTCTTTTCTCCATTGAGTATTCTTGTCTCCTTTAAAAAAGATAGGTAATCCTATGTGTGTGGGCTTATCTCTGCCTTTTTATCCTGGTCCATTGATCAACATTTCGGTTTTTTTCACAGTACGATACTGTCTTGACTACTGTAGCTTTGTGATACAGTCTGACATCAGGAAAAGTGATACCTCCAGCTCCGTTTTGCTTTCTGAGGATTACTTTTGGCTGTTCAGGGTATTTTGTGTTTTCATACAAATTGTGAAAGTTTTTGTTCTAGTTTGGTGAAAAATGCCGTTGGTTGTATGACAAAGATTGCATTGAATCTGTGGATTCCTTTAGGTACTATAGTCATTTTCACCATTGTCATCTCCCAAGCCAAGTATATGGTATGTCTCTCCATCTGTTTGTATCATCTTTATTTTCTTTTTATCAGTGCCTTATAGTTATCTGCGCACAGGTCCTTTCTCTCCTTAGGTACGTTTATTCCTAGGTATTTTATTCATTTTGTTTGCGTGGTAAAATTCAATGTTTCCTTAATTACTCTATTAGATTTTTCTTCGGTAGTGCATAGGAAAGCAAGAGAT
Source organism: Eubalaena glacialis (assembly GCF_028564815.1). Classification (NCBI taxonomy): domain Eukaryota; kingdom Metazoa; phylum Chordata; class Mammalia; order Artiodactyla; family Balaenidae; genus Eubalaena; species Eubalaena glacialis. The sequence goes on from NW_026871156.1 coordinate 3,769,047, forward strand.
TTCTGTGCATTAATTTTTATCCTGCTACTTTACGGGATTCATTGATTAGCTCTAGTAGTTTTATGGTAGCATCTTTAGGATTCTCGACGTGTAGCATCATGTCACCTGCAAACAGTGACAGTTTTATTTCTTCTTTTCTGATTTCGATTCATTTATTTCTTTTTCTTCTCTGACCACTGTGCGTAAAACTTCCAAAACTCTGTGGAATAATAGCGATGAGAGTGGGCAACCTTGTCTTGGTTCATGACCTTAGGGGAAATATTTTCAGTTTCTCATGATAAACCAAGATGGTGGCTGTGGGTTTGTCATATATGGCCTTTATTATGTGGAGGTTTGTTCCGTCTATGCCTACTTTCTGGAAAGTTTGCAGCATAAATGAGTGTTGACTATTTTGTTTAATATAAATTTATGTATATATTGATGTATTTATTTATTTATAGCCGTGTTCGGTCTTCGTGTCTGTTTGCAGGCTTTCTTTGTTGCTGCGAGCGGGGGCACTCTTCGTTGCAGTGCACGGGCTCTAGGTGCGTGGGATTCATTTCTTGTGGCACGCAGCCTCAGTACTTGTGTCTCACAGACTCTAGAGCGCAGGATCAGTAATTGTGGTGCATGGGCTTAGCTGCTCCATGGCATTTGGGATCGTCCCAGTCCACGGTTTGAACCCATACCCCTCGCATCGTCAGGCAGACTCTCAAACACTGCGCCACCTGGGAAGTCCTGGGTGTGGACTTTTGTGGAAAGCTTTTTCTGCATCTATTGAGATGATCACATGGTTGGTATACCTCCATTTATTTATTTATTTTTCGATAGGTGGGCATTATCTACGTTGAAACATAATTCTTGCAAAATGTAATTCTGTATTTATTGTTTTTTTAACTTAATTTAATTTATTTCTTTTAGACAGCAGGTGCTTTTTAGTCACCAATTTTATACACATCAGTGTATACTTGTCAATCCCTATCTCCCAATTCATCACAGCACCACCCCAAACCCTCCATCGCTTTCCCCCCTCGGTGTCCACATGTTTGTTCTCTATGTCTGTGTCTCAATTGCTGCCCTGCAAACCGCTTCATCTGTACCATTTTTCTAGGTTCCACATATATGCGTTAATATAGAATATTTGTTCTTCTCTTTCTGACTTCCTTCACTCTATGCCAGTCTCTAAATCCAACCGCGTCTCAACAAATGACCTGATTTCTTTCCTTTTTATGGCTGAATAGTATTCCATTGCATATATGTATCACATCTTCTTTATCCATTCGTCTATCAATGGGCATTTAGGTTGCTTCCATGACCTGGATATTGTAAATAGTGCTGCAATGAACAGTGGGTGCATGTGTCCTTTTAATGATGGTCTTCTCTGGTTATATGCCCAGTAGTGGGATTGCTGTGTCATATGGCATTTCTCTTTTAATTGTTTAAAGAAACTCCGTACTCTTCATCTTAGCAGCAGTATTAATTTACAGTCCCACCAACAGTGCAAGAGGGTCCACTATTCGGCACACCCTCTGCAACATTTATTGTTTGTAGATTATTGGATGGTGGCCCTTCTGAATGGGGTGAGCTGATACCTTTTGTAATTTTGATTTGCATTTTTCTAATGACTAGTGATGTTGAGCATTCTTTCATGCGTTTGTTGGCTCTCTGTATATCATCTTTGGAGTAATGTCTACTTAGTCTTCTGCCAATTTCTGTATTGGTTCTTTGTTTTATATTGATATTGAGCTGCCTGAATGTAAACTTTTTAAATTAATCATGTTTCACTTTGCTTCAACTGGAAAGGTCTTCGCAGATTATGTCTAAGTTTTCCATTTTTATTTTCCTTTCCATTTCTCTAGGAGGTGGGTCACAAAGTTCTTGCTGTGATTTATGTCATAGAGTGTTCTCCTTATGTTTTCCTTTAAGAGTTTTATAGTGTATGCCCATAGACTTCAGGCTTTAATCCATTTTGAGTTTAATTTTCTGTATGGTGTCAAGGAATGTTCTAATTTCATTGTTTTCAATGTAGCAGTCCACTTTTCCCAGCACCACTTACTTAAGAGGCTGTCTTTTCTCCATTGAGTATTCTTGTCTCCTTTAAAAAAGATAGGTAATCCTATGTGTGTGGGCTTATCTCTGCCTTTTTATCCTGGTCCATTGATCAACATTTCGGTTTTTTTCACAGTACGATACTGTCTTGACTACTGTAGCTTTGTGATACAGTCTGACATCAGGAAAAGTGATACCTCCAGCTCCGTTTTGCTTTCTGAGGATTACTTTTGGCTGTTCAGGGTATTTTGTGTTTTCATACAAATTGTGAAAGTTTTTGTTCTAGTTTGGTGAAAAATGCCGTTGGTTGTATGACAAAGATTGCATTGAATCTGTGGATTCCTTTAGGTACTATAGTCATTTTCACCATTTTCATCTCCCAAGCCAAGTATATGGTATGTCTCTCCATCTGTTTGTATCATCTTTATTTTCTTTTTATCAGTGCCTTATAGTTATCTGCGCACAGGTCCTTTCTCTCCTTAGGTACGTTTATTCCTAGGTATTTTATTCATTTTGTTTGCGTGGTAAAATTCAATGTTTCCTTAATTACTCTATTAGATTTTTCTTCGGTAGTGCATAGGAAAGCAAGAGATTTCTGTGCATTAATTTTTATCCTGCTACTTTACGGGATTCATTAATTAGCTCTAGTCGTTTTTTGGTAGCATCTTTAGGATTCACGATGTGTAGCATCATGTCATCTGCAAACAGTGACAGTTTTATTTCTTCTTTTCTGATTTCGATTCATTTATTTCTTTTTCTTCTCTGACCACAGTGGGTAAAACTTCCAAAACTCTGTGGAATAATAGCGATGAGACTGGGCAACCTTGTCTTGTTCATGACCTTAGGGGAAATATTTTCAGTTTCTCATGATAAACCAAGATGGTGGCTGTGGGTTTGTCATATATGGCCTTTATTATGTGGAGGTTTGTTCCGTCTATGCCTACTTTCTGGAAAGTTTGCAGCATAAATGAGTGTTGACTATTTTGTTTAACATAAATTTATGTATATATTGATGTATTTATTTATTTATGGCCGTGTTCGGTCTTCTTGTCTGTTTGCAGGCTTTCTTTGTTGCTGCGAGCGGGGGCACTCTTCGTTGCAGTGCACGGGCTCTAGGTGCGTGGGATTCATTTCTTGTGGCACGCAGCCTCAGTACTTGTGTCTCACAGACTCTAGAGTGCAGGCTCAGTAGTTGTGGTGCATGGGCTTAGCTGCTCCATGGCATGTGGGATCGTCCCAGTCCACGGTTTGAACCCATACCCCTCGCATCGTCAGGCAGACTCTCAAACACTGTGCCACCTGGGAAGTCTTGTGTGTGGACTTTTGTGGAAAGCTTTTTCTGCATCTATTGAGATGATCACATGATTGGTATACCTCCATTTATTTATTTATTTTTCGATAGGTGGGCATTATCTACGTTGAAACATAATTGTTGCAAAATGTAATTCTGTATTTATTGTTTTTTTACTTAATTTAATTTATTTCTTTTAGACAGCAGGTGCTTTTTAGTCACCAATTTTATACACATCAGTGTATACTTGTCAATCCCTATCTCCCAATTCATCACAGCACCACTCCAAACCCTCCATCGCTTTCCCCCCTCGGTGTCCACATGTTTGTTCTCTATGTCTGTGTCTCAATTGCTGCCCTGCAAACCGCTTCATCTGTACCATTTTTCTAGGTTCCACATATATGCGTTAATATAGAATATTTGTTCTTCTCTTTCTGACTTCCTTCACTCTATGCCAGTCTCTAAATCCAACCGCGTCTCAACAAATGACCTGATTTCTTTCCTTTTTATGGCTGAATAGTATTCCATTGCATATATGTATCACATCTTCTTTATCCATTCGTCTGTCAATGGGCATTTAGGTTGCTTCCATGACCTGGATATTGTAAATAGTGCTGCAATGAACATTGGGTGCATGTGTCCTTTTAATGATGGTCTTCTCTGTTTATATGCCCAGTAGTGGGATTGCTGTGTCATATGGCATTTCTCTTTTAATTGTTTAAAGAAACTCCGTACTCTTCATCTTAGCAGCAGTATTAATTTACAGTCCCACCAACAGTGCAAGAGGGTCCCCTATTCGGCACACCCTCTGCAACATTTATTGTTTGTAGATTATTGGATGGTGGCCCTTCTGAATGGGGTGAGCTGATACCTCTTTGTAATTTTGATTTGCATTTTTCTAATGACTAGTGATGTTGAGCATTCTTTCATGCGTTTGTTGGCTCTCTGTATATCATCTTTGGAGTAATGTCTACTTAGTCTTCTGCCAATTTTTGTATTGGTTCTTTGTTTTATATTGATATTGAGCTGCCTGAATGTAAACTTTTTAAATTAATCATGTTTCACTTTGCTTCAACTGGAAAGGACTTCGCAGATTATGTCTAAGTTTTCCATTTTTATTTTCCTTTCCATTTCTCTAGGAGGTGGGTCAAAAAGTTCTTGCTGTGATTTATGTCATAGAGTGTTCTCCCTATGTTTTCCTTTAAGAGTTTTATATTGTATGCCCATAGACTTCAGGCTTTAATCCATTTTGAGTTTAATTTTCTGTATGGTGTCAAGGAGTGTTCTAATTTCATTGTTTTCCATGTAGCTGTCCACTTTACCCAGCACCACTTACTTAAGAGGCTGTCTTTTCTCCATTGAGTATTCTTGTCTCCTTTAAAAAAGATAGGTAATCCTATGTGTGTGGGCTTATCTCTGCCTTTTTATCCTGGTCCATTGATCAACATTTCGGTTTTTTTCACAGTACGATACTGTCTTGACTACTGTAGCTTTGTGATACAGTCTGACATCAGGAAAAGTGATTCCTCCAGCTCCGTTTTGCTTTCTGAGGATTACTTTTGGCTGTTCAGGGTATTTTGTGTTTTCATACAAATTGTGAAAGTTTTTGTTCTAGTTTGGTGAAAAATGCCGTTGGTTGTATGACAAAGATTGCATTGAATCTGTGGATTCCTTTAGGTACTATAGTCATTTTCACCATTTTCATCTCCCAAGCCAAGTATATGGTATGTCTCTCCATCTGTTTGTATCATCTTTATTTTCTTTTTATCAGTGCCTTATAGTTATCTGCGCACAGGTCCTTTCTCTCCTTAGGTACGTTTATTCCTAGGTATTTTATTCATTTTGTTTGCATGGTAAAATTCAATGTTTCCTTAAATTCTCTTTTAGATTTTTCTTCGGTAGTGCATAGGAAAGCAAGAGATTTCTGTGCATTAATTTTTATCCTGCTACTTTACGGGATTCATTGATTAGCTCTAGTAGTTTTATGGTAGCATCCTTAGGATTCTCGACGTGTAGCATCATGTCACCTGCAAACAGTGACAGTTTTATTTCTTCTTTTCTGATTTCGATTCATTTATTTCTTTTTCTTCTCTGACCACTGTGCGTAAAACTTCCAAAACTCTGTGGAATAATAGCGATGAGAGTGGGCAACCTTGTCTTGGTTCATGACCTTAGGGGAAATATTTTCAGTTTCTCATGATAAACCAAGATGGTGGCTGTGGGTTTGTCATATATGGCCTTTATTATGTGGAGGTTTGTTCCGTCTATGCCTACTTTCTGGAAAGTTTGCAGCATAAATGAGTGTTGACTATTTTGTTTAATATAAATTTATGTATATATTGATGTATTTATTTATTTATAGCCGTGTTCGGTCTTCGTGTCTGTTTGCAGGCTTTCTTTGTTGCTGCGAGCGGGGGCACTCTTCGTTGCAGTGCACGGGCTCTAGGTGCGTGGGATTCATTTCTTGTGGCACGCAGCCTCAGTACTTGTGTCTCACAGACTCTAGAGCGCAGGATCAGTAATTGTGGTGCATGGGCTTAGCTGCTCCATGGCATTTGGGATCGTCCCAGTCCACGGTTTGAACCCATACCCCTCACATCGTCAGGCAGACTCTCAAACACTGCGCCACCTGGGAAGTCCTGGGTGTGGACTTTTGTGGAAAGCTTTTTCTGCATCTATTGAGATGATCACATGGTTGGTATACCTCCATTTATTTATTTATTTTTCGATAGGTGGGCATTATCTACGTTGAAACATAATTGTTGCAGAATGTAATTGTCTATTTATTGTTCTTTTAACTTAATTTAATTTATTTCTTTTAGACAGCAGGTGCTTTTTAGTCACCAAATTTATACACATCAGTGTATACTTGTCAATCCCTATCTCCCAATTCATCACAGCACCACCCCAAACCCTCCATCGCTTTCCCCCCTCGGTGTCCACATGTTTGTTCTCTATGTCTGTGTCTCAATTGCTGCCCTGCAAACCGGTTCATCTGTACCATTTTTCGAAGTTCCACATATATGCATTAATATAGAATATTTGTTCTTCCCTTTCTGGCTTACTTCACTCTATGACAGCCTCTAAATCCATTCGCATCTCAATAAATGACCTGATGGCGTTCTTTTTATGGCTGAATTGTATTCCATTGCATGTATGTATCACATCTTCTTTATCCATTCGTCTGTCAATGGGCATTTAGGTTGCTTCCATGACCTGGATATTGTAAATAGTGCTGCAATGAACATTGGGTGCATGTGTCCTTTTAATGATGGTCTTCTCTGGTTATATGCCCAGTAGTGGGATTGCTGTGTCATATGGCATTTCTCTTTTTAGATGTTTAAAGAAACTCCGTACTCTTCATCTTAGCAGCAGTATTAATTTACAGTCCCACCAACAGTGCAAGAGGGTCCCCTATTCGGCATACCCTCTGCAACATTTATTTTTTCTAGATTTTTGGATGGTGGCCCTTCTGAATGGGGTGAGCTGATACCTCTTTGTAATTTTGATTTGCATTTTTCTAATGACTAGTGATGTTGAGCATTCTTTCATGCGTTTGTTGGCTCTCTGTATATCTTCTTTGGAGTAATGTCTACTTAGTCTTCTGCCAATTTTTGTATTGGTTCTTTGTTTTTTATTGATATTGAGCTGCCTGAATGTAAACTTTTGAAATTAATCATGTTTCACTTTGCTTCAACTGGAAAGGTCTTCTCAGATTATGTCTAAGTTTTCGATTTTTATTTTCCTTTCCATTTCTCTAGGAGGTGGGTCAAAAAGTTCTTGCTGTGATTTATGTCATAGAGTGTTCTCCCTATGTTTTCCTTTAAGAGTTTTATAGTGTCTGCCCATAGACTTCAGGCTTTAATCCATTTTGAGTTTAATTTTCTGTATGGTGTCAAGGAGTGTTCTAATTTGATTGTTTTCCCTGTAGCTGTCCACTTTTCCCTGCACCACTTACTTAAGAGGCTGTCTTTTCTCCATTGAGTATTCTTGTCTCCTTTAAAAAAAAGTTAGGTAATCATATGTGTGTGGGCTTATCTCTGCCTTTTTATCCTGTTCCATTGATCAACATTTCGGTTTTTTTCACAGTACGATACTGTCTTGACTACTGTAGCTTTGTGATACAGTCTGACATCAGGAAAAGTGATTCCTCCAGCTCCGTTTTGCTTTCTGAGGATTACTTTTGGCTGTTCAGGGTATTTTGTGTTTTCATACAAATTGTGAAAGTTTTTGTTCTAGTTTGGTGAAAAATGCCGTTGGTTATATGACAAAGATTGCATTGAATCTGTGGATTCCTTTAGGTAGTATAGTCATTTTCACCATTTTCATTCTCCCAAGCCAAGTATATGGTATGTCTCTCCATCTGTTTGTATCATCTTTATTTTTTTTTAATCAGTGTCTTACAGTTATCTGCGCACCGGTCCTTTGTCTCATTATGTATATTTATTCCTAGGTATTTTATTCATTTTGTTGCAGTGGTAAATCTCAAAGTTTCCTTAAATTCTCTTTTAGATTTTTCTTCGGTAGTGCATAGGAAAGCAAGAGACTTCTGTGCATTAATTTTTATCCTGCTACTTTACAGGATTCATTGCTTAGCTCTAGTAGTTTTATGGTAGCATCTTTAGGATTCTCGATGTGTAGCATCATGTCATCTGCAAACAGTGACAGTTTTATTTCTTCTTTTCTGATTTTGATTCATTTATTTCATTTTCTTCTCTGCCCACTGTGGGTAAAACTTCCAAAACTCTGTGGAATAATAACGATGACAGTGGGCAACCTTGTCTTGTTCATGACCTTAGGGGAAATATTTTCAGTTTCTCATGATAAACCAAGAGGGTGGCTGTGGGTTTGTCATATATGGACTTTATTATGTGGAGGTTTGTTCCGTCTATGCCTACTTTCTGGAAAGTTTGCAGCATAAATGAGTGTTGACTATTTTTTTAATATAAATTTATGTGTATATTGATGTATTTGTTTATTTATGGCCATGTTCGGTCTTCGTGTCTGTTTGCAGGCTTTCTTTGTTGCTGCGAGCGGGGGCACTCTTCGTTGCAGTGCACGGGCTCTAGGTGCGTGGGATTCATTTCTTGTGGCACGCGGCCTCAGTACTTGTGTCTCGCAGGCTCTAGAGCGCAGGCTCAGTAGTTGTGGTGCATGGGCTTATCTGCTCCATGGCATGTGGGATCGTCCCAGACCACGGTTCGAACCCATACCCCTCGCATCGTCAGGCAGACTCTTAAACACTGCGCCACCTGGGAAGCCCTGGGTGTGGACTTTTGGGGAAAGCTTTTTCTGCATCTATTGAGATGATCACATGATTGGTATACCTCCATTTATTTATTTATTTTTCGATAGGTGGGCATTATCTACGTTGAAACATAATTGTTGCAAAATGTAATTCTGTATTTATTGTTCTTTTAACTTAATTTAATTTATTTCTTTTAGACAGCAGGTGCTTTTTAGTCACCAATTTTATACACATCAGTGTATACTTGTCAATCCCTATCTCCCAATTCATCACAGCACCACCCCAAAACCTCCATCGCTTTCCCCCTCGGTGTCCACATGTTTTTTCTCTATGTCTGTGTCTCAATTGCTGCCCTGCAAACCGCTTCATCTGTACCATTTTTCTAGGTTCCACATATATGCATTAATATAGAATATTTGTTCTTCTCTTTCTGGCTTACTTCACTCTATGACAGCCTCTCAATCCATCCGCATCTCAACAAATGACATGATGGCTTTCTTTTTATGGCTGAATAGTATTCCATTGCATATATGTATCACATCTTCTTTATCCATTCGTCTGTCAATGGGCATTTAGGTTGCTTCCATGACCTAGATATTGTAAATAGTGCTGCAATGAACATTGGGTGCATGTGTCCTTTTAATGATGGTCTTCTCTGGTTATATGCCCAGTAGTGGGATTGCTGTGTCATATGGCATTCCTCTTTTTAGTTGTTTAAAGAAACTCCGTACTCTTCATCTTAGCAGCAGTATTAATTTACACTCCCACCAAGAGTGCAAGAGGGTTCCCTATTCGGCACACCCTCTGCAACATTTATTGTTTGTAGATTTTTGGATGGTGGCCCTTCTGAATGGGGTGTGCTGATACCTCTTTGTAATTTTGATTTGCATTTTTCTAATGACTAGTGATGTTGAGCATTCTTTCATGCGTTTGTTGGCTCTCTGTATATCTTCTTTGGAGTAATGTCTCCTTAGTCTTCCGCCAATTTTTGTATTGGTTCTTTGTTTTTTATTGATATTGAGCTGCCTGAATGTAAACTTTTGAAATTAATCATGTTTCACTTTGCTTCAACTGGAAAGGTCTTCTCAGATTATGTCTAAGTTTTCCATTTTTATTTTCCTTTCCATTTCTCTAGGAGGTGGGTCAAAAAGTTTTTGCTGTGATTTATGTCATAGAGTGTTCTCCCTATGTTTTCCTTTAAGAGTTTTAGAGTGTCTGCCCATAGACTTCAGGCTTTAATCCAATTTGAGTTTATTTTTCTGTGTGGTGTCAAGGAGTGTTCTAATTTCATTCTTTTCTATGTAGCTGTCCACTTTTCCCAGCACCACTTACTTAAGAGGCTGTCTTTTCTCCATTGAGTATTCTTGTCTCCTTTTAAAAAGATAGGTAATCATATGTGTGTGGGCTTATCTCTGCCTTTTTATCCTGTTCCATTGATCAACATTTCGGTTTTTTCACAGTACGATACTGTCTTGACTACTGTACTTTGTGATACAGTCTGACATCCAGAAAAGTGATTCCTGAAGCTCCGTTTTGCTCTCTGAGGATTACTTTTGGCTGTTCAGGGTATTTTGTGTTTTCATACAAATTGTGAAAGTTTTTTTTCTACTTCGGTGAAAAATGACGTTGGTTGTATGACAAAGATTGCATTGAATCTGTGGATTCCTTTAGGTAGTATAGTCATTTTTACCATTTTCATTCTCCCAAGCCAAGTATATTGTATGTCTCTCCAACTGTTTGTATCAGCTTTATTTTTTTTTTTTTGTCAGTGTCATATAGTTATCTGAGCACAGGTCCTTTGTCTCCTTAGGTACGTTTATTCCTAGGTATTTTATTCATTTTGTTGCAGTGGTAAATCTCAATGTTTCCTTAAATTCTCTTTTAGATTTTTCTTCAGTAGTGCATAGGAAAGCAAGAGACTTCTGTGCATTAATTTTTATCCTGCTACTTTACGGGATTCATTGCTTAGCTCTAGTAGTTTTATGGTAGCATCTTTAGGATTCTCGATGTGTAGCATCCTCTCATCTGCAAACAGTGACAGTTTTATTTCTTCTTTTCTGATATCGATTCATTTATTTCTTTTTCTTCTCTGACCACTGTGGGTAAAACTTCCAAAACTCTGTGGAATAATAGCGATGACAGTCGGCAACCTTGTCTTGTTCATGACTTTAGGGGAAATATTTTCAGTTTCTCATGATAAACCAAGATGGTGGCTGTGGGTTTGTCATATATGGCCTTTATTATGTGGAGCTTTGTTCCCTCTCTACCTAATTTCTGGGAAATTTGCAGCATAAATGAGTGTTGACTATTTTGTTTAATATAAATTTATGTATATATTGATGTATTTATTTATTTATGGCCGTGTTCGGTCTTCGTGTCTGTTTACAGGCTTTCTTTGTTGCTGCGAGCGGAGGCACTCTTCTTTGCAGTGCACGGGCTCTAGGTGCGTGGGATTCATTTCTTGTGGCACGCAGCCTCAGTAGTTGTGTCTCGCAGGCTCTAGAGCGCAGGCTCAGTAGTTTTGGTGCATGGGCTTAGCTGCTCCCTGGCATGTGGGATCATCCCAGACCACGGTTCGAACCCATACCCCTCGCATCGTCAGGCAGACTCTCAAACACTGCGCCACCTGGGAAGCCCTGGGTGTGGACTTTTGTGGAAAGCTTTTTCTACATCTATTGAGATGATCACATGGTTGGTATCCCTCCATTTATTTATTTGTTTTTTGATAGGTGGGCATTATCTACGTTGAAACATAATTGTTGCAAAATGTAATTCTGTATTTATTGTTCTTTTAACTTAATTTAATTTATTTCTTTTAGACAGCAGGTGCTTTTTAGTCACCAATTTTATACACATCAGTGTATACTTGTCAATCCCTATCTCCCGATTCATCACAGCACCATCCCAAACCCTTCATCGCTTTCCCCCCTCGGTGTCCACATGTTTGTTCTCTATGTCTGTGTCTCAATTGCTGCCCTGCAAACCGCTTCATCTGTACCATTTTTCTAGGTTCCACATATATGCATTAATATAGAATATTTGTTCTTCCCTTTCTGGCTTACTTCACTCTATGACAGACTCTCAATCCATCCGCATCTCAACAAATGACCTGATGGCGTTCTTTTTATGGCTGAATAGTATTCCATTGCATATATGTATCACATCTTCTTTATCCATTCGTCTGTCAATGGGCATTTAGGTTGCTTCCATGACCTGGATATTGTATATAGTGCTGCAATGAACATTGGGTGCATGTGTCCTTTTAATGATGGTCTTCTCTGGTTATATGCCCAGTAGTGGGATTGCTGTGTCATATGGCATTTCTCTTTTTAGTTGTTTAAAGAAACTCCATACTCTTCATCTTAGCAGCAGTATTAATTTAGAGTCCAACCAACAGTGCAAGAGGGTTCCCTATTTGGCACACCCTCTGCAACATTTATTGTTTGTAGAGTTTTGGATGGTGGCCCTTCTGAATGGGGTGAGCTGATACCTCTTTGTAATTTTGATTTGCATTTTTCTAATGACTAGTGATGTTGAGCATTCTTTCATGCGTTTGTTGGCTCTCTGTATATCTTCTTTGGAGTACTGTCTACTTAGTCTTCTGCCAATTTTTGTATTAGTTCTTTGTTTTTTATTGATATTGAGCTGCCTGAATGTCAACTTTTGAAATTAATCATGTTTCACTTTGCTTCAACTGGAAAGGTATTCTCCGATTATGTCTAAGTTTTCCATTTTTATTTTCCTTTCCATTTCTCTAGGAGGTGGGTCAAAAAGTTCTTGCTGTGATTTATGTCATAGAGTGTTCTCCTTATGTTTTCCTTTAAGAGTTTTATAGTGTCTGCCCATAGACTTCAGGTTTTAATCCATTTTCAGTTTATTTTTCTGTGTGGTGTCAAGGAGTGTTCTAATTTCATTCTTTTCCATGTAACTATCCACTTTTCCCAGCACCACTTACTTAAGAGGCTGTCTTTTCTCCATTGAGTATTCTTGTCTCCTTTAAAAAAGATAGGTAATCATATGTGTGTGGGCTTATCTCTGCCTTTTTATCCTGTTCCATTGATCAACATTTCGGTTTTTTTCACAGTACGATACTGTCTTGACTACTGTAGCTTTGTGATACAGTCTGACATCAGGAAAAGTGATTCCTCCAGCTCCATTTTGCTTTCTGAGGATTACTTTTGGATGTTCAGGGTATTTTGTGTTTTCATACAAATTGTGAAAGTTTTTGTTCTAGTTTGGTGAAAAATGCCGTTGGTTGTATGACAAAGATTGCATTGAATCTGTGGATTCCTTTAGGTAGTATAGTCATTTTCACCATTTTCATTCTCCCAAGCCAAGTATATGGTATGTCTCTCCATCTGTTTGTATCATCTTTATTTTTTTTTTGTCAGTGCCTTATAGTTATCTGCACACAGGTCCTTTGTCTCCCTAGGTACGTTTACTCCTAGGTATTTTATTCATTTTGTTGTAGTGGTAAATCTCAATCTTTCCTTAAATTCTCTTTTAGATTTTTCTTCGGTAGTGCATAGGAAAGCAAGAGATTTCTGTGCATTAATTTTTATCCTGCTACTTTACGGGATTCATTGATTAACTCTAGTCGTTTTATGGTAGCATCTTTAGGATTCTCGATGTGTAGCATCATGTCACCTGCAAACAGTGACAGTTTTATTTCTTCTTTTCTGATTTCGATTCATTTATTTCTTTTTCTTCTCTGCCCACTGTGGGTAAAGCTTCCAAAACTCTGTGGAATAATAGCGATGAGAGTGGGCAACCTTGTCTTGTTTATGTCCTTGGGGAAATATTTTCAGTTTCTCATGATAAACCAAGATGGTGGCTGTGGGTTTGTCATATATGGCCTTTATTATGTGGAGGTTTGTTCCGTCTATGCCTACTTTCTGGAAAGTTTGCAGCATAAATGAGTGTTGACTCTTTTTTTAATATAAATTTATGTATATATTGATGTATTTACTTATTTATGGCCGTGTTCGGTCTTCGTGTCTGTTTGCAGGCTTTCTTTGTTGCTGCGAGCGGGGGCACTCTTCGTTGCAGTGCACGGGCTCTAGGTGCGTGGGATTCATTTCTTGTGGCACGTAGCCTCAATAGTTGTGTCTCGCAGGCTTTAGAGCGCAGGCTCAGTAGTTGTGGTGCATGGGCTTAGCTGCTCCATGGCATGTGGGATCGTCCCAGACCACGGTTCGAACCCATACCCCTCGCATCATCAGGCAGACTCTCAAACACTGCGCCACCTGGGAAGCCCTGGGTGTGGACTCTTGTGGAAAGCTTTTTCTGCATCTATTGAGATGATCACATCGTTGGTATCCCTCCATTTATTTATTTTTTTTTCGATAGGTGGGCATTATCTACGTTGAAACATAATTGTTGCAAAATGTAATTCTGTAATTATTGTTCTTTTAACTTAATTTAATTTATTTCTATTAGACAGCAGGTGCTTTTTAATCACCAATTTTATACACATCAGTGTATACTTGTCAATCCCTATCTCCCAATTCATCACAGCACCACCTCAAACCCTCCATCGCTTTCCCCCCTCGGTGTCCACATGTTTGTTCTCTATGTCTGTGTCTCAATTGCTGCACTGCAAACCGGTTTATCTGTACCATTTTCCTAGCTTCCACATATATGCATTAATATAGAATATTTGTTCTTCCCTTTCTGGCTTACTTCACTCTATGACAGCCTCTCAATCCATCCGCATCTCAACAAATGACCTGATGGCGTTCTTTTTATGGCTGAATAGTATTCCATTGCATATATGTATCACATCTTCTTTATCCATTCGTCTGTCAATGGGCATTTAGGTTGCTTCCATGACCTGGATATTGTAAATAGTGCTGCAATGCACATTGGGAGCATGTGTCCTTTTAATGATGGTCTACTCTGGTTATATGCCCAGTAGTGGGATTGCTGTGTCATATGGCATTTCTCTTTTCAGTTTTTTAAAGAAACTCCGTACTCTTCATCTTAGCAGCAGTATTAATTTACATTCCCACCAACAGTGCAAGAGAGTTTCCTATTTGGCACACCCTCTACAACATTTATTGCTTGTAGATTTTTGGATGGTGGCCCTTCTGAATGGGGTGAGCTGATACCTCTTTGTAATTTTGATTTGCATTTTTCTAATGACTAGTGATGTTGAGCATTCTTTCATGCGTTTGTTGGCTCTCTGTATATCTTCTTTGCAGTAATGTCTACTTAGTCTTCCGCCAATTTTTGTATTGGTTCTTTGTTTTTTATTGATATTGAGCTGCCTGAATGTAATCTTTTGAAATTAATCATGTTTCACTTTGCTTCAACTGGAAAGGTCTTCTCAGATTATGTCTAAGTTTTCCATTTTTATTTTCCTTTCCATTTCTCTAGGAGGTGGGTCAAAAAGTTCTTGCTGTGATTTATGTCATAGAGTGTTCTCCCTATGTTTTCCTTTAAGAGTTTTATAGTGTCTGACCATAGACTTCAGGCTTTAATCCATTTTGAGTTTATTTTTCTGTATGGTGTCAAGGAGTGTTCTAATTTCATTCTTTTCCATGGAGCTTCCACTTTTCCCAGCACCACCTACTTAAGAGGCTGTCTTTTCTCCATTGAGTATTCTTGTCTCCTTTAAAAAAGATAGGTAATCCTATGTGTGTGGGCTTATCTCTGCCTTTTTATCCTGGTCCATTGATCAACATTTCGGTTTTTTTCACAGTACGATACTGTCTTGACTACTGTAGCTTTGTGATACAGTCTGACATCAGGAAAAGTGACTCCTCCAGCTCCGTTGTGCTTTCTGAGTATTACTTTTGGCTGTTCAGGGTATTTTGTGTTTTCATACAAATTGTGAAAGTTTTTGTTCTAGTTTGGTGAAAAATGCCGTTGGTTGTATGACAAAGATTGCATTGAATCTGTGGATTCCTTTAGGTACTATAGTCATTTTCACCATTTTCATCTCCCAAGCCAAGTATATGGTATGTCTCTCCATCTGTTTGTATCATCTTTATTTTCTTTTTATCAGTGCCTTATAGTTATCTGCGCACAGGTCCTTTGTCTCCTTAGGTACGTTTATTGCTAGGTATTTTATTCATTTGTTTGCATGGTAAAATTCAATGTTTCCTTAATTTCTCTATTAGATTTTTCTTCGGTAGTGCATAGGAAAGCAAGAGATTTCTGTGCATTAATTTTTATCCTGCTACTTTACGGGATTCATTGATTAGCTCTAGTCGTTTTATGGTAGCATCTTTAAGATTCTCGATGTGTAGCATCATGTCATCTGCAAACAGTGACAGTTTTATTTCTTCTTTTCTGATTTCGATTCATTTATTTCTTTTTCTTCTCTGACCACAGTGGGTAAAACTTCCAAAACTCTGTGGAATAATAGCGATGAGACTGGGCAACCTTGTCTTGTTCATGACCTTAGGGGAAATATTTTCAGTTTCTCATGATAAACCAAGATGGTGGCTGTGGGTTTGTCATATATGGCCTTTATTATGTGGAGGTTTGTTCCGTCTATGCCTACTTTCTGGAAAGTTTGCAGCATAAATGAGTGTTGACTATTTTTTTTAACATAAATTTATGTATATATTGATGTATTTATTTATTTATGGCCGTGTTCAGTCTTCGTGTCTGTTTGCAGGCTTTCTTTGTTGCTGCGAGCGGGGGCACTCTTCGTTGCACTGCACGGGCTCTAGGTGCGTGGGATTCATTTCTTGTGGCACGCAGCCTCAGTACTTGTGTCTCACAGACTCTAGAGTGCAGGCTCGGTAGTTGTGGTGCATGGGCTTAGCTGCTCCATGGCATGTGGGATCGTCCCAGTCCACGGTTTGAACCCATACCCCTCGCATCGTCAGGCAGACTCTCAAACACTGTGCCACCTGGGAAGTCTTGAGTGTGGACTTTTGTGGAAAGCTTTTTCTGCATCTATTGAGATGATCACATGATTGGTATACCTCCATTTATTTACTTATTTTTCGATAGGTGGGCATTATCTACGTTGAAACATAATTGTTGCAAAATGAAATTCTATATTTATTGTTTTTTTACTTAATTTAATTTATTTCTTTTAGACAGCAGGTGCTTTTTAGTCACCAATTTTATACACATCAGTGTATACTTGTCAATCCCTATCTCCCAATTCATCACAGCACCACCCCAAACCCTCCATCGCTTTCCCCCCTCGGTGTCCACATGTTTGTTCTCTATGTCTGTGTCTCAATTGCTGCCCTGCAAACCGCTTCATCTGTACCATTTTTCTAGGTTCCACATATATGCGTTAATATAGAATATTTGTTCTTCTCTTTCTGACTTCCTTCACTCTATGCCAGTCTCTAAATCCAACCGCGTCTCAACAAATGACCTGATTTCTTTCCTTTTTATGGCTGAATAGTATTCCATTGCATATATGTATCACATCTTCTTTATCCATTCGTCTGTCAATGGGCATTTAGGTTGCTTCCATGACCTGGATATTGTAAATAGTGCTGCAATGAACATTGGGTGCATGTGTCCTTTTAATGATGGTCTTCTCTGGTTATATGCCCAGTAGTGGGATTGCTGTGTCATATGGCATTTCTCTTTTAATTGTTTAAAGAAACTCCGTACTCTTCATCTTAGCAGCAGTATTAATTTACAGTCCCACCAACAGTGCAAGAGGGTCCCCTATTCGGCACACCCTCTGCAACATTTATTGTTTGTAGATTATTGGATGGTGGCCCTTCTGAATGGGGTGAGCTGATACCTCTTTGTAATTTTGATTTGCATTTTTCTAATGACTAGTGATGTTGAGCATTCTTTCATGCGTTTGTTGGCTCTCTGTATATCATCTTTGGAGTAATGTCTACTTAGTCTTCTGCCAATTTTTGTATTGGTTCTTTGTTTTATATTGATATTGAGCTGCCTGAATGTAAACTTTTTAAATTAATCATGTTTCACTTTGCTTCAACTGGAAAGGTCTTCGCAGATTATGTCTAAGTTTTCCATTTTTATTTTCCTTTCCATTTCTCTAGGAGGTGGGTCAAAAAGTTCTTGCTGTGATTTATGTCATAGAGTGTTCTCCCTATGTTTTCCTTTAAGAGTTTTATAGTGTATGCCCATAGACTTCAGGCTTTAATCCATTTTGAGTTTAATTTTCTGTATGGTGTCAAGGAGTGTTCTAATTTCATTGTTTTCCATATAGCTGTCCACTTTACCCAGCACCACTTACTTAAGAGGCTGTCTTTTCTCCATTGAGTATTCTTGTCTCCTTTAAAAAAGATAGGTAATCCTATGTGTGTGGGCTTATCTCTGCCTTTTTATCCTGGTCCATTGATCAACATTTCGGTTTTTTTCACAGTACGATACTGTCTTGACTACTGTAGCTTTGTGATACAGTCTGACATCAGGAAAAGTGACTCCTCCAGCTCCGTTTTGCTTTCTGAGGATTACTTTTGGCTGTTCAGGGTATTTTGTGTTTTCATACAAATTGTGAAAGTTTTTGTTCTAGTTTGGTGAAAAATGCCGTTGGTTGTATGACAAAGATTGCATTGAATCTGTGGATTCCTTTAGGTACTATAGTCATTTTCACCATTTTCATCTCCCAAGCCAAGTATATGGTATGTCTCTCCATCTGTTTGTATCATCTTTATTTTCTTTTTATCAGTGCCTTATAGTTATCTGCGCACAGGTCCTTTGTCTCCTTAGGTACGTTTATTGCTAGGTATTTTATTCATTTGTTTGCGTGGTAAAATTCAATGTTTCCTTAATTTCTCTATTAGATTTTTCTTCGGTAGTGCATAGGAAAGCAAGAGATTTCTGTGCATTAATTTTTATCCTGCTACTTTACGGGATTCATTGATTAGCTCTAGTCGTTTTATGGTAGCATCTTTAAGATTCTCGATGTGTAGCATCATGTCATCTGCAAACAGTGACAGTTTTATTTCTTCTTTTCTGATTTCGATTCATTTATTTCTTTTTCTTCTCTGACCACAGTGGGTAAAACTTCCAAAACTCTGTGGAATAATAGCGATGAGACTGGGCAACCTTGTCTTGTTCATGACCTTAGGGGAAATATTTTCAGTTTCTCATGATAAACCAAGATGGTGGCTGTGGGTTTGTCATATATGGCCTTTATTATGTGGAGGTTTGTTCCGTCTATGCCTACTTTCTGGAAAGTTTGCAGCATAAATGAGTGTTGACTATTTTTTTAACATAAATTTATGTATATATTGATGTATTTATTTATTTATGGCCGTGTTCAGTCTTCGTGTCTGTTTGCAGGCTTTCTTTGTTGCTGCGAGCGGGGGCACTCTTCGTTGCACTGCACGGGCTCTAGGTGCGTGGGATTCATTTCTTGTGGCACGCAGCCTCAGTACTTGTGTCTCACAGACTCTAGAGTGCAGGCTCGGTAGTTGTGGTGCATGGGCTTAGCTGCTCCATGGCATGTGGGATCGTCCCAGTCCACGGTTTGAACCCATACCCCTCGCATCGTCAGGCAGACTCTCAAACACTGTGCCACCTGGGAAGTCTTGAGTGTGGACTTTTGTGGAAAGCTTTTTCTGCATCTATTGAGATGATCACATGATTGGTATACCTCCATTTATTTATTTATTTTTCGATAGGTGGGCATTATCTACGTTGAAACATAATTGTTGCAAAATGAAATTCTATATTTATTGTTTTTTTACTTAATTTAATTTATTTCTTTTAGACAGCAGGTGCTTTTTGGTCACCAATTTTATACACATCAGTGTATACTTGTCAATCCCTATCTCCCAA